>NC_141575.1:1713244-2343989 GCF_036417535.1 Chlamydotis macqueenii | reverse complement strand
TTGGCAAACACTAAATAGCCAAGTTCTCCCCTTAGCCAGGTGAAGGCTCTCTTGGAAGTTAAGAGGAAACATGTTGTGGAGCCCACGCAACACTGAAACAGTAACAGGAAGGCTTTACTAAAGATGCTTATGGGTACAGGCCTAGGAGTAAAGATGAGTTTTGTAAAACACAAAACATTTCCTTGAAGCTCCTGAGTTTGCTTGGGACATATTGCTCTGGGAGACCAGGGAACGTATGGCTTTAGGTGAAGGATTAACATCACAACATGTCCTGCATCCATTCCCTAGCCTTCATGGAGCTGGCACTGACCAGGGGAGAAACAGTCAGCTGTCACCTTCCGAAAGCAGCACTTCACAGCAGTGAAGCAGCTCTGGTGAAACGCTGCTGTTTTGAGTGGCGAGTTGTACAAGGACATGGTAGTGTCAAAGCCTGTCATCCCCACAGACAGCCTGCTGCCAGCCATTCCCCGAGTCACTCAATGTAATTACCTTTAAGGCACAGAAACAGTTTCTCTGGAATTTGCACTTAAGATTCTACGAAGCCTAGAAATTTCAGGTCTGTTTGGAAGGTCTAGCTTGGACGTAAGCAGGTATTAACACTCAGAAAGGAGCCAGATGTTGGATTATTTAATCATTTCTTAAGGGAACAGCCAACTGGTGCTGTGCCCATCCAAGCACCAGGAGGAACAAACAGGAGGCAGGCATCCAGACTAATGTGTTTCTTCTGTTACCTCCACATTTCTTAGGCTTAATTTAATTGAAAAACCTTTTTACCCCAGAGGCCAGTGTGCCAGAGGAGTAGAAACATTTATAAATCCTGACACGGGATACATCAGAAACGCCCGAGTTCTCCTTGGCATGAGAACCAGGTTCTCACTTCAGCCTCCCTCTTACCATGATTATTCTTGCTGCTTCCATGCTCTCAAGCAGAGCCTCAACTCTTTGCAATTTCTCCATGTGGTATTCTAGTGAGGAGGTGCAGTCCAGCCACAGTAAGTCATACTGACTGCCAAATGTCAACTGGTGGTGCTGAAGTGTGACATGACATCAGTTTAAATCAGGATGAGTAAGAGTTACAATCCTACAGTGCAACCTTGTGAGGCAGAGGCAGCAGGGACAACCGCACAGAACCTGCCTCTCCCACACCCCTCAGCTCCCAGTCTGATAGCTGGGCTGGCTCCATTCAGCAGCTTATGTGTAAAGCCATGCCAGGCTATGAATTGCAGTGGTTCAGGAGCAATGTCATTTATCTGCTCTTGCTGTAGGAGAGGAACCAGGGGGACAGCTGGCAGAGGGCAGGGTGACTGCCTCAGCCATCTCAGTTTAATTTTAGGGTGTGGCCGATTTCAGAGGTAGAGATGTTTCACAGGCTCATTCGTGAGACTTCCTTCAGTTTTCCCAGGCAGACAGCCTTACAAAAGAGAAGTTCACCAAGATAACCGCTGCATAGATTCCTCTGATATGTTCTGCCTAAGCCCTTCCTGAGTTACTATGCTCAGAGCTAAGTATTCCTGCCAGTTCCGTGAGCTGGAGTTGTGATCGGTACTAAAAAAAGATAGAAGCTGAGCTCCCAGCTGCTGGGTTTCTTGGTTAGTCTTTGCAGCCTCTCCCACTGTAGTTATTTGGGAAGCACAGGCTCAAGCCTGGAAGTGCGAGCTGTTGGAGCAGTTGCCCTGATACAGACCTTTGTAGCCGCACGCGAGGGTCTGTTGTTGTTGGATGGGAGTTGGTTCTGTGGCAGTCCCTGGAGGGCTTTTCCTTTCAGCCTCTTTGGAAGAGCATCCAAATGCTCAGCCAATGACAGCCCTGGGCTGTGAAAGAAAACAATCTTAAAATATTTCAGCAGTCTCCAGACTGCTGGTGTGGACCTTTCTTTAGTTCTCAGAATGCCATGCACCTTCCTTTCATTTACAGGAAGGTGCAGGAAAAACAAATTACAGTTCTTACATGCTCAGAGGGTAAAACACAAACATCTTGTGTCTGCTCCAAACTGCTAGCACACCCTTCCTCCTTCTCCCCCATACCAGAAGAGCAACATATTTACCCCAGAGTATGCTCCAAGAGAGCATCTTTTTCTAGGATACCTTTCCCTGCTTCTGTTTCCCTGAGAACCCCATGCAAGGGTTGCTTACACTGGTACATATTAGACAGAGCCTGTAGCCTCCAGGAGAGAGCAGTGGGTTTAGGTATCCGATCCAAGTACACATGAGCATGTACAAACTTGCTCTGATACCTTTTGCAGAAAGCCTGGTGCCAGTTTTGGCTCTTCTCCAGAGCAGAGGCCTAAGGAAAGGCTCATGCAGCTTCACAGAGGCACTACATGATCAGACAGTCAATCCTCAGCACAGCCTACAAGTCTACTGCAAAAAAAGAAACCTGAGGAGCTTGCACTAGTGACTTGGAAAGAGATTTACAGGCGATCATGGATGGCTTTGTGTCCTCTGCCTACTCTCTGGACCTCTAGTTGTCTCCTTGTCCAACACACACCTTTGCCTGCAACCTCACCTGCCGTCTGCTTTATTCAGGGAGGATACCGGGCAACACAGCAAAGCTACAGGCACAGAGAAGAACAGTCTCTCAGACAGGCAGGCTAAGAAAGCCGAGATTGGCACCAGGGCATCAAGAACAGAGGAGATGACTTGGCTGAAGGCTTTTCTCTCCCCTGGTGCCCCAGGCAGGGCTGTGTCCCATTGCCCAACCCACCTGCAGGACTGCTCAGCTCAAGGCACTGTGGTCTCACAAACACCAGTTCCTCCCAGGGTCCCAGCCATTACAGGCATCTGAGGCAGTTTAAGGTTTCTGACACACAAGATTAAACTAATTGGTTTTGCCTTTCCAGGCCCTGGCAAAATACAGCAAGTGTTTTCAGGATGGTAATTAAGTGTTAATTGCAGCTAAGTTTAGCCCTAATGCCTCATTAGTTTGTTTTCCTCTATTTGTTGCAGCTATAGCAGAGTCTCCTGCACAGGGATGGGGATCAGGCTGGGCTTCCCAGGAGGCAGAGAAGTCCTGCAGCGTGCTCCGAGGGTCCTACCTGAGCCACGCCAGGAAGCCTCTCACCTCCTCCCACCCAAGAGGAGGAGACCTGGGTGTGGGAAGAGACCCTTAGATCTGAACGCTCTAGTTAGCATCTAGGCAGCAGCTCCACAGGGGCCTCTGGTGTGCCCAGACACACACATTAACCTGTTTTTGTGAGACAGTGGATTTTGCATCCCTGTTGCTCCTTGGCTGGAGCCTTGACCACCCCAGCCCCCTTAGCAGGTTCTTTGCCTTCTCCTATGCCAGAGGACTAGTTACTGGGTTTAAGTAGGGCAGGCAGCACCAAAACTGCTACTATTCAGAGCCCTGCTCTACTGAAAAGCATTTTACTGTTCCACACTGCACACAGCACCTGAGTTTGGTTCCCCCAGTCTGTTTGCTGGGCTATAAGAAGACAACAGACCTGACAGAGATGCCCTGGGAAGAGAAAACCACCTTACAATAGGAGATGACAGCCACATTACAGGTCTTACCTTTCTGCAGCACAAGCACTGCCAGGATGCTGGGAAGGAGGTGAGCCCTCTGGCAAGAATCCATTTCTCCAGGGAAAACAAGTGCCCTCAGCTTGAGAACACAGGGCCTCCTCTCGCAGAAGGCAGAGCTGTAGAGTCACAGCCCCCAGCCACTGCTCCTTATCCTTCTCCCACCCCCAGGAAGGGTTTTCTGCCCTGGCACTGAGCTTTGTAGCCTCTCCCCTTTCCCAGCGTGCCCTGCAGCCCTAATTGACCAAAACACAGGTGGGACTGCATCTCCAGAGGTCCCTTGCCGTGAAGGCCCAAGGAAAGGGGAAGGCTGGGTGGTGCAGGTGCAGCTCCTTAGACCTCTCTACACGTGTTCTCCACTCCATGGTCACCTTGGCTGGCTAAAGTGTGTTTCATGCATATGTCGCTTTACTAGCCTTACAGAAAATTTAGTCTGCATAAACTGAAGAAATGGCTTTTAAAATGTGGAAGCTGCTTTTCTAGGAGAATTGACTCTGCCATGTCTCAAACCAACCCAAGCTTGTTTTATCCAGTTTCTGCTCCTCACATTATCATAACGCAAAGGGAAGAAGCTCTTAATGAGATGTTTTTGCAGCGGCATCGTGAACAGTGTTTCTAGGCAGCATTGTGTGGCTATGGTGGAGAACTGACTGTGCTCTGCTTGTATGTCTTGAGTGGGAGGAGAGGAATAAACGCCTCTGAGATTACACGGGCATCCAGCCTTCTGCTCGCTGCTTGGGGACGTCTCACCGCACGACAGAGCCGCCCCACTGACTTACAATCTCTTACAGGCTTCCACTCTGCTCATCTCCAACCCTAAATCACCTCCGGACTTCTTACCACAGAGTAATCATTAATTATCTTCTGCCACTTAACTTCTGAGCTGAAATGTGTGGGGACCGGTCTAGCTGTGAGCGCAGGCCACTGAACAGAAGACAGCTTAGAGATTTTTCAGTAGCCACGTGCCATGACCTCGTTTTTGAGAAGTGACTGGTGATTGTAGATGCTTCAGTTCTTCTGCCCTGTTCAGAGAGTGTGCTGTGTGTGATTGGTAACAGATGGATGGAGGGATCAGTCAGGGAGATGTGTCATCTCTAAGCAACGGTGACCTTTCAATGCCTGCCTCGGAGCGCTGGAACTGGATGGCGTCTCCAGCAAGGGGGTGGAACTAGTGAGGCATATTAATATTATTTTGCATAGGACTCATGATGGATTGGAGTTTTGTTGAAGGCTAATAAAAGCAGCAGTTAAACAGATAAACGCTAAATTAAAATATTAATACTAAATAGGACAAGACAGAGCTTTTCGTCTGATGCTGAATCTTGGCAATGAGGCAGGTTCCTTTTAATTGTAAAATAAAGTGGCTTTAACAGTATTATAATATTACTGAAGCAGTTGATTTCACTGGCTAAAGTATCAGCGTATGAGATCTCTGCTGAGCTTTTATCTAGTTGGAAATGAAGTAGCTTTCTCAACAATTATGTTACTGGTTGTAGAGCGTTACAGAGATGAAATATAATGGCTTTCAAATTACATTCTGGTGTAGAACAATCAGCCACAACTCAAAGCTGCTTCTTTATTGGTGTCTGGAAAAATGTAATTGGGATGGCAGCCAGGGTGGTAGCGAGCACATTGGATTAGCTTGTTGATGAGGAGGGGCCTTCATCCGGGTGACAACTGCGTGGGCGAGGGCACAGAAGCTGGGGTTGCCCATGGTGTGGAGCGCCTTCGCTGCGCTGGCGGAGCAGAGACCCTCCTTCTGCAGCTCGTAGGCATTTCTGCTAGAGCGGTTGACACCTTTCAGGAAGAGGAACAAAACAGAACGGTCTATGAAAATACTGACACTTAAACCTGTCCCGTGGGTGCAGCTATCTACATTCAGGAAAAAACTTTTTAAAAAATCAGCTTGTAGCTATCGTGTAACCTCGTGCTTTGACCTCAGCCTTTCTGGTTCTCAGGTGAGGAGTGTCTGCACTGGATGTGAGAGGAAGGCTGGACCTAGTGTCACAACAGCGAGTGCCTTTGCAGGCGCTCTCTTGATTTTGTCCGATGCAAGGGCCCTTCGTACTTTGTGGATTGGTGTTCTGAGGTGAGAGGGCCCTCAGGGTCCATGACCGCAACGCAAAGTTCTGCCTAGCAAAATAAGATTTGCAAACAATAGCTTGGTTCTACGCTTGCTTTCTTCATTCTGCTTTTGCTCTGTACTAAATGAGGCCTGAAGGCAAACAGAATCGGTGCTACTTAACGTAATACTTTGACAAGCTACTTCATGTTTTGACCAGATAACTCTATGATAAATCTACAGAATAAAAATCTTGAATGAGTCCCTGGAGGGAAGGATACTTTGATGAGGGAACAGGGATTTTTCAAAGGCGTTACAGAATCATTTTCTTTCTTTCCTGCAGCAGTGATTAGACATTCTCTAAATGTCCTTTCCCTGGGCCAGATGGGTTATTTGGACTAATTGGCAACCATCTGACTGTTTTCAGGACACCTGAGTCACTTCCCCCTTCCTCCATCCTTCTGTCACTCTGCTGCTGCAGAGATGCTGCCGTGCAGTGGGTCGGCGGGAGGGGAGGACGTGGCCCGTTGCATTGCATTGCAGAGGGCCCCGATCACCCTGCTGCCTGCACAGCCAGCTCCACCGTGCCCTTAGGAATCCTACCAAACCCTCTGAGCTCCGGTTTTCTTCCTAAAAAATTATTTTTGTCACAGAAGACGACCGGTGAGACGCGTTAAGAGTAGACGCAGTGTGATGGAGGACTAGGCATTTGCAGCTGGCTCCAGGAGGGTGTGAGGCGCATGGTTACTCTCCAGACACGCAGGTCGTTTGTTCGAACTGGCCCCAGCGCTGGTATCTGCCATCAGTACCTGCTGCCTCGCCAGGTGCCCCGTACCTACCACAGAGCCGTATGCAGCTCATGAAGCACTAAGGTTCAGTGATCCCAAGCCGCCATGGACCGGTTCAGTCCTGCTGCAGCCTGCACTCCTGCCGTTAATGATTATGAGGCCTAAACTTCCAGCCCAGGCACATTTTCAGGTTGTTACCCCCTGGGGAAATGCTGGTCTCCCGCTTGTCTTGCTTCCTTGCATCCAAGCCAAGGGCAGGAGGTGTGAGCTGGGGACAGGGAACAGTGTTTGTGGTTAATCATTGACCTGTGGAGGAGCAGCACAGGACGCATTAATGCACACAGCTTCACACCCCGCTGCTCGCCCAGGGACACCGGGAACGGCACCGGGCAGCGGAGCAGGGGGCAGGAAAGTGGAACCACGCATCAGGCGCGAGGATGGCTGCTGGTCACTGCCGAGCAGCGGGACAACAGCATCGCATAGTTGTATTTGCACAGTGAGCAGGGCACACCCAGGTGGGTTCCCACTCTTGGTAGCTGCTTTTGTGGCTGTCTAACAAATCTTTTACCTACCTGTCTGTGAAATAGCAGTGTATCCAGCTGGGGACCCTGGCCTGCCTCCAGGAGACCTGGGCACGTACGCTGCCCGGCACCACAAGCCTGCAAACGGCTGACAAACAAGTCATCCCGTAGCCTCTTGTCCAAGAGCCTGAAAGCCCAGCCCAGGCTGTTTGCCTCTGCCTTGGCACTCGGCTGCGATGCTCTGGTACAGTTTTAGTGACGAGACCTCAGTGATGATAAATACCGATACCGCAAAACCCTCTTTATCTGCTACCTAAACGCAGGCTGTTTCTCTCACTGTGATTAACTGACCTCAGGAGCTCCCCCAAGGCTGACAGAGTCCTTGAACTGCTTAATATTCTGGAGTTTTGGAAATGACACGATTAGTGTCAAATTTGCTTTCTTCTTAACAGTCTTGTTTCCGAACTTGAATAAGATTTTATGGACAATTTGAGGAGAACCCAGAGACCTTCCTTTAGATTTAAGAATTGCCACACAGCAGGGTTACACAGCCTATTGGCAATTTTATTATCATTCAATAATTTCTAACCAAGGACTGCTTAGCGAGAAGCAACACGCCAGCCGTGCTGTACCTGGCTCTGCTCAGGTCTTCACATCTGGGCAACACCTGGGTGTGACTGGTGTCTGCCCGGGGCAGCCGAGCAGGAGAGGCGTGAGCTCCCTCCTGTCTTTGCTTTTGCTGTATTCCAGAAATGTGCATGATGGAGGAGCTCTTGGGCAGATTTCAAAAGACATTTGGGCCCTGTGTGTTGTTCAGAACAACCAAGATTCCTTCTAAAAGCAATGGGAATTAGGAATTGTGTGCTTTACAAAATCCCTCTTAATAGCTGCATCTAAACATCGGAGCTGACCCTGCTGATATTGCTGAGGAGGCAGATCTTTCAGCTCTGCACGCCAGCTCCTTACCAACAGACCTCACACACAGTCCCTGTGGCCCCAGTGACTGACCCCCTCCCATCTCAGTGGCCTGCTCCTGGCTGGAATTGCTCTCGGATGCAGACCCATCCTTCCAGTGCAACACTTGGAGGCCAACTCTAAGTCCCTGTGCTTTCTGTAAGAAATGTTTTCTCAAGTGGAGCTGTGGGAGATCCACAGTGTTAACAGCTACACAAAAAAAAATCTCCTTGCTTGGGAATAAAGCAGATCATTTCAGTCCCTGACTGTCTCAGACCAGTACATAGCAAGGAAAGCTGCTGGTATTGAAAGGTAGAAAGGTTTGGCTGCACCCAGGGCTTGAGCTAGCACAGAGCTCTCTCTGCTGAGTAAGAGACGAAGCCTGACTGCACCTAGCAAACGAGGCACGAAACCTGGTCTGCACATCGCAGCACACTGGGCAGCTCAGCATCACCCCCATTTGCATTCTGGTGTGGTTCATAATCAAGTGCTGTTTCTGAATGCAAATGGAGATCAGGTCTTGATTCTACCTTGAATTCTGCAGGCTCAGAGACAGAGGTGCAAAGTGCAGCTTCCTGCCTCTGCTGTAGATATGCAAAGAAAATGCTCATTTCCCTGGTAGGTGGCTAGGAGAAACCACGAGACACAGGCCTGTAGGACAGCACCCAAGGTGCGTATGGTGTGTGCTAGCAAGCTAGAAGCTGGGAGATGGTCCCTCCCTCCAGCATTTACCAAAAGCAAGTGTTAGTCATGCAGATGTAGCTTCTCAAAAGCAAACTAGATTCCTCCTCCTCCTTTGGAGAAGTATCCTGGGTGGACATGCTCAGCATCACTCACCCCCGCGTCCTGAAGTCAGCAGCTTTAGGAAGGCGGCTGCACCCACACGGTTTCTCCTGGCTGCAGAGCAGCACGGGTGCTGGAAGTGCAGAACCACAGTAGGTCATATCTGGCCCTCCTGGGAGCAGAGGCTGGGTTGACTTAGCTATTGGTTTGAACATGTGGGCCTTCTCTCCTCTGCCTTCTAAGTCTTCCCCTCGCCTGCCTGTCCTGAGCCTCAGGAGCTCTGATGCTTCCTCTCCATCCCCACACCCAGAGCACGGCTCGCCCAGCCTGCCTCTCTGGCTGCCTTAGCCGCCGGTTCGCCGTCTTCCTTCGCTTGGACAACGTGCGCTAAAGTAGTATCGTTATATAAACGTGGAGGGAAGTGTTGCATTATTTAGAAGCCTGAAATCCTGGCACCTGCCTTTGTCAGAGCCTCAGCATGGCAGCAGGACTAGGATTTCTCTCTGTCTCTGTGCTGTGGCAGTGCTGAGCCCTGGTTAAGCCTCCCTGGGGCCCCCACCCCACACACTGCAGCTCCTCTGTCTACATGGCTGACCGTGGTCTGAATGGGTGCTCTGCTCTATCACGGACACTCCTGTGAAGAGCCACAGAAGAACTAAAAATTGGCTTTCAATTTTTATTCTCTCTCCAGACAAGCAGTAAACACCAGCTCACAGAGAGAGAGCAAAGCCATCATGTTCATCAGCCCCATCCCCTCTCCCTCTCTTGCTTCTGTGAGGGCATCAGCTCCTCTTTTCCCTCTCTGCACTTAGCCATGGGATCGAGAAGCAAGCAAGGAGCATCTCTCCTGGTACCATACAGCTCACTGATGTGCCGCTGCGTTAGCGGGCTGTCAGGCTCACGGGGAGGGCTGGGGAGGAACTGAATGTACAATAGATATTCTGGAGTGAGCAGCAGAAATCCTCAGTTGCTCCCTGTTCGTGTCTGTACGAGCGGTATCCAGGCCTGGTCCTGCTGGCTAGGTGCTGGGAAGCTGTCAGTTAGCAGGGGACTGGCTGTAACCAGAACTGAGTGAATGGAGTAGAAAATGAACGTCCTTGCTTTGTGGATGAGGAGCTGATGCACAGAATACTCCGTTACCTTCCCACAGCCACACAGGGGGTCTGAGGCTTTTTCATGGAGCTCTCAGCCTGCCGCAGAGTCCTGGCTCCTGCTCTTCTGAGCTGTGTTGTATGAGCATTGATGAACAAGGTTTTAAAAAAATTTCTATCTCCTAACTTGCCTCTTGTCCTACATACCAGACAGGAGGGCAACTGGGATATCAAACATCATGTGTACAAAACCAGGACCTTCTCTGCAGGGCCTCTTGACACTGATGTTTGTAGGGAAATACAGAATTACTTGAAGGTACCATGGTGTATAATTGTGGTTTCACTTCTAAGGGTTATTTCAGGTGAGCCTGACCTGCTTCTAATGAAATTAGCACTTTTTATCTGCAGGAGCCTAGCAGCTCTTTGAGGTAGGGACCATTTTCATGTTCATATGCAATCAGTGGTACATGAGACTCCATTTGGGTGGGGTCCCAAGACACTACTTCATTACTGAAACTAATTAATCATCCAAAGCACTGCAGATGGAAAAGGTAATTTGTTTTCTCCTGCAAAGTGAATAGAGGTAGGGAGGGAAATAAAACGCAGCATCCCTGTGAGCAGGGGTTGGCCTGCCCTGGCCAGACAAGGACTGAAGGGCTGTGTGTGGGAAAGCTCCCTATTAAACCTGGGGGCAGCAGGGGGTTCCTGGAAGTGACAGTCACACAATGGTGCTTTTGTCAGAGAGGCACCAAGGGCCAGATGATGTCACCTTGCGCTGGGCTGCAAGGCTGTTTGTGCCTCTCGGGATGGAGCTCAGCGGCATCGCAGTATCTCCTTAACAGGGAGGAGGCCATGAAAAGGCTGCTTTTATCCCACCCTTTTTGAAAAGCAGGCAAGGAAGCTTTGTTCCAGAACAGTCTGCCTGTTTTCAGAGGTGGAAAACACTAACTAAGAGCCACTGACAGTGCTGGTCTCCCCACCAGCTCCCATCACCTGCAGGAGCTCTGCTCTCCCCATGGGTGTAACTTGGGCCACTGTGCTCCACTTCCTTTTGACTGGCTCAGAGGAACACCTAAACTCCAGCCATGTCCTTTGCCACCTCACCTTTAGGTGGAAGGATCCAGCTGTCCTTAAAGGCTGCCTGAGACTCCAACAGACTAAGACTTCCCAAGGATAAGGTCTATGAGGCTGGGGAGAGAGGGATGGAGAGGAAGGCCTGTATTAACATGCCCGTCTCAATGCTTTGCAGGGCCTCAGAGAGCAGAATTCCCTTGGAAGGCAAAGGCAGCTCTTTCCTTACCTGACCAACCTCCAGCTGCTGCAGCCAGAGGCGGCGTCCTCACATCCTCCCAGCCCCTGCCTGCACTGGCCTGCAGGTCAGGCAGCACCACTGGCCACCCTGTCCGAGCCCTGGCAGCTTCTGTCCCAAACAGAGGGGTGGGAGGAGGTTCTTAGAGGTTTAGAAGCCAAACTGAAGCACAACCCGCAGCAATCCCCTCTCTGCTGGCAGGTAGGACAGCCCTCCTAGAAACCCATGTTCCTCAAGCCATCCAGTATGGCTGGTGGATCCCAGCCCTCCGGAGAGCGGGGGCACTGGGCAGATCCTCACCCACTCTGTGCGCCTTGCTGCAGAGGAGCAGACCTCAGGTCCTGCTGATCTGCAGAGGAGCAGACCTCAGGTCCTGTTTGCGTTTCTCCATCCTCACACTAAGGAGCGGTTTAGTGTTTCTCTCCAAATCCATCTACACTGCAAATAAGCTCTCAGAGTCAGAGAGCGCGTGGCTCAACATCACAGGGTACAACAGGGCCCTGAGCTGCTCCATAGGTGACTGCTGGGTGGCCATGGGGACGGCAGCCCCACTGGGGATCAGGAGCTCGTACCTGCTGTGCGGTGGGGATGTGTCATCCTCGCTGTGAGCGGGTGCTGGAGACTCATTTTAGCTCTCTGCTCTGCCTTGACTTGCCAGGTGAACTCCTGATGAATAAGCCAGCCTCAGTTTCCAGCGCTGGGACTCTGGCTGAAGTCTGCCCGCCTCAGGATTCACGTCTGCAAAAGAATTTGAAGTGTGGAAGGCTCTGAGGATCTTCAGATTAGGTAGCTCCCAGTGCAGTTGGTTTTCAATATTCATGAAAGCAGAAAATTGTCAGACATGTTTTTTCGAGCTGTACAGCTCCTTTCCTGGAAGGAGCAGTTCTCCCAAAACAGTGCTTGTTTAGCTCAGTCTTGCTGTGAGCCCTCACTCCGCCGAGGTGACAGGCAGGGGAAGTCTGGGATGCTAGCAGGCCGGGTGTCTGCAAAAGGTGCAGAGAGCACAGAAGCTGTTTGGGCTGAAGCAACCTGTCAGCGCTTCATTTCAGTACACTCAGAGCCTTAAAGCTGTTGTTGGGATGAACTGTTCCGAGAGCCCGGATCCACAGGTTGCTCTCCTGTTATCCACAAACTGCTTCTCCGTGGCTTCCAAAGCCACCAGGAGGGTGCCACTTGGCACTGCTTCCTTAGGGATTATTTTTTTCCCCTGAAACCCGAAGCCCTGTTGTGGCTTCACTCAGAGGCATTCCCCAGAGCATCTCCAAAGCCAAAACAGGAGTTAGCAGGGGGCAGCCAGGCCAGGCATGCCCACCATTCCTGGTTTTGCCTCTTCCAGAGGCCTCTGTCCCCTAAAGAGTGATGGAAAATGCCTGTGCCTCCGCAGCGAGCTGAAACGTGGCCAGAGCCAGGACTAAGAGGACCGGGCTGACCTCGCATGCCATTTTCCATTTACAGGCAACTTTCAAGAAGCTGCTTTTGGAGCTGCAGTTGTGAGCTAAGCCAAGAGCTGGCTGGACACAGCTGAAGTGCCCTCATGCTGGCTGAGGGCTTGTGGGGCACAGGTCCAAGAAAACCTACAGATTAGACCAATTAAAATAGCGCTGACAATGCCAAATGGGAGACTCCAGAAATGCAAATATTTTCTTAGCTTAATTCAATTGTTTGCAATTTCCCCCACCGGCCTTCATCCCTCCTCCCCCTTTGATCCACAGCACGGCTCAGCTCCAGTCACAGTGAGGGGCTGACCACCTAGTTTGGGCATTAGCAAGGAGTTTGGCCAAGAGACTCCTCGCTAGTGAGGTGCTTCTGCCTCTCCACAGGTGCAAGGGGCCACACACTGCCCTGGGGTCCAGGAGCAGCAAGGGTGGCTTTGCTTCCCCAGCAAGGAGGAGCTGGAAACCAACCACAGTAGTGCAGCTGACAGGGCAGGGTTCTCGCCAGCCAGGGCCCCATCCCATCATACCTGAGTGAGCAGAGCAGACCCTGGATCATAGCCAGGTTCAACCAAAAGTCCAGATCATCAGGCAGGTCCATGCTGATGGGACAGATCTGTGGCCAAGCTGGGAAGTCAGTCTTCAGGTTGGGATCAGCAGGTCCATGGCCAGGCACGGCTGTGGCTGAGCTGGAGACCGACACTCCTACACTGGAGCTCAGGAAGAGGCTAAAGGCCCAGAGCTGAGCTTAAATGGAGCCCCTGTGCCCATGGGTGGGGGTGTGGGTGTGGGTGGAGGCCCCAGGTGAGGCTGGTCAGGACCATTAACACCTCTTCACAGCTGGTCACTGTGGCCAAAGTGAGAACCTTTCCTCAGAGCTATGCCACAAGTTGTCTCCAGCTCCTGCACCTGACCAGCATCTGCAGATCTGCTGCACGCAGGGCACCGGCTCCAGGCCGGCTGCAGCAATCCTGTCAATAAATCATCTGTGGCTAGTCCATCCCGTAGTGCTTTCCTTGCCAAGGCTCATCAAAGCTTAGTCTGTAAGCAGGTCTCTGCAGTGCAGGCTGCGGCCAGGGATGTTGGCATCGCTGGGTGGGTTGTGTGGAGACTGAGCCTGTGGTTTAGGCGGAGTCCTCGGGAAGCAGCATACAGAGCTCCCCAGGGAGAGCACGCTGCGCCAGAGACCAGCTCCTGCTGCCCACGTGTCCTGTGGGGTTATCTACATGAACTGCTGGGCAGGAAATGACCAGTGCACGGGAGTCCTGGGGAGGAGAGTGTGGTGGGACCTTCTGGTGGGTGATGGCTGGGGTCCTGACCCCCACGGATGGTTCTAAGAGGGATGAGGGCACGATGCCAGTCACCAGAGGTTGCGCTGGGATTCGGGAGGGGACAGAGAGGGTTACACTTAAATGTGTGAACTCCCAAGAAGAACTGGAAAAGGAGAGGAGGGGATCGCTGGGCCAGTCGGAGCCTGCAGCCACGGGTGGGCCCCGACCCGAGGTCTGGGGTCTGGCTCAGGAGCGTGCACAGGCAGCTGCTCCCCACAAACGCGCTGAAGCCACATCCCAGCACCCCAGCCCCAGCTCCAGCGCTGGAGCACAGACCTGCGAACGCTGTCCTGCATCATCGGAGAAGTCCGAGTCCCGCCCGGCTCCGCAGGCAGCAACTCCGCTGCCGAACCACAGAACTGGGAATAAATAAATCAATCCTGTGTGATGAACTGTGGTCACATTTCCTTGCTGCCCCTCCAGGGACTCCCAGAAACCCGGTGAGGCCGTGATGGTTCCCCGTCCCCCTTCAGATCACTGTGTGGGGAACAGGCTGTGGTATCTACAGAGAATTTGCTGGATGGTGGAACGAGCTTATTTAAATGAGAAAAAAAAATCTTTGGGTACATTGCCAGCATTCTCCTTGCCTATTGTACTCCCCCTTCGGTTTCGGCTTTCCACTGAGCAGTTTTATGTTTCCAGGGATCATAAATTCTCATTTTTCCACTGGGCAGGAGGTGCACTCCTGGACTCCACCGCTTCCTGCGCCGCTTTTGTGTCCGTGTTGCCCAGTTACTGCGGCGCAGACCCAGACTATGCCCAGCCGCATTCACACCGGCCACGTCCCCGGGAGCGCGCGCCCCGCCGCCGGGCACCGGGAGTTCATAGGATTCAGACAGGCACATGCTTCCCAAGACGAACAAAGGCAAGGCCGTAACCCAGCGGTTTCCAGCCGGAGCAGGCTGCAGCTGACCGGTGAAAAGGCCGCTGCCTGGCCGGGCCGTCGCGGGAAGGTGTGACGTGGCGCAGAAGGGGCCGCGGTGACTCGCGGGGGGATCGGGGGCTGGACCGCAGCCTGCGGTCCAAAGGGTGTGGGAACTGACACGGCTCCGAGCGGCACGCTGCGCTGGGCTAAGCTGCGCTTGCTGGGAGAAGAGCTCGGGAGTTTTCGTTAGCATCAGTTCCAAGCGGCAGCACGCCAAGCGTCGGTAATTCAAGCAGCAGTCGAGATAACGCCGTGTCCTCGTGCTGTGCGGGTCAGTTTGGTTCAAAATGAATAACATTCCTGAATTTGAAATACTTGGACTCCTCGTGGCTTTAATTCCTAACATGGCGCTCAGATGGCGTCGGAGGTTGCGTACCGCAGCGGGAGGGAAGGATGGCTCCCACGCGGCTGGGATGCGGCCGTGCGCCAGCCTGGGAGCAGGAGCGGGACCGCTGTCCTGCCGGGGTGGCGCTGCCCGGAGCCGCTCTGGCGGAGGGCAGAGCCGATTTCCCCCTCCTCATTGCCGTGCTCCCTGTGTCCGTCTCACGGGGAAGGTTGGGGAGGGGGCCGGGACTGGTTATTGCCCTGGGGTTGTTTATGGGGACACAGATCCCGCAGCCTGCCAGGCCGGGGCGAGGGGAGGCCGGGGGCAGGACAGCGGGCTACGGGCCGCCTGGAGAATTTACAGCTGCAGGAAGAAGTCGTCCATTCCCAGCCTGTGGCATCTTCCTTTGGGCGCACAAAGTACTTACCCTCACTGATGTTCTCCTGTTTCCAAAACCCGGAGAGCCCCTGCCGTGGTCTCCCGCACCGCAGCAAAGGAACCAGGCAGGAGCGTGTCCTGGCTCTGCCGGCTCTGGAGCCTGGCCCTCCAGCTCCTTGTCAACGAGAAAGATGCGTTTTTTGGAAAGAGAGGCTGCCTCTAAGACTTGAAAACTCTCCGTTTTATGACAGTTTTCATTTGCATAATGAAGGCCCTGATACCTTCAGTAATTAATCACATTAAGAATTGCTTCCGTGGATAACGCTGTTCACGCAAGTCGTTCCTGGTGCTGGAAGCCGCGTGTGATTTCCAGTGTGCGTTAACCCATCTCTTTCATCAGCAGATGGAAGCCGGCGACTGCACGTGTAATTTATATCTGCTTGGGTGGAATTATCCGATGAAATATGCGTTACACGGCACCATTAACATTTCTAGTCGTACAGTCGTTAGCTCTCCGGTAAGTTAATGTCACGTGCCAAGTGCGCGGGGCCGTGTGAAAGGCAAGGACTCCCACACAGGGATTTGAACGCAGAAATGGAAAGTGTTGCAGGTCAGGCACGTCAGAAATAGAATTAATGAAGCTGCTAAATTAAATGAGATGCACTGCCCTTTTTTGACCTGCATTTTGCGATAAAATGTCCCATCTTGTCTCCATAGCTGAGAAAGCTGCCAGGCTGGGCTGCTGAATGGCTGCTTGTGAGGGCAGCTCCGGATCCGTGAACATCCGGACAGCTTTCCCCGCAGGAGAGCACGCGCAGCCGGAGAGTAACGACTGAATCGCAGGAGGCAGCGGAGACGATGAACGCTGCTGTGTGGGTTTGGATTTGTTGGTAACCTTGGCAAATTTGGAAAAAAAAAAAAAAATCACATCAATTCAGTAGTAAGAAAAGAAATATCGGTGGCCGGGCTTTGTTCTCTGGCAGCGCCGGGTTAGCCGGGGAGCCCGGTGCTCAGACGTGCGCTGGTTCGTGCACGAGCATTTTTATGGGTGATACTCCGCGCTCCAGGAGTGTTTTTTCATGTGCTTTTTTGTCCTTATCTAAATCACAGTTAATTACGATACTGATTCGTGCCTGGTAGGAAGCAATTAAAGACTGAAGCTGTATCCCATCTGCCTCTGAGGGGTGGAGATGGAGAGGCAGTCCAGTCCACGCTGGTGCGGCGTGGGCTCGCGGGCTTTCGCCCAGCCCTGCTCTCGGGATCGCGGCGTTACTGCTCCGCGTGCGGGGCCGGGCCGTCCTACCTGCCCCGGGGTCCGGCCGGTGCGGCGTGGTCGCTGGCTGAGGTCCCTGGGTTTACAGATTCTGGCCATCGCTGCTGGCAGCACCCGGAGATGCGCTGCCGCCGCTCCCAATTGTTCCTTCCTGTCCAAGAGGGAAAGAAAAAAAGCATCTCTGCAAAATCCAGGCTTGGACTTTGGTTAAAGCCTTTGAGCAAAGAGCCGTGTTTGAATGTAATTGCACCCCTGTTGCTCCAAGGGGAAAGTACTCCGTGTTGCTCTCTCTTTCTTGGAAAGCAGGGCTAGTATTTTCCCAGCCATTTGTGTATAAAGAAAGATAAATAGCTCTTTAGCAGGCAGAACAATCTCTCCCGTTTTATTGACATTCGTGCAAGCAGACAAGGAGAAACAGTTTGGCGGTGCTGGGCGAAGGGGAGGGGAAGCTCCAGCGCGGCGGAGCGAGGAGCACCCAGCCAGGCTGGGCTGGGGGTGCCGGGCGCCGAGGGCCGCTTGGGTGGGAGAAGCCCTCTCCGGGTGCTGGGGCCGGTGAGCCTGGTCGCCTGTCCTCGCCCCACAGATGCACGGGTCTCCTGCGGGTCCCCCCGGCCCACGGCAGTCTGAAGGATGCAGGCACCACCTCACCCATCGCTTCACTCCTGCCCATAAATAAAAGAGTGTACAGCAAATTTAGCTCTGGCTTCACACGCAATGGCGCTATAGATAGGTTTTTAAAGAGCTTGTCTGAGAGTAATAATTCATGGGGAGATCAAAGGGCTGTGGTGTAATCCGGGGTCTGTCTGCTACCATAAACCTTGCAGAGTGCTAAGGATTCAGTGAGCAGCATCAAAAGCCTGATAAACATGAAAGCCACCCAATTTTCTGCCTGTAAAGCTGGCGTGGCTTACAATGGGTGCTGAGGCGCTGGGAGGGTGCCCGTCTTCTCTGCGGTGCTTGGGTGCCGCACACGGAGCCCTCCCACCTCGGGCTCCTGGAAGAGGTGCCTGGACTCCCTGAGCGCCTCCGTTGCTACCTGCAGCTCTGCTGACTGCATCAGGAGATAAGATTTCTAATTAGATGTCTAATTACGCGGCGTAAGGAGGCTTCAGGCTGCACTCCGCGCTTGGCATCGCCCTGTCTTCCGCATCTGCTAATCGCGCAGTCTGCGCTGGCTCTCCAAAGCGATGTGGCAGAGGCGTCCCGGGAGACAGCGATGGAGCGGGGGCACCTCCGGTCCCCACGAGCCGTCGGGCCGGTGCGGCGTTCCCCGGGAAGGCTCGGTGGCACGGTGCTCGCATCCCCCTGGCAGCACCGGCTCTGTTACAGCACCGTTGACATTATCAGACAGTTAAAACGGGATTTGTAACCTCCGCTTCCCAGCTATGGTACCTGTACGTGGAGTTAATCCAAAGGATTTATTTTTTAATAGATCTGTGGTGGCTCTTACTGTGGCTGCACTGGCAGCAATGGATGTGCTGGTTTAGATAAATTGAGGGTCTGGCCCAGGAAAGCTGGATTTCAGCTCGGGACTCTGAAAAATATCAAAATGCTGTGTTTGGAAGACAAAAACAGTGCCTAAACCAGGGCCAGTAAGGATCAGTGCTGTAAATCCAGGTCTCCAGAGTGGGAGGGCTCTGCTGCGCTGGTAGCTGTCAGCAACAGCAACATTTGAAAGCCAGCGGTTTAATTTTTAACACGAGCGGAGGTGAGTTCAGGCCGCAGACACCTGCAGCTGCGGAGCGGGGCTTTTCTCCAGAGATACCAAGCCCGCCGAGGTTAACGCGGTTATGGAAACGGCTGAGGTGTGATTGCGTTACTGCCGCCCATCTGGCCCTCCCTGCGACTCAGAAGTGATTTTGTATTCCCCGTGCGCTGCGGCACTGACACACAAGGGCGCTGGAGATGCCGTACATCACTGCCCGGTGTTTGCTGCAAGTGCCGTCTCCCGTCAGGCCGCTGCTGCAGAGCCCCGCGGGATGAGGCATGGCCCGCGCGTCGGGAAGGTTCTTCCTGGGTCCGAATTAACCGGACGTAGCCCAGAGGATCGAGCTCTGCTCGCCCTCTCCCAAGGGATGCTCCTGACAAAGCCGAGGTACCGCCCAGCATCCCAGCTGCAGCAGCGGCTCCTTCCCAACGGGGATTTTCTTAGCGGGATAAAACAAATTCCCACTTTCCTCGGCAGCTGGGATTAAACACAAAACTGGCGTTTTCACGTAAAACACTGGCTAATACCGCACACTCTCCCGGGCACCCGCCCAGTCCTACCTCTCTCCTAACCTGGGTTTTTCTTCCCGTCAGTACGAATTCAAAGCCAAGAACATCAAGAAGAAGAAGGTGAGCATCATTGTGTCTGTGGATGGGGTGAAGGTGATTCTGCGCAAGAAGCAGAAGGTGAGATTTCTCCCGCCCCGCCGGGGCGCTCGGGGTCAGAGCACCCGGGATGTTCTGACCGTGCCTGGGTGGTGTTGTTGCTCGGGATAGTCACGGTTCTAACCCAAACTGGCCTTTTCTTAAAAACCACCCAGAATGTTCACAAGAAAACACTGCATTTTTCATCAAACTAATAACCAAACCTTGCTGAAAAAAGAGTGGGAAAAGTACTCTGTGGGAAGAGGGTTTTTTGTGGTTTTTTTTCTGTCAAAAAAGTCAAGCTGTCAGGAAATGCAGTTTCTTTTTCTTCTTAACACCGGCAGGCTTTGTCCGCGCTGCCGGGGCTGGGCACCCCTCAGCTCTTCGCCCAGCTGCTTCCCAGCGAGCCGAGCCAGCAGCCGGCCCCAGCTCAGCGCCTTGTTCCCCAGAATGCGTTACTCTTCTGCATATTTGATGCCCTGAATTAATCTCAGGGACCATTTTCAGCCCTGAAGGCTGTGATCAGACGACCAGATATGATAAATGATCCAAGAAATCTATTTTTATCCGAGATACCAGCGGAACAGCCGTTGTTCATATAGTTGAACTGTAGCCCGGATTTTGGCCTGGGACAAAGGCACCGTTCTCCGGGGTTCCTGCCCATCAGCACGGTGGTTTCATTTGTACCTGACTCACTGTAATTTTGTTTCTGTCCTCTGCTTACAGAGAAAGGAGTGGACCTGGGACGAGAGTAAGATGGTGGTGATGCACGATCCCGTGTACAGGTACGCGGCGGGGGGCTTACAGCAGCCGGGTGCAGCCAGCCCTGAGCGATGCGTACCCATCCTCCCGCTTGCTGCGACCTCCACCACGGCTGGCTTTCCAAAGGGCCACGGAAAATTAATGAGCTTGCAAAATTACCTCTGATGGGGAATCCTCTTTGTACGTTTTTGAGAGCGAGATGGACTGATCCAGCTTTGAAGTTGGCTCTGCTTTGAGCAGGGGTTAGACTAGATGACCCGCAGAGATGCCTTCAGCCGGAATCACTCTCCGATTCTGGCTCTGAAGACGGGCTTCCTGCGGTTTTCCTTCAGAGCATGGCTCGCTGGATGCCCTGTGCTTCTGGAGAAAGGCATAAGTGCTTACAGGGAATTAACCCGTTCGGGAAGTGGTGAGATAGCGCTGACTTCCCGTAGCACTTGCCGTGGGATCTCAAAGCATTTTGGAGACCACAAGCCCCACCCAGAGGTTTACGCTGCATGTGAGCCTCAGGAGCCATCAGGGATGGCTTCCTTGAAGGCAACCCCAGCGATGGTGCGTAGCCTGCGGACACAACGGAGCGCGCAGGTTGCACCAGGCTGTGAGCTCTGCCAAGTGAGTAATTGCACCGGGAGCGTGAAGCCCACAGCCCCAAGGGCTGGGATGGCCAGCACTGGTTTTCTGGGTCAGAGCCCTCGCTGAGGAGATACGGAGCAGAGGACGTGCTGATGAATTACCCGTGTCCACCGCTTCCTTCTGGCATTCTTTAAAGGTTATTGCAAGATGTGGTACGTCGGCAATAATTGCTCCAATTGCATGTTCAACACAAAAAAAATTCCAGTGACAGGAAAAAGAAAAAAAATCTCAAGAATCTCTTTGGTTTCTTCTCTGTTCAGAGCTGAACTCACTTGTCACGTTTTTACCCGATTAAATCAAGTATATAAAAACCTCTTTAAAAATGGTTTTGCAGCACGGGGAGGAGAAAATGTCGGCCTGAACGGGAGCGAGAGCAAGGCTCCTCGGCATCCCTGGGAGAGGCATCCCGGGGACGCTGGCTTGTGCTGAGCCACCTGCCTGCTGCTGAGAACGGGCCCGCGCTGCGTCCGCGGGCGGGCAGGACATCGGCTGTGCCACGCCGCAGCCTGGGCAGGGGTTAATGACTGCGGCTAAAAATAGCCGCACACTTTCCCATACTATAGATTTTTTAGCTTTCCCACAGCGTCTTTAAAAAGCTTTTGCCTGCTTCAGAAACCAGAAGGTTTTCCATCAAGCCAGAAACACTAAATCCTGCCTAAAATTGCACAAAGGGCTGTGGGGCTGTGCACTGGCACCTCCTGGTCCCTCCAGCCCTGGGCGCTGCCAGCCAGCCCATCCTGGGGACACACAGGAGCCTCCGGGGTTCTCTGGGGGGCAGAGACTCCCCTGGGTGTTTAATTCCCTTTGTCTCTCTCCCACCTAGAATCTTCTACGTCTCTCATGACTCGCAAGACCTGAAAATATTTAGTTACATCGCAAGGGACGGCGCGAACAACTCCTTCAGGTGCAACGTCTTCAAATCGAAGAAGAAGGTAGGGTGCTGCCGGGACTTCTTCGAGGGTGAGGGTGCGGATCCCTGGGGAGAGACCAAGGCAGCGCCACTGCTGGATGTCCCCAAAAAACCGTGCCTGGTGCCTGTCCCCTCCTGCCCCAGCCCACACGGAGATAAGAGCGCCCATCCCCAAGAGCTGGGGAGCGGGGGGCTGGCGCGTGCCGGGTTCAACGGCGGGCGGCGGTGCAGCCCCTCAGCGTGGGAAGAGCCACAGCAGCGTGGGGACGGGAAACGGGGGGAAGGCTGCCAGTTTTCCCACCGGTGGTGGTGGCGGCGGCGGGGCTGAGCAGCCTGGGTTTGCTCTGCAGAGCCAGGCCATGCGGGTGGTGCGGACGGTGGGGCAGGCCTTCGAGGTGTGCCACAAGCTGAGCCTGCAGCACGCCCTGCAGAACGCCGACGGGCAGGCGGACGGAGCCAGCGACAAGTCGGCCGAGGAGCAGTCGCTGGAAGGTGACGCGTGGCTCCCCACGGGGCGCGGGCAGACCCCTCTCAGCAGGGACAGCGGGGATGCTTTGGGGTGGGGAACTGCAAGGTGGCACGTCCTTCGTGGGCCAGCTCTGGTGACAGCGAAAGCTTTGGGTCCCTTCAGGGGGCACGGGGAATCCACGCTGTCTGCCCACTTGTCCTGGGCACCGGGAAGGCGGAGGCTGAGCCCAGCAGGTTGGGGGGCTGCAGGCACCAGCCCCTTCCTCCTGCCCCTCTGCAGCATGCCGAGACTTGGAGCAAGTCCTGGCCGTTGTCCCTGAGCTGCCACCCTGGCTCCCTGCTGCGATCCCGCGGCGCGGTGCGGGGCTTGGGTTTATTTATCCGTCTCGTTTGAAGTTCACCAGATAAAAGGCTCCAAGCTCACGGATGCGGACGAGGTCGGCATCGACTCTGATGGCATCTGTGTGTCCGAGAGGCGACCCGGAGAGCTGCCCGCTGCCAGGGGGGACCTTGGCGTGCTGAAACCTGGGCAAGCCCCGAAGGATAAGAACTGCCAGGTAACGGGCGACCCAGCTTGGGACGGTCCACACGCTCTGCTGCAGCGGTCCCTCTGCTCAGGATCACTGGGTCACAGCGTGATGAGGAGGGCCTTTCATGAAGACCCCCTTGCAGACCCCCTCCTGGCTCCCTGCTCTGGCAGGACAGGGTGTTCAGCTCCCAGTTTACCCACAGCTAAGCCGTGTCCCAGTGCTGGGGCAGGGGGAGAGGTGAGAGCTGGGAGCGGGGCCACGGCGCATGGCTGAGCAGGTTTTGACCCAGCTGCGGGCAGGGCAGAGCGCAGAGGGGCTCTGCAGAGCGATCCCCCGCGCTGGAGAGGAGCAGCGAGGCAGGACCCCCCTCCTGCAGCAGCATCTGCAGAACAGGTGGGAGCTAAGAGGAGGCATCTCTGGCGAGGAGACCGTTTCCCCGCCGCGTGGGGTGGATTTCTGTGCTCTCAGTGCTGCTCCGTGGCGGTCGCTCGTCCCCCTGCCCCGGCAGCGCCCACCAGCTCCCCTCGCCCCCCAGGCACAGGGAGCAGCGTCCCTGAGGGTGCCCAGCCCCGGCAGCGCAGCCACCCTGGCCATGTTGGCCGCGAGCAGTGGTGTTGCCGCAATGAATAGCTGCTCTGCAGAGCTGCTCCGTGAGCGCTTCCCGGCGGGCTGAATGGCATCGCTTCATCTCGCACAATCGTATCGCTTGCAGGGCCCGGCTGAGAGCAGCCGCAGTGAAATGCACTCCATGGGATTCATTTCCACGGCTGGAAAGGCTGGGCTGTCCTGCACTGTTCCTTCTGGGTGCTGGAGCTGCCCAAACAGAGGAGGGCAGGAGCATGACGGGGAAGGCGGTGGGGTATTCAGGTCGCTCCCTGCCATCTCCTCCCCGGGGACCTGCCCTCCCTGTTTCGAGCTACAGCCAGGCACAGGGTCAGCGCCATGGGGAACCGTGGTCCGAACCCCAGCCTGAGCTGGTCGGTGGGCTCACCCTGCCCATGTCTTTGTGCCCAGGATGCCGAGAACTGCTCCCTGCACCCGGCCGGCTCCCAGCAGCTGCTCAGCCCCAGCAGCCCCTGCTCCTCCGCCTCCATCACCCCACTGGCCTCCCAGCACTGCCTCCAGCTGCTCCAGCAGCAGCTCCTCCAGCAGCAGCAGCAGACGCAGGTGGCCGTGGCCCAGGTACGCGTCCTGCCCTCCCCTCGAGCGGCACCAGCCCTTCTCCCCTCCCTGCTCCAGCTGGGCCGGGCTGGCAGCGGGGGCAGGCACCCCGCGTGGGGTGGGCGCGATACGGGGAGCTTGCAGTGTCGCTTGCAGCATCGCATGCAGCGTGGCTTGCAGCATGGCTGGCGACACAGCTTGCAGTATAGCTGGCAGCATTGTTTACAGCCCCCACCATAAGAAGGATGCGGGCCAGTTGGAGGGGGTCCAGGGGAGGCCACGCAGATGCTGAGAGGGCTGGAGCAGCTCTGCTGTGAGGCCAGGCTGAGAGAGCTGGGGCTGTTCAGCCTGGAGAAGAGGAGGCTCCGGGGAGACCTGAGAGCGGCTCCCAGTGCCCAAAGGGGGCTGCGGGAAAGATGGGGAGAGACTCTTCAGGGGATGAGGGGTGATGGTTTTAAAATAGAGGGAGGCAGATTTAGATTAAATATCAGGAAAAAAATGTTTTACCCTGAGGGTGGTAGAACACTGTCCCAGGCTGCCCAGAGAGGCGGTGGATGCCCCATCCCTGGAAACGTTCCAGGCTAGGTTGGCCGGGGCTGTGAGCAACCTGATCTGGTTGGAGATGTCCCTGCTCCTGGCCGGGGGGTTGGACTGGGTGGGCTTTAACGGCGCCTTCCCACCCAAACCCTTCTGTGATTCTATAGCTCGCAGCATCGCTTACAGCACAGGTCGCAGCGCAGCTCCCCAGCACGGCGCTGGCCGTGCCCATGGGCGCAGGCTGCGCACCAGGGTCGTGGGCGCCCCCCCAAGAGCCACCAGTTCCCCTCTCCTGCCCGATTTTGGAAGCTGGCCCGCCCCCCGTGCCTTCTCCCCCAAGCGGGCAGCAGAGCGGAGACCCCGGTACCTCCCCAGCCCGTTTTACGTCCCCGGGACGGGGTGCAGCGGACCCACCCCCCGCCCCGATCCGGGATGCGGCCGCTCCACCGCGCTGGACCAGCTCGGGGCGGGGGCGGGGGCCGCGGCGGGGCCGGCAGGGGGCGCTCGCGGGCCGCCGCGCCGCGGGGCTGCGCGTCCGGTCCCTGCAGCCCCCGGTCCCCGCACCGCCAGATCCCCGCACCCCGCCGGTCTCCGCACCGCCAGATCCCCGCACCGCCAGATCCCCGCACCCCGCCGGTCCCTGCACCGCCAGATCCCCGCACCCCGCCGGTCCCTGCAGCCCCCGGTCCCCGCACCGCCAGATCCCCGCACCCCGCCGGTCCCCGCACCCCGCCGGTCCCTGCAGCCCCCGGTCCCCGCACCGCCAGATCCCCGCACCCCGCCGGTCCCCGCGCCCCGCCCGATCCCCGCACCCCTCCGGTCCCCGCAGGTGCAGCTGCTGAAGGACCAGCTGGCGGCCGAAACGGCGGCGCGGATCGAGGCGCAGGCCCGGGTGCGGCAGCTGCTGCTGACCAACCGCGACCTGCTGCAGCACGTCTCGCTCCTGGTGCGGCAGCTCACCGCGCTGGAGGCCCGCGGGCCGCGCCGGCCGCCGGGTGAGTGCGGGGCGACCCCTGTCCCGCGGCTGGTTGATCCCCTGGGAGCATCCCTGCAACCCTTGCCATTACGGGGAGCAGCTGGGGCGGTGGAGGGGCTCCCAGCATCACCCCAGCAGGCTCCAGGGGCTTCAGAGCATCTCTGCGCCCCTCATGGTCCTGGGGACCAGTTGGGGTGCTCCCAGCACCATCCTTTTGGCACGTCTCTGCACCTCTCACAGTCCTGGGGGAGCAGCTGTGGCGCTCCCAGTACGAGCCCAGTAGCCTCGGAGGGCTTCAGAGCATCTCTGCACCCTCTCGTGGTCACGGGGAACAACTGGGACACTCCCAGTACCATCTCAGCAAGTTCCGGGAGGTTTTGGAGCATCTCTGCCCCCCTCGCGGTCCTAGGGAGCAGATAGGGGTCCAGCTTTTCATGCACCCCTTGTCCCTCTCTCACCAGTTGACCGCTCCTTGCAAAACCTGTCCCTGGCTCAGTCCCTCTCCCTGAACCTGAAGAACCACTACAGCTTGGACGTCCACCTGCCGTCCACCTCCACCCCCGCCAGTGTCCTGGGCAGCCCCGTGGCCCCTGGCTCGCTGCCGGCCCTGGGCCCCGGGGACTCCTACCTCAACCTCATCAGCCTGGAGAGGGGCGGCCACCGCGACGGCAGCAAGGACGGGGACGAGGGCCTGGCTGCGCTGGAGGGGCACGACGGGCTCGGCCGGCGCGTGGAGGGCTCTGAGGTCAGCGAGTTCCCTCTGCCCAACGGGAGCGGCCGGCAGAAGGCAGATGACACGGACAGAGGGGACGAGGACAGGTAGGATGTGTCACTTCCTGGGATGGGAACACCCAGAGCAGACCCTCCCGTTCCCCACCGCGGGGACCACGTTTCGGAGGGCTGGCGGCCGCAGAGCCTGCAGCAGGGGCTGGGGAGGAACGGCTGTGCTCTGGGCACGCAGGGGCAGGGACAGCCAGCCCAGGGGCTGTGCGCTGACTTGGGTGCAACAAATGGAGGCAAGGAACCCTCCGTGTCCCCCCGTGGGGTCGCTGCCCCCCTGCGCCTGTCCTCCTGCCGCAAAGCGGTCGGTGCCGCATCGCCTCACCCCAGCTCCAGCATCTGTAGGCGACGGGTTGCGATGGGACCGAGCAAAGGTCTCCTGAAGAGCTGGGGGTAGCCAGCCCAAGCCCCCCGTGCAGGTGAGCGCTTGTCCGTCACCTCCTCTCCCCACTTTTGCTTCCAGGCGGCAGCAGCCCATCCCCAAGCTCAACCCGCCGCCACCCATCCTGCGCAAACGGTCGAGCAAGACCTCCCCGAGCCTGGAAGTGGAGGTGAAGCCCGAGAGTGCTGCCCACGTGAGCTTGCCCAGCCCCAGCGTCTCCAGCCTCACCAGCATCGCCGCCAGCTCGCTCACCCTCTTGGACCCCGATGCAAGGACTCCTGCGCGGAACGCTGCCTCCAGCACGGAGCCCGTCTCTGCTGGGACCTGCCAGCACGCTCTGGGCAAGGACAGGACGGGAGAGAGCGGGCAGATGTCCCCTCTGGTCAGCGAGGCACTGGTCAAGGACTTGGCCGCCCTGGCCAGCCCCACGAGCAGCTCACTGCCCTTCTCCCCTGCCGACGACACCTGCCTGCACATCAGCTTCTCAGAGGATGAGCTGCTTGAACCAGAGCTGGACGCTGCTGGGGGGCCCAGCAGGGTCCCCCCGTAGAAGGACCGCAGCGGGTGGCACCCACCACGCTGGGGGTGGGGGCTCCTGCGCCCAGGCTGGCAGGCGGGTCCCTTTGCTGTCCCCGTCCCACGCGGCAGCTGCCCCCGCCAACGCAGGATGGGACCTGTGCCAGCTCAGCCAGCCTTCCCGCTGCCCGTCCCCGCGCGCCAGCCAGGCGCTCTCTCTGCTGCTGCCCGGCTGAGGCACGTCTCACGTTTGTCACTGCAGCCCGGGGAGGTGCTCATCGGCCTTGGCTCTTTGCAAAGAGGGCGTTGGGAAAGAGTTGGAGGGTGGAGATGGGGAAGTGCCCGTGCCCTCCTATGGCAGATGGGTGCGATGCCCAGGTGCGTGCCACCGATGCTCTACAGCAGAGACGTCCCAAGGAGCAGCGTGACGGGAACCCCCGGGCAGGGGCACAGCACGGCGCAGGGCTGTCAACACCTGGACACGAGCCTGCTGTCACTAAACCCGGCCCACCGGTTGCCACCTGCGATAGCCCCGTGGCGCCGCTGCCCCACCTGAGTCTGCCCAAGGCAGCCTGCGTCCACCGTTGCCACGCTGCACCCAGCCAAGCTTTTGGGGACGGCAGCCCCACCGCCGTGTTCCCACGCAGCAAAGCCACCACTGCCTCCCTCCACAGGTGCCTTTTCCAAACCATCCCTGGGGGCCGCAGATGGGGTGCAGGGCCGCTCTGGGAGCCCGCTGCCGCGAGCGAGGGTGCACCCCGTGTCCTGGGGCGGGAGAGCCCTCCTGCGCCTCTCTGAGCTGCTGGTGGCTGCAGGCAGGAGGCTGCTCCGTCGCGCTGGTTTTTGGGTGTTACGGTGTGGTTTGGGTTTGGTGTTGGAAGCGTGAGGGTGGTGGGATGAGCTCAGGTTTAAGGAAGAAGGCCAGCCCTGGGTGAAGGGCTGAGGCGAGGCCCCGGCGGTGCCGCGTGTCCCCTTCAGCCCGGGCAGGTTTTGGGGAGGGACCCGAGGAGATGCTCATCTGCCTCGGTTGTTTGCGAAGAGGGGTTGGGAAAGTGTTGGAGGTGGAGATGGAGAAGCGTCGAGCAGAAATGGAGACTCGGAGCAGCCACGCTGCCTGTTCCTGGCCCGGCGCTGCTCCCAGAGCGGGAGATGGGGGGTGGCAGGACAGGGACCCCAGATTCAGCCACGGGGATGCTGGAGCTGGGTGGGAGCTGGCAGCATCACCACCGGTGACCGGGGGCTTGTAAAGCTGCGGCTGGGCTGTCCCGTAGCGCGATAGAGACAGAGCGGCCCGTCTGTAGGAATAAAGTACACTGCAGTTTGGTAACTGACTTTTAAAGAAAAAAATATGAAATAAATAAAGGTGTCTGATTTGCAGAGCAAGTGCTGTGGTCTCTGCCCCACTGGGGCCGTGCACAGGGAGCCCCGAGCCACAGGTCGGGCACCCCCAGCTCTTCCCAAAGAAGAAACATCCCTGCAGGAATGAAGGCTGCTCGGAGCCGCCTGCCTGTGCCCCTGCGCCCTGCTCGTCCTCTGCCCCGGCTCAAACACGGGGCCTGGCAGCAACAGGGACAGCAGGAGGTCCTGCGTCCCCACACGCACACCGAACACCGCTGCTCGCTGCAGCACCCACCAGGACGGGCAGCCCCCTGCTCCCTCCGCACCCCTTTTGCCCTTTCTTCTGCCCATTTCTGCTCCCGAAATAACCCCTGGCCCCGGCACGCAGGATGGGAGCACCACGGGGGGATGCGGGAGATCGCAGGCAGGCGGCAAAGCCCGATCCCGCGGGATGGCACTGGCCGTGTGCCAGGACCCCACGGGAGCTGCCTGCGGCCAACAGACCCCTGCCCTCCGCAGCGCCCTGGCCCCTCCGGGGCGAGGGGGGAACTCAGGGGTGATTCAGCACGAAGGCCCCGGATGGATGGGGACCCCCCAAGACTGTGTCCCCCCCATGCAGGAGCAGGGACGCAGCTGGAGGGACCCAGCCCAAGCCCGGCGTCGGATGGACCCAGCACTCTGGACCTGTGCGGGGGTCTCAGGGCCCCACTCCCTCCCTCCACGCTGCGGGTGCGGCACGAGGGAGCCGGGAGCCCCTTCCCCAGGCCCACCGCAGACATCTGCCGGGGGGGCCGCCCGTGCGGGGAGGGGGCACTTCCAGCCCAGCATCTTATTATGCTTCCTTCATGGGAAGAAACTTTTTCCTTTGCTGTCTGGTAAGCTGCTAGCAATCATCAGGCAGGCAGGTGGTAAAGATTCATATCCATCAAACAATGCCATTTAGTTTGTAACCTGTGACTAAATCTGGTGTTAGCTTTAATTTCAGAGTCTGCTTTAGGGCTCGCTTGTTAATCTCTATGCAAAGCAGATGAAATGAATATGCAGCATTTTGGATGTAATTGTACGGCTTCAATTCAGCACTATAATTTTCCAAACAGGATCTTGCAATCAAGCTTCTATTCATTAGTGTATAAACAATTTAGTTTCTCAGCTCTCCAGTATGCCAATCATCTCAGAGGAGTGAGCATCTCCCACAAAAAGAGGAGGAAAGTTTCCTTTGTGTAACAGAGGTAAAAGTTGCTCCGTACTTCAGACAATTCCCACCCGGCAGATCCTGGCCGTTCCCGCGGGGGCGGCCGGTTGCTGGTGCCCCACAGCGCTGACCGGCTGCTGACGGCATCCTGGGGGGCGATGCCCCGTGATCCCCCCAGCCAAGGTGTCCTGGGCCCCCCAGCGATTCTGCGTGCAAGATCCCAACAGACGAGCCACATCCCGCGGGATCCGGCCGCCTGGCAAGGTGTGACCACGCAGCACCTTGGCACAGCACGGCGATGCCGGGGGGTCCCTGGGGAGAGCAGCCCACGGCCCTGGGGATGGCACGGCCACCCCAGCCAAAGCCCCCTGCACGTCCCCACTGCCCCACACCAGCTCAGCCTTCCCGGCTGGCACCACGGGGCAGGGCACCGGGACACCCCTCACGCAGGGCCCACGGCAGTTCCCCGTGATGGACATGGCCAGGCTGGCACGGGGGGGAGGGTAGGGGGCTGGTTTCAGTCGCAGGGGCTCAGCCCCCTCAAGGCTGGGTGCTTTCCTTGCTGGGGACCCGAGGGTGCCGCACACAGGTGAGCGCATCCGGCACCCGGCCACGTCCCCATCCCTCCGCGCCCATCGCCGCTCCTCGGAGGGACCGGCCCAGAGCCTCGACAAAGGGAAGCGCCATCGGCAGAGCCGCCCGGCGCAGTCTCCGTTTCCAAATGAATATCGACAGCGCTAATTACAGGCCGCCATGCAGACAGCTTATTAGCTTGTCACAAAAAGACGGTATTGAACTCAAAGCCCGCGGTATTCACAGAGCGCAGCAAGACGCTCCCCAGACAGCGCGGCGAAGCAGGCAGGCGAGCAACCTCCAGCAAAACTAATTACTTCCTGATTGTCTACGGCCACCCACTGGGTATAATAGTATAGACTAAATTTGGCATATACATAACTAAGCACTCGGCACCAATTTGGCGTACAATAATCATCCTCTGTGTTGCATAATTAAAATCTGATCACTTGGAATAATTATTTCATATTCCCGGTATCGGGTGAGGATGGCATGATGCGGCGTGGCGGGAGCCCGAGCCCAGGAGCGAAGCGTCAGCCCCCCCGGGAAGGACGATACGGCTCCGGGCACGGCGAGGGACCTGCACCGCGCTGACGGGGCCAGTGACACCATGGGCGAGGAGCTGCGATGCCCCGGGGCCATCAGGCAGCACCGGCTGACCAGGAGCTGGAATGACCCAAACTCTGCCCCCGCCGCGACGAGCCAGTGCGGAGCGCAGCCCCTGTGAGCCGTCCCGGCGAGGGAGGACGGGCCGTCCCCGCGTCCCCAAGCCAGCGCTCCCCACGTTGACCTTTCCAGGCCGGCTGCTGCCCGCCCGGCCGGGATGCTCACCACCCGGCCCCATTGTGCTCGCGCGTCTGCTAAAGGCGTTTGGAAAGACACTGCAATAAAAAATAAAAATCAAGTGGAACGTGTGTGTCTAATCCATTAACTTCCTCTGGCAGCTCCCCGGGGACCCGGCGAGGAGGAGAAAGAATACGTGGATATTGCACGCGCCCTGGCACCTTGTCCCCGGGCCAGCCCCGCTGCTGGCCGCTGCCGCGGGCTCATAAATCACGGCGGGCGACAGCGTTTCACAGCTCGCTTCCCAGCCAGGATATGGCCATTCCTGCTGATTACACGGCCGGGCGCGCGGGGGAAGCTGCATCTCCCACTTCCAGGAAGGGAGGCTCCGCAAGGAAAACGCATTGATAAAAAGAAGAACGAAATCAGCTTTGTTCACGTTGCGAATCTCCCATTGTTCCTGCTGCGGCCGCCGGCCCTCGCTGGAGAAAGTATTTCCTCAGCGATAAATCTCCTGGGCTCCTCGCAGCCCTCGCCTTGGCACCAGAGCCTCCTCGGGCTGTTTTGAAAGCAAAAAGCAGCTTTTGCTACGGGCTCCCCACGGGGTGCGCTGGGCAATTTGCGGCGCGATTTTGGGGGACAGGGTACGTCCCCGGGGTGGAGGGAAGGGGGTTGGTGCCCATCCCCGGGGTCTCCAGCCGCCTCCCCAGCCAGAGACACACCACTGCTCCCCAAAGCTTCGCTCCCATCCCAGCGCGCATCCTCCCCGCCGCACGGCGTAACTCAGGGAAAACAAATCCGACCGGGGCCACGCTAATCCCAGTGCCAAAACGCGGAGCTTGCGGTGGCCAAGCGCTTGAAATACGGGAGTCGGGTTGACAGTTGTACAAGAAAAATAGATCAAGTTTCCAAGAAAATAGAGGCGAGTGGATCTGATTTTCATCAGCATCTTCAGCCGCCTTTCGGGAAGCCCCAGCCCGCTCCTCATTCCTGCTCTCTGCTTTACAAACCACTTAATTCCTTGTTGCTTTGGAAACCCTCACAAAGACCCTCTGCATCCCCCAAAATAACGAGCAACAGATGCTGCTTTGACCTCAGCAACTTCCTGGAAACATACATTTGTCAAAATAAAAATAAAAAGATTAATGCGAGGAAGGCTCTTACATTATAAGGAAACAGCAGACAGAGCCCGGCTGCGCACGCCCGGCGCTGGCAACGGCCGAGCCCTCGCGCAGCGGAGAAACCCGGCGGCAGCCAGGGTGGGGGCTGCGGAACTGGGGGTCCCCATGCTCCTGGGGTCCCTGTGCCTGGGGGGGGCTGCAGCCGGCACTGCAGGGTCCCAGCCCAGCCCCACTCGCCTGGAGGGGCTGCGGCTTGGGAGTGGGCAGTCCACAGTCTTGCTTCAAGTCAGGTTGGCAAAATAGTTTGAGAATAAATATGAAAATGGACACTTTCAGCACAAAACCCCTCCCTGAGCCATGCTCAGCACCCGAAGGGCCGTGGTCTGGCAGCGCCAGGCACGGGCTCCGTTCTCATCCCTCCCTCGTTTCGCGGTTTACGGCAGTAACCGGTCTCTTTCACAGAGCTGTGAACCCCCCGGCTCATCCCGCAGAGGGAAGGAGATGCGCAAGCAGCAGGTCGCCAGGAACCTTTTGGTTTCGTGTGCTCAGACACCAGCAGGTTTCGATGTCACCCTCCCGCCGCAGCCATCTGGCAGGGCCCAGGGCTCGGCCACGGGCACAAGCGCTTGCCAACAGCGCCCACGACGCCCACCGACGGGCAAGGGCTCGTGACAGCCACAACAGTGAGCGACGCAGCCCGACCCATGGCACAACCCACCCCCTGTGACCCTGAACCCACAGCACTCACCAGAGCCCCAGGCAGGCAGGGAAGCTCCACAGGCTCCGTGCAGGAAAAGCCCCTTTTCCCTCCCAGCTTTTATGGGATCAGCCAGAAACGAGCTGCTGGGAAGGGCTTCTCCTTGGCCTCGCACCTGGGGTGGGGTGGGCTGGGCGGTCCTGGGGCTTTGGTGCACCTGAGGCAGGAGGGTGATGGGCACACTGGGCATCCCCATCCCAGTTGCACCCAACTTTCTGCTGCCATGTGACAAGGCCTAATGGTGGGACCTGAGGGGTGTCCCTCCCGTGAGGGTGTTTTCTCCCTGGGGACCCCGTGACCAGGCTGGGGGTGCACCCTTCTTGGGGACAGGGTGATGCTGCCGTACAGCAGCTGGCAGCCACAGGACGGTGAGCAGTGGGACGGTGTGCCGGGGGACTGTCCCCCTGCCCACGCTGGGGACGTGGTGGTGGCACAGTGTTCGTCACAGCCCGGCTGTTCCCGTGCCAGCTCCGCGGGGTGCGTGGGGTGCCACTGTGCCGCGAATGCAAATCCTGACCCGAGCTGGGCCGGGGGCTCTGCCTTCCCCAGCATCAGCTGGGATTCCTGCCGTAGCTATGGCAACAGTGATGTACATTTACATATTCTTCCCATTAATCAAAGGGACATCTCTGTCTTCGCCCTGCCGAAGGAGGGCTGCAGCGCTCCCCGCCTCGCATCCGCAGTCTCTCCCGCTGCGGAGCAAGGCCTTTGTGCGGCCCCTTTCCCGGAGCAGTGGGCAGCTGCCTGCAGCCGAGCCCTCCAGCATGGCGGCTGCATCCCTGCGAACGCCCTGGCCGGTACGGGGCTGTCCCCGAGCCCCGCTGGGGCCGGCTCGCGGTGGGAGCAGCAGGAACCCCTCCGTGCTGCTGCTCCTCTTTGGCCCTGGGGTCCCGCTCCCCCCTGCACGCTGGCACCTTCAGGCAGTGACAGAGCAACTCAGCCTCGTACCAGCCCCTGGGTGAAACCCCGTCCAGAGGGGGAAAATCAACCCCTGGGCTGCTCGAGATGTATTTATCTGACCTCTGTCATCGGTAAAGGACCCGGAGCGGTCGGATCAGCTGGAGATGTCCACACTTATTCACATCAACCCCACCTCAGGGGTTTCGGCTCCCAATTTCCTCCATCTGCCCACCACAGCTTTGCCCCGCGGTGCTTTGGGACCAAACACACCCCGCAGCGCCGAGGATGCGGAGCTGGTTACCTCCACGCTTTGCCTCAGCCCGAGCAGGCAGCGAAAGCCAGGCAGGAGAGCAGGAGCCCCGTGCGAAGGAGGCAAAGTGGTCCCCGGGGAGCCCACGCCACGGGGCACCCGGTTTCCCAGAGCCGGCGCAGCCGTGCGGTGGTTGTTCCCAGTGCCCTGCAGCTCATTGGAGACGGGGCAGGGGCCTGCTCAAAAAGTAACGTCCGGGGAGCAGTTAAAAGCTGGCAGGACCCGGAGGGTGCAGACATCCCTCCCAAGCTGGAGCAAAGCTCAGCAGCCCTGTCTGCTACCCACGGGGACCAGCCTGGAGCCCACCGCCTTTCTTAAAAAAAAAATTAAAGAAATTAGAAGATTCTTCTGCATTACATCCTGTGGCCCTGCCTGTGTTTTGTGGGGGGCCAGGCTGTGTTCCCTGGACAGGACCAGCCATTCCCAGCGTACCCACCCGCCAGGGCAGGGTGCTGGAGCCCACGTGGGTGGCAGAGGGGAAAGGGCCCCAAAAAATGACTTTCCATCACATTAACGAGAGCCAAGAAACCGCCGGTGAGCTCGCTGGTGCCGGCAGGTGCGGGCGGGCGCTGCCAGCTCCCGACGCTGCTGCCAGGGGCCTCCTGTGCCAAGGGATAATGAGAGCTGTGCCAGAGCGCGGGCACAGCCAGCCTCGCTGGCTTCAATCGCGGCGGCGCGTGCCGAGGACGCTGGCTGAGCCCCGGCTGCCGTCGGCATTGCTCACCCAGAAGGTTTCTCCTTGCAGGTTACAGCTGGCAGCACCCCTGCGCTGCCAGGAGCCAGGAGGTTCCATCCTGAGCCAGGAAAGAGAGCGCGTTTGCTGAGTTACAGGGAGGAGAAAAGCTGTTACAGGGAACCATCCTAATTAATTGCCCCCCTGCACGGTGCATCGCACAGAGCCGTGTCCACTGGCTTCCGCAGCACGGTGCGGGGAGCGGAACACTGCGCAGGGACCCTGTCCCCTTGGCTGCCAGCTGCCTCACTCCCCGGCTCATAGGTGCTCGAGGGGCAACGGACAGACACCACGGCCCCCGTGCAGGCAGCCACGGCTGGTCCCACCAGCTACGTGCACCGTCCCGCAGGGCCATGAGCCACCACACGCCTCAGGGACAGTTGGTGGTCACTGCCCTTGCCCCAAGCTCGCGGTGTGCACCGCTCACAGCCCCAGGGAGGTTTTCCGTGCGTGCAGGGTCTGCTGGAGGGCTCGGAGCAGCCCTCTCCAGGCCCCATGCCGCCAGGATTTAAGAGCCACCAGTTTCCTCTGCCCTTTCCACTGAACCAACCCGCAGAAAGTTTTATAAACTTGAGGAAACACGACTCAAAGCAGAAGGAGCCCAAAGCCGAGCCAAAGCGTGACCTCAGCAACCTCCCCTCTTTGTCCAGCCCGGGACCTCGTTATTATCTGTCAGCATTTGCTGAGTCTCCTCCTTCGCGGGACGCACCAGGCCCTTCCGGAGGAGCGGGGCCTCGCCACAGCCCGCGCTCCTCTAATGACTGTGTTATCTCTGCAGTTTCCAGCTCCGCTTCCCTCCGCCGGTGCAGGGGTGATGCCCTCCCTGGGCTGGCAGTCCCGGGGGAGCAGCGCCCCGGCCCACGCCCGCGCGGACCCCTCGAGGGGTGCGTTCATCCTGCCGGTCTATGGGGTTCGGGGCCGTGCTCTCTCCGGGTTGGGGCTCTGCCCGCGCTCGTTGGGCGGCAGTAGGGATGAGGGGTTGATGGAGCAGCTGAGTGGAAGGCTCAGCTCTTTGCCAACTAACACCATCCCATCCCATCCCATCCCTGCTCCCGCTCTGATGGAAGGCGGCCGAGCCTGGCAGAACAAGGGCCAAGAGAAGACGGAGCGTAGTTTGCTGTCTGAAGCGTTAACCTGCCTGTCTGACAGGAGGGCAGTGACAGGCAGGCAGCGTTTGGTGCAAAGGAAGGAAATGGAAGAATTAAACCCACAGAACTTCCCTGCTTTTGTTCTCCCTCCCGCCTCCGCTCTTCTCCTTGGCCGCTCGCTCTTCTCGCTGGATGTGTATGCCTCGATACTACCCAAGCAAGCTGGAAACAGGGTCTATCAGCTGAAAGCAATTTACTTTGAAATCCAGCTGCCAGATTTTCCTTCATTTGTTTACTTTTAAATGCTTTTTTTAAAGCCAAAGTACACAAGGCAGCCAAATTGCTGACATGTGTGCTGGGCCGGTACCCCGCAAATGCTGCATTCTTTCATGTCCTCCCGGGCTCAAATCCACTCATGTTTATTTAAAATACGTAGAACACTTCAGCACTATTAAGGACCATGTTTTATAGTAAATGGAAAAAGATCTCCTCGCGGGCCAAGGGGAGAGGAAAAGAATCACTTCAATTCAGTTTTCTTCCGACAGCGCTTCGCCTGCCACACCAGTGCCCAGCCACCCACATCCCGCCAACGGGCTTGGCCCGGGGCCAGGACCCAGTAGCTCCAGTTGCTCCTCGGGAGCTGCCGGTGCTCTGGAAAGGTTGGAGACAGGTGGACACGGGGCTCCAGCAGTGCTTGTGGGTCTTCTAATTTCTTCCCATAGATACATGGGGCAGCTGGCCTGCAATGGCTGAAAGAAACCCAAGATGGGGCTTGAAGTTATGGAGGTTCTCGGTGGCATCACGCTGCTCCCGCCACCCACAGCTTTAAGCTCAGCCAGAACCCTCTCTCATTGCTTTCCTACGTCCATACACCCACCCTTTGCAGCTTCTATGTAAGCACACAGACTTTCTCACCTATGAACCGTGGATGTTAAAGCTATAGGGGTGACACCAACCTGTGTGACCCCAGCTGCAGCCCCAGCGCAGCCCTTGGACATCAGCAGGAGGCGAGCTGGCAGCACGCAGGCACAGGTCAGCAGAACGCTGCGATGCAGCAGATCCGTACACAGCAGAGAATGAGACTCTACGGACTTATTACAGACGATATGGAGTGACACAGCCTCTCAAAAATATGCTAAAGATACCAGAATGGACAGCAAATAAATATTTTAAGGACAGCAGCTAAACAGGACTATGTATGGAAGGAGATATTCAAATTCAGGATTTTTAAGTGTATTGTTAAAGTATTGTTAAGTAAACATTTTGGGAGGGAATGAGGGTGGAAGGGGCATTTCCAGCTAACGCCGCTTTTCCTCAAACCACCCCTGTGTGGCTGACACAAGCTGAACTCTACAGGGCAATGTAAGGATGCACATCAGAAAGTGAAAATGTCAACAAACAGCCAACGAATCCTGCAGGCTATTGACACTGCTCAAGCTTAAAGAAACGCAAAAAGGCAACATTCAGAGAAAGGAGCAAGGAAGTGACTTACATTTTTAATCAAATTATCTGCTACCAGCCACACGTAGATGGACAGCGGCTTTGTGAAAACGTGTTAGCCCTCCTTGCTAAAAGAAAATGCCACGGACTTAGCCAGAACTGCTCTGGTTTGTTTCCTAGCAAAAAGCACAAGAAAGCAGAAACCTCCACTTATTAACTGTTAATCATTTAGAGTGCAGCATGTTCATAGTTTTATTGTAATTAGCCAGACCAGTAAATCTTCAAAAGGATTCCTCCAGTGGAGTCCCAGACTTGGATTATGTCATGCCCTGAACACAACATCCCACAACTGGTTTCACTCACACTTAGAAGAAACAAAGGCTCTGAGCAAGTGGTGACGGAGAGCAGAGCAGGGTTTGCAAGCACAAGTGCTGTGCACCGGTGCTCCATGTGTTTTGGGGACTTTTTGAGGACTTTTGCTCCTGTAATCACCCTCCTCGCTCCCTGTGCGCAGCCATTTCCACGTGTTGCACTGCCACCACTGCGGAGAACGGCTCAGAGCTGAAAGGAGGGTGTTGCCCCTACGATCTCCGAAAGGCAGGGGACACCCGTGGTGTTCAGAATTGGGAAATACCCTTCCAGGCCTGCTCAGGGTGACAATTCTCATCTCCCATCCCTCAGCAGCGAGATCTCCAGCTGCCTTCCCGACCACAGAGCCATCTGCCTGCTGGTGAGCTTACAGAGGGCAGAACGGGCAGAGTCTGTAGAGGAAAGCATTTCAAACAGCGGGCAGCCGCCGGACTGAGCGACGAGGGCAGTGATGGGCTTGCCACTGCTCTCCCCACCCGCACGCCCTCGCCGCGCGTGGCTCCTACTGCTTGCTCTGCAGAAGGAGAACCGCGCTTGGCTGCGGCTCCCCTCGAGCAATGGGTCTGTGCCCACCATGGCCAGGCAGAGCTTCCCCTAAGATTCCTCCAAGGCACGTTACAAGGACAAAGACAAGTAAACAAGCAGAAAGTTGGGTGGAACCACCCCATCACACAGAGGAGCCAGGGCAGAGAGGGAAGTGACATGCCCCAAGGCCACACAATGAGATAGTGACAGGCAGGAAAGGGAAGCCGGGTTGCCTGTCCCCCAGTGCAGGGCTCTACCCTCCTGTCCGTGCTATGCCGGTGTTGCTCTGTTCTTTCCCCTCTGCAACACGCTGGTGTAGAAGACAGAAAACAAAGACATGAAAGCCTGTAACAATAAAGAGCCCAATAACTGATAGTAAAGACTCCAGCAGCTGTAGGGAGCCAAAAACTTCTTGGAGGGGGTTGGATGGAAGCTGAGTTTCCCTCCCTGCTTGTATTGTATTTCTTTCCTCTGCCAAAATGTGCTTCCTGAGTCTTGGGCAGAGCTCTCTGCTGCTGACCCTCACCTTCCTCTGTTTAGCCTGGAGCGCAGGCTTGCCACGAGCGCCTGAGGCTGCGCCTGGGGACGGGCAGAGCCTCCCGCTGTGTGCACATGGCCAGGGTCAGGCCTGCTGTCAGCAGCTTCCTGAAAACGAAAGCCAAGTCGGGCCACACCTGACCGCGTCCCGCAGGAGCAGCAGGGCAGAGCTCAGGCACAGGAGTCTGGAGAGAGCTGCAGGCCTGGGGCAGAAGGGGCGGTGGCGGGGGGACGGTTACCACCGATGTGATTCACGTTTAAGGGCTCCATCCAGTCCTTTTCTCCCAGACAAAGATGGGTCAGGTTCCACGCTCCGCACAGTTGTAAACAGGAGGCAGCGAGAACAAAGCAGAGGTCAGAGAGTGCTCTCACCAAACGGGTAGTTCTGACTCCATTAAAATTCTCATTCCCGTTTGCATGGAAGAAGAAGGCTGTGCTCCTACTTATAAAGAGCTAAACCACCCTCAGGGTGACTCACAGCCCTTAACGGAGCTGCCATGCTGATTTTACAAATATTAGAGCAGTGCCTCAGAGTCAGTGTTTTGTACAGTTTAACCTATCAACTTGGGAGCAGACCCATAGCTCTTTCATAAAGCTCCCCTTCCCTATATTTTATTTCCACTCTCTGTGCCAGAATCGGAGCCAAAGCTGAGCTTAACAAAGCAACAGGCATGGCCGTTCATCCCAGCCCTCACTTCCCCTGGTGAGAAGGGAGAAATTAATTTAAACCCTATCAAAAGAGCAAAAGCTGTTCACCATTTCGTGCTGAAGAACACAGCATGAACGAAACACTCACTTGAACCATCTGTGTTTGCCAGCCCAGCCAAGAGCACAGGAACGCGCAGGTTGGAATCCTTTTGTTCAGGCATCTGCAACAGACAAACACAGACAAACCTGATTTAAGCTGTTTTGCAGACAGCGAGGGCAGCAGCAACAGGGAGATGTTTGGGATGCAGGCAAGGCAGAAGAGCTTTTCCCTTATCAAACGCTCCCATTTCTTTTCTTTGAGCTCTTATTCCTGTATCCAGTCAGGCACAGCAAAGCTCTTCACGTCCCAGCTTCTGCTTCTGTCCCAGCCCTGTGGTAGCCTGGAGCAGCTCTCAACCAGCCAGGCAGACTCGGAGCGCACAGGCAACGCCGCTCTCCTCGTTGCCTGCTCTCACTGCATTGCTCTCGTCAAGCACAGACATCACTCACAAGAGGAACCCGCACCCATGCATGTGTTAGGCTTGCTAAAGATTTTGCAACACAGATAAGAGAGTAGAGAAACTTGTTGAAGCAGAAAAAAACCAAAACCAGGAGTAAGCCCCGCGCCACTGAGTGAGATGTGTTGCTGACCTGCTTTTGGGGTCTGGGAACCACCTGCCTCTCAGCACCTGGTTCTGCTTGCAGGGCTGATTTACTGCTTTACTCCCCAAAATAACACTACAGGCTTTTTGCTTCTAGTTTGCTGTTCTGTATTTTCTTAGACCTTCTCCTTTTTCCAAAGCAGAGAAGGTGTCCCTTTTCAACCACCCAGAAGGTATCTTAGAACAGACTCAGATCAAGGCCCCAGCTAGAAGGGCTCACACACAAAAACCATAAAACCATTAACAGAAGGGCAAGGTTGCATTATTAAGACCATTCAGTAAGGTCATGTCTATTCCTACTAAAAAGAAATAATGTGTTTTCATGTGAAGCTAAATATTGCAATTAACTCGCTCCCCATGTTTGCCAGTCACACTGCTAGCAGGCTGAGGATCCTCCTGTTCTCTGCAGCACGGGGACACCCCCTTTCTGGATAACCTACACCGGGATTTTCCAACCACCTCCATCCTCTTTGTCTCTGCCTTAACTGCCTTAAGTCACACCAAACGTGCCTGAGGTGAGCAGAACATTTTCAGACCATTTTTCTTCCTCTTCTCATTTCATACTGAATTCAAGAGTTTTCCTATGTAGCAAAAATCGAGTTGGCACAATGTTCAAGCGAATTTTGTAGCAGAGACAAAAGACACAATCAAGTTGCTATTAGCATTTAGCAATACTGCAGTAGCCTTAGGACTCCCATGATGGCAAAGCCTTCACACAGATGCCCAAGATCAGCTTAACGCAGCCACAAGAGGGAGTCTTAAATCGCCTAGTAATATCCAGATGGATTCCAGTTTCAAAACGCTTCCAGTACCAGAGTACGAGCTTTCAAAAAGAACTTTACAAAGTTACCCTGAGCTCTAAATTTCTTCTCTGGCTTTACAGGAGTATCCTTGTTGTGAAGCTAAAAGTTCTTTAAAATTATGAATCCTTGCTATAAAGATGCAGGTTTTTCTTTTTGAGAGGAATTTCCTTATTTATCCATTCTAGAGCCATATTGCAACTGAAGGCAGAGGAAGAGGAGCACGTGAATCCAATCTCAGCCTACCACTGCCTGGCAGGCCAGCTCCACCTGAACTGACTCCGGGGAGCCTCTTTCTTAGCAGGGGTGATAATATGACACGCAACTGAACTATGAAACTCGCAGGAGAGTTAAAGAAAAGCAGCTGCTTCCCACCACTTGCTCAGATTCAGTGGCTGTAGGCAGAGTGGGAGTTGCTGTTGGAACTACCAGGTGTTGGAGGGGGAAACTTCCCCTTCAGAAGGATGCTGTTGTGCTAGCACCACACAATCGCAGTGCTCCAGAAATGCACACTTTTACCTTCCTGAGATTAGAAATTACACTGGGATTTTACTCTTCCTATCCATAATCTGAAAGAATGGAGCAGGTTCTGCCTAATCTAACCCAGTGTGGCAAGCTACCATGACACTGGCTTAATATTTTGTTAGTTTAACATGTGATTAAAAGCTCTAGCAGAGCTAAGAGCCTGCAACATAACAAATAACACTTCTCACATTGCCAGTATCTGTGTTGAATCTGTACGTGTCTGCTCTCCATCTGCCAAAAAAATGTCAAGATACATTCCTCAAAAATACTTTTATGGTCTTTACTCAGTCTTGACATTCACTTATTCTAAAGTTTCCAAGAAAACATTACGGCTCCAAAGGGGGCATCTCTGTTTGAGTAAAGCCACACAACAATTTTGAACAGAAATAGCTACATACAGACATGTTCAAAGCACCACGAAACAGACCTCCGGCAACACTTTTTTTGCCAAGATTCAACCAAGAAAAAAAAAAAAACCAAGAAGCAATTATCTCAAAGAGGTTAATGAAAGAAGCGCTCACAGTACAGCTGAATTCTACTTGACTTTATCACTCCGTTGTGCTATTCTGCTGTTCTCTTTCTTACACTCACTTGCCCGCTCCTGCCTGAAACTGCAGGGGCAATCAAGGCAAGCAGATGGTTAATTAAACACGGCCAGAGCATCATTCCTGGATCAACCCCCTCTGACTCAAGAGGTAGTAGATTCAGCTGTCATGAAACAGATGAACAATCTTAAGACCTTTGAGGTTGCAGAATAAATCACAATTTTTTTTTTTCCTTACAGTACTGAGCAACTTAAGGGTGGAGTTCATAAAAGGCTGTTTTAAAACAAAAAAACCTTATCCCTTCATTTACATATGTCATTCTTTTCAGAAGTAATTTAATGGGAAAAATGCTCTTTAATTACGATTAGGGGCTGACTACTGGAATGCCCATGTCTGTTTATCCAAAAGCAGATGTTCAGCAGTGCGATGTTTCATACATTGCGCTGACAATAGTAAGTTATTAGTGAAATATAGTAAGTAATATCTGAAAAGTATTTCTGCGAGGTTGCCCAACTATTGCAGTGGGTCAGCAACAAAAGATCAGATGCGACACATGTTAACATCCCAGAAAAATTTATCCTCTACTTAGCCAAAACTCATTTCACTCACTCAGCTGAATGTAATTAGACCTCAAGCTTGTCCCAATTTCCACTCTCTGCAGAAAAGAGATTATCTTTCTTCAGTAGTACATGGCTGCTCGGAAGTGCTGGCAGTGATCTGGAAGGAGAAGCTGCAGAGGTGCACACCATCTCACAGAATCAGCCAGGGAGCTGCTAAGACAGCGCGATATGTACATTAAAATGCAAACATGTATGCCACAGCACCTGCTTCGAGTTTCAGTCAACACACCCAAGCAGAAAGTAGCAAAAACCCATGAGCCACACAGTGCATGAGCTATTTTTAGATAAACATTATACAATTTTCCCTCTAGCTCCACGGATCAGAAACATATGCTGCAGCTACAGACCCATTACAGTTTAATCCTACCCCAAACAAAGAGATGGTAAATCTTCAGATCCTAACAACAGCTAGGCTACGCAAGGACCAAAGCACTACTCAAGCCTTTGCTATGGTTCAGGCCACACAATTTGGCCCAGAGCAAGCCAAACTGCACACGGATTTGTGAAAATAAGTTCATTTTATTTTTTCTGACCTTTGTAATAAGGTTCTTGCTATTGGGTGGATGTGGAGAAAAGACTAGAATTCCCATAAAACGTATGACTTCCAGCTATTGTAGAAAAGATTATATTTAAAGAACGCTGATTTACTCCTCTATCAAAAGAATATCACAGCGAAACACTGGGAAGGATCTGCCCCAAGCCACTCAAGTCAGGGCCTTGAGACAGAAGACAAGCCACCTTCTTACACTGCTGAATGGGACAGGAAGAGCCTTCAGGAGATAATTTTTCCAGAAAAGTGTTGAAAACTTAGTGTGATTTTTCTGACAGAGTAGCTTGAGTTCCTCTAATTTAAAAAAAAAAAAAAAAAAAAAAAAGAAAAGAAAAAAAAAAAAGGAAGCCACTAAGCTAGCTGCATGAGGAGTGAGTAGCTGGCAAATAGAACAAGGATCTTTGTCAGAAACATTCTGACCTCACACCTAGCAAAAGCCACAGACTCAGACTAAATCCTTGCTCCAAAACAGATTTTAGGTTAAACCTATACAGACAGAGTCCCTGGAGGAGGTGGGGGGGGGGGGAAGTACAATTATCAGCTGCAAGACCAAAGGAAGACATTAATGACTTGTGTGTTCTCAAAGTTTCCTCGATCCAAGTGACAGTGTTCTCGGTAGGTAAATAAAGTCTCATGCCAGTTTTTGATTGTTTGAAGCAGCAAAGACTCAGCTGCCCTTACACCCATCTCGGACAAGCCTGGTAACTGCTATCAACCAACTGACATTACCAGTGCTAAGGTGGTCCTAAGAGCTATATGACTGCAAAGAGCCCTGTGCAAAACCAGGAAATGCACTTTCTTTTAGTTGCTATGATGTGCGAGTATGTTTAAAGAAGTCTACAAAGCCATGTAATGGTTTGGGGTTCTTTAATCATTAAAGTTATACCCAACACATACCGGACAATTTACAACTGCAAGCAATACATCTTTGCACTTTAGTTACAGAACAGCCTGCCCACTTTACCAGGACCAGAAAAAGAGCCGGCTGCCAAACGGAGACGGCTTCAGCTCTCCTTCAATGGGCGGATTTGGCTCTGGTCTAGGTCTAGAGTGATAGGCATTCTCAGGCATAGGACGGTCTGTCTTCACTTTTGTAACCTGGAAAGAAAAAAGAAGAAAGTGATACAACTCCTCACAGCATTTAGCAGAAAAGCTAGATTGTAGTTCTTCCTTTAAGTTCTGACTCAACGAAGTATCGAACGACACTGAGGACACATCGTTGACGTGACGAGAGCTCCTATCTCCAGGACTTCTAAAACAAGGGAGGAGAGGGGCATTTCACTCATAGCTACAGAGTAGTTCTACATGTGTGTGAGCTTCATGCTTAAAGGAAAGGTCTCTCTGCTAGGAAAAGCAAAAAGCAAGAGGAAGTGTCATAGTCTAAGAAAACGGCAAATCCTCTGGGAAAGCAATCCTGGAGAATGCTGACAGAGCCTTGACTTCCATGAAGTCCACAAGCTTCCAGTGTTGAGTTCATGAATTGTCTTCTGACCAGGAGAACAGTTTGAGACCTGGTCTGGACAAAACGTCCATAAGAAGGAAGAGAAGAATCTGGCTAGCCGACCAAACAGGTATGAAGTTACCTTAGAGAGCTGTCCCAGATCAGGTCTCACCCAACCCAACTTCTCCAGCACACAGTTATCAAACACAGCCTGCTGCTTTCGGCACCGACGGAACTCCTGCAAGTTGGTATAGTCAATGCACGTCCAGTACTCAGTAAACGGCTCCGCGCAGTGCGTCTTGATCTTCCTGTAAGAGGTGACAGAAAGAAAATTGTCAGCAAGTGTTATAGTTTTAATGCTTTTCTCTTTTACTCATTCAAACATCAACTTGTGATAAAGTGTTTTTTGTAGTTTTAAGTTCCTGGGAACATTTAAAGTCTTTGAAGAAGTCAGTATTTGAAGCAACGTTAAAGAGAACTTGATACCAACACCAGTAAAATCTGTATCATTGTAGCTACACCAGGATGTGGAAGGTATTCTTGCTAGGCAGAGGAACACGGCTCCTCCATATGAGATCGGTGTTTTGCCAAATAACTTACTGTACCTTATACAATGCTCTAATGCTTCCAAATTAATTTGACATCTTAAGGTCAAGAAAACATGCTTAGAACAGAGGTTTCTGATTACTAACTGCTATACTGAAAGCCAACATGCTTTGAGCTAATTAAACTCGGCCTTCTACTAGCAACTTAAGAACATGATATTGGCACACGCCTTGGTTCTACTTTTTTGGTCAGAAGAGGCAAATGGTGTATCTACTCAAGTATATACACCTGTGAAAAAGAGAGGACAGGCAGTGCAAAGCTTGGGCTTGCCTCCTGAATTTTATAATACAGATGCAAGGTGCAGAAGCAGCAAGCCTTCCACCACCCCTCAGCATTCCTTAGCTCACCCAACAAAATCCTGAGCCACTTACTCTGGAACATAGAGCCTCGCATGAAACGATAAATTCACAGATAAATAATGAAAACAAAACAGGCACAGCCTCTGTCACTAAGAGTTCAAGTTTAAGAAGCAAGAAGAAAGGCTTTGAAGGCAGTGATGGTGGCAGCATTTGTCATCAAATCCAGTGACTGCCAGCGCTCGAATAACACAGCTCGGCAAGGGCCCGCCACGCCGGGAGACCCCCAAAACACCTTCAGGGGGGAGGAGGGCCTCGGGCGGGCCGGTGTCCGGCCCTCTGCCCGCCCGCCCGCAGCGGCGGGGCCCTCGGGGGAGCCCGGCTGTGGGTCCCTGCTCACCTGAAGAACTCGAGGGCGCACTGGTTGACCTGCCGGCCCTCCTGCAGGCACTTCCGCGGGTCCTTCTCCTCCCAGCGACACAGCATGAACTCCTTGTTGGGGCGGTCGCACTGCGAGCCGTAGTGGTGGGCCGCGGCCTTCAGCACGGACGAGCTGACAGACACCTACAGCGGGGCGAGAGCGGCAATGGGAGCAGCCCCGCCTCGGCGCCGGCCCCGCGGGGGAAGGGCCCGGTGACGGCGGGCCCTCACTCACCTCCTGCACATCCAGCTCCTCCAGCGAGGGGACCTGCACGCAGCCGGGCATGGCGGCCACCGGTCTCCTTGAGCTCCCCTCAGCGCCCGCCCGCCACCGCGCATGCGCCGCCGGCGGGGAGCGGAGGGGCGCTCATGCGCGGCGGCGGCGGGGGGCGGAGCTTACGGTCCCCGCGGCGCCCCGGCGTTGCCATGGCGACGCCGCCGCGCCGTCGGGCCGGGCCGCCATGGAGGTGACGGGCGGCCGTTACAGAGGGGACCGTGTGCGGGGCAGGTGGGCCCGGCGGGGCGGCGGGCCGCGGGGGGCTGCCCGCCTCCCCGCCACCAACCGCCCTGTCTCTTGCAGGATGGAGGGATGGGGCTCCTACACGCTGCCGACGGGCACCGAGTACCGGGGCGCGCTGAGGGACGGGATGTTTCACGGCGAGGGAGAGCTGCTCTTCCCCAACGGCGGCAGATACCGGGCGGTCTGGCACCGCGGGGTGCCCACGCAGGTACCCCGGGTCGGGGGGCCTCGCCCCGAGGGACCTCTGCTGCCAGGAAGGGTTTGGGGTGAAATACACAGATTTTCCAAGCCAATTTTTGGTCCCTTTGGTGGCTTCTGGCACCCAGATGCGTGAGGGCGAGGCTGCTCGGGGAAGGGCATCCTGCAGATGCGGTTCCCAAAGCTGCTTAAACCCCAGCTGAAGCCTGCGCTCACTCTGCTCGGCGAACGCGCGGTTTTGGCAGTGGGAACGCTAACCTTGTCCCTACTCAATCCATCCATCATGTTTATTAACTCTGGGCTTGAACATGTTTTGCAGGGGAAATACACTTTTGCAGATGGTCTCGAATACAAAGATAAAAAATGGCATTACTGTGACAGCTACGACAGAAGATTTTACACAGAAATCTGTTTTGGTCTTAAACCAGCAGGTACTGAATTGCATTTGCGATCCTAAGAGTCTGGAAGGAATTAAACTAACAACTTTGCTTAAGAAAGATTAATTCGGCTACATGAGTAACATGGAGCAGAAATGCTCTGGCTAATTTCAGGACCCGACCATACGACGCTGCCAGAAGAATGCTGACACCACCTTCCACCAGCGCGGCGCAGGATGCAGCGCTGCAGCCAGAGCGCCAGCTCTTCTTGAGTGATGGCCCGCAGGACAGGGCTTTCTTATCTATGGCTCTCGATATCCCGATTAACCCCTTTATGCATTTCACCTTCACTCCATTAGCAGTGCGCTTTTAATTTAGAAAAGTTAAGCAAAAGCAATTAATTTACATCCAGAACATCAAATAAAATTTGAATGAGTTTGTCCCACTTAGCTTTTTAGTAGACAGCAAAATAAACATTTGTGTCCAGTCTATATTTTTGCTAAAGACTTATTATTTGTCTGTAGTCTAAAGGTGAAAAGATTTATAAGGTACAAGTGAGTAAAATATGTAACACAATACATAAAATACTCTTCTTTATACATGGAATATTTTAGCGATGACATGTAGTTGATCTGTGAGGCCAGCAAGACTCTCCTGGCCCCATTGTAGAGTTTGAGGTCAGATTTGTAATGTTAGCTTAGTGGGCTGAATCATAGGACCATGAATGAGGAAATCAAAGTATCAAAGTATCTTTCTATATCACACGCTTTTTGTGTACGGATTTTGCCATTTTCATTTTCTCCATCTGCAAAATTAGCAAAATGTTTTCTAAAATTTGTTGTAAGGTAACTGCATTGTTTTTCTCGCAAATGCTGTGGAGATGTAATATTTTTTGTTATCTTGATCAAAGGCACAAATACACATCAAAAAAAAAGCAAAGTAAAACAAACATTTTGTCTTTTTTTTTTATTCAGGCATTTCTCAGCTTACAAATCTGGATCCTCCCAGAAAAATCCCAGAAGGATATTACAACTGTGGTGATGGATTCTATAATCCTGAAACCAGAGTTATCGTTGACTACAAACTCAGGTTTCTGAGAAATGCAGGTATGATTAATTTCTTCTGCAAGGTAAACTAGATGAGTTTATTTGTCATATCTTCTAGGATGCATTATTAAAGCTAAAACCTAAAAAAGTCCATTATTTGGTTCTATTATCACTGAGCTAAAATATTTTTCACTTACTTTTTTTTTTATCAGCGATTTATGTATCCCCAGAGTTGTATAAATCATATTTTGCAAAATTACCATGAAGTATTCCCAAGCGGACATGAATAAATATATTTTATTACTGTTTGATATGTTAATCTCAGGAAAATCTTCAATCTCTTCTATTATGATCTCAAGCAAGGGAGTGGTTGTAAGGTGTACATCATTGATCCTGAAAGCTAATAAACTCACGCTGTGAACCAGCAAAGTGCTTAAGCATGTGCTTGTCTCTACAGGTTACAATATCCATTTTATTTAAATTAGTCTTCGGGCTACATTTAAATACCTTGCTGAACAGGAAACTTTCTTGTCACCTTGTAGAGCCATGTTTTGAGTAGAGTCTGGCAAATATGGGTCTTGTGGGTAAGTCCCCAAATTAATAAGCCTTGCGGAAAATTAGTTGTTGTCAAACCGAAAGAGAACTTTTTCAAATGAAAACACAGAAGATCCCCAAAGAGTTGACACTGGGGTAACTCAACAAATGTAATCTGACCTGAAACAAATCCTTTGTTTTCTATTTAACCTTTGTGTTTATCACCTTTTTAGTGCCTAAGTTTTTAAAATAAAAATTATTTCTGAAAGCAACCTCTTATCCACCCCACTTTTTTTTTTTTTTTCCAAATGTCCAAATTCTAAGTCCTGTTTGTTTTAGAGGACAAATCACTTCATTTTCAGTGTGCCACAGTTTAACAGTTTTGTTGCTTGGAAACTCCATTTTTCAGCAAATTCACTATCTGTTGAAAAAAATTCTGCTCAGCTCTACTTTCAAGAGCTTTTATAAGTATGCGCTGTGATATTGGAGGAGGGAAGTGAAGGGGGGGTTAAATGAATTGGAGATACCATCTGCTATAAAATATACCCTATGATACATGGCCTGTTTTATAAACGTTGAATAAAAACTGATCTAGATTATTACAAATGGCATTGATCCAAAATACTGGAATGCAGTGGGCCTACTGATGAGGAAGATAAGCAACATGCTTTCCAAAAACACAGGAACCTACACAGATTAGTACAGGAGGGAACGCCTTGGAATTCAATTTATTGTTTTTTAATCTGTTCTTTGAACTCATTGTCCTTTATGACATTTATCTCAAACCCTCCAAATTATATCAATCAATATTCGCTCCCCAGACCAGCGCAGCATGCAGTCTGACGGACTGGTTGGAGATGTGCTTTGTGTGGCCGTTCCATTGAGAGCCCTGTATACAAAGTTGAACTTGTTGATGTGAGTGTGAAGAAGGAATGTGTCATGTAGGCCAGACCCTTCCTCTCAAGAACATGAACACAATTGAAAAACCCGGCACTTGTTCAACATCAGAGGAACTCTTGCTGCCCCAGGAGAGATGATTCAGGGCACAAGGCCACTGCAGTAAAGAAAAAAAAAAGAGAAAAAAAACCCAGCTGTAAGCAGAAGAAACTGAGGAAGAGGCTGGGATGACAGGGAACAGATCCAGAATTACTCCGTTATAGGTTGGGCAGGAAGGAGCAGGAAAGCCTCCAGGCTTCCAGCCAAGTCTTGAAAGCATCAAAAGCAGATGGTAGGAAGCATTCAGGAAGCTCTTACAACAGCTTGACAGGTTTACCAAAATGACACTATCTTCCTCGGGTCTGGCAGCAGGCTTTCAGAACACTCCAGTTCTCACCTTTCACCCTGGCCCTATTATGAAGCAATTTCTGATTGTTTCTCGGTTGTTTGTGGAAGAGGGCAAGGAAACGTACAGCCCTGGCACCAACTCGCCTGCCCAACGGGCGGCATCCAGGTACCGTTCCAAAGAGTAGAAAATAGACGCCTTTTGAAACTACTGAGTTTGCTTCCACCACTTCTTTGTCAAGATGAGTGTCCGTAGAGCACTGTAGAGACCCTTGTTAAATTTGGCAAGCCTTGCATTTTGCGAGCGTGGAGGTCTGATACTCATTTACTTTAAGAGCTCTTACTGTTAAAGCAGAGCAAAGGCCCATCATGAAAACATAATCAGGCCCAGGGAATGAAATGACAGGAAAAGTTTTGTTATACGTTTTTTATCTAGCAAAGTTTTCCAAATTCTCATTATAATCTCACAGTTATTACTCCATCCCTAAACCTCTGTTTCCTCAGGGATGCTCAAATTTCTCTGGATTCTCCATGTGTTCTTCAATCTTTTCTTTTTTTCCAGTATTGCGAAGTACGCAAAATTGGACACGTAAATAAGAATGGGAATGCTCATTTGTAAGAAGAGACGTTGTTTATTTTGAATAGATACTAGGACTAGACTCTTGTTTCATTAGGAGTATTATTTATTTTTTTTTTCCAGAAACAGGACTCCTGGCACCTTTATAACAGCCTTTGGTAGATAGGAAGATGGAAAGAGTTCCCAATTTTTCAGTGAGAAGTAGAAAAGATATGATATTAGGTTTAATGCAAAACAGGGAGGTGCAAGAAGAGCAGCGACGTTCAGGTTTTAGGACCCCTGAATATCGAACAAGCCCAAACCTTTCAAAGAGAAAATACTGTCAAAAATAGAAATTTTATTCTACTGAGATGGAAGAGATGATGGGAGATTGCCTGGGTCACCTCTCTTTTGATGAAAAGCAAAGATACTTCTGATGAAAATTGCTCTGTTTTTCCTGTGGTTCTCCCAAGGACAGGTTAAATAATATAAAATGTGGTTTTACTCTTGTAATATGAGAATATTTGTGCTATTACTTTCATATTCCATCTTCAGGTTTAATTAATATGTATATGGTGCACAGGATAGCTTTCTATACTGCAATCAGTATTATCTGAAATATACGCATCTCTTCATATCACATCAAGAGCAGGAAGACACAAAGCCTGCCTTTGCACTAAAAGCTCAGTCAGGTAACTCAATTAACATGCGTGTTATTAAGAGCAGGATTAGGCCCGGAAAACCAGGACAAGTGTCTTATTAAGAGAAGAGGTTTTGGTGTTGCTGCAATCCCAAGCCAGCCAGCAATCAGCTTAGGATTTCTAAAAGCCTGAAAGTCTTGTAAAAAGCAGCAGGAAAAATCCTGCTGCTTCAGGAGTCATTATGAGCTGAAAAGGTCAAGATTCAAGAACATTATTTTATTATAGTTTAGAAAAATCTGGCTTTAGAACGTCTGAGGTGCCTTGGTTGTGTGACTGACCCAACTCCACAGGCAAGGGTGCAAAGTCATTTTAATCCTAAACCTTAGTAATCACAGACTTACAGTTTCCTCATGTTATTACCTTAGGATGAGGGTTCTCATGCTTGATCTGAAAGACTTTAGAAGCTAAATTTTCTGGAAAGTCAGCAGTGATGTATGTATCCATTTCAGGTTTATTCAAGTATGCAAATCCATGAGATAAATCTACATTTAGACTTTTTTTTTTTGTCTTACAACTCAGATCTGACTTGCACCAAGTGCTTTTTGGGAAATGTAGACTTGGACTTGTCTGAAAAATGTCGTTGAGAAACAGAGCCATAACCACTCAATAATTACGCAGGGTAACGTTTCTATACCTACTCTCATGAACCCCAAATACATGCAGATGTTTGCGTGCTTTTTCTCATAAGCTACTGGAGAATTGGGTGTGGGATGTGGACCTGGCAATTTTTCAGGCCTGGAGTATTTCTGGAAAAAAAAGACAGCAAGTTTAACTTAAAGTCGACTGTGGTGCAGGAAAAAAAAGATTGACTGCACTTAGGGATCACGCACGGAGCTTTATTCCCTGTTCTTCGCTGAAATTGCCCGTTCTGATGATGGAGGGAGTGGATGAACAGTCTGATTCCAGGCTAGTCCCTAGTCATTGCCTAAGAATGTAAGAGTTGTTTTGGCAGATGCCCTTAGCAATGGAGAGGAAAGCCCCAGCAATACACATACAGAGGGAATATAGTATTTTTGTTCGAATGAATTTAGCTTCCCATAGATTTAAATGTCTACTTATAACGCAGGACCATTTAATCTTTTGTACATTTGTTTCTTTTTTATTTGACTTAAGTTACTGAATTTAGATGAGGTTTAGTTCCTACATATTGAAACTCTTAAAAGCTCTTCAAATAATTGTTCTTTGGATACTTGTTAAGCTAAAGAAATCAGTTTTGATCGGCAGTAAAAGTTCATGCTATTTTAAGTGCAATGCTATAGCTATTTTCTGTTGTATATTTAATCATTTTGAATTATATGTCATGTAAAAGATTTTAGCTCTGGGGCATTTGCCAGATGGCTGATTCTGCATTTCACACAACAAAAGAAATAATGTTTGTGTAAAGCTCTTAAAAATAGTTGGTAATCAGTATATTCTACAACGAATAGGATCCAGACCTGTTTGGAAAAAAACCCCAGCTTTTGCAGAAATTAATTTAGAGGATTTGGTCTCTACCTCTGGGCTCTGAACAAAACAAATTGTGTCTATTGTTTGCTGATTTTAACAAGTTAACTGAATTGTAAATTTTACTCATTTATATTTTAAATGCCGTTTATTGCAATCCATTGATCTTTTTCTCTTTACTTTGGCTGACAAACTTATTTCTGAAAACAGTTCTGTAAAACAGAGAGCCAATACTACTCTCCCTTTACAAAAGCAGAACATTTGAATGTGAGTAGCCCTTTGCTTTTCTTGCAACAGCTGGGGTGTTTGTTCTTTTTACTGCTAACTCCTCTTTCTGGCCTCTTTGATTCTTATTCCTCCAAAATGCCATTGCAAAAAATATTTTCTCTCTCTGCCATGGCACTTGGCTTGTTTTCTTTGCCCACAAGGCTCTACAGAAGGCCATGCAAATTCACCTTTTTGTCTTGTCTCCTCCATCTCCCCTATAGTTTTTTCTCTTGTGTCTGGTCTCAGGACATAGTTTTTCTGCCCACGTTCATACAATTCCAGTTTGCTGGTACCTCCTTTCCAGACTTACTTCTATGATAGTTAGAAGATTTGAAAAATCCTTAAGAGGAAGGTTAGAAATTGTGTTATAGCTCTTTCACCTGGATCTCCAAATGTCTCCCATCTATCTCTTCCTATTTTTCCTTTAGATAGCTTTTGTCCTGCTGTGAGAGCTTTGGACCTAAATAATCTTCAATACTTAACAAATAAATTAGTTGAGGAGCCAGATCTTAGAAGGAGGAGGGGCAGACCATTAGCACGTATCAAAGTGGGGGCTGCTGAGTGGGCAAGGCCAATGAATGAGTATTAAAGTGAAGATGGTGGAAGGGAATTGAGTCTACTTTGTTTAAAGAGAAGATCCCAGAGTCCTATGGGAAGGAGCTCCATGTCTATTCTTACTCTACTCTAAACACTTTTTAAAGTGTTGGACCAATTCTCCTACAATTATATGGTCTTTTTGTATCTTTTTATTTAGAAATGTGTTAAGATCAGGCACATTTTGAATGCCATTGCAAAGTGCATACTGAATATGTCTTTCTCAGCGTCAACGTCTGCTCAGGTGACAGAGATAGCTAGGGACTTCTCATCCGTGTAACCAAGAAAATGGTTTTAGATTAAATTTGGCTTACATGTTTTAATATAAAATATCCTCTATTCAGTAAAATAGATTATGAATCAATATGATTTATATTCAATACTATAGCCAACATGATAATATTAATATACACATCACGATGTAAGTTACTGCAGTAGCTATTGCTAGTAAGCTATCAGTAGCTATTGCTTTTGCAGATATATTGTTCCTTACAGTTTCCTGGTCTTAAAATACTTATCGTTTTGAAAACTGTGAAAGTTTCAGTTCCAAATAGTGGCACGCCAAGAATAACAGCTCTGTTTGTGTGCTAGCCATCCCATTGTGAATCAGTTAGATAAGTTACACACACATCTTATAGGCACGTATATTCGACTATACAGTTCTGTGAAAACAAGTTTTACAAGAGATGGAAAGTTCATTTGGGGGCCATTTTGGAATTACAGTAATTAAAAGTAAATGGAAGGGTGAGAATTTGTGGGTGGAAGCAAAGGTTAATTGAAAACATATTTTCCATTTTCTTGCCAGCCTTGATGTTGGTGGGGTCAGGTGCAGTAAGGAAAGTGGTGCTAGGGACCCGGAGGGGGCAGTGGAAATGAAAGGGGTGTGCCAGGCAGAATCCGTGGCTGAGATGCTATCACATGTGGTTGTAATTGTGTAGTGGAAGAACATGATAAACTGCGCTGCGGGTGATGGGAGGAGTCAGGCATGCGAAAGAATTAAATGATATTGTTGTTTAGAATGGTCTGTGTGTGCTCGGCCCTCTGCAAACAGAGAGGAAGCTCAGCTCTTGTTCAAGGATTGTCTATTGTAAACACACTCTTACAAACCATAGCTATAGAAAGCTGCTCTTACCGCATGGCCGTGTCCTCAGGGTACGCTGGAGCCGTGAGCTTCTGATTGTCCTCGTGGTGGGACACACCAGGGCACATCTACTTCCCTCCTTGCTCACATGGCCTTTAACAGAAGCAAGAGTGAAGGGCCGATGCCCACTCACATCTGGTCCCAACTCACCTTTGGACAGAGGTGGGAGCCAAGGATCTGAATTTTGGAATGCATCGGGAAGTGCACCAGGGCTCCAGTGCAGACAAAACCTTTAAGACACCAGGAACACGAATAGCTCGAAGTGCAGTATGAAGGTCTAACATAGAATCAGACAAGGTTTTTAAGGTGAACAGTGTAGTTGTTTTCCCTGTGTGAGCCACTAAGTATTCTAATTTCAATGCAGTACATCTTCCTGTGCACCTCTCGGTGTTTCCTGGGAAAGCATTAGCTGGGAAGGCAAATCCGGAAGCCCACACAACAGCACTGCTGTTTGTCGACAGTCTCCACTCTGCATCATGGCACGCACCTAAGCCTGCAGAGTCCTAACGAGGCTCTCACGGCTGAGGTCTCCGTAAGCAAAAGCAACACAGAAACGTGATAGCTAGAAGAAAATAATTCCAAACTTTGCAATATGCATTTAATAGAAAAGATTAAATGCACCTAAATTACAGCGTATTTTCAAGTCATCCCTTGGAAGCACCCTGAAGCAAGCCCACCCTGAATTTTCAGCTGTTTCTAATCCCAGTTGAGAGATAAATCTGGAGTGTGTAGTTGGAGAAGTCTCTTCTGCCATTACTTTTAGACTGAACATTGAAAATTAGACAAGTGGTTTCATTTTGCAAAGATGCTGAGCAAAAAATTCACTGATTTAAGTGTGCTGGAGTTTGAGCTCACCGTGGAATGTACCTAACAGCGTTTTTGACAGACTCCTGTTTGGACTTTGCTGTCATTTGGAGCCTTCCCTAAAGCCTCCCAAAACAAGGGAGAAACGTGCAAAGCCATAATTGTTGAGAATAACTAATTTTGAAATGGGCTACTTACAGGAACGCCCTATGACCAACAGATTTAGTTGGGTCTTATTTGCCTAAAAAGACTTGAACCAAACCGACCTGTTGACTGTGTAGACAGTGTCCAACAGCAGATCGGGAGGCCTTGCACCCCTGGTTAATCATCTGCTGTGGGCAGATGCTGTTCCTGGGTATTGGTCATGCAGGTGGCTACCAGGGTTGGCTCCGTATGCCTCTGCCTGCTTAATGAAAACAGTCTGAATTAATTACAAAAACAAAAGAGAAGCTATCCCAGTTTGCGCTGACTATCTGGCCCACAATATTTAAAATATATTTTGTGGGTGCTAGAAAACTGATCTTATTGTTGATTGAGACACAAGAAAATAATTCAGAAGAATCAGTCAGTACTGACATGTATTCTAACAGCTCATCCATTAAGATCTCTTGCTCTCTCTCTCCGTTTCACAATTTCAATAGTAATGTCATGATAACAATAATTATATTTCACTAGCTTTGGAAGAAATGACTTGTTAACATTTACTAACTGAACAGGGATACACCAGATTGCAATACAATTTTCAGACAAAGCTTTTTTTCTTTACCTTCAAATATCAACACAGTTAGTCCTGTTTCAGCAAAGTCTGCTCCATGAATGTATGTTCTGCTGAGGAAAATCTAAAAAAATGGATAAACTTTTAAAGATAAATATGCTGACACACAATTCAGCCCACAACATGAAGAACTCCATCCTACCTAATTGTGCACAGGGCGATAATTTACCACTGATTAAAGAGTTTGTATTTTTTTAAAATCTTTTTTAAAGGGAAAATTACTTCTGAAGGTGAAGATGTGCTTAGACAATCATATTAACATATTCAAACAATTGCAATTTGCAAAATAGTAATTACAACTCACTATCTGGTAGCATTAATCAAACTTCAAGGTTTAATTCCATTTTAAATATTGATGAAATGTGATTCTCCAATCTAACCCTGGTGTTGCAGGGTTATGGAAGCAGCCAGTGACAGAAAAAGAGGAACGTGTAGTTAACAAGCAGCTGCCACAAAGAAGGATCGGCATCTGTGATTTAAATTGTTAGCTGCACAGTCAGGTAGAGTGTAAAAAGGGTAGTCAAGAGGCTGTTAAGTCCATTGCTGCCAATTACTAACAATCAGGGAGGAGCTTTAAGACTTGTTCAGTACAATAAACCCAGTTTGTCTTGTTTCAGGGGTTACTACTGAAGAGGTTGCAGCTGCACTGATTCAAATAGCCCTAAAACTACAGTAATTATCAACCAGTCTTCTTTAGTGTAGCAAAAGTATGTTTTACCATAGCTTAACTCTTTACATTCTAATATTTCCCTGCCTCTTCTCACATAGCCAGCCCTGGAGCCATTCTCATGCCTGGGTTTCTGGTGGTTCTCCCTATTCCGGAACGATTCTTTCATTTCCCCGTACCTAGACCGAGGACCAGTAGCACGGTACACTGGGTTGGATGGCAGTTCCAGGGATTTGCTTTAGGTTGGTTTTTGGAATATCGAGTCATTACATCTATTTTTCCTTTTCATATACGAAGTTGAAATTCGTGCAGCTCATTCCATTTTCACATCTGATTAAACTGTATGCAAGTTAAGCACTGCTTACGAACATTTATTTAATTTGCATGGGATCAGATCAGTGCATGAACCGAGACATTTTGGGACAGGTACAGGGAGCAACCTGCCTGGTGTGCTCCCCTAGGAGACCGTGAAAACCCAGAGCGCAGAGGGAAACAGCCTAGGCAGACCAAGGATGTGCTGGAAAGCTGTTAAAGCGAAGTTAGTGTCTGCCTGCCGTAGCGCCTGTGCCCTTGGGCTCAGCGAGGTGAGCGCTGGCGATTTCCCACTGCAGGTGAGCCGCGTACATCTGTACCGAACAGCTAGGGAGTGGTGATGTATAGCATGAGTAAGTTTGGTTTATTCCTTCACCCTGGCAGAAACAGACCAAGTTTTGGGTTTTTTTACAATTAATACATGCTCAGAGAAACTATTCTTTTTTTTCAGCAAAGGCGATTCCAGCTAAAATCACAGCCTACCCAGGCTGGACAATATCTGGTATAGCCGAGGCTCACGTGATGGCGTCATTACCGCGCTGGAACACCTAGTGCATAGAACAAAAGCCAGCGCATTGATTATGGCTTTGATGTTGTTTTTAAGAAAGCCTAAGGACCACATTTGCATTCCTGCTGCAGCCCTCAGTGGAATCTCTGCCTCCATAACGATTGCGTGGTCTTTAAGCAAGATTCAGTGTTCGTCTTTTTAATTTCCCTTTTAGCATATTTTTCAGCATTTATTTTCTCCTAGTTTACACCCGAATAAGAAATGTGCCATCAACAGGGCATTTTGTTATGAACCTATTGATTCATAGGCATAGGAATAAAATAAAAATAAAAAAAAAAAAATTCATGTCAGTGAAACACAGAAAGAGCTGAACTTCGCTATTCTATCAATGGTAACCATTTTTTCAGTCACTGAAGCAAGCTCCAGGCTGGGCTGTTGGAACAATGTGTGTTCCCGCACAAGTGTGTTCCCATACCGATCCCAGTCACTGGGGCACTGCTCAGAGGTGGGCACTCACCTCCAAAACGGAGCTTCTGCAAGCCAGCACCCCTGAGTGGGGAGTGAGGAGAGGGTCAGCGGGCACAAGCCAGTGCTTTGTCTGGAAACCAGTCACTGTATGCAAAGAGCAAACTGGAGAGCAGGCTCTAAGGGAAAACCTCCTGTGATTCACTGGCCTTTCTAACTACCGGTCGCCAAGGGTGGCAGATGAGTGTTGCTGCTCAGACAAGGGACAAAAGCCTTGGCACACTCTTTCCTAAAGCCTGGTTTTGCCAGGATGCCCACAGAGCTTTGTGTGAGCAGCACCTCCAGAGAGGCAAAGGCACGCACTCAACTCACTCAGCCAGGAATGGGAAAAAGGGGAAGGTAGCATGGGGAGGGGGGGGAAAAAGAAAAAGAAAAAAGGAAAGACAAAGCTGACTGGATTCAAAACCCACTGCAATCAATAAAATTAACCCCCAACCTCGAAGACGTGTGCATCAGACCTAATTTATCACATACCCTTCTGTGAACTTTCCCTTAGATCAACACAACTTCATTCCCAGACCTTCCTACCTTTTGCATTTCAAATACTCTGTTGGTTTAACTTAAAAGTCCAACTCTACAGCCAAAAGATCTCCATGAAAACTTAACTCCTCACAAGCAACGTGCTTCTTTCTCCATCTGCTTTGACCTACCTAAGCAGGGCACTCAGCTGTGCAGGGCGGCTGGGTAAATAAACGGGATTACGTGCTATGCCAAGCGATGGTCACAGTACCAGGACTTCGGCTCTCTTGGCTCCATCCTTCTCGCAATCATCGGTTCTTTCAGGTGACGCGGGCTGCTACAGAGCCCGTAACATTTGGATGGAGGCAGGCTAGATGCACACATCACGAGCAGCGAATGTGAATTTGTTAAACAGTGGTAGACAAGCAGCAGCTCTCATATATTTTATGTTTATAAAAATAAAGTATTGTTTTAAGTAATACTTTGATTTTTCCAAGGCTTTTTGAAGTTCATTTTTTCCGGTCTACTATAGAGATCTCTTTCCTCCACACAAACACAAAAAAGGCTGCAGAACAGTTTCTGGAGACAAGACTGTTTAAATCCCTGGAATTAAGAAGCCACAACTTAACATTTGCCAGCTTATTTTTTTTGTAATCATACACAAAATGTATATTCAAACTTTGCAGGACAGTTGTTTTTCCCTACATTGTCTTTGATTTCTTTTTTCTTTCCACACTGTCATTATGCTCTGAGAATAAATATGCCAGACATGAATACTAACAAGGGAAACAGAAGATGGTCTAAAATACGTCTATCAGCCGCTCTATCGGCTTATCAATACTTGCCATAATGTACATTTCAAAAATAGCATTGAAAGAAAAGCTGGAAGAGAAGAACCTAGGCTCTGACTATAGATTTTTCTTTACCTTCGCTTTTCATAAACCAACAAGCAACACAAACGTAGTATTTTTAAAATGTGTATCTTCATTTCTGATAGCTTCAACATATCTCCTGCACATCTCCTGCCAAAAAGTCAAACACCAAAATATATACGTGTAAATCTCACAGTTCCACCCAAACTAATCTTACCAAACAGACAAATAATCAGTCATTGCCCTGGATCCAGTACCTCCTGCCTTGACAGATTCCAACACCACAGCACAATCTTGTAAAGAAACAAAAATGTGTTCTAAGAGATGCCAATGGCTAAAAGTGGATTTATTTCTCAAAGGAAAAATCGCGTGTTTGAGCTGGACCTTACTGAGGCAAAGAGCAGATCTGACATGGCGATGTTACCTCTTTACCTCCCTTTTAGATGACGACGAGCACGAATGGATCGTTCAGACCTGCCGGAAATGGGATGAAACAATACAACATAAACCAAACCCAAGAAAACAGCTTTTGCTAGATGACAATATCCCCAAGCAGGTAATGTGAGTCACAATAAATCTAATTCGTCCTTGGGGATTTGTCTCAGCCTTTCCCTCTACAGGAATATAATCTTTTTGTCATCTTTGTCAGCACAAACAAAAATGGAAATAATCATTTAATCAGTCATGCTGAGAAAAAGCCGTGGAAAAAAAGCAGACTGTACTCACAATAATATTCCTGAGAGGTGTGTAGTGTAGTACATACACACATTATTAAGCCTGAAAACAATTTGTTAAAAAGAGTGCCTCAGATTCAGTGTTGAAGTCATTCAAATCCATCTTAATCAACATTATTTTCCCAGATTTTAGTTAGCTGTCCTGGTGAATTCCTTTCCTCTCTTTTCGCTCAGTACTTTGATATTGATTGATCATTGTAATAATGTACACCAGAGGTATTCTTTAATGACTGGTTTGCTAACTAGGAAATTATATCCATTTACTACGAACGTTTGTTGAACTCTCCTGAAGCCAGAGTTTAACAAAATAATAAAAGAGGAAAACTGGGTGGGTTGCTGCTTGATTAGTAAGCCAGAAAGTATTTAAAAATAAAATAAAATGGAATTACATCATTTTCTGGATGTAAGTGCCAGCACTTCTACTTGCATTAACTTTATTTATTACACAAATAAGACATTTACAAAGCACAACATTAAAAGTATGTAACAAAACAGACATTGGTTTTACAAAAAAGTGCTTACAATTTAGTTTTACTTTTTTAAAATAAATATTAGTCTTGACTGTCCACTCATTCAGATAATTTTTTTTTAACCATTGTAGCCAAGACATGCAGAATTGCAACATGCTACAACAAAATGATTGGTGGATGAAATAAAACCGATGTGGCTATAGTTGGCCTCCCACAGATACATCACCGAGTAGTGCAGGATTGGTTCCCACTCCCCCGTCCCAACTAGCGAGTTGTGTAAGCACCTTGAGCCAGGGCACTGGGGTTAACCAGCATGAGCCAAAAAAAAAAAAAAAAAAAAAAAAAAAAAATTGGTCATAAAACTGTAAACCATTCCACTTTCAGACCCGAGCCATATTTAGTTACCTTATTAAAGTCGAGTGAAAAGCCTTTCACTGGCTATCTTCACAGGATTTTGTCTGCAAAAGGTTTTTGTAAATAGCAACTGGAAAAGTTTAGTACGTGGAGTCTGCATTGCTGCACCAGAACCCATTTGGCAATTACTGAATAAACTAAGAAAATGAGAATGATTCTAATTTTATTTTTTTTTTTTCAATCTACAGACAGGAGATGAATGCAAATGACCTGAGATAAGGTTTGGTTCAGTGGCAACAGTCAGTGTGAAATATGTTGTGAAACAATGTATTGAATAAATTAGAGGATTTCTTACATTCTTGGTACAGTTGAGTATTTTCCATACACATAATTAGCTCTAAAACTGCACAAGCTGAATTGCTTCCAGTTTTTGCAAACAATTTGGGCTTAATATAAACAGAGCCTGATTTCTGAATTAGCAAAGCTGCTCCTGGCTACTTACGGGGTGAAGTGCCCCGGAGCCCAGTCCGTGCGGGGTCGCCCGCCCCGTGCTGCCCTTCCACTTGCGAGAAGCGCCTACGCTCCCGTGGCCCTCTGCTCTGCGCTCGGGGCTGTCGGCGGCATCAGCTACAGGAACGCTGACATACAGTACAATTCACAAGTGGGGTTTTTTTTTTGATCAGTGACTAAGTTGATGTTTAGCAGATACATATTTAATAGTTGCCCTTTCATTGCGCCGCCGAGACAATAGAGAAACGCGTCGCGTCATTTTCTCCCCCAACAAAAGAGCTGTGGAAATCTCAAGTACTGTGGGGTACCGGGTCAAGCTACAGCCTGAAGTCTCTCCTTCAGTCTCAAATGAAATAGCTGCCCACTCGTTTATGGCACTAATTCCACAACTAAATGGTCGTTAGGATGCGCGAGCACAAACGGAGGAGGAAGTTGGGCCCTGGTGACCCTGCCGACCACCACCAGCATCTTAACGCTACTGCGTGTGGACGCAGCAGCCCACGTCAACCTCGCGGTCACAAACACTCCAGCAGCCAACAAAGGGAACACACGTCCTGTGCTCATCGCTACAGAGGAGGAAAGTGACTACAACTGTCCCCTCGGTCCAACTGGTGACTGTCTCCTCCCCGAGGGGATGCTTCTACAGCACTGGTTCCAGTCAGGCCAGGCATGCGGGAGTGCCTTGTCACTGGTACACACTGGAAATGGCTATTCGCACGTCAGGAGGTGACAATAATACTTTGCGGACTTAATTTCCTCTCTCCTTTCAAATGTTATTTTAAACTGGGGATAGAGCTGATAGCTGCAATTAGACAGAATACTGGCCTAACTGTCCAAGGTATTACCATCGCTCTCTCTGTCTGTACTTTTAAAAATATGTATACACACATATACACACAGAAGTATATGTGTGTGTATATATTTCTTTTGTTCCAACAAATATCAACGCATGCTTGTACTCAGAAGTACAACTGAAACCAAGAGATCTTGGCGGCCGCCCCAGCAGACACCTGCAGCTCCTTACGCCATTCCCCGTGCGGTCCCAGCGGCGAGCGTGCTCGCGGTTTGCTGGAGTCGCGGTCCGGCCGTCGGTGTCACAGGGAGCTTGGGGGCACAGTGAGAAGCAGGCTCGTCGTGTGTGCAATACAGGCTGGCCAAGCCGGTGGGATGGCTGCCCACCCGGCCGATGTTGGCCATTGATCCAGGATCTCCCAGAGAGAAAAACACACATATCTACAGTTCACACGAAAAACAAGTTATGTAACGGATGGATTCCTGTCTTCTGCTCCTCAGGCACGGCTCGGTCATATTACGCGCTGTGGCTCATCATAGGCTTTCACATTCTGGGAAACGCGGCCAGACAGACACTTAGCAGCAAGACAGATCCGTGTGCTTGCGTGGAGAGAGGTTCTGTTATAGACCTGCTCTTGGCTCGGGGCAAACTGAGAAGGGCTGGCAAAGGTTACTTGTTTACTTTTTGTTATTACCATCAATGAAGGATCATTTCAGAGGTTTTTTTTTCCTGATTTGGGGCCAGCCTGCTGAACACTTCCTTTGCTGTCGCAATGGGCCCGGCGGTGCCTGCCCCGCCAGCAGCAGTCCTCCTGGGCTGTGCCTTCGTCCGAGGACGTGGCAGGAGCAAGAGTCCTACTCCAGCAAGAACAGCAGGAGGGCAGAGGGAATCAGAGAGACGCTGCCAGATGAAGGAAGATGCCATCACGTTGCTGACCACTCAGCTAGCGACTGTTCTTGCTGGTCTTACTGCTCTTTCTGCCTTGTTAACTGGTCTCTGGTTTCTACCCAACTCTTTCCACTGACTGAACTTGGGTCCACACCAGGGCAGAACTTTTCTGCACGTTGATGGTCGGCTTCCGTTGAGGATTTCCCAGTCCCAGAGTATGGAGTGTCTGAGAGTTTTGCGTAGATACATTCTGAAATCACCCATTTGTGATCCAATATGACTCCAAGGAAATAAAGTAGCTTGTTAATAAAGAACAAAAGTAAAAATATATAAAAAAAAAAACCCCAAAGATTTGGCAGATGGCTGTGAGAGGAAAGATACTCAGTGCTCTAAGAACAAGTCAGCAATCAAAAGCTTCCGAGTGCTAAACCTGGCTCTGCCACCAATCACCGCGGTTCCTCTTGGTTTAAGACATCTTGGTTTCCCCTCCTATAAAACGGGGGGGAAAACACTAAGATTCACTTACCTTAGAGTGATCAAAGGGCATGTGATGCCAAAGCACTTTGAGGAGGAAGAAAAACTGCCTACTTCCAGCTGGCAACGTGTTTTCCACTTAGTGGAGGCTCGGCTGCCCGTGCGTTTGGCTCAGGAAGGTCTGTGTACATATGGAGTTGCTGAGCCAAAAAAGCCCATTTCAGATTTCACACATGCAAGTGGAAATAAGGAGGGACGTCCGGGAACCGACAGCGCTTCACTGGTGCAAAAAGAGAATCAGGCCAAACCACGTAAATTCCTCCTTCCTTTATGTTCAGAGGCGATCACCGACCCCCCCGAGGCTCGGCATGTTCTGGTTTGTTCGTATTCCCACGGGTTTGGGAGCAAAATTTGCAAGCACAGTAGAGTCACTAACTTTGACTGTGTCTGGCATTGCCTTGGAGAGACTCACGGTCATTCTACAAGTCCACAAGAAACAAGTGAAAAATGTAACTCTGCACTCAACACACACATACACAGAGCGTCGCCGGAGAAATAACAGTGGATGTTCGGTGCCGGTCCATGGAAATAACTGAGAATGCTGGATCTGAGTTTCTCCTGCGTGACAGGTAACAGTTGCCTTGGGCCAGACGCTGTGGGTCAGCGGCTGAGGGCAGTGGTGCTGGTAGCGCCGTGGGCAGGTGAGGAAGAGTGTGCACGGTCAGTACTGAAAGAGGATGACCTAGCGGGAGAAACGGGAACCGAGCGTTAGCTGCTTTCAGAGACACACAGCCCTGGGAATGGGAATGGGTTTTCAGGGACCAGCAGAACAGACGCGTGCCCCGCTGCGGGAGCTGCTTCCCTGCGGAAAATCCCTCTCTGGAACCACTGTCTGCCCGGTCCTTGCTCTGTCCACCTCGCTGGCTAATCGGCACAGCCTTCCCTCCGACCGCTCTGCCCTGCTGCTCGGCAAACGCCGTGTCTGTCCTTGCCGTCAGGCACGGGAAGCAGCCGCCGAGCTGGGCGCAACTGGGTTCTCCCACAGCCGCTGCGCTGGGTGCCCGGGAGCGGGGGGTGCGCCCGCGTGCCGAGGGAAACGGAGCCCCGGCGTTTACGTGTGTTCTCCCAAGATCTCAGCTATCGCTGCTTTTAAAAAATTTGGATGTGGAAGAAGAGGCTGCTGCAGGTTTCAGGAATTCAACTTGAAAGTCATTGTTTGGAAAAGGAGCCGGGCGCGGGGCAGCTCCACGTCCTGAGAACTCGGTTCTGCAGCAGCTGCGAGCAGTGATCGCATTTAAGTCACAGGAACTACCTGCCGCAGCGACGTTTCTCTGAACGACGGCAGCGGGACTGTATAATATTTTCTGAAAACTCTCCTGCTCGCTGTGCGGCTGTCATGGCAAAATGGTAGTGTTTAGGCTGAAGAAGTAACCCGGCTGTACCCCTGCTTCTGCGTGTCGAAACAGAGCTCAATAATCTGCAGCGGCTGCACCGAATAGAGAGATTTGAAAAGAGACGCTGGGAACTTCTGACAGTAAAGACGAAAGCTAAAAGCAGTGAGAGCTGCCAAAGGCTCAGTGTTCCCTCAAAATGAAGCCACTTAAATAGGGATCCTAAGTAAAATCTTATGAGCCTGAGCATATTTCAGAGGTCTCACCCCCAAATAAGCCGTGTGACAGAACAGCCAGCTACTCTTAAGTGCCGCACAGAAAAATATCAATATGCAATATTATTTCCTGGCCAGCCGTTGTGAAATAACATTCCTACTTCAGAGACAGTAACAGCCGGTTGTTATTTTTTTTTAAGCAATACTGGAATCCCCCAAGAAACGAATCTTTCTTATTAACTCATGGAAAACTGGCAAGTCAGCAGATGCCGAAGGTCCCCCCCGCTCCATCGCTATCGGCCGGTCGCTGTTTGCACCGCACGCGCAGCCAGCTGAGGGACGGGGCAACGGAGCTCATTGCACGCGGGGAGGGGAGACACCAGGGAGAGGAGATCGGGCAGGAGGGGTTCCAAAAGCCTCCAGGACATGCAGGCGCCGCGCCCCAACACAGCCACGAGGGGTATTTGGTGAAGAATAAAGTGATGCCATTTTGACCAACGGTTGGTACATCAATCTAGGGCTGCCAAAATGAATAAAAGATGCATGGAGATCATGGAGAAGCAGTGATGGTGACAAGAGACAGAAGTGGCAATGATGTTACACAAAAATCTTTGCTACAGTTGAAGTTTGGCTCCCAAAGTCTGAAACAAGGACTACAATTACCTTCTCACCCCTATTAGATAGTGGTCCTTCCATGTCTGCTTTGAGGTGCACTGGTGGAGCAGTGTAGGGAAGTCTACAGTGCACTTGTCCACACTGTACCTGACCTGTGGATGAGAAGGGGCTTCAGCCTCCATTACTGCAAACAACACACGCCCTGCCACCGGCACGGTCAGGCTTCCGCTGGGGACGCGCGCGCAGGAAGTGCCCGCTGGGTCAAGTGGAGGTGTAGTATGAGCCACATTCTACTACGGCCACATGGGCGAGGGACGGAGAAACCTCACAAGGGTCACGGAGCCAAAAACCTCCGTCCAGGCATGACCAGAGCTGCCTGCCACTCGCAAATGGTTCACTGGCACTTGGCAACAGAGAAAGCAATTCTGATCTTGCGAGCAGGAAGGAGGCCACTTGACCACTGAGGGCATGTTCACACCTCTTCTCCATGACAAAGAAAACACAAGGAGGGCCAAGGACCGGTCAGGTAGAACCCGGCCAGTGACTTTCCTGGGGACGAGGTATGGAGGGAAAGAGTCTGCAGCAGCCCCCTCTCCCCTCCTTCTCTCATCTGGGGCTTCCCTGTAAATGGCCCTTCAGAAAACCCCGAAGTTCATCAAACCACGAGGAGGAGGAGGAGGAAGAGTATGTGCATCAGCCCTGCACCCGCACTAGAAGGGCGTGTTGGACAGCGGGCCAGCGCTCTGTGCCGTGGTGCTACTGCCCGTTCCCAGAGAGTACCCCATTGCCCTGCGTCCCCGAGCACCCCGCTGCCGGAGCCCCCCGAGCCAGCACTTACTTTCTATGTATCCGTGCAGCGTCACCATCCGGGCCCGCTCCGGGCTGCTGAAGGGCGAGTAGTGAATGTCATCGGAGAGCGAAGAAGGGATGCGGGACGGGGGGGCTCCCGAGGGAGGCACCGTGTGCTGGGGGGTGTGTTTTTTGTGGCGGGCTCTGCAGTTTTGAAACCAAACCTGAAACAAAAGCAGCAAACCCTGTGTCAGTGGAGAAACAATTGGACTGAAGCGTGGTCCTTCATCGAGACCCTACAATGGTGTCTTTTCCAAGTATCTAAAAAAAAATGAATCAGATTTAGAAATCTGCATGCTGAAATACATCACCAGCATTCTGCCAGCATCCATAGCTTGGTTTTACACTCACTAGAGCAAGAGTTTTGTCTGAGGCCGGCACAGACCTTAGGATGCCCAAAGTGGCATCTCTCCTATTGATTTGTCTTTGTCAAAGCCCACACCGCTCCTTGTTAGGTAAGTAAAACCTTCAACCTTGTCGCAGGAGTCGCTGCGCGAAACACCCTGAGCAGGTGATGCAGGCACTCACGTGAATCATGACACTCTTTCCTTCCACACTAAAATAATTGTAATGGTGAGCTGCCTCCTGAGCTCGAAGGGCTGTGAAAGCCCTGGGGAACAGCCCCGAACCAGCCGGGGAGCGACCGGGCGGAAACAACCCCCGTACCCCAGCTTTGGCTGGGTTCGTCCATCCCCGCAGGCAGAAAGCCTCATCCCAGCACGGCTTCCACAGCAAATGGGAGCACCCTTTGAGGTCGTCTTTAGATTTTAACCTTCAGCCCCAGCTGGCCTGGCTGGGGAGACAAAACCCAGTAAAAGCTTAGACTAGGAGAAGATGTGACTTCAGAAATGGTGAAAACAATATTGTTTTAATAACTTGCGGTTTTTCGTATTCAAAACCCACATCAGTAGGACCTTAAAGCTGAGAAATGAGGGCACCGTGCTGGGTGTCCTAGTCCAGATCAGCGGCAGGTACGAGCCCTCTGACCACGTCTCACTGCTCCTAATTAAAGGAATAATTAGGGGATTACATCCTCCAGTTACGATGCGCATGGAAAGGGTTTCTTTTTAATGCTAATGTGGTGGTTTCTTTCTTATGCTTTAATTTTTGAAAGATAGCTGCGAGTAAAAATCTTCTCCAAGGCTGAGCAAAGATCGGCTCTCTAAGGCCGCGCACGCTGGACCACAGCGAAGGAAACGGTCGTAAGCATTTGACAAATTGTTTCCTGTTCAAAGCGCCTTTAAAAAATATCCACATAAAAAATGGCCCAGCGTGCAGGCTGCTTGATCTTTAGCTAAACGAAGAATCTCAATAACTGAGGCTCGAGCCAGATTTTCACACACACAAAATTTAAATGTGTCGTTGGCAAAACAATCCTGGATGAAAGCTCCAAATTTATTTTAATCACTCGTTTTTATTGCATGCAGAAAGCATGTCAGCAGACCATTAAAGTGAGGAGTATAAATGTCACCAAGGGGCAAAGTCGGGCTTGTCCGCGGGGACGGCGAGCGGGGAAGGTGCAGAGGGGACATTTCTCGCAGTCCCCACGGCACAGCTCTCCCTCCCTCCCAAACAGCACAAGCGCGGGGACTTTCCTGCCACAGTGTCCCTTGGGGCTGCAAAACCCCTTTTTCTTTAAACTTCTCCATCCCAGCCCTTCCCGAAGCAGCCGACTTCGCCTGCTCCCGGCAGGGATGGCTGCCGGGGAAGCGCCCGCGCTGCCTGTGCCTGTTGAGCTCCGGGGCGGCGGGCTAACGGCAGCCTTCCCACCCTGCCATTTATTGGGACTGGCTGGGGCTGCATTTATATTTTTTTTCATTGCATCGTAAAAGGGAAAAACAAATAGAAAACCCACAAGCGAGATAGAGGAAGGACGGTGCTGGCATCACCGAGACTCGGTGAAGCCGACGCACCGATGAAGCAGCACGAAGCTGCTGGATGCCCAAGTCCCACGGTCGATGCGCAAGGGGCTGCAGGAACCTGACCCTCACCTAGCAGCAGCTTTTTTGTGCAATCTCTGCCCCTTTCCTCAGCCCTGCCTGGGGCTGCTCGGCCGACGGAGCCCGCACGCTGCCCGCCCCTCACCTGAATGACTCTCCGACTCAGCCCGGTCATGTCCGCCAGCTTCTGAAGCGTTTGTGCGTCGGGGTTGTTGTCCTGAGCAAACTGTGCCTGCATGACCTGGAGGGGAAGAGGAGAGAGGGGGTCAGGTTGAGGCCGGGGAGCCGCAGCCCCTCCGTCTCCCCCCGGCCCAGCCCCGCTACCTGCAGCTGCTCGGCGGTGAAGGAGGTGCGGGCTCTCTTGGCCGGCTTCGGCTGGCTGTCCTGCTCCGAGGGCACGGCCCCCTCCAGCGTGATCCCATTGCCTACGAGAGAGAAGCCTCCTGTGCTTCAGAAAATCCCCTGCCCACCTGCCAACTCCGCGTGCCACGGCCACTCAACTGGGGGAAAACACGCCTGGCGTCACGGCACGGGGCACCCGCAGCATCCCTGGCTGCTCGGGAGCTGCCCCAGGCTGCTGAGCCCCACCACGCACCGGGACGGAGACACCACCGGCCCCGAAGAGTTTACTGTTGAGTTAAGAAAAATGCAGCAAGTTGGCGGAAGCCGTTGGGAACGAGGGACAGGGAGATGGCAGCAGGAAGATGGATGTCAAGGCGGTGCATGAAGGAAAGCACCGATGTCCCACTGGCCATCACTTGCAGCCACCACTTGGCCACATCCTGCCGCGAGCGGCTCAGAGGGGACCCTGCCTCCACCGGGGCCACGGACATCCATCCCACGCTGCTCCCCGTGACCCCGTCTTCCCCCACGGGCGCTGCCTCCATCGGTCATTTCGTTCGCTCAGGGTGTTTCAATGGGCTCTTCACCCCTTCCCCTGGCCCCAAATCCTCCCAGCACCCTGACCTCCCCCTCCTGGGTCCCAGAGCAGAGGCAGGAGCAGCACCACCTCCATGGACATGGGGTGCCGGTGACCTCCCCACAGCATGGTGCTCAGGCTCTGAGCACCTGGAAGAAGGACGTGCCGGGAGGGGACTGTCCACCCACTCCCCAGTCACGGCGTCGCGGCGAGCCCAGCCGTGCTCACACAGCCTCGGAGCCTGCGGGGCGGGTGGCCGGGGTCCCTCGTTCCTCACCGGGGTCCCTGCGGCAGCCCGTGTCGTGCCCGGCTGCTCTCGGCGGTGCCGGTGAGGCACCCGTGCGTGATGGATGAGGGAGGATGCCTGAGCGGGGCTGGAGCTCGCCCCGCTCCCAGGATGCGCCTGCACAACCCGGCGCTCGCTCCGCAAGCTGGACCAGGCTGTGATTGTCTTGGCTTGAGTTGAAGGACTTTCTCATATAGTTTGACTTGTTCTTTTCGGATGATGAATGGGACTCTGACTTCAGCAACATCTGTTTATTTTTCTTGTATGTAAAACCTCGTGTGCAGAAGAAATTGCTGGGTAATTACTGGAGGAGGGGGAGCGTGGCCCTCCAACTCGGCAGCAACTGCAGCTCTCCAAAGTGATCCCCCCCCCAAAACCAGGGGACACTCAGACACAAGTACCCACACGGGACACCACCACGTGCCCCAGCACACCCCTGATACCCTGGGGCTCAGCCCACTCCAGCCGGTCCCTACGAGCAGCGGCAAACCCACCGCCCTCGGCTGGGGTAGCGGCTCTGTGGGACCCCCGGCGCCAGACCCTGCTGCGGCTCTGCCGCGTCCCCGCTCCTCCAGGCCACGCGGCTTCTCCCCTGCCATCCCAGCTCCCCGCCGTCCCTGCTCCCACGGCCTCGCTCGCGCCTCCGCAGCAGCCGAACACACGGGCCAACGCGCCACCAGCCGCGTCCCGAGCCGGGACCCTCCCAGCCCGCCTGGGCACTCTGCTTTCATCCCCTTACTCAAACACTGCAAACAGAAACCCCGATTATTTTCATGTCAGGTTGTTAATGGCTTCCACATGCCGCATGGGCCGGGACGCGGCGTTTGCCTCCCCGTGCCCACCGAGCGCTAGCGAGGGGCACGTTGGGCTGGAGCCGTGCTCCTGGCTGGGGACGATGTCCCAGCGCAGCCCCAGCCCCGGGTGGGTCCCGAGCTTAGGGGTCCATGAGAAGGTGACCCCAGGCACTTCCCTTGGTGACTGCACCGCACAGCGTCCCCGGGCAGCCTCCCCTCGTCCCGTGCAGCACCCACGTGATACAAGCAAACACCTCGCAGCCACCGTGGCCATCGCTCCCCGCACGCACAGGTGAGAAACAGACCCGGCCTTGGCCCCAGCCCGGGGGCAGGACCTGGCCAGGCTCTCTCCTGCCCCAGACACGGCTGAGCTCCCGTGGCACCCGGTCCAGGAGTCTGCCTGCTGCCCAGAGCTGCCATCACTGCCATATCAACACATCTCCAGTGCTTTCCATCGCAGGACAGCCCACGGCACTGCCTGGCATCCCTGCACACTGCGTCCGCCTGACCCCACCCGTTCGTTCCTCCGAGCATCTCTCTGGGCGCTGCCGTGCGCGAGGACAGGACTGGGTTGGGCGCAAGGGGACAGGGGCTGTGGCGCTGCATGACCTCAGCGTCACCGACTTGATTGGGAAAGCAGAGGCTGGCTGGCTGCTCGCGGCGTGCCACACCAGGGACGGCAGCGCGTGGCGCGGTCCGGCTGGGAGCGGCGTGTCCCCAGCCGGGCAGGGCGGGTGGAAAATGATGGGAAGGTTTTGTTGGACGGCCAGCTTTCCACCTTCTAGATTTATGACTCACAGCCTCAAAATCCCAGCGGCTTCCTCACTCGCTGCACGTCGAGTTGCCTGGGAGCGGGACCGGGGGCTCGTCCCCGGCACACAGGTTTGCCACGCGCCACGAGGGATGTTGGCCACCCCCACGAGCTCTCCACCAGCCCAGGGCCTCACGCTCAAGTCCCTCCAGGGCCACCCATCACGCCCTTTTGGCAATGGCAGGACCACCCCTGGCACCCCGTGATGGGGGTCAGCATGGGGGACAGGAGGCCGCGACCGGTGCTGGGGCTGCGTACCACGTACCGTTTTCCGCCGCCCGCTTGAGGTTCTCTATCATGGTGTCGTAGTGAATCCGGCACAGCACCTTCTCCTCCACCAAGCCGAACTCCTCGCCGGTGGAGAGCTGCCGCTTGCAGGAGAAGCAGGCGAAGCAGGCGAGGTGGTAGGCGTTGCCCCGCGCTCGCCGCACCCAGTCGCTGGCGTAGATCTGCCTGCCGCAGCGGGCGCACTTCGTACCGAACCGGCTGCGGGAGGAGAAGAGGCAGCGTGAGAGCGGGCAGGGTCAGAGCGGGCAGGGTGACGCCGGGGCACAGGCGCTGCTGCCGACCCCATCGCTCGCCCCGTCCAGCACAAACCCCCAAATACCAACGTGGGGAAGGGGCTGCAGTGAAACCGCCCCACGGGTGCCATTCCCCCGTGGCAGGCAGCAGCATGGGCAGAAGCGGGGCGTGCGACTCGCCGCGGCCGAGGGGCTGAGGTGACGCAGGGCCATGAATCAGCTCCCAGACCCGTGGGCTTTTTATTTTGATAACAACCAGTGTGCGAGTCGGGTGGAAACTGTGTCAGAGCCGGTTCTCTCCTGTTGCCATAAATCAAAACATGTGTTTTCTCCTCACATGCATCTGCTTTGTCCTACGAGGAGGTCTCCTGGCTGCGAGAGGACGACGATCGCGCTTGAGCGAGTTATGCCGGGAAGCGGCTCAGCGCGACGAAGAGGCAACAAGACAGCTGGGATCCCCCGTGCTGGGCATTTGCACGCGCTTCCGAAAAAACACATTTCTGCCAGGATGCTGCCGGACGAGGGTGGGGGATTCACAGGGAGCAGCGGACGTGGCCCCCGCAGTCCCGTGTGCCCGCGCCGGCTGGGTCAGGCACAGCCTTGGTTTGGCTTCTGTGATTTAGTATCAGCGCCGCTTAAAAACACAACCGCAACGAGCAGCAGGGGAGAAACGAGCATCTCCTCTGTCGCCGCAGCGCTGGCTCCCACCCAGTTCTGATGGCAGCCGCTGCCCTACCCCGCACACCCACCACCACCGCCACCTCAAACTCCCTGGGGGCTCCCACCGGCCCCCCAACCGCAGCCCCACACGCTCCCAACGCCGCGCTGGCCAGGGAGCAGAGCTGCTGCCAGCCCTGCCCGAGCAGCTCCAGCATCGCCCAGCGCAGGCACAAAACGACCGCACCGCACCGAGCGACGGGAGACGCCCCGCACCGCAAGCGCCCCGCACCGCGGACCCCTCGGGGTCAGTCAGCCGAAGCGGCTGCAGCGGTGGAAGAGCCCGGGTTCACCCACCGCAGCCAACGCGCGCCGCCCGCGCCCGACCCCACGCCACAGAGCTGCCGCGGAAAAACCGTCCTGGGCTGGAATTACTAATTGCAAAACTATTTGGGAGGAAAAGAAAGGTTTAAATTTTTCTGCCTGACCATAGCTGACCAAAAAAAAAAAAAAAGAAATAAAAGAGCTGCTTTAGAGAGGACATTTCTGTGCTGAAATTATACAGAGACTTAGCTAAGAGACTTCGCTAATTTACTTCAGATGGGAACATTGTAAACTGACTTTGTGCCAGCTAGTTTATACAAACGCACAAACAAAAGAACTGTATTAATTTTTTATTTAGAAGTAAAGATCATTCCTGTAAATTGAATTACTTTGAACAATGTGCTGTGTAAACAGCCGTACTTGCCGAACGGTATCGAGCGAGGGGCTGGCTCACCCGAGCTAATAGCACGTGGTAATCGCCGCTCCCCGCTCGAGTCCCAGCCGCTGCGGGGGGAGCGCAGCACAGGGACAGGCACGAGGGGAAACTGAGGCACGGGGCACCACGCAGAAAGGTCACACGTCCCATCCCTGTCACACACCAGTCGGAACTGGGGGGCACCCAAGCGGCCCCAGACCCACGGCACGGTGTTACCAGCCCAGTTTGGTGGCCGAGGGCACGGGGGCTGGCAGGGTCGCAGCAGCCGGCACAAGCAGGGGCTGACACCGCCATCACCCGCAGAGCCGCAGCGCGAGCAGCACCCGGCGAGAGGCTGGGGCTAGGCAGCCCCACGCGGGCACAGAGGCTGCGGCACCGGCAGCTGCCAACGCTGCGCCTGCCGCTCTTGGCCAACACCTGCCTCCAGCACCCACTGCAGCCGTGGGGTTTTACAGAAACAAACTGAGCTGGGGCCGGGCACGGGCACCCGCTGTCACCGTCACCGCAGGGACCGCCACCACCAGCAATGCAGGAATGGGGAGAGAAACACCTGTGAGCACGCTGCCCTGACACATCTCTGCTGAATAACAGCTCGAAAACAAAACAGACTTCAGCTCACCGAGCTCGCAGGGCAGCGACAGCCCAAAGAGCCCCGGCCGCCTGCGATGGCGGAGCACTGGGCGAGGGGATCCCCGTGGCACTGCCACTCGCCTGGCAGGGACGGGGATGGGGATGGGAATGGGGACGGGGCCACACTGCAGCAGGCGATGCAGAGCCAGCGGCTTCCCCCTGCCCAGCACTGCAGCCCAGGCCAGGGCATCACCAGCATCCGTTGCGGCCACTGGCTCAGGCCACACATGTGGCTGCTGCTGGCTCTCTGCAATGATTAGCACCGAGAGACGGAAAGTGCCAACAACATTACCAGGAAAGACTCATCCCTGCGATACTCATCCCGCCTCCCCCAGCAGCAGCCGCAACATCTGGGGCGCGGGAAGAGCGGAGGCGGGAGCACGCAAGCCCTGGCTCTCACACGCCGATGGCACCCGGGTGCTGCAGCTCCCTGAGCCCCGCTGTCCACCCCCAGCTGTGGGGACAGGACAAGGGACACCCAGCACCCAGGGCCACCCACAACTCCAAATGTCCCCATGCCCTCCTGGCCCTGCTCTGTAGGAAGCCCATAACACAGCCCCCGGCGTCAGCTGTGGCTTCCAGACATCGCCCCAAATCACGCAGCAGCCCAGCGGCGGGTCCATCACCGTGCTCGAGCAGGACCATCATCCCAGCGGGCATGACGGCGAGGGGCGACGGAGACCACTGCTGCCGCAGCCGAGCTGCCGGCATTGGCCCACCCACAGCACGGCTCTTGTGCTGCCCCAGCCCACGCGACCCCACGCTCGCGTGCCCACGGTTCTGAGTCGCTGCAGGAATCGCATCGGATCCCGCCGGCCTCCCTGCGGCCGCAGCCGTGGGAGCTTGGCCACGAGCAGCCCTCGCATCGGCCGGGAACATAATGTTCTGCTCCACGAGCTCCGATTTTAATTTGGTTCTCCTCGAAGCGTTGGAGCCCTGGATGCCAAATGCAATTATTTGACAAGACACAGGAAACAGCAGCGTTCGCTTAAAAAACGCACACGAGGCCGCGGAGCCCCAGCAGTGCCAGCGCTTACACAGCCCCTCACGGGAACGGGGAAGGGAAGGTCGGAGAGAGCAGGCCAAAACGCTCTCACCGTCGGGCAGCGGTCTGCGCCCGGCAGCGGGGCAGTGCCCGTGGACAGCCCCACGCCTGACAGCCCCACGCCTGACGGCCCCCCAGCCCCGGCTGCCCCCCAACAGCCCCGGGTGTCGGGGATTTGGCGCCGCTGCGATCAAAGCCGCTGTGTGCTCCACGCAGAGCGCATCTCACCGCCCCTTCCCCTCTGCCTTGGCTCCAGAGACCCGCATGTGTTCGGACAGGTTTTCTGCTTTGCTTTTGAAAAAAGAAAAAACCAAAAACCAGAAAAAAAAAAACAACAACAACAAAAAAAAACCCTACACAATTCATCCGCAGCAAAAAATATTTTAAAAAAATAAAATAAAAAAAATCTCCCGAGTCAGATTTGTCCTTGCCGAGTGCAGGTCCCGGCTGTCCCGGGCTCGCCAGGCTGGGGACCAGGATGCTCCCGGGGGCCGGAGCCCGGCAAACGGTCCCCGAGCTGAGTTTGCCAGGGGACGACCTGGGGGGCGTCTCCCACGAGCCCCCAGCCCTGGCGAGCGGCTCCGGCCGCCGATCGGCCGCAGCCCAGCCCGGCTGCCGCTCCCGCCGCACGGGAGAGAAAACCAAATCCCGGAATTTTTCAGCTAAAAAAGGCAAGTGCGAAGCGCAGTCTGGGAGCCCCCCGAAACAGCCCGCCAGGAACAAGGGGGGGTCCCGAGCAGCCTGCAGCGATTTTCGTTTTGGTTTTCATTTGGCATCCCCGCTCCCCGGCGGAAATGTTCGCTGGATCTGCTCGAAGGCAATTTAGAGATCCAGTCGCTGCTTTAAAATCGCCCTCGGAAAGGACCGCAGTTAAAAAATAAAACCACATTAACGGCATCGGAACGGTTATTAATTAACGAAAAGGCTGAAAGTGCCCCGACGCAGCACAACGGCACCGCGGACTTGTGCCGAAGCGAAGGAGATTTCGGTGAAACAATCAAAAAGTAACAATTCAATAATAATAACAACAACAACAATAAAAATAAACCAACCGCCGCCCGGACGGGCGCGGAGCGCCGCAGGACGGATCCGGCTCCTCGCATCCAGCCCCGAGCCCGGCGGGGCCGGGGGCCGAGCCGCGCTGCAGCCGGTACCCGCAGCCCCCGGCCCCGCCGGAGAAACGCGGGTGGTTTTTTCTCCAGAGCTGCCCGGCCCCCGGCACCGCTGCCGGCCGAGGGGCCCCGACGGCGCTGCCCAGCCCCCCGCACCCGGTCTGTCCCTTCCTCCCGGGGCAAACAGGGCTCCCGCATCCTGATGGGATGGGAAAGTCAGAGCGGCGGGCTGCGGTCTTGAGCTAAACCCCGGTGAGGAGCTCAGGATCCTCCACCACCCCTCGCTTTTCTTTTGGGGGAATTAAACAAAAATAAAAATATCGCGGGTTAAAGTTTATAACCAAAAGAGTGGGGAAGCCTCAAACAGCCCCCCGGCGGGTCGCTCCCCGGGGGCTGCGGGTCCGGACCGAGCCCGGCGAGTCCCGGCCCGGCCGCCGGAGCTGCAGCTCCCGGGGATTCGATCCGGTTCCCCGAGGCGCCCCGGCCGCCGGCGTTGGCGATGCCGCGGCGCAGCCGAAGGTTCCCCGAAACCGCCCGGCACCGCAGCCCCTCCGGACACGCTCACTCTCCCGGCAGAAGCCGGGGCGGTGCCGTCGAACCCCGCGTTTCCCCGGGCGAGGGGGACAATTCCCGGCCGCGCAAACCCCGCGGAGCCGAGGGGCACCGGTGCTCGGGGGGGGGAACACCCTGGCAGCGAGGCGGGGGGGTCAGGAGCCCCTTGGGGAGTCGATGCAGCTGCACCCCGAAATCCCCTTCCTCCCCGTGTCCCGACGGGACCCCCGCTCCGTCGGGCTGCTCTGGCGGCTTATTTCAAACCCTCTCCCCTCCAGCGCCGGGGTGGACCGGACCCCTCGGCCGCCGGCGAGGCCGCTGAGCCCCCCGCCCCCCCTATCCCGTACTTCCTACCTGAAGTAGTCCATCTTGCAGAAAATCTCCTTGTTCTTGATGTAGCAGCTGTGCTGCTGCCGCAGCGAGGTGCGGCACACGGAGCACTCCAGGCACCGGACGTGCCAGATGAGGTTGTTCACCTGCGGCAGAGAAGGGCGCTGAGACCCGGGGCCGCCCCCCGCCGCCGCCCCCCGTCGCCCGCCGCTCACCTTCAGCAGGTACCGGTCGAGGATCTCCAGCCCGCAGCTGGAGCAGACGTTCTTGCCGGCCGACGGCGTGGAGGAGGAGGAGGAGGACGGCGGGGAGCAGACGGACGGTGTGGAAGGCGTGCTGGGGGCCGAGCGGGCGTCCTCCTTCTCCAAGGCACCGGGCAGCGGCTCCCCGTCGGGCTGCGACTGCGGGGGAGGGCCGTCAGCCGGGACCCCCAGCCCCACAGACCCCAGCCCGTTGCGTCCCGGCCGGTGCGTTCCCGCAGCCCCCGGCCCGACGGATCCCAGCCGATCCCCGCATCCCAGCAGATCCCGGCGGCTCCCCGCACCCCGCATCCCGACGGATCCCGACAGCCCCGCGGTAGCCCCGTCCCGGGGGGTCCCCACAGCCCCCGGCCCCGCTTACCATGGCGCGGGCGTGCGGGTCGAGGCAGCGGCCGCTCCCCTTGGGCAGCGGCTCCGGCGGCATCACCGTGCGGGAGGGCGCGGGAGAGGGAGGCTGCGGCTCCATGCGCCGGGCGAGCGCGGGGCACCCTATATAAACCGCCTCAAAACAATAAATAAGAACTTTCTAGTGGCCATTTAAATCCTTTGCAACAAAAGCTGCGTCTCTTTAATGAAGCAATTTGAATGTGGATTGAATTCTCTCCCTGCCTGCACTTAACCCGGGCCTCTTGAAGTAATCGCTCGGTTCCCATGCGAGCCAAAGCGCTGAAAAAACCCCACAAACTACCTGCAATTAGAAATTGCCGTAAATGCCCGAGATAAGAGGTACCCAGAGTGTCAATTCCGGCTGTCAATCAGGGAATCCATCAGGCCACCCAAAGAATTGCAAATTTGATTTTTTTAATGGTAGTAATTAAAAATCGAAAATCTTCCCCCTTCTCCCCTCCGCCGAGCACAAAACGCCCCAGAAAACGTCGGGATGGAAAAAATTCTCCCCTCGGGTGCCGGCGGCAGCGAGCGGCCCCGCTCCCGGTAACCGGCCCCGGCCCCGCTCCCGGCCCCGACGGCAGCGGTGGCCCCGGCCCCTCTCACCTTGCCCGCCGCGGCGCCGGCCGGGGCTCGGCGGCCCGGGCCCCGGGGCTGCCCGCCCTCATGGCTCCGGTGCATGGGGCGGGCGCTCGGCGCTCCGTGCCCGCGGGCGGCGCGTCCCGGGGCCGCGGCAGGAAGGGCGGGGAGCCGCACCGGCCCCGCTCCCCCGCCGGGGGCGGCCGCGGGCCGGGCAGGAAGCGGCCCCCCCCCAGCCCCGCCGCCTCCCCTCGCCGAGCCCCGGGGACCGCCCGCCCCGCCGGGCCCCGCTACCTGCGGCACCGGCACCGCCCGAGGCGGGGAGGGGGGGGATTGGGGGCCGGTTCGTCCCATGTCCCCTCTTGTGTCCCCCCCCCGCCCCGACGGGGCGCACGAGTAGGGCCCGGGGCAGCACCGCCCCGACCGGCAGCGGGCCCGGAGCCCCCCGCGGGGCGGGATAGGGGATGGCACCCACCGCGTCTGGCCGCCCGCCTCTGCCCGGGCTTCATTAGTAACCGGATAATTCCCCGGCAAAGCCCCGGCAGCGGTTCCACCGCCGAGTAATTGCAGGAGGGTAACGTGAGCTGATGGCGGCCGGGGATGGATCCTTGCCGTTATTGCTTTTGACAGCTAAATTGTTAACCGAGAGGGAAATCAGATGAAAGCCATTTTAGAATAAATACAAGACATTAGGTTTAAACATCGAGGTTGCAAGAAAGCCCAAGAAACCCCTTGGAAACTCAGCCCCGGGCCCGCCAGCTCATCCTTGGCCCTGCAGCGAGGGGACAGGGACAAGCGCAGAGGAGCAAAGGACAAGTTAAAGCCCTGGGCCACGCTGACAGGGTCTGAACTAGCTCCATCTGCTCCAGAAGAAACACGCAGGAGTTTTCACAGCTACGGCCATGAAAAGCGCCTGCCCCCCTACGCAGAGCCAGTGGGAGCAGGGCAGTGCGGGTTTTGTCTGCGCGCGAGCGCGATGCAGGGCTGTAACAGCCACGGCACAACGCGCCACAGTAGCGCTGACACCGTTCTCCCCTCCAATAATTACAGATCAGGCGCTCCAGGCCCCGCAAAGTCAGAGCGGGCTCAGGAACAGGGTGACTCCAGCCCAGCCTCTGCCTTTCCCCGGCCTCGGGATCAAGTCTCAGCCCTGCGCACAGCCCGTCTCCAGCCCTTGCTGCTGCTGAGAGCAGGGAAAGCTCCGGAGCGCGAGTGACACGGCTGCCTGCAGCAGGAACAGGGCCTGCGCAGCGCCTGGGGAGTGCAAAGCAGCGGAGTTACCGGGTACCAGCACCAGCTTCATCCCCTTTCTTACCCTCCCCGTGCTCCCGCCCACCAGCGCTGAGCTCGTACGAGGCAGCACGGAGGCTGCGTGTCAGCCAGCAGCCCAGCCAGAACCCCGGGATTTGGGGTTGGGGGTGTTACGGAATTCTGCGGGTGAAGGCACGATTTTCTACCTGTCCCGAGCGAGGGAGTCCCACCACAGGCAGGAAGACTGGTGAAATACTGAGGAAAAACCCACACCACAAACACTGTCCTTGGTACCCCAACCGGGCCCCCAGGGACGTGCTGGAAATACAGGGGAGGCGAAGAAAGCCCTGAGGGGACAGGGCCCTAGCCAGAGGTAAGAAACAGCCCCAGGCTCCTCCCCAGGGGAGCGGGGCGCCAAGCCCAGCTGCGTTCCCCACCGCCAGCCTGCCAAGCTCCGTACTTACGGCTTGGGAGCCAGCCGCGGCCTCCACCACAGCATCTCCACGCTTCCCGGCACGTTTCAAACCTGTTTTATCACAGTCGATACGCAAAGCCCCAGAGCTGACGCTCATCAAAAAAACATTACCAAGCATTTACCTCCTCCCAGCTCCAGGGTTAGAAACTCTCTGGTTTTGCTGCGCTATCGCCGCCGGCTGCCGAAGAGGCGCGGGGCCTTCGGGAAGCCACAGCATTCCTGGGAAGCGCAGGCAGCACGAGCGCCTGCCAGGCCGGCGGCAGCAGGAACGAGCGACGCAAACACCGACCTGCAATAAAGCTCCCCCAGGTCTGAGTCTGGCCGAACGACAGACAAGGCACTTCTGTTAGTGACCGTGGCAGTGCAAAAAAAAAAAAAAAAAAAAAAAAAGAAAAAAATTAAAAAAAGAAAAAGAGTACTGCTATTGTACCCAGATTTGTACCAGTGGACTTCGGCTGATGCCAAGCATTTACCACCCTCACTTCCTGCTTGCCACCCTCACTTTCCTGGAGGAAAACATGCATTTTAAATGTTTATTTAGAGCCATAAGAATTTCAGCAAATTGTATTTAAGTACAAATAAATATCAAAGTATGCTTCTGATAGGAACACAACCGCATACGGGATTTGAATCTAGGTATTTTCTAAATTCCTAATCAAAATAGAATTGATTGCTGTTCTAAACAACGCAGACACAGATCCAGACTACAGACGTTAGACCACGCAAGAACAAAACACAGGCTGTTCAGAGGAATGTAAATGGGTGTTATTGACATTCATAGGGGTACAAACTCCCAGTGACACTACTTTTCTCTTTACTCAGGTACCCAAAAAACTAGAAAGCAAGTATTTAACAGCACAAGACCTACTTTTGAACAATTCAGGCTTTCAATAATCCAGCCCTCACACACATGCACAGCTCCACGCCAGATGCTCGGTTCGGAAGTGGGAAGCGTGCTCTGCTCGGAGGAAGGTGTGCCGCCGTAGGAATACAAACCTTACTCTGCCATGCCAGTGAGCAACACCTGCGTACTGAAACCAGGGGCTGTTTAAAAATTCTTCTCCTCATTTGGGAGCACTGCTAACCAGCTTGGGGAAGCAACTCAGGAGTGACCGGTGAGGTAAAGATTCCCCACTGACGGGACCAGAGTGCAGACATCAGCAGAAGCAGACCAGTGCCTCCTGGAGTCGAGTGCCAACGTTCTCCAACATCCTCCTTGCACACACAGTCACAGCCCCACGTGTACTAAGGAGAAAATGCTGCCAGAGAGATGGTTTTTCCTCAGATTTCTATTTTGCAGAGAGCATTTAGGGAGAAATACGTGCTGCAGATCTAACAGTTTAAGTGAAACGCCATCCGTGAGACTTGTAAATTAAGCACCCGGTGCAGGTAATGCTCAGCACACAGCAGAAGCATTTCGTCACAAACACTTGCACCACTTTACAGCAACAGGCAACCAACCACCTCTACCAGCCAGCGAAAACAGAAGCTGGACTGGTTTGGGCAAACGCCGAGGTCGTGTGCTTGACAGATGCCTCGCAGGCTGCAGCGTTATTCTCACGCTGTCACATCTGGTTTGTGAAGAGCTGCCACTGAAGGGGATTACTGAACGCAAACATCAGATACGCCACCGCTGCGCTCTGCGGCTTAGGGCACAGCGCAGACCTCAGCGGTGTGTAAATACACTAATGCCTACATGGAGGCACACACCTACAGCCTACGTGACACTGAAAGTACCCGTGCTGCGTCATTATCTTAAGGTTATCGCATCATAAAGTCTGCAAATCGAAATGCAAAATAAATTTGCTTTGGTGACTATAAAATACTGTGTGCACAGTTACTAAGAGTGTTGCAAAATCTATTTTAAATGAGTTTTATTGAGATGAAAAAGTTTTCCATGGTAACTACAGAATGTTAATCAAAACCAAGTGCTTCCCCTCCATTAAAAACACAAATCAGAATACTTTTTGTTCAAAAATACTTTTAAAAGTACTCAGTTAAATGGAGTATTTTTGGATGTGCTTTACTCCACACACTGGTTACTGTTTCTAATCTTGCTAATGAATGCACATTAACGAGAGGTTGTCTGCGTGTTCATCAGAGGCTTTGAAGGGAACCTACTTTTCTGAACAGCGCTCAGCTGCGAAGCCGCGCTGGCGGTAAGGAGCGTGCAGCGACCACCTAAGCTCTTACAAAACACCGGGCCACGTACAGCGGTGCTGTGCTCGGGTAGCAGTATCCTTCTCACTCTACAAAGTACAAAAGCATCGGAGGACTCCAGGTACACAAAGCAGTGTTTCTTGCTACCATCATCCATTCACAAGCATCATCTTCTAGATTTCCAGGCGGCTCTGGAATAAGGAGTAGTCCTTTTCTTATCCGGCGGTTTGAAGTAAGAATAAACAGGCGCTGCTGGGTATTCCGCATCTGGATTTTCCGCCATCATTTTCAGCTTGGCTTCAATGGCCTTTATTTTCGCACTGACGCTGGAAAGAGTAAAAGCAGAAGAGAAATTGAGCTTACTCTTCGCATGGAATCAGACTACAGCAATCCAGAGATTTTGTTGACATGCAAATACTGAAGTCACACGAGGAGGGGCTAGGCAGCTGCCTAAAGCCCAGGCTATTTCATCTCAATCCTCAGCAGGGATTTGCTCCTCCACGATATATCACAGCACCACAAAATAACGGTCCTTGCACCTACTCAGCACTTTCTTGAGGACACTGAGCGAGACAAATACGCAGCCAGGCGCCCTACTCCATGTAAAATGATGTCATTTGAAGAGGTCTGAGCATGTGCAGCAGAGCGCAGCACAGACGAGGCTGCTGGAAACAGCAGAGAAATGAAAGCCAGACTTCCTCCCAGCTACAAGACCGCTCAGGATGGGAAAACCCCAGACTCTAATTAGGTCAGGAAGAAACATTATTTCAGCATTAGCAGGGTTTATCCCAAAGGGAGAAGCTATCCCAGGTTACACCCCAAATTCCTAGGACTTATGTTATTCGCTGTCCTCCACTGGATACAGACCGAGGAATGTTCCCTTCTCTGCTGTGGCTTCTTGCAGCATCCATCCTCCCTAAAACAGCTCCTTTGTGCCACTGACGTAGCTAACAATCTGCATGACTCCAGCCTCTCTGCTCATTACTTCCTAGCGTGTCACTGCTGAAATCCAAGCTCATTTTATCTGTAGGCAAATTCATTACTGCCAGTCCTGGTTCGTTACAGGCTTTCACGGACAGAACGTAGGAAAATCACACACCGAACCGTATATTAGTAAAGCAGCACTACGTGCTTCAGGTACACGGAGGGGTTGGAGAATTTAGTCACATCCCACAGAGAAGACCTACCAGCCCTAACGCTATAAAAAAAAAAATAATTAGTTTTATGTGAAGCACTACCCACGATTTTGTTTTTATCTTTCACCACTATAGTAGAAATTCTTGCTCATAAGCATTTTGCTTAATCAAATTAGTACAGTACAAAACCTCTCACTGAAAGTCATATGGAAAAGTGCAAAGCACCTTCTGGCTAAAGGAGCTGGTATGTTACACGTTTCCAATTCCTCTCCTCACTTCTTTTCCTTCCTACTGCTCTAGCAGCTTCACATGTTAAAAAGTGAACTTCAAGTCCAAAGCGTCCCACATTAAATGAGTTACTTTGCAGCATGCTGCCCTTCTAAAAAGCCATGTTTTTAGCACAAAGATGATGTCAACAACTCCAGATCTTACTGAAGAAATTAGTTCCCTGCCACTCTCACAGTTTGGTCACCTCACCACCCCATCTCCTACCTGAGGTTAGACTGGGGCGGCTCCGTGCTGGAAGATGGCTCCAGACTGATTGGAAGGATCTTCTCATTTTTATTGTGATCATATCTCTGTGAACAAGAGACCAAGGATTGAAGTCAGCTGGAATTACAAACAAATATTTGCCCACAGATACACTTTAAAGTTGTATTAACATCACCTCAGATTTTGCAAAGCTTTTGCTAGGAATTATTTTGGTGGCCAAACATCAAAACAAATCCCAACCACAGTATTTGTTTAGTACTGACATGGAACATATCTGACACTTATGTACCATACTATGGATCCTCAAACCTTACCCTGTCTTATCACTCCTTGTTCCCCTCTATATAAGGCACAAAGCAAATATGGTAAATTTTAAGGTCACTGCTGTACTGTATTGCTACGCTCTTTATACAGACATTGTCCAGAGTCAGAAGATAACCCGAGCACAGGACTGCACAGAATCCTGCAGAGCTGGGAGAACAGAAGAAAGGAAAGAAAGAAAGAAAGAAAAAAAAAAAAAAAAAAAGGACCAGTGAGGAACCACCTCCTTTCTGTAGAAAGCAGCTTGTGAGTCTGTCATCTCTGCGGGCAACGGGCCTCCTGAACTATTTGCAGTGTTCTGCTTCCTTATTTCGCTTGGCACAAAGTCAGGTTTGTTTTTCAGCAGAGCTGCTCAAACCAACAGTGTCTGGTAAGCCTTGGCCACTCATCTTAAAGCTACTTAGCACGGTGCTGGTATTGTCTAAAATAAACACTAAGCCAAAGTTTTGTGTTAAATCTTTCCATCCACGGATTAGAAAATGCCATGCAAACCAAACTGATTATTTATGCACGTTCTGCACCACAGCCCGGACAGCCACCGAGCTACCCTGCTGAACTCCCAGCTGGGCAGACTCTCACTCCTCTGGCTGAAATGCCTTCTATGGCCTGATCATTCTCCGGGCATCCGGAAGCACGTGGCGCTCTAGTAGCTACGGAGCTAAAGAAAATGGAGACTGGATTTGCACAAGCTTGGATGTGCTGACAAGAGCCTGGAGCCCTCAAAGCCAACAATTAAAACAATGTGGTCTCCCTTAACAAAGATACCTCGTTTGGTTGTTGTTTTTTTTTAGCATCCAAAACAGATGCACTAGCATACTTGGTAAGAGAAAGGGTAGAAAGCTGCTTGTAGGATAATCAACACATGCTAAAAGCAAGCTACCCAAAGGAAAACAGCAACAAGCAGCTCCACCTGCCTCCCTCAAAATCCTTTCATCTGCAAAGACAGTTATTCAAAACAAATTGCTTTATCAAATATCAGACAGTAAATAACTTCAGGAGAAACAAGACAAGAATTTTTAAAAAATCAAAACAAAGATGTTCCAGAAGGTACTGCCTAAGTTTAATACTAAAGACTTGATGTTTTAGATGACAAGAGAAAGCAATAAAACGATATTTAGCTTAGATGGGAAGTATGTTGCTTTAAAGTCAGAATTAATTAGAGCTGCTGCCACAGGACTGCTTTCAGAAGTGGAACAAAGTGAAAAAGTACTCAGTAATTGGGAATTTCCATGCATCTCCTATCCAAAAACGGAGCAAAACCACAAAGGGAAGGATTCAAACCTTCAGCCGATCACTCACTAAGTTTGGGAAAAGTTAAAACGTGGACATTTATAGAAGTAATCTGTTCACACCGCTCTGATCAGAAACTCCCCTACAAAGGATACCAGGTTAAACGGCCTGTTCTTACTCACAGCTAACGCAGCACAGTTTCGATAGACAGGAGAAGTGCTAGATTCTCAGTCCTGTTTCTATCAGAGTTATTTCCTAGAATAGACTGAAATTATCTTGCCAGGCTAAGATAGCCTTGATAAGAAATGTTCCTTGAAGTTGTTCAATTTCGCAAATTAAAAGCAATTCCTACTTACAACAAGCTTACCTTTACTTGTGCGTGTGCCCACCGCACCACCAATTTCTTGGAAAGGGCCAGCTTCCCATTGAGACACTGGATCGCCTTTTCGGCTTCCTGCACAGGATGCACAGGAAGGCAGTTTAATAAACAAACCCAGGTTTAGTCAAAACCGACTCAGATGTAAAGAGTGTTTTTCTTTGTTAATCAGTCTTCCATATGTACAGCTAAGTGACAGCAAAGAAAGTTTATCCCACTGTATCCCAATCCAGGAATATCTTTGGATAACTCCAACATCTGAGTAACCAGACTTTTATCAGCCTTATTGGTTTATTCTTTCACTTGTTTTTGGGGAGCAAATGGGGGAAATGATCAGGAGTTTTGAAAATGCCAAACACAGAGGCCACTGGAACAGCATTCTGAGGGCGGTTTATGCTACAGGAGTTTCTCTAGAAAATACTGCGCCTCATACCGTGATTACATGCGCCTCGTTAACACCCGTCTACGCTTACTCCAGGTCCTGCTCACACGCACTGGGGACATTATCCACTTGGTCCTGTTCTAGGCTCAGCAGTGGAAACTCAGTTTTAGGACACTCCCATAAATCTTAATTCATAGCAGTTGAAGATTGATGTTGCAATGCTGTTCCACCTTGCTACAAATAATTTTCTAGAGCTAACGCATGGTGTCAGGGCTCTTCTGACATCCTTACTGGTAATTGCACAGCAACAGAACAATCACAAGCGGTCTCCAAACACATGGTTCTTCCTAACTTTTGAACAATTCTAGCAGATTACGACAAAATAACTACAACTCTGATGTTGCAGCTGAGCATGACTTGAAATTTCAATTTGTAACAAGAGCTAAAACCCCAAAATGGACAGCCAGGGCAGTTTACTCCAGGATGCTGCAGATCTGTCGTGTTGTATGTCTGGCAGAATCACACAAGCTGGTGTTCATGCATTCACGACACCAAAAGAAAAACTAGGAGGACTTCAGAGCAGTTCTAGATGTCAGGTGGTCTGGCAGGGTGATCCCAGGCTCTGTGTGGATCACAGCATCTCCACAGCACAACTCCACCAGCTCAGTACCAAAGTGGATCAAAGAACTGGCCCTTTCTGATTAGCGTTAGAAAGCAGGGTTAGGAAAAGGCAGCATAGGAGAAAGGAAATCACTATTGCTACTTCCAGGAGCAGTCACAGAATGGCTGTCAGAGAGTGAGGCTGTTAAGAGTTTGTGGGTTTGTGTAGATAAGGTATTTAATTTATCCCTTCCTGTTTTAGCTTTAAATTAACTTTAAAAAAAAAAAAGAAAGCAAGCCATTTAAATCAGAATTTTCAATCAAAGCAACGTACCTGCTTGGTTTCAAAGTTCACAAAACAGTAACCTCTCGGCTGCCCCTCCAGAGCACCAGACTTGTGAAAGAGAAAGTCAAATTGCTTTACTTTGCCAAACTTCTGAAGGAGTTTGAGGAGGTGGTATCTGAAAGGCAGACAAGACATTTATGACACCTTTCACCACTTTGAAAGTGAAAGGAGAGAGAGGCAGCATCCTCCAACACACACACTTCACACTCGGTAACATAAGCAGTTCAGTTGTGTCACACACATATTCCCGAACAGCCGCAGCGCACAGTGCCCGGTACAGCAACCCTTCCACATCCACAGCTCTGAGCCGCGTTATCAGCGGCTGCTCTAAAACCCCAAGGCACAAAGCTTCCCTCCCAGCGGTGCCGGCTGAAGGGCGTGCAGAAGATCTATTAATTGCTGGCTTTTGGAGGATTATGCAATGGCTCCCTTGGGGTCTGGAGGGCTTTGCCTCCTGCCCCTATAAATCACACCCACTGTCAAGCACAAACACAGCGTCTCCCTGTCCCCTAGCCCTGATATGACTGCCTGAAGCTCCACCGCCTGTATTCCTTTCCCTGCACGAGCAGTCCTAGTCCACAGTACCCTGCATCCCTCAGAGATCCCTCCTATTCCCTCCTCCCGCTCCCTGCACGAGCACTGCTAGTCCCATCCCTTCCCTGTGCCGAGCAGTATCAGTGCACCGACAGGGACACGGCCAGATCACACAGAAACGCAGCCACTCTCCCACTTGCCTGGCAGAGCTGGGGAAGCAGCAAGACCGAAGAACAAGCAGAACAAACCGTGACCAGGAATTGACGATGGACCAGGCAAAAAACAGCACGAGATAGACCTCAGTATCATCCAGGCCAAATTTGCCAGTGCTCCTGGCTCAGACAGCTTTTCAGCGACATGCGCATGAAGGTCAGACACTCACTTCGCCAATTATCCTCCTGCCATCCAGTGGGAAGTGTGCTGTTTCCAATAAAACTGGGGAAAGCCAGAGTAAATCTGTCTGCTTAGCATCTACTGCACCGAGCAACTTAAAATAAGGAACACATTTGTTGTACAGGCCACATCTTATCCTGAAAGTTCTTTGCAGTTTTTCTGGTTCCCTGGATCAAAGTATTTAACAACACTGGCTGACCTAGAAGGAAAATGACATCTGTTACTATTTCACTGCCTAACCCCATCCCTAGAGTTTAAGAATTGTCTAAGGGTTTAATAAGGGCGTCTCAGTCAAGACTCATCTTCTCCTGATCAGCTGTACAGTGTTCGTTAGCAAGCCGCGGAGTCTAAACCAAATTTCCAGCTTGCAAGGCAACACTCAGCATTCTGAAAGCCTACCAGGACAACTCAACGCACACATAGAGCACCAGGCACTGGAGAAAACCTTGCATGTCCAGCCACGAGTGATGAGTAGTGGCCCAAGATGGCCAAACACACCAGGCAACTTTAGGGACAGTCCAAGTAGGAAGGGCAGGCAACATTTTTCCTAATAAAGCCAGATAGGATGTTTGAAAAGGGCTTCAGCCCTTTGTTAAACTTCAGGAGCCAGGCAAGAAAGTTCCAGGAATGTGAGTCATCTCACAGGATGGGTCACGGTGGACATTCAGGATATGTACTTTTAAAGAGGTGAAGGTGCAGCAAGTGTTCAGATGAGCAGTGCAGAAGGGCCAAGTTATCTCCCAGGGGCATAAACACATTGTAATTGATTATGGAAGGCTTCCTACATCCTTTGGAATACAGATGAAGCACTGTGGTCTTCCAGGAGGCCTACAAACCCTCAGTATCTGCTCAGAAGGCAAGGGAGACAGAAAAGGAAGAGCATGTTGGGGAAAAAAAAGGAGTGAAAAAGGAAAAAAAAAATAATGAAAAAAGAGCTTGTTACACAGTAGCCACATTTCACCACCACACCTCAAGCCACCAACAAGCAGTCACAGATACACCAGTAAAAACACTAACTTTGGAGACACACCGTGTATATACAACCCCACACGTTGAACTTCCAGAGCCTCCAAAACATGTAAACGCACCTCAAGTTTGTTTCCGTAAACATATTGCTACAAAAAGCACCTGCAATTTCAGCAATATGGAAATAAAAGCCTTACCAGAACGCTGTTCCCCCTTTAGCAATTACAGAGCCAGTGGAAGGGCAATGATGATTCTCATTGCATTCTGTTCAGCAACAGCAAAACCTGCAAGTGCCCTGCTAAAAGGAATACTTTGTGGGATTTTTTTCCTGACAACCTCTGCCTTCAAATAATACTTTCCTAGCAGCAAAGTTGTAGTTGTTCCTTTAAAACAGATTTCATTAAGAGCCTAGCAGCAACCTCCGTAATCTATTTTGTTCAGAATCTTTAGATGGTAGATGACGCAAACGCTACTTTCCAACCACGCACGCAATGTTTACAACTGCGGGTCACCTACGTGGAAGAGCTCAGAACTGACGTCTTACATAACAAAAAGTTTCAGGCTGTGACAATGATTGTTATTGTTAATATAGTGAGGGCATTAACAGTAACTTGACAAGTAGCTGTCCAAGCCAAGAGGACTCCAGTACTGAAGGAAGACCTGTCACGGAAAACTCAAAGCCTTAAAAAAAAAAAAAAAAAAGAACATGTAAAAAGCTTTACTATGGCAATGACTTGGGTTACGCAGGGCTTGGAAGTTACTCGCGCAGATGTGGCCCCACCGCGCTGTACAGATCACCGCAGCCAGCCTCAATTTCCACTTCCTGTCATCTGATGTGAATGCGAGACAAACCAGCAGCTCCCCCATTTCCTTTTCCTCCACTCTTCCTCCTGGCACCCCGAGCGCTATTCAAACCCAGGCAAGGCTTCCTCTGAACAATGCTGTCCCAAGGATGCCGCAAAGGTACCGGGCCACATGCGAAACCTATTATTGCGAAGAATTTTGCCCCACTGGGAGTCAGGAGGAGTCTGTAACAACAACTTCTGCACACATTGTTTTCGAGGTGAGACTCATCAAGATGGGATCCTAGACAAGCAGCAGAACAGTCACGGAAGTTCAACACCCGCTACTTCATACCTGCGGAAAATTAACGGTCATTCAAAGGCTACTGGAAACTAGATAATACATATGCGCAATTGTAGAGCTGAAAAGAAATTTTTGCCTGTCCAAAATGTTGAAAAGTCTCAAAAGACCTTACAAACAGGAACGGGCAGAGAAGGCAGTCCTACTCCGCTTGGCACGCACAGATGTAATTAAAGCACGGGTTTTTTCCCTGCAGGATGGGAGCACTGAGAGGCAATGTGAACAAACAGTTGTGCCACAGCACATCTCCTACACCACTGCGCAGCTGGGGGACAAACGCTGCCGCAGACGCTGCTCATGGTGATGATGAGAGGACTCCACAGCTTCCTTGCTCACTATGCCAAACCCAGAAACGACCATCCATGCCCTCCTCATGCACTGCTCTGGCAGGCCCCACAGCAGGGCTCGTTCAGCACCAGCAGCTCCTGGAGACAGTGTCCTACCTCACAAACCGCTCCATGTCCTACAGCAGCGGCTCACCTCCTTCCAGCTGCTAAAAATACGCTCAGCAGACTCCCAGTGCTATCTTCATCCACAGGCAGAACAATCCTCTAAGGATGCTGGATAAAAGAAGTCACCCAAGCAAACCTTACTGGTAAGGAGGAACGCCCACCAGGAGACCCACCATTCCCCAGCACACAGGGTACGTCAGCGTTCAAGATCCTCCGAGACTCCCAGCTGAGTCACAGTTACTCAGTACATGCAATAACCTCCTAGAAGCCATCGACCTGCAGGCTGTAATTTGTGGGCAGCCCTGCATTTATAAGTTCCTATTTCTGCAGCTTGTGCTCAGATGTGTATGTTACCTATTAACTCCCCAGCGCTTGATTGCAGCTATAGGTTGCTCTCTAAATGGAAGTCTCGGATTAATTCAAGACTTTCTGAACTCGTTTCTGCTCCAGAAAGTCACAACCAGTTATTAACCCTGCTAACAACTCAGTCAACTTTACGCCATCTTAAACAAATCTAACATAAAAATTGCAGGGGCAACCCTTTAAAAATCAGATGAAAGCAGCAAATGAAGAAACAGCCACTTAGTTTTCAGGTGTATGTGTTTAGTCATGTGATTAGTAACCACAACAGGTTACTAACTCAGGTGAGCAACTACCAGCAGAGACGTAAACCCTTAGGATAAGAAAGTAACAGTCAAGATGATTTATAGAAACTTACTGACCTGACACAGAACCACGCTCTTTCTCTCTACAGCGAGAATGTGTTAAAAGGAACTTCCTCTTTTTTTTTTTGTGCTCAAGGAAATGGAGATCACAATTAGCTTGCAGGAGAGAATAGCCATTTTAAAAGCAAAATCAAAAGCAAGACACAGAATTACAAAGCCCGAAATAAGCAACAAGCGCTGCCACTCATCACTGGGCAAACTCTAAACATCTAGCAGCACGGAGCACTCCAGGTTTGATGACGCTGGAGAACAAAGCCCCTTGCCCGCAGCTGTGACGCTGCTCTGGACGCAGTCCCTGGCAGCAAGGGTGTCCTGGTTTCAGTTGAGACGGAGCTGATTTTCTTCTCAGCAGCTGCTGTGTTTGGGATTTAGTATGGGATTTGGTACATGAAGAATGTTGACAACACCCTGATGCTGTTAGTTGTTTCTGAAGAGACCAAGGACTTTTTCCAGCTTCCCAGGTTTCCCTAACATGCAGGTGCAAGAAGCTGCGTAGGGTATAGCCAGTAAAGTTGACCCAAACCAGCCAAGGAGAGTATTCCACAGCACAGATGTCATACTCAGGATATAAGTGGGGGTTGGCCGGTGGCAGGTCTCTCTCGCTCCTTTGCTTGTTGCTGCAGGCCGTTTTGCAGTTTTGTTTCCGTGACTGCTGCTCAGGACAGGCTGCATTGGTCATTGGGCGGTGAGAAGTTGTGCATCGTTCATTTTGTACATTTCGGTGTCCCTATATTTCGTTATAATTATCATCATCTTCCTTTGCTGTCCTAGTAAACTGTCTGCAGCTCAACCCGTGAGTTTTCCTTCCTTTCCAGTTCTTTCCCCCATCCCACTGGGGAGGGCAAGGGTGAGCAAGCAGTTGCGTGGTATTCGATTGCTGATTGGGGTTAAATCGCAAAGGAGGGTATCACAGCAGCTGTGCCCCACGCCCAGACTGCTGAATTCATGCAGCCACAATAGGTTATCTGGAAAGAAACAGCCTGCCCATGCAAAAAGCTGAGTGAAACCTACAAAACTCATTTCACCCAAGCTATGAAAACACTAAGTTTTGCCATATAAAGCTATTATTTATCTGGCCCAGATTCAGAAGAACAGCCTAGACTGAAAGGGCTTTAAAAACACCATAACCATCTCCCTGGGGAGTGAAGGATCTAACGCACTTATAACCCCCCCTCTTCTTCCCCTGACGCTAACCAGTTTCCTGAGTCTTTAGGGACCCAGCAAACACCACGCTCAGGAACTCCTATGTCTAATTTTACGTGGTCAGTGAACGTGGACAAACCAGAGTAACGTAGCTGTGGGATAAAAATGGTAATTAATGCAGAAACCACCCAAAGCTGAATGGCTGAAACGCACAATGCATTAATGATCCCATTTAGAGGCTATTAGAAAACCGCTCTGTTCAGATGAACCACATTTAGAATAAAAACCTAACACCTGCACACACACAAAAAGAAGCAGGAAGAAAAAGTATTCCATGACAGGCATACACAATAGTTAATCAAAAATGCTTGTTTCTTAGAAGTGTATAAACCCCAAATTGTTTTGGTCTGGGGATGGTTTTTTGTTTTTTAATATGACCTACTGATTTCTCAGCACACTATCCAAATATTGGACAGCAAGTCCTATTTCCTTGACAATTTAGCCGTCCAAATACTATGTTTGCTCAGAAGATAATTATCTGTGATCTGGAGAAAACCTGAAAAGCATACACACACAGACACATCTGATTCGCACACTCCTCCACCCTGAGCAGCCAGCTACACCGTGCCCCACCTCGTTACCACTCAGTTACTCGAGTGAGGAACTCTCCTCTGTTCAACCTGTACCCCACCGCTGACACCAGCAACGTAACAAAACAAGGCTCTTGGTCACCCCAAAAGCCTCAAACCTAAAATTCTAACATTTCCCTAGTTCAGAAAGCAAAGGTGTTTTCACTCCCTGGATTTCCAGCCCGAGCAGGGCTCAGAGCATCGCTGCAGGCAGTGGGTAAGCACTCACCTCTGCGCCCCTTGGTCCACGGGGCCAGCACAGCCCCGGAGCACCCCACATGGAGACATCCCCCCCCAACCCCCCCATATGCACACTTCAGGCCATTTGCTGGCAGCCAGCAGCACCGGGCAGGCACAGGGCCACCCACGCAGGGCCGCGGGAGCTGGGACCGGCTGCCAAACCTGCTGGAGTGGGCGACCGTCCCCCCTTTGCTGCGGGCAGGAGCGAGGGCTGGGTGCGCTCCATCAGCCGGCGCTGGGCACTGGGCCCCCCCAGCGCAGGGTCCCCCAAAGCGGCACCCGTCCCACAGCCCGGCGAGCCCCCCCCCCCCCCCCCCCCCCCGGCACCGGAGAGCGGAGAGCGGGCCGTGCTTGGGCCTAAGGCCGGGCCCCCGGGGGCAGCCAGGCCTGGGGAGGGAGAGGGCAGGAGCGGCTGGGGCGGGTGGACGCGGGACGGCCCGGGGGGGCTGCGCTGCGGATGTGGGGGGGACACGGCCCCGTTAACGGGGGTAACGGGAGTGGGGGGGCGGAACGGCTGCCGGAGGCGGGGTAGCGGGAGGGAGGCGGCGGCCCTGAGGGATGGGGGGGCCCAGGGAAGGCGGGGCCGCTGCCGGGGGGGGGCCGGGGCGGGGTGCGGGGCCCGCAGCCACTCACTCGGTGATCTTGGGGTCGAGGTTGCCGATCCAGAGGCGGTGCCCGTCCTGCAGCGCGCCCTCGGAGAGGATGGAGGCGTTCTCCAGCGGCAGCGCCTGCCGGCTCGGCTCCATGGCTCTGCGGGGGGCGCGGTGAGAGCGGGCCCGGGGAGACGCGGGCGGGGGGGCCGGGCCGGGCCCGCACTCACCATGACACCGCGGGACGGCGCAGGCCGCGGCCGCTCCCTCCCGGCGCAGGCCTCGCCCCTGCGCTTGGGCGCCGCTTGTTGACGTCACGCCGCGGCGCGATGACGTTGGCTGGGACGCGCGAGGCTGCGCGACGGTGAGCGAGGAGGAGGAGGAGGCGGCGGAGGCCGGCCCTCCCCCCGCCCTCCCCTCTCCCCTTCGCCGCCCCCGGGCTCGGTCCGGCGGGCTCGGGAGCCCGGCCCCCCGCGGGGCACCGGGGAGGTGCGCAGGGCCGGCCGGCGCGTCCTGAGGGGAGCGGGGCCGGGACAGATGAGGGGCGGGGGCTCGTGGGCGGGGCCAGGTGAAGGGGGCGGGGCGCCGCGAGGGGGCAGAGCCCGGTGGGCGGGGCCTGCGCGCACGCGGGGCGGGGCCTGGGGGCACCCGACGGGGTCCCCGCCGCCGGGGTCGGGGGTGCGGGGTGGGGGGGACGGGTGCTCCCCGTGCAGCGGCGGCTCAGAGCCCCGAGCGGCGCTGGAAATCGGGGGAAACCTGGGGGGTTTGGGGCCTCAGACCTCGCGAGGCAGAAATTACCGTTTCCGCTCAGCCGACGTGCACGCCCCAGGTGCTGCGACGGGCCCTTCCCACTTAGCGGACACGGCTTTTGCGCCCCAGGCCCCTCTGGACGGGTGCGCGAAGGCCGCGTCGGTAGCGCCGGTACGGGCTGGCTGCCCCCAAGCCCCTTCCGTGGGCCCAACCACTGGTCCCCTGCCCCTCGCCCAGCCCCGCTGCCAAACTGACACCTTGCACCGATAGGTACGGCTCAGACCTGAATCGGTCTTTTTTTTTGGCACGCTGAGCGGCCCACCGGCCTTTTCTCTTTTCCAGGTGAGTTAGAGAAGGGCTGCAAACGATGGCCACGGCACTGCGATGCTTCCGTCATCTGCCTTCCCTGCTTTACCGTCCTTCCTTCGCAATGGTGCGGGGGCAGCCGCAGGCTCCCGCAGGCTGCCCGGCCCTGCCCCTGGACGGCTGCAGGCTGTGTGTCCATCAGCTGCTGCTGACCAGACAGCTGGCTACGAAAAAAGGTAACGGCCGCAGCCTTTCTCCTCGTGTTTGCAGCCCCTCAGTTCATCTCGTGTACCGGTATTGATCTGACTTAGGCAGCACCGAGCTCTGGAGGAGCTGGCGGCGTTGCAGCGTACAGGAATCCTCAGCCCTTCCCACGGGAGAGTCTCCGCGTGGAGCTGCTGCTGCGCTGGCGCAGGAGGCAGTGATCATCACAGTCCCGGCTGGAGTCAGTGCACACAGCGTGACCCACAAATATATTTTGGCTTACATGCTCAAAAAAATACAGTTACTTCAGTTTATCTTAGACTCAATTCTGACTCTAACAGTGGGTTTAATGTCTTCTTTCTACTTTCTAACGCGACAGCTAACCATTGTCAGAAAAGTAAATTAATTTTCTGTGTAATCTGCAGCTAAAGGCAAAGGGCAGACTCAAGCCAAAGTGAATATCAATGCTGCGCTAGTTGAGGATATTATCAATTTGGAGGAGACCAATGAAGACATGCAGGCAGTGGTAGACGCTCTGAAAGAAGATTTCAGCAGAAATCTCAGTGTTAGAACCTCACCAGGTTGGTAACTGTCTTCTATGGTGCTCTGTTGCCTTTAAATAAGGATAGCAGTCCCAGTAACAGAGAACTCTGATTTTTTCAAAATTGGTTTTCTTTTTATTGAGTTGTTCTCTGGGCACCCAACTACTACAACCTTGACATCCCCAACTAAAGGCTTTCTTCACCCTGAGCTTGACCAGGAAGAATCCATTTTTGTTAATAGCTTCCTGGAAATAGCTTTTGTAAGTGGGAGATGTCAAAAGCGTCTAACTGAACGGTTTGCAGATGTGATGAAGAAGCAGGTTGTCAGCTAATGGTGCAGTAGGGCAGGAAAAATCCCATTGCCATTAAATCAGCCTTTTGGAAATTGCCATCGGGCCGGTGTCTGGCATATACTTACTTTTTGCTGTGCATCTTTGTGGTTAGGGACCTTTTCAAGCCTTGTTCACTTGGTGAAATTTGTGTTCTAGGAAGAAATGTGAATATATTTGACTAAGCTACAGTTACTATAAAGCTCTGAACATGCATATTTGTACGTAGTATCAAGTTTCAGGGATAAAATTTAACACTAAACAATGACCAAATGTGAATAGTTCACCACCCCAGCTCTGGCAGGGGCACTTCAGTCTTTAATGGAGTTGGAAAGCGTAGCTTTGTCTCTTTAACTGTTTGTTTGAACCGTAGGTATTTTTTTTTAATCGCACTGATAAAGTACCTCTTGTCCCATGTGCCTTTTGGCCTGTTAACATTTTGCAGCAGAAACTAGAGAGCAGATTAAAAGTAGCTCAGGGAGAAACTGAATACTTTAAATTAGGCAGTGTACAACACTTCCTCTTGGGACTTGGAAAAAAATATTAGAAGTTTAAGAGAACGCTGCTAAGTTAAAGACAATAGTTGTCTTGATTTTTATAACAAGTTATTCTTTAAGTTCTAAGAATTAAAAAATAACAATTTCCTTTTGATTCTCAACAATCTTAGTTTTCCTATTCTAGTAACAAAAGCAAACAAGAGTTTTGTTTTCATGTTTTTGTGCTTTAGAGTAGCATTGAAATGTTTAGCTTGCAAATACCACAGGGGCTGCATGAACACAAACAGCACCTGAAGTCTGAATAAACATGTTTTTTTTTCTTTTGTAACATCCATATTTTGCATATCAGAAGGGAAGTGGGACACTGTGTACGCGTTTTAATTCAGCATTGCTGTGAACGGCTGTATCGTACTGAAACTTCTCTGTGTTTGCTTCTTTTGAGGGGCCCTTGATCACATAATCGTGGTGACAAAAGATGGGAAGTTTCCGCTGAACCAGCTGGGGCAGATCTCACAGAAGTCGCCGCAGCTCATTGTAGTGAACATGGCCAGTTTTCCAGAGGTAAGGACACGTTACAGAAGGCAGTGCGAGGGCAGATAATTGCCACGGGAACAAACAGGTTGATACTGAGCAAAGAAACATTTAGACAAAATCAGTCAAAGCTGGCAGGGGTGAGAGCTCTGTCTGGGCTGTGTGTCGCTTAGCAGCTGACACAAAACAGAAGCGGTGTTTTGCTGCTGACCGCACGGGACGAGCGACTCTCCAGCCCTGCCTGGCGCACAGAGCACCTCACGTGCGGCGGCACAGGGTCAGATGGGAGTTACGTGCTGCCCGATGGGCCACGATTGCTCTGGGGTCATAACCAATAAATGCCACAGTATGAGGGGTTTGCTTTGGGGGCTGCTTTCCCGTCAGCTGTATTTGTAAGACCTTGGTTGAAAACCAGCACAGAGCACATCGCAGACCGGATACCTGGGTAAACTGTGTCCTGCCAGGCCTCCCCGTTTTCCAGGCTTTTACAGCACCTGGTAGTCTTCAGCACACGGTCCCTTTGGTCCACCTGAATTACACACGGAGGCAGATCCACCTGGAGGCAATGCTGCGTCTGCCCCGTTGTATTTATGTCATTTTGGTTCCTTATGAAGACATGGCCATGCACAGAGCCAGCCATGTGGTTGGAATAGTCTCTATTTGTGCTGGGGACACCATCAAACTCCTCTAAATCTTGCTTGCTTACCACCAGGGCTGGTGACACCCCCTGAGAGCTCAAGGAAGAAGCTGCTGATGTAGCCTGTCAGCTTCTGCAAAGCCTCTCTGGTAGGACTAAGCTGGGTCTGTGCTAAGTGCTGTCGCAGGGCCTGACTTGGGCTCTGCTGAGGTTAGCGAGCTCCTCCCTTGGCAGCGCCTGCAGGTCAGAACCCCAAATTAGGTGCCTTGACCTGCCCTCCGGAAGAACCGACTTCCCGTAATTTTCGGTGGGAGCCTTGGTTAGACTTGCTCCTAGATGAGGCAGCAAATCTGAATCCTACCTCGGGATCGAGCAGTAGTGCTCCCCTGCAGCAGACTCACGCCGACAGAGCCGGGCAGCCCGTGCGGATAGGAGCAGTAACGAGCGTGAGGTTCACTGTTCATCCCGCTCCAGGCCTGGAGGTTTGCCAAAGCTTATCTCTATTTATTTTGCAAAGGCTTTCTCCAATTAATTAAGTCAGCAAAGTCTCAAAGGAGGTCAGTGTAAGGCACTTGGTGCCTAAGTGTTTCTTAAAGTGTATCCAGCATGTGTAATGGCTTTGAAGAATGAAGGCCCCTCGTCAGCGAGCGCACTGAGGTCCCTCAGAGCGCCCGAGATGAGAGGGCCGGGGAAGTCACTCTGTGACTGAGCCCGTGTCCAGGCAGGAGCTCAGGCTGAGAAGTTGCCGTGTGAGAAGTTAAATATCACGCAATATAGCATTGCCTACATTTGCTTTCTAAGCCAAAGGACCATTTTTTCATTTGAGCTAGAACTATTTCTCTCAGTGCAGTTGGTTTATACCATAACTGTTCCATGTATGGATTGAATTCTTTAAGACCATTTCAGACATTTACTTGATGTCATTATTTACAGCATATGGTCAGTGCTTCATGGCATTGAAAAAGCAAATAAAAGTGCCAGAAGAGTCTGGAAAGAAAATAATCATAGAAGAGGATTTGGAGGGGCAAATCCTGTTTGCCCAAGAGTTATAAAACCAAACAAGACTATGTTTTTTAAGCATGGCTAGTTATTTCATGGGCTGTAAGAGGATGGGGGCAATATTGCAGTATTTTCCCCTTCCCTCGTCTCCTCCAATATGTGTTAAACAACGCAGCTTTTACTGAGCATTTCCTTCCTACAGAGCAGGGACTGTCCGTAGAATAACACGTTTACATTCCTAACGTGCTGAGATCACCTTGGTTACATTTTCTCTGCCCTTGTTGTGTTCTAGAGGACAGAGTGGTGTCTTACAAAACACTGGCAGAGCATTCATTTCATTCGGTGATGTCACACATTGGAGACCTAAACTAATAGGCAGTGCTCTAGTTTGTGTCTGAGTTGACAAAAGCTGAACTTCATAAATACAGTCTACTGCAGCAGCCTGGAGCTAAAGCTAGCGATGGGAAAGAGCGTCCGAAATAGCGCGCCTTGTAGGAAATGCCACGCGAGTGCCGCAGGAATACAGACCCGCTCGGTCTTCTTGTTGTCAGCGTCAAGAGCGAAGCAACCTAGCAGAGCGCTGCGGGAGCTCCCAGCAAAACTTTAACTGTGAAGCCTGACAGTCTAAAGGTGCACCGGTGCCCTGGGAGGGGGAAGGAAGCCTTTTAATCGTTTTGCAGTTGCCAGACAAACCTGTGCACTCCGCCTTTTAAGCAGAGCGAGTGTCAGCCAGCGGCGATGGAGTTTTGAGAAGTTAATCCTAAGTAATAAGCTGTAAAATAAACACAGTGTTGGGCACAGGCACTGCTTCTCAGTCAACTGCTACTGCCCTGCTGTAATGCGGTTAGGCTGCAGTGCTGAAGCGGTTAAGTTAGTTAACGTTTCTAAATTGGCACTGTGTGATTTCTAGTGGGAAACATTCAACTGGAATTTTTAAGTGCTCAGAATCTTTCATCTCCTTTGCCACAGTCAGGCTATGCCTTGGGAATTTATTGCGGTTTCACTCTGCGTTGCCTCAAACCATTCAAATAGCTTCAAAGAAGCAAAACAGTTTTCTTTTGTTGTTGCTTCCCTTCCCCTCTCCCCCTCTTCGTGCCCCCCTACCCCGATACCGAGCACGGCCGTAGTTTCCCATTCGGTTTGATCAAAGCTCTCCGCACCAATGTAACTTCCTGATCTTACTGGTAACAGAAGTAAATGTTTCCATGTTCTGTGGAGATGGATTGCCAACTATTGACAGAGTTCTGGCATATGGGAATGATTATTTCCTAATTCCCTTTACCTTTTGATCTGTTTTACAGAGCACAGCTGCAGCTACGAAGGCTATAAGGGAGTGCGGCATGAACCTGAACCCAGAAGTGGATGGGACAATAATTCGGGTGCCAATTCCTAAGTGAGTATTGGTGGCTGCCAGAGTTGTTCATCATGCAAGATAACACAATAGGTTGCAGTGAGTGCCCTGCAGAGAGTAAGCATGCACAATTGCTATAATGTCGTGCTGCAGCTGCTTTCCAAATAGCTGTATTTCAGGTTCAGAAAAGCATCTGAGCTCCTAAAAGTGTCTGGTGGAACCTCTTCCAAGTGTCTGAGCTCCGAGTCACCACATTTTGGCATCTGGTGGCTGGTCTTACTGTTCTTTATCTTCCCCCTGCAGAGGAAAGTCGGTCCTAGCTGGCTGCAGCACTTTGCAAGAGCCCCAAGGCTTTAGAAGCTGCATTGCCTTAATTCAGGGGCTGATTCTTTGCTGCTCGGCTGTAAATTCCTTGAGTTACACCAGCACAGAGCAGCAGTAACGCAGTAGTGAACCAGTAGCATTAGGGATGAATAGGATCTTGCTGCAGAGAACACTAAAAGGAAGTAATGAAAGAAAGGGGGAGGACATTTATAGCTTTAACAAAAAAAATCCCCTCCCTCTTCTTGTGCAGTAGACATTGTGTAACTGACGGCTGCATGGAAATTTTGGTATGGGGCCATTAAAAAAAAGCAGGCTGCTCTTGGCCAAGGACTGAGCATGGCTTCCCAGCACAGACAGCACAGGTGTCTCCCAGGCCTTGGCCAGGGCAGGAGGTGCCCCTGCATCAGTGCCTCAGCTTGGATCAAGAGAGCGCTTTTGAAGCGATCCTGATGATCCCTGCGCAGTGTGCGTTGGGCTGCAGCATGCTGGGGTCTCTGCCTGTGCGCGGGATTCCTTTCAGATGAAGCTGGAGGTACCTTCTGGGAGCACACAGTGCTCCCCCACTGCGTACGCGTGTTTGCTCCCTGGAACCAGGCTGGACCTTGTGTGGAGCAAGACCTCCCAGCAGCTCTGCTCGCACAGACCCAGCCCCCACCGGGGCAGTAGCACTGCGCCGCCCAGGTTTGGTGCAAGGAGAACTCGTGAGTTCCCATGGGTGCCTGGACCCTGCAGCGATGGAGCCTTGGGCAGATGTGGACGTACACGATCTCGTGCCCTGGGGTTACACAATTGCTGGGGTGCTGCAGACAACTTCCACAGAGGGTAACGGCGGCTCCGTACACTGCCTGTGCGCACAAACACCTTGCACATGCACTGCGTTTTACAAGCAGGTAGCTTCTCAGTAAAGATGAACCAAGTATTTATCATGCTTTAGATCTGCTTTAAAAATCCTATGGAATTTTGTGTAGCATTTTGATCAGAGAAGTCTAATTGCAGCTTTCCGTCGCTATCAGTGAGAGGGAATGACATTATCATTCTATCTGCTGATTTTCTTTTCCCTGTGCTCCCTGCCCTTCCCCCATTCCTCAGGAGAGGAGGAGGGCACCATTATCTTCATAATTGCTGAGGCTCCCGGGTTGCTGCACAGTGGTTTGATTGTTAATGGGCACTTGGGTCATCCTTGAATATGAATTGCTGGGGAGGAAACTCCAAAACTGCAAATCCCAATCTTTTACAAAATGTTGTTTTTTAAACAAATATATATGGTCTGTCACTGTCTTTTGCGGTGCTGCAGAGCTAAAACGGGTCTTCTCCCCAGGGAAGATCTGCCTCCTGTGCTCCCTTGCTCCTCTGCTGTGTAAGGGTTGCTGCTCCTGCCCTTTCTCCCAGGCTGGCTGGCAGCCCAGAGCATCCCGAGTTAGAGAGGTTTTCAGCTTGGGAGAGGTGCCCTGCCCCTGCCTGTGTCGGCACCTCCTGTCCCGTTCGCTCACCTGCTCTCTTGCAACACAGCCGAGTCTTCAAGAGTTTCATCCACTTCTCAAAGAGACAAGCAGATCATTTCAACCTTTTAAAACCTTCTAAAGCAAAGAGGGGTGGAAATAATAAAATTCTGCTAGAGGCCTCTCTTTAGTTTTATATCCCTGAATTACTTTTAAAATTTTTTTAAAGTTTTTCCCTTTCCCAGCTCTAAAGATGTCTATGAAAGAATATTTGACAGACGGATGTAGTGAAACTGCCAAAATTATGGCAGGTGTGCAAAATGAACAAACAAATCAAAAATGAAGAGACAATATTGTTTCTGCAGAAATCAGTTCTTTCATGAGGGGAGGCGCAGTAAAAGTTGTCCTTACCTGTTATTAAAAACACTTTTTAGTCTGACCTATCAGCTGGACACACCAGCATCATATTTTGCCTTGTGCAGGTCCAGCTGTGCTTCAGTGAGTTTCAACCAAGCGTTTTAAAATGGAATTTACTTTTCAGTATTTATTCTACTAGTTTAGTTTTTGCATTGCAGTTTTAACAGAAAAAATACACCCGTTTCGTTTATGTTTACTTCTGCTGCCTGCTAGGATCCCCTCTGCTCCCTAAGGCATTCGCCTGTTTGTGTTGCTAGCACTGCATAGGCAATATTTATTTGTATAAAAAGTATTCTCTGAAGGTTTAAAAAGAAAAAAAAAAAAAGAAAGAAAGAAAACCAGCCATGGGAACGTTTGTATTGGTTGATCTCTTGGCCGAATTTGACCTGACCTTGTGTCTTTTATGGTATTGCCTCATTTTTAGATTCATCTTTTTTGGACCCATTGTGTTACGCTGGATATTGTTTGTAAATCAGTAATATTTTTACACATGCTTTACTGAAAGCCAGATGACTCATTTGGAAGTTTAATGACTCATTGTGAGCTTTTTTTTTCCTTTGCCCTTTAAGAAATATGCAAAGATACCTACTATGGGGAGAAAGGACTCAAAAAATTCACTTGAAAAAACACAAAGCTGTTCCTGAGCTGCGTTGCTGCGAGTCGCTCATCAGCAGCAGCTTCTTGCTTTTTATTGAGCAGTGTATGTTGCACCCTATGTTAATCCACAATTATGCGTGCGGAGTATTTCGTTAAGTCTGCTTTCCTTTAACTGATCCCTCTCGTTCACAGGAAATTCCTAGCATTTGAGATAGAGAAATTACTCTTACCCGCACAAGCGTCTTGCGTTGGAGATGAGACGTGGCCCGCATCGTGCCACACGCGGGGAGAGGAGCATCCGAGGGGTGCAGCGCTTAAACCACCGGTCACTGGGGGAAGCAGAAAAAGAGGAGATGTTACACGTGGGGCGAGGTGCATTTCTGGATGCCCTGGTGTGTCAGTCACCAGCCTCTGTCCTGATCCCGGCAGGGCAGGACCGTGCCAGCAGCAACGGCAGGATTTGAGCCTGCTGCTCCTTGAGCCGCAGGGGAGAGCGGAAAGGGCAACAGGCAGGGACACTGTCCTCATTCCCCACTTCTGGCACCCCTTACGCAGGTCCACTTCATGCTTTTTTGGCTTTAAAGAAGGGTTAGGGGCAATGGTTACTAGACAGAAAAGAAAACATATCTAAGAACAGCTTAAAAGTCCCAGATCTGGGGGCAGGATTAAACAACTGTCCTTAGAAACCATGGGCCTGGCTCGTGTTGATGGATTCCTTAACCAGAAACAGCATCTGCTTGAAAAAGGCTCCGTTTCTGGCATTGTTGGTAGCATTGCTGAGAATTTACACACAGTCTGGCTGGAACATAAAACCCGCTGAGAAACTCAACGGCGCTGCACAGTGATAAAAAGAAATTGGTGTTAATAAAGACAGACAAGGAGGCATGAAAGCTGTGACCCCGTGCCAAGAAGCATAGGAAATCTGGCAGCGCTGCATAAACAAAAACATTTCCTTAAAGGCTCGGCAGCCCCGAGCAGGCGAGTGATACCCTCAGCACAGCTCGCAAAAGCGGAGCAGGAGCAGGGAGGCGAATATCTGACAGCAAGCTGGGTCTCCCACAGCTGAGGCAGCCCTGCTGCGGACCGGCTTGCCTTGCCACCCAGCAGGAGATGGGAGAGATTTGCAGCTCCTTCCTCCAAGTTTAGCAGCTGGGATTGACTTCCCACCACCCCCCCCAAAAAGCTGCCTGAGAATTTGACCTCCCCCAGACCTCTGGTTGTGAGCCGGCGTTGCTGGTTTCGCATGTGCCGCGGGACCTCTGGCTGCGGAGATCGAACACGAGAAGCCCTAAAGGCATCGATGCTGGGATCGCAGAGGAAACCACGAGTAACCCCCTCACTTCCAATTAGGTGTTTGGTCCAGGCTCGAGCCTGCACTGGCCAGAAGCCTGTTGCCACATGTGAAATTCGCTGGCCATCTCCCTCCGGCTGCCCCACAGCAGGGAGCGGGATGGGGGTGCCGAGCGGACGAGGACAGCGTGCAGGAGGGCACCATGGGTGCCGGGGCTGGGTCGCTGCTCTCTAGGTCTGTCAGCTTTTCTAGTTATCCCAAATTCCTGTAATTACTAATCGGTTCTGGGAAGCCTATTCCCTCCTGCACCGTGGGGTAGAGATAACTGGCGAGAGGCCAGCACCTCTGCAGACGCCTGCTGCGAGCGACCTGGCTGCCGAGGGAAGGCATCGGCGCGCGTGCGACTCGCTGGGCTGAGCACAGGCTGGGGAAGGGCTGGGGGTCCGATCGTGTCCCAGCAACCTCCCCGTAACACACACCCGCGCTGCCCTGGGAGCCCCCGCCCCACGTTTCCTGAGCTCTGCAGGAAGAGTCTTGGCCTCAGTGTTTTGGTGACCCAGGCTGTTACAGCCAATTTCTAAATACTCCTGTGAAATGTTTATTTTGCAATATCTTCTGCGAGCAGACGGGCGCTCTCTTGCTAGCAAGTCTCGGTAAGCACACCAGGGTTTTTCATTCTCAAGGCAGTCTGGAAACTTCAATAGCCATGAAAATAATTAAAATATTATTGTTAAGCACTAGCAGTTGATGTTGACAGTGATCAGCTGTAGGTGCTGGAGCGTTACCAGAGCTGAGGTGACGCATCAGCCATTCCTGTGCCTTATTCAGATGGCCAGGCTCCCTCATCACCTGCAGTTTTTAGTTTGGGATGGAAAGTAGAGGATTTTCTTGTGGTACCACAGCAGTAACTGACACTACGTAGGTGGAACTGAAGTCCTCCTGGTCTGAGTTATTGTGGCTGTACTGAGCCATGTCTAGCATCGTCCTCTTGTCAAACAGGCGTCATACATCATCTTGGTGGAAAAGCCTGGTCGTGATGAGCTGGAATAAGGCTGAGTGAAACATAAGCTCTGTACCTTCCAGATACATAACTCAAGCTCTTCAGTTGCAGGGAGACAATACTGAGTTTCAGGAGAGGATGGAGGTTTCCTCCTGGATTTGCAGGATTATGTTTTTCAGCTCCATCTCTCAGGTCTGGATCTGGATTTGCCCTTCTTCCCGCAGATACTTTGGCAGCAGAAAAAAAAAAAAAAAAGAAAGTCTGAACATTTCAACGTGACTATCAGACACTGCAGTGACAACTATAAAACAAGTAAGGTTCGGTCCAAGTCCCTCAGCTTAGGGCTGTGCTGGAAACTTTCCGTGGTAGGCTCGAGACTTGCTTCACTGGGGTGTGCTGCCCTGGCCATGCTGTGCAGAGGTGGCTGATTCGCTCAGGCAGACCAAAGCAGGATAAAAACACTCCCTGAGCTGTTAAGTCGCTTTGCCCTTGCAACATAGGGCCTCCACACAGAGTGAGCTCTGTCTTAACACAGGCAGCTTTTGGGTGTCCCTGCGCAGCTCAGTGCTGCTTGGCAGTTGTCTAGGCCGTTCGGAGAGGTACCACACCACAGGATCGCTGCGTTTACCCAGAGTCCATTGTAGAAAATGAATCTGGCTGTGCTACACATGACACTTTTTCCTTTTGGTGTTTTTTTTTTTTTTTTTCTTTCCCCTCGCTGCTAGGGTAACCAGAGAGCACAGGGAGAACCTGGCCAAGCTTGCCAAGCAGTCCACCAACAAGTCCAAAGAGGCCCTGAGAAAGGTGCGAAGCAAAAGTGTGAACCAGGTAAAGAAGTTCAAGAGCAAAGTGTCTGAAGATACCATCTGGCTGCTAGAAAAGCAGGTAATATTTTTTTCCTCCTGGCATATCATGATGTTCCACAGCTCAGTGCTGCTTATGTCCCAGCTGTTACCAACAAGTCTCCAGCACTGACAACCCAGCTGGAGAATGGGTGGCCCTGGGCTGAATTTTTGGAGTCAGCAATGGCTCTTGTGTTTGCTTTTTCTTTGAGACTTCAATCTCAAAGCCAAATTTATGGCATGAAGCATTGCAAGCTGACACAGGGAAAAGAAAAAAAATCAAACCAAAACAAAAAACCTTCTGCAAAAGCTTTCATACTTCGAGGGATTGTTGCACAAGCCAGCTGAACTTGAGGAGCAAAGCGACCCACACCCATAGCTGTACCACCATTTATACAGTGCCTGGCCATTGGAGAACAGCTGGTGTTAATGAGGATTGCACCAGTTTGTTATTAATGAAAAGGCTAGCAAGATTATCTCTGTTAGGAGTTTTTGGCTCCGATTCAGGAAAATACTTAAGCACATGCCTAATTCCCTAAGAGTAGATGTCACTGAAGTCAATTACTTGGGCATAAACTCAGGCACAAGCCTAAGTGTTTTGCTGAATTGGTGCCTCTGAAGGCAGGCCATTACTTTTTAGCTGTTTGTTTATTAACAGCTAAAGTTAGATACATTGCAAATGCTTCGGGACAGTTCTCTGTGTGCTCACAAAAATAAACACTGGTATACAGAGCATTTGTGCAAGCAGGAAAAACGGCCATGCTATTGTAACTGAATCCTGTTGGGAAGCTGTTCTCCCAGAGCAGACAGATGGTTTTCTGCATTTATAGAGGCAGTGTCTCAAGTCTGATTTTTGCTTGTACCCGAATTTTTTTGGCATGAGGAAAGGTCATAGTCATCTACCTTGGACCTTGGGAACGAGCGCATCTTCATCAGTCCTGTAAAACTGGTGCATGAACCTCCCCCCAGCGTGCTCCAACTTTTATCTGCCCTCACTCAAATAAGCACACGCACATTTTGGCCCTGTTTACGCTGTTGCTGTGTCCATACCTTGTTACCAGGAGATCTGATCCCAGGGCAGGACTTTAACAATTTATTTTTACAAGAAATAAACAGATCTGTTACTTGATGTGTGAATTCCTAGTGTGTACTAAGGCTGTGCTGCTGCTATTACCTAGCTTGTTCTAACAGTGGAAAGGTGGCAGGAGGTAGCGAGGTAAGCCCTCTCTTCTCTGGTGCTGACACCAGCAGGTCTCTAACTCTGCCTTCCCCTAAAGTCACTTTGTTAAATAAGGACATGGCCAAGTCACTGGTGAAGCTCAGTCAAGAGTCTGCATTGTCCATCTCTTTCAGAGCCTTGTTCTCACTGTGCAGGTGCAACACCGGCACAAAATCACTGAGGGCTGGTGGGAGCCCCCAGGAAGAGCCAGTTATTGCCCCAGCACTGTTTTGGGTTTTATTAGGACTTCAGGCTTTGTTTCAGGAGGTGATCCAGTCATTCCTTTCCCTTTAAACTCTGGCCTCACCTAGCACGCGACTCAGACTTGTGCTTTGTTGCTGCAGATCCAGCAAATGGCAGACAGCGCTGCAGCGGAGATGGACAAGCTGCTGGCAGCGAAGACCAAGGAGCTGCTGGGATAAGCCCCGTCCTGATGGACACACTCGCCCCCTCAAGCAACGACGGACTGCCGCACGCTCCAGTGGCCACCCCTGCCTGGAGTCAGCGTCCTCGGGCCGCGGGCAGGGATGGCTCTGCCAGGCCTCCAGAGCAGCTCTGTGCTTTGGCTGCTCCGGTTCCCAATCTGGGGTTGTACTGGAGGGAGGGGGGGAAGCTCTCCTCACTGTTCTTCAGCCGGGTGGCAACAGAATGGTGTGAACCAAGATTAAAAATAAAATAGCAGGACGGAGGACTGGAGGCTGCTGGAAGGGCTCACACCCGGAAGCTGAGGCACAGGAGGAAGGATTGCCCTGCTCGCTTTGCGCCGCTGCTGCTTTGCATCCCAGCCCCTCCAGCCTGGCAGAAGCAAGGGCCACATGCAAGAGAAACCTGTGCTGTCTTGCTGTGAACCTTGGCATTTGTTTTTGCTTAAAATAAAGTCAAAATGGGGCGTGGAGGAGCAGCCTTGGGACCGCCAGTTCCTGGTTGGGGCGTCCCCTTGAGTTCATGTGTCCCAAAAGAAGCATTTATTTGCCTGTTGCTGTGGCCAGTAGTTACCTGCAGCCTGGCCACTGGGAAGGCACCAGGGAGCTCGAACTCCCTGGTGTATGCATGGCTGCGTTAGCCAGGACCAGGAAGATCAAAAGCAACACAGGAACTTTCTAAAACCAGCACCTGCCCTCCCTGACCAGTTACAGCACACCTGTGCAAGCGACCAGTGCCTCATTTTAGGAGGTGGACACAGAACAGAGTCCTGAGCACATCATGCAGCTCAGCTCCTCAGCACCAGCAGGTATTTCCCAAATGGCCTCCCCGCAGCCTCGGGCGATGGAAAGAGGAGGGAAGGTGGTGGCCAGCACCGCAGCCGTGCTCCCAAGGCATTTGGGTTCAAAGAGCACCAAGTGCTCTGCAGTCCTTAAATAAACAACTCCCAAAAAGTTAGTTTGTGCGCAGTGGGGAGGGGGAGGAGGATGAAGGATTTGCTCTGCTAGGGCCCCACATGTCAACAATTTCTCTGCTTTTGTGTATTTTGGCCAAAGCGCTTACCATGATAAATGAATAAAGGAAAATGGCGAGCCCAGGGCGGTTACATGGCTCGGTAAATTGCTTTCAGCTGATTACTGGATTTCTTTTGACATTTATCAACTAGGCTTTTTTTGCTGTTGTCGCAGCCTCAGCATCCCAGCAACAGCCTAGACTTGAAGAGTTTGAGGAATTTCTCAAGTATTTTCTGTTATTCCTCATCCACCTCACATGAATTAAAACTTCATGGTAAAATCACACCAATGCCAGGGTCAGGATGGAGCTGCCTGTCCCCAAAGCAGCCGCGCCCTGGGCCTTTGGGAGGCAGCGGGAGGAGGTCCAGGGCTGGCCATGTTGGTGCGACAAAACCAGGTGCAAAAATAGCTTTGAAATGTGAAGAAAGGCAGAGACTGCTCCCTGAGCAACAACAGCTGATGGCCCACAGCACAGGAGGGTTTGGGGAGTCCATTTGCCTGCATCTTCACCTCACACCCCCCCACTCTGCATCAGCCAGGAGCAGCCACAGCACCCACGGGTGCTGCCCTCACCCCAGTACCAGCAAAGCAGCACAGAGCCACGCTGCCACAGCCCGCCCCGCTCTTGCCCTTCCCCTGCCCCGCAGCACAAGGGGACAAAAGCACAAGCCACAGCCCCAGCACCTTCCAGCCACACCAGACCGCAGCAGTGCCCACCACATACAGCAGCACGCCTGCCCAGGAGGCCGCCCCCCACCCACCACGGCCAGAACGCAGGCCACTGTGACCCACCCAGAACAGAGGACAGACGCTCACCGTGCTGACTGTGACCGTGGCCAGCTGGCACACGGGGTGGCTCCGGGCTGGCCCCGCTTTCCCTTTTGCTGCACAGATCTGCTGCTTCACAGCAGGAGCTGCGGTGCACGGCCTGCCTGCCACAAAGGCTTCCTCCATCAGCAGGAAGCTCTCACCCAGCTCCAGCCTGGACTGCACCCAGGGCTGATAAGGAGCTGCAGCTGACGCTGTTGGCGGGTGGGGAAGGAGCTCCAGCTGCGCTGAATAACCCAGGAGGGAACGGGACCCTGGGCCAGAAAATGGTTGGGCTAGGTGTAACGTGGATCTGGTGTTGGTGATGCTGCCTTGGCCGACAACTGATTTGGGCTCAGCGGTCAATGCCGCTTGGTCACGCAGCGCGGAGTGGTGAGGGAGGGCCACGGCTGGACCCCCTCGAGCTGTGCCCTGAGCTCTCCGCACCGCACTGTGCTGCGTTCACTGGGACCCCCTCTCCCAACAGCAGTGTGGATTTGGGGCACCACTGGGTTCCCACCTGCTGCATGCTGCCGTGGGTCGGTGGTCCCTGAGGGGGTCACGCTCCTGGCACACATGGTACCCCCGTGCACATCCCCGCTCATCGCACCCCTGCCAGAGACCCGCTGGATGCTCCGGTTTGCTCCGAGCCGCTGAACCGGGGCAGCTGGACCAAGGGGGTTGGGGCAGGGACTGGGGCGGGAGCTGGCCATCCACCACCTCCGGGACTGAGCCCCGCGGCCGCCGGGAAACGTAGAGCAGAGGGAAAAGGAAGGAAAAACTCGGAGGAAGCTGGAAGCTCTCGACATAGTTAAAAAGCAACATTGCTCTTCAAAATAGATGTGATTGCGCTCCTTGTGAGTCATCGAGCAGAGACACCGAGATTGCTTTGTGCCAGGGACGAGCCCGGGCGCTGATTGTGTGCCGCCCGGATTTGTGTAAAACAGAGCATGGATGGCATGTCAGAGTTTACAGCGCGCATACATTTTCAGCAGTGAGCTTTGCAAAATGTATCAATGTAATCTCAGCCTCCTATATTCCGTGTTGATTAGACACGATTTCTGGCTGGATTTTCAGAAAGCTCAAGTGCTTTTTTAATCACTACAGAAGCTCATTATTGCTTTCCAGTGACTCTTATGTCCTTCACTTCTCCTTTCAGATTAGAGTCTATAGTCAGATGAATATTGGATGATTTCATTACATACAAATGCAATCAACAGTTTTGCATAAATTTCTCCTCTTTTCTTGAGTTTCAATTGACCTCAGCACCCGTGGAGGCAGGCGCAATACACATGTAAATGAGCTGGCGTTGCTGCAAAGACACGGATGCGGAGAAACAAGATAAACTGTCAGATAATATTCGGGATTTTTAAGAGATCAAAAAATACTTCCTTGTTCAGCCAAGCCGTAAAAATGGCACCTTCAGCTGCCGGGAAATTCGCTTTTGTTTTGCTGGGTGTCCGGCTGTGGACAAAGGCCAGGAGCGGCAGCGGCCGCCGAGCGCGAGGCCGAGCAGTGCGGGGCCAGTGGCGGCGTGGCGATGGGAGCGGGGCGTCCGTGGGATGCGGGCGGTGATGGCACGGGGCAGCTGGCGGCAGACAAGCCGCCGGTGGGGTCTGGGCGGACCACCATGGCGGGGAGGTGCCCACCGCCGCCCAGCCCCTGCTGCAGAGCCGGGTTTGGCGACTGAGGCCCTGCCTCTGGTGGGTGCCACCATCCCCAGCTCCTGCTCCGACGTGGCCATCTCAACCAGGGGGTGCCGGCTTCGGACCCCCCCGGGCCCCCGTCTCCTCCCGGCTGGCCCCAGGCATCAGCCCTGCGGCACGGGCGCCTCCTCGCACCTCGCTGGCGGGGCACAGGGGAAACAGACGTTCAAAATATATTTAAACTAACACTCCATGCGAACAATCAAGGGCTAATTTAAACAAACTGTAATTAAACATAAAGGACCTCTTGGTAGGGAAGTTGGGGCAAACTGTCAGCAGTTACTTTGGACGCGAAGCCCTTACCTTTGAAAGAATAATTTTTGTGCCAAATGCGAGCAAGCCAGCACTCCCACACTCGCCTTTGGGGGCCAGTGGGGAAAGAAACTCTTGGGTTTCTTTGGATGCCTTTACGTGCTAATCTTCTTAACAGATTTTTAATTAATGGGAACAGAGCACTTTGCAGCCGTGAAATCTATTGGTGTAATTGCCTGGCGGATTATTCCCATTAGCCACACAAATTACCTGTCTCCAGGCCGCCAGCCCCACCGGGCAGCTCCCCGCGCTGGACACACCGAGCGGCCCCATTCTGAAACAATTTTGATAAAATAAACTCTCTAATCAGGTAAATAATTCCATAAAGGAAATTGCTGCCTTCCCGCAGCCCCCCTCCAGTGGGACCTGGCTACTTTCAGGGGAATGCAGCATGCCTCCAATTACAGACAAATCCCAGCTCAGAGGCCGTTTGGGAGAAGCCCACGGCACACGGGACCCCCTCGAACCGCAGCGGCCAAGGAATTAAGGCATTTAAGCTGTCAGCCGGTATCTGGCCCGGGTCCTGATTACCTGGGGGGACGTGCGGTGTATTTAGGTTCGTGTCCGTTGCAATTTCCTGGCCCCCAGCGTTGATCCCGAATGACTCGCGTCCGTGTCAGGTTCCTGCCCGGGGTCCCTCCGACACGTGGCCCCAGGCTCGGGGACGCTGACCTTTGGGCAATTAAGGACATCCAGGCCGGCGTGAGCCCGGAGGAGTGGAAACGTGCAGCTGCCCCAAAGAGCTGCTGGGCGAGCAGAGCCGCCTGCGCCCGTTTCACCGCAGTGCTCGCGCGTGGCTGTGCTGGCTGCCATCACCGCTTGGGACGGGTGCCCAGACCCTGGGATCCCTTCCCAGCCCCATCCGTGGGTTTCCATGGTCCATTGTGATTTTGGACCCGAACCCGACGGAGGCTCCCACAGCTTCCCTCTGCTGGGACCCTGAGATGGGGATGTGCCGCCCCAGGGATGTCGCTGGGTCCCAGCGCGGTGGGCACAGTGGGGCGCAGGGCACCTGTGTGGTGTCACATGTGGATGCGCAGCCCCGACACACTTCCCATCGCTGGGTGAAGTGGCCGGATGGCACCCGGGGCTCTGCCAGACCCTCGGCCAGGATGGCTCCAAAGCCGCTGCACCCACCCAGCTCCGCACCCATGGTCTGGTGCCCAGGGAGCAGGGGTCCCTGCCACACCATGCTGTGGGCACGTGTGATGGGCACAGCCTGGGAGGAAATGTCCCAGGAGAGTGTCTCCTGGGAATGTCCCAGCAGTGGCACACCATGGTAGGGACAGCCAGGCGGTGAGGTGGCCTTCACGCATCCCCTGAAACGCTCAGGTGGGCGATCGCTGCACTGGTCCCTGACCCCAGGGTGGAGGAGCTCAAAACACAAGGGGCACAGGGCCGCTATTCCCCCTGCAATGGGAGACTGAAACTCTCCCCACTTGGCCGTCCCCATGGCTCCCGGCACAGCGAGCACAGGGTGATGCGTGGGGCCACCTCAAATTGGAGGGGACGTGTAGGCAGCCAGGCACCCCCATGGCCGGGGTAGACTGGAGGGCTGGAGTGCGGGAGCTGCCTCGCTGCACGGTGCCGGCCGTGCTGGCCGGGGAACCCTACACCGCGGGTAATTGGCATCAGATGCTCCCTGACCTGCCGCATCCACCGGGAAGCTGGAAGCATTTATTTGTCTGAGCCGGCGGCTCTATCTGCGTGCGGGAGGCGTTGGCGGTGGCGGGGCTGGGCTCCGCGAGCCTAATGAGTCTGAGCTGAAGATGATGAATATGATTGCTGAAAGCGCTTTCCTGAGTCCTCCTTTCCTGGGGCTCAGGTTACGAGTTCCCAGACAGCCTGTCCAGCCCTGGCTTTTCAGCTCTGATTTGTAGCCCCCCAAACAGCGTCTGTCAGCTCCCCATGCCGCAGGAAATGCTGGGTCCTCTGCCGCTGTGCCCGGCGGAGCTGGGGAAGGGGCCATCAGCCCTGCTTGGCCATGGGGCACGGCTTCGCTCCCTGGGCTGCCCCACTGCTGCCCTGCTCGGCCCCGGGCCCCCATAGCCCCCCTGAGCCCCGTGCAGGGTGGACCGAACCAGACCGATGCCCCGTGCAGGGTCTCCAGCCACCAGCATCTGCTGTGCCCTTGTGCTGGACTGAAATTCCTGTGGCTGCTGGAGACCTTCCCTGTTGGGGACCTTCCCCATGGGCACTTGTCACCCATCACCTCTTAACCTTATGGTAGAAAAATGGGGAGTTTTGGCTTCCCCTTTTTCGATGCACCCCACGGCCAAGGGTCCACGCGCAGAGCCACGTCCCGCCCGAGGAGCCTCTCGGGGATGCGCAAGGAGAGCTCAGGCCCGGGGCTGCTCCACGGGCCGTGCAGATCCCCTGGGATCGGAGGGACACGCTCCTCCCGGGCACGGCTGCCCCACAAAGGCAGGACTGGGGTGCTGTGGGGGTGCCCCTGCCCAGCTGCCCCACGGCCCCACTCCCTGCGTGGGGTTCGGGCTCGCTCCACGCAGCCTTTCCCCTGCCCAGGGTGGGCTCCCTGGGCTTCCACCTCGCCCCCCGCCCCACAGCCGTGGGGCCACGGCACGGGGTGTCCCTAAGGCTCCAGCACCGCGGGAAGATGATGGGAAGGGGTTCTGGGTGCCGACTCGCCGCGGGCTCTCATTTCCCGCTGTCCTGCCCTGGCGCACAGCGGCTCACGGAGGCAGCGTCCCCCCAAACCTGGGAAAACGAGGGGTCCCGGGGGCTGGAGAGGAGCGGGGGGCGGCCCCGGGCAGAGCGGCCCGGGTGCGGGGGTGCCGGGTGCCTCCGGGTGCCTCCGGGTGCCTCCCGCTGCCTCCCGCAGCCCGGCCGCGCCGCACAGACGGTGTTGTGCTGCCTCCCTACGGGGGCCCGCGGCCGGCAGCTCCGGCTCCCGCAGCCCCGACGGCTCCTCCGGCAGCACCGCGGCCTCGCCCTGTCCCGCCCGGGGCTGTGCGTGCGGGGTGCCCGGTGCGGAGTCACCCCCCGGCGGGGGCCGCGGGCCGGGGTCTCAAGCCGCTTGCTCCAGCGGAGGGGCTTGGGGTGCGTCCGAGTGCGGCTGCGGCGCACCTCCAAAAACGCCTTCCCCAGTCTGTTTTAAATGGGAGCAAGGCCACCACGGTGTGTCCCCCGTCCATCCTGCTCAGCCACCGCCTCCCGGCAGCACCAACAGCCCCGAGGCAGCCGGAGTGGGGCCACGGCCGCGTCCCCTCTGCGGCAGGGGGAAGGAAAAGGGAAGCAGAACTCCGGCAAAGCCTCCAGAAGGAGAAGGGAAACTGCGGGAGGAAAAGGGACGAAGCCGCACCCCTGACCCCCGCGGCCGCCACTGCGAAAAGTGGAAGAGTAGCGGCGAGAGTGGAGAAGGGCTGGCCACGGGGAGTCAGACGAGACCGCGGCACGGGGTGCGGTGAGGGCCCGGCATTGCGCGGGAGCAGAGGGGAGCAGCTTGGGCATCGGGAACTGCTCCAGCCACCTTGGGAATGTTTGGGATCCTCAGGGCTGAACCCCTCTGACCATCGCCGGCTGCCTCTGCCACACAGCCACCCGTCCACCCCTCTGTGTCCCATGGGCAGCGGGTTGGCGAGGAGCGCTCCCAGCAAGGCCACGTCCCCGCTGCGTCCCTGTGCTTGGAGGAGCAGCAGCCCCCATCCCCGCAGCGCCCCAGCCCTGCATCCCTGCTGAAACCCAGCTCTTCCTCTTCCTGAAGCCGCTCGTCTGAGTTTATTTTCCCAGTGCAGACTCTGGGCTGTTTGTGCATTTTGGGAACGTGCGCGCTCCATCTCTGGTTCCGTGACTGGCAACAGCGAGGCCACACGCGAGGCAGCTGTCCGGCAGAGCTGCCACCCGGGGTGTCCGTCCCCGTGTCCCGGGGTGGGAGCCAGCCCCGGGCTGAGGTTTGGTGGCAGCCAGCGCTGGCAGCGGGGAGGTCGGTAGCGACTGGGTTTGTGCCGAGCAGCCCAGTGTGACACCGAGCGCCTGGAGCGAGGGTGAGATGCCAGGGGTGGTGGTGGTGTGCAGGACGGCTGGGTCACCCCCGGCCTTGCAGCTACCCCCTCCCTCGCCCAACAGCTCGGTGGCAGCCGCGCCGTGGCGGCCCCTTGGCGGCGGTGGCAAGACAGCCGGCCTCGGGGCTGTTGCAACCGTTTCCCGTGTTGTGCAAGCAAATTATTATTAAAACCCAACAAGAGGGAAGGGAGCGGAGCTGCGAGTGCAGGAGCGTTCCCAGAGCTGGGACAGTCCCAAGGGTTGCCGGCTGGCCCGGGGGGACGCGGGGTGGGTCGGGCTCTGCCAGATCCCGATGCTGTGGCCAACAGCAGCGGGTGTCAGGCACGGGGAGGGAGCAGGAAAGGCCAGAGCAGCGGCTGGTGGTGCTGCCTGTGGGGCTGGACAAGAGGCAGACTGTGGGGTGAACCACTGCACGCTCTGTGGGACTGCAGGACCACGGGGCTGGTGGCCCCAGCGGGTGGGGGGGACCGGACCCTGCCGCGCTCCTGCAGCACGCAAGCATGGGGCGGGGGGGACAGGGCAGCACCTGGGCGAGTGTTTGGTGCCATCGCCTCGCGCTCCTGCTGAAACCATCCCGACACCCTGCCGAAATCCATCCCTCTGTGCCAAGTCGCCAACCTGCCGTGTTTTTATTTCTGGCGCCTGTCCACGCGGCTCGGCCGCTCTCCATCTCGCAGGCCAGAGGTCGGGGCGAGCATGGTGCCCGGAGGGACGGCGCTGCCCACAGCGGGCAGGCGCAGCCCTGGCCCCAGCACACACTGACCACACTGACCGCATGCGTACAGCAAAACCTGCCCCTCGTTTCCAGCGCCTGTTTGTCACTGGGAGGCAGCCGGTGTCCCCACCCTACGAGAGCTCATCAAGAGCCCGCTGGGCTCATTTTTGTGTCCCAGCTGAAGCATTTGCTCGCTGAAGCTGGACCCGAGGTCTTGTCCTTTTTCGGAGAGCTGCAAAGGCCGCTTGCCCTGCTGGGACGCTCCCTCCCCGCTGCTGAAACCCAGCAAAGCCCCGCAGCGCGAGCCCTGGTCCCGCAGTCCCAATCCTGCCCCATCGCCATCGCACAGCTGCTTTCTGCACAGAGCTCAGGAACCGCGCAGGAACTGCGCACCCCCCGGCCCTGCCGGGGCTTCCTGCCACTCTGCCAGGAGGCGACAGCAAAACCCAAGATAATCTTGAAACATGCCCGGGCCCGCGCTGGGGTCTCTGCCGCTGCCGCGGAGCAGCAGGGGAGAGGGCGAGTGGCCACAGGACCTGGACTCGGGGAGCCACCAGGCTTGGGACGTCACCTGAGGCTGGCCCAGCAAGGTCTGCAGCCCATCGCGCTCTCACCCGCTCCAGCCACACGCAGAGCCTCTCCCGGCCCCATGCACTCCTCCATGGGGTGGCTGGTGCCTACCTGGCCTGGGCTGGCCTCATCCTGTCCCCGCTGCCAGCAGGCTGGCGCTGAGGAGCAAAGCAGCCAGGCGGGAAACACCCAGCGATGGTTTTGCTGATAAAGTCAGCTTTTCTGGCTGTCGGTGGCTGTGGGCAGCCCGGCTCCTGGCGCCAGCTGGGCAGCGCGGCCAGGGCAGCCTGCCACAGTGGGTCGGGGGAGCTGAGCCGGGCCCACAGCCCCGCACTGCGGGGATGGTGCTGCTGCCCGGGCTGTAATGGGGTGTCACAGGGCACAGGGACCCAGGCAGGGAGCTTGTGCGTAGGGTGTGAGTGTGGGGGTCCTACGGGATGTGAAGGTCAGGGTGTCGACACAGGGATGCTGGGGTATGTGAGGACCTGGGGACCGGAGAGTGGGTGTGAGGATGCTGGGGGACATGGGGACCAGGGTAGCAGGGTGTGGGCGCGGAGATGCAGGGGGATGTGGGAACCAGGATATGGGCACGGGGATGCTGGGGGACATGAGGACCAGGGCGTGGGCATGGGGGTGCAGGGGGACGTGGGGACCAGGTTGTGGGGATGCTGTGGAACATGGGAACCAGGGCGTGGGGATGCAGGGGAACGTGGGGGCCGGAGCATTGGGATGCAGGGGGGTCTTGGATCAGATCGTGGACATGGGGATGCCGGGGGACGTGGGGACCGGAAGATGGGTAGGGAGATGCTCAGGGATGGGGGGACTGGGAGGGACACAGGGGGACCTAGTGATGGGCAGGGGGCTCCTGAGGGACACAGGGTCCAGGGCAAGGCCAGGGGCGCAGGGTGGTCCCGGGGACCCCGAGGAGGGGTACGCGGGCCGGGGCAGCCCCCCCCCCGACTTTCGGGGGCGGCCCCGTCCCGTCGGGGGCGGGCGGAGGCGCGGCAGAGGCGGGGGCGGCGGAACCGGGAGCGGCGGCGGGACGCGGCGGAGCTCCCTCTCGCCATGGGCGGTGGGTGCGGGGCCCGGGCCCCGCCGCTCGCGGGGCTGCTCCTCGCCCAGGCCGTGCTGCTCTGCGCCGCCGGGACCGCCACCACCGACGGCTCCGGTATGCGGGGCGGGGGGCGGCACCGGGGGGGGAGGGAAGGAGCGGAGACCCGGGGGAGACGGGACAGGGGAGGGGGCACCGCGACATCCCGCACCGGGGGGATGCAGTACCCGGGGGATGCAGGGGGTTGCGGTCCCGGGGGGGGCGGTACCGGGGGTCCGGGGCGGCCACCGGGACAGGTTGGGGCGTTTGGGCCAAGCCCCTGCCCAGCGCTTCGGGACGGGTCCGCCCGGGGCCGGGATCGCACCCACCGCCCCGGGCCGGTCCTCGCCCCGCCGCTACCGGTACCCGGCTGTGGGGCCCCGGGGGGGAGAGGGGCGCTGGGGCAGCCCTGGCCGCTCAGCCCGTGAGCCCCGAGGGCGCTACCCGGGGCAGAGTCCCCGCAGCACCCGCAGCCGCAGGGTCTGGCCCATCACGCCTGACCGGAGATCAACATCACCCACGAAAAAACAAACTTCCCCTCTCCCTCCCGCTGCGGCCGCGCCAGGGACCACACGCAGGGGCTGGAGGAGCCGTCGGTGGCCGGAGCGTGGCCGGACCCCAGGGCCACCCCTGCAGCCTCCCAGCTGGGACGGGTCTTCTCAAAAAGAAAGGGGAAATATTGATGAACGCAGTCAGCCGGGCCCTTTCTCACTCTCCCCAAACACCCCCCAGGTGAAACTGCAGGTTGGGGGCGAGGATGGAGGGCTGGGGGCAGCCGGGCTGGCTCCAGCGGCCTGAGCCATCATTTCGTTCCTGTGCCCACGTGCCGCAGCGGTTCATGGCATGCTGGCTCTGCTGCGGCGGGCTCGGGCTGCCCGCACACCCAGGGGCGTCGAGCGGGAGTGCTGCTTACAGCAGGCATCCGCCAAGTGAGTTGTGCCGTAAAACCCCGTCTGGAATCCCGTCAGCTCCGGCCCCAGCCCCTACAGCGCGGTTTTCTCCAGGTCCTTAACGGGGCATTGACTCCAGTCCCTCTTCCACGAAATTACCTTCCTCCTTGCAGAAAAAACGCCATCCCCGTGTTACTCTCTTGGCACTTTTCAGGTCTTCCAGTTCCTCGCTGAAGTAACGTTCTCAGCAAAACCGGCGCCCGCACGTAGGCTGCATCCCCCAGCGGGGCGCCAGCTGTCTGCGGCGCAAAGGGTGCTGCTCGGGTTTAGCCGCCGCTGCGGGAAGCCGCGTGCCCAAACCGAGAGCCCCTACAGTGTGCACAGGCCGGTGCGCGGAGCTGTGCGGGCAGCACAGGGGCGCAGGCACCTCCCCGTTGCAGGGGGAGCGGGACCGTGGCACAAGTGACCCCAGTGGAGCAGGATTGGGCTGAGCAGGCAGAGCCGGCTGCCGCAGCGGGCACCGTGCCCTTCCCGCCACCCGTTCCCCGTCCCCACTCAAGGGGACACTTCCCTGTGCTGGGGTGGCTGGTCCTATGCAAAACCAGTGACCCCGAGGTGGGGACTTCCCTGTTTCGGAAGCGTGTGTGTCTGAAAGTGGAACACGACCCGGGGTTGCTCTGAGGGCCCGCGGCTGTGGCCATGGCTGCTCTCTGGGAGTCGGGGTGCAACCCGGCGGGAGGTGGCAGGGGACAGTGGGGCTGGGTGCCCACCTGTAGCCCTCCGGGCTGGAAGGTCAGAGCAGGAGCAGCAGGAGCAAGCGATGGAGGACGAGGAGGGCCATCAGGCACCGTGCTGCTGGGCCCGTCGCAAAAGGAGGGACCCCATGGTTCTGGCCCAGGCTGTCACCTGCTCGGCTGGGCCACGAGTGGTGGGAACCAGCAAGGAGCAGCCTCTGCGCCATCCCCCCTCTGGATTGGTCGTCTCCCAGCATGGGTCTCATCTCCTGGAGAAACTCCTCCTGGAGACTGGGAACAGCCAGGACCAGCATCTGTGTGTTCTGATGGGCACAGGGTGGGACCTGGGGACCCACTGGATGAAAGCAGCTGGGACAGACGCACGCTGGGATGGCACAGCCGTGAGCAGCCCCTGGAGCTGACTGCTGCATGCCAGGATCAAAGCAAGTTTCACAACGTGAAGAAAAAAAAAAGATACCTGGGATATACATGAAAGGGCGGCTCTCTTCCAAGCCTCAATTATGGGAGGAGATATCTGATTGAGGAATTAGGGGAACTGTGCTGTGCCCCGAGGTTGTCAGCAGTGTGGCCGGGCTCCTGCTCCTCCGCAGCGCAGCTCTGGGAGGACCACAGCCCTAATCGTGCCCTCGGATCTGCTCTGGGAGACCAAATAACAGGATGTTGGGCTGAGGCTGGGATCTCCTGCTCACTTGGTGTGGCTGCCTAGAGCACTTCAACTTGACTCCTTGCTGGCTGCACCTTGGCTCCCAGCCGTGATATTTGCTCTCTCTAGACTTTTCCTCTGGCTGCGAGCAGAGCCAAGCCGGTCCCATGGCATTTCTCCGTTTTCCTCTGCAGATATTGCCCTTGGCTGCTGGCTTGCCCTCAGGGGTGTAGTTTTGTACAAGCGTTCCTGCAAAATAAACCTGGCCGTCCTCTCCACTGCCACGGCACGGCTCGCGCCGTTTCACCCGCTGGCAAACGGGAGGTGCGGCGGCACCTGGACCCCACCGTCTGCCCGAGCTCCAGCCACGGGGCAGGTGGGGCACGGACCCCACTGAGCCGGGGCGAGTGGGGGCCCCTGGCAGAGCCGCTTCTGATTCACACCTGTTTCCGTAGCCTGTGGGCAACCGCCTCCTTCCGGCACGGCCCCGCTGCAACGGGGCTTCAACCTGGGCGGTGAAGGGGAGCCCGCTGCCGCACCGGAGCCCTGGGTCTGTGCCATCCCCTCCGGCCAGCCCGGCCGTGCTCCCGCAGCGCATCCTCGGGGCTGGTGTCCCGGCTCGGGTGCGGGGAGGAGATCGCCCAGCCCCACGCGGCGCACAGCTGCGGCCCTGCTGCGCTGCTCTTGCTCACGCTGCCACCAGAAGTGGTTGCAGATGACAATCTGGCTGCGCCGCATGTGCTGCAAACAGCTCGTGGGCCTGAGGAAACCTCCCCGAATGAGAAAAACAAGTGCATGAGCCTTTCATCATCTTCAGAGCCTGCGGCCGCAGCGCTGTGTCCCATCAAGCAAGCTCAGCTCTGGCCCGGCTGTGATTCACACCAGGTTGCCTTGGCTGCAGTTCGCAGAGCGGATGTTGTCCCCAAAATCTGGCATTTTTCAGCGGTGATGGAGCACGTTCACCAGCTCTGCCGTCACGGAGCGGGCCGTGCTCCAGCGCGGGGGGCTGGCAGCAGATTTCTCCACACCTGGAGCCATCCCGGCAGCGCCGGCGCAGGATTCCTGGCCGGGGTGGGGAGAGGCACGGAGGGAGGCTCCGAAAGGATGCAAGGGGGCCAGGACGCGCTCCATCCTTCTCCCGCCCTTTTGGCTGGAACATGCCGCTCTCGCCCCACCTCCGGACCCCGCAGCGCTGACACCGCTGTGAACTGCGGGAGGAGGCGGCGCGGCCAAGCCCGGCGTGCTGCCAAACCCGCCTTGGAGGAGTGCTCCGCCACGATACGCCGTCGAGCCCCGCGCCGGGGAGAGCCCCGGCAAAGCGAACGTCTGACTCCCCACGTCAGCCGGAGAGACGGGGCAGGACACGACCTGCCGTGCCAGAGCCCGCAGCGCGGAGCATCCTCCTGGCCCTGTGCCCGCGGCAGCCCCGTATCCCCGAGGGTTGCTCAGGGTGCGGCACGGGGCGGCGCTTTGAGGTGTTTGCAAGGTTTGCAGCAGTGGAGCGCAGAGCTACCGACGTGGGAATAGCCCAGAGGAGGCTCCAGCTGCGCTGCCACGCAGCCCGCTTTGCGAAAGTTCCCGTCTTGCGAAAAACCGAAGGGGTGGTCTGACCTTAATTTATCCGAGATAAATAAGAACCTGCCTGCTGCCTCCCACCTGGCTCTGTAACAGCGTCTGGGTACATGAAAAGATCTGGGATGAAAGGGAGTCTGATGGGAGGCCTGGAAGCTCAACGCGTCTTCGCAAGCCAGCCCCTGGGACGTGAGGGATTCGGGGTCACAGCGCTGGGCACTGGCCACGGCAGAGCTGCCGGCCAAGCCCCAGGCTCTGGGACAGCCCCTGCCCTGCCCTGAGCACGCGGCCGGCTGGGAGGCTGAGCAACTTCGCAAAATTAGCTTTAATTTTCAAATATGTTAATTTTTAGCTGCAATTTCCTATGGAAAAAAATGTGTTTTCTATTCTGTGTGACTGTCTCTCCACCCCAGCGTTGGAACCTGTTCCCAAATTCCAGACGGACGTGAACCAGACCCGGCGGGGGCCTGGTGAGCTCACGGGCAGTGCGAAGCAGCCGAGGGACCCAGGAGACCCTTCCTGCACCAGCCACGGCAGCGGGCACACCGGGGACGGCTCTCGGTCCCCTCTGACCCTCCGGGCGCGCTGCCCGTCCCCGCAGCCGCTGGCACTGGGGCTGCGCGCTGCGTGTCGGTGGCACCGCGGTCCCTGAGCGCCGCGCGTCCCGCTGGGACTGCTGACCGCCGTCCTGCCCCCGTGTGCTCCAGGAGGTCTTGTCTCTCGGTGCTTTTACTCTCCTGGCACAAAGGCTCCATCCCGGGTCTGTGGGGAGCGACCCAGCTTGGTGGCAGCGCGGCTCCTGCTGCCTCCAGCCCCACGGGATCCGGCTGCCGTGGGGCGCGTGGGAAGGGGCCCTTATCTCGCGCCTGCAGGCTGGGGCGCGAGGGCGGCGGAGGAAGGGGCCAGGCGGGAGCCGGGGCAGCGAGCCCGGTGGTCAGCCCTTTCCATCCGCTCGGGGCAGCGAGGGCGGAGGAGCCGCTTGCCAAAGCAAACTTCAGCCCTGACAATCGCCGTTATTATTAGCACCGGTGCTGCGTTTGCGCTGCTCCTGCAGTGCCTTTTGGCCACATCCCTGCAGCGTGTCGTTGACACCAGACCTGGGGGCTGGGCTCGTGGAGATGGATGGTGTCAAAGCACCCCAACTCAGCGGGACCCCCCGAGCTGGACCCAGCTGGGCTGGAGCGGGGAGCCGCTGGACGTGGTGACGCTGCGGGCGCAGGGTGATGGCTCTCTCTCCCTGCAGTGAATCCCTGCTGCCTTTTCCCCTGCCAGCACCAAGGGGTGTGCGTGAGGGTTGGCCTGGGAGGATACGAGTGCGACTGCACGCGGACAGGGTACTTCGGGGACAACTGCACCTCCCGTAAGTCCCTCTCGCCCGGAGGTCCTCCAGCACCCGTGGGTCCCAGGGCCGTTAGCGGGCTTCGTTAGCAGGGCGAGTGATTTGCCTTGTCTGTGTCCCGCAGCCGAGCTCTGGACGCGCCTCCACAACCTGCTGAAGCCCAGCCCAGCCTTCTACCACTTCATCCTGACCCACTTCAGGTGGGTTTGGGACATTATCAACAGCACCTTCATCCGGGACACGCTCATGAGGCTCGTGCTCACAGGTGAGGGGCTGGAGGGGGTCTCGGGGTGTGGTAGGACTCGGGGACCCCCCAGGCATCAGCAGAGGTGGGGACGGTGTGGCTGCACTGATGCTGAGCAGCTCCCGCAGGCACGGCGGGCACAGGGCTTGAGTTACCTCACCGGGAGACCCAGGGTGGCTGTCACCCCATCACCCTGCCCAGAGGAGGCTCCCCGTGGGGTGCGGGGGGGTCAGTGACCAGGCTGCCCGTGTGTTCCCGGCCGTGCGTCCTCATCTGCGTGCTGGGCTGCCAGCCAGCTGGAAAACACGCGCAGCTCTCGGCACACCGTGCTCCCTGGGCCAAAGGGCTCTTCAGCAGCTGCACGGAAAGCAGCCCGTGGAAATACAGAGCTGGCCCTTGTTACTCACGTCCCCACATTCATCACTTTGTAAATATTTAGGTTCCAGCCCTTGGAGCTGTAGCGACACGTTCACAGGGCTCCGGCAGTTGTCCTGCGCGCCAGGCCCCACAGCGGTGACCCTCCCCTCTCTCCTTGCAGTTCGCGCCAATCTCATTCCCAGCCCCCCCACCTTCAACTCGGACTACGGCTACATCAGCTGGGAGGCCTACGCCAACGTCAGCTATTACACCCGCATCCTCCCGCCCGTGCCAGACAACTGCCCAACGCCCATGGGCACCAAAGGTACACAGCTGGCCCGGGGAGCCTGGCACTGCGCAGCGCCGGGCGTGGGGATGAGGTGCTGCGCAGCACCCCGGGTCCGTGCCCACTGCAGCATCAGCGTTTCCTGCCCACCTGCACCCGAGCTTTCGCTGCCATGGATGCATCTGCAAGGCACTGCTGGCAGTGCCACGCGGTTCTGCCCAAGCAGGAGGAGCTTGATGGCATCCCGAATGCTGCTTGAGCTGCTGGGACGTGTCGTAGTCTGCGTACGAGGGCTGCAAGGTGTCTGCGCAGGCGAGTCAGCGCTCGCCGACAGCCCTGCGGCCAGCACTGGTCCCCACGGGGACGGGGCATCCACCCTCAACCCTCATCCTTTGCAGGGAAGCAGCAGCTCCCCGACCCCCAGCTCCTGGCGGAGAGGTTCCTGCTGCGGCAGAAGTTTGAAGCCGATCCCCGAGGCACCAACCTGATGTTTGCCTTCTTTGCCCAGCATTTCACCCACCAGTTCTTCAAGACGTCTGGGAAGATGGGACGCGGCTTCACCAAGGCGCTGGGGCACGGGGTGAGGGGTGCCAGAGCCGGGGGCATGGGGGCACGCGGGGAGCGAGCAGGGGAGCGAGGCGCGCGCGGCGTTTCGGAGCAGCCCTGACGCCGCGCTCTCTCGGCAGGTGGACCTGGGGCACTTGTACGGGGACAGCCTGCAGCGGCAGCACCAGCTGCGACTCTTCAGAGACGGGAAGCTGAAATTCCAGGTACCACCCGGCACGGCTGAGACCTGCCTCAGCCCCGTGCTCCAGGGCTGTTTGGAGCCCACGTCCCTCTGGCAGCTGCCAGGCCAGAGGCTCCCAGGAGGATTAGGAGACCTCGGCCCCGGTCCCCTGTGCTGAGCACTGCCAGGGCCCCTTCGGCAGCTGCCATATCAGGGGGATGAGCTTTGGGGTCAAGCTGTTCTGTTCCATCTCGCTCAGCGCTTGCAGGAGAGCAGCCGTGGTGCCCGTAGGGAGGCAGGTCCCAGCTAGGCAGGCTTTCACCGGGGCAGTTTTCTCCCTTCCTCCCATCCTGCTCTTGCCTCCCCAAGGTGGTGGATGGAGAGGTGTACCCTCCCACTGTCATCGACGCTCCGGTCCACATGGTCTACCCGCCTGATGTCCCCAAGGAGAAGCAGCTGGCGATGGGGCAGGAGGTGTTTGGGCTGCTGCCGGGGCTCTGCATGTACGCCACGCTCTGGCTGCGCGAGCACAACCGCGTCTGCGACATACTGAAACGGGAGCATCCCACCTGGAGCGACGAGCAGCTCTTCCAGACAGCCCGGCTCGTCCTTATCGGTGAGGAGCAGCGGGGCCGCAGGGCACAGGCACCGCGGAGCACCCTGTCCCACCTCCCTGGGCAAGCCCCGACCTGGGCACTGGTCGGTCTCTGTGTGAAGGTGGTGGCCAGTCTGGCTTTAGAGGCTGGAGGAGTTTCTCTGGCAGCCTTCTGGGGATCATTGGCTTTGGTCCATCAAAAAATTTAATTTGTAATAGTTTTGTCATAGTTTTGAATTATTTTATTTTAATGTTCTATTATAAATTTACTATAATCTCTAGAAATGTAATTTTTGACCAAAATCCAGGAGAGACCCATGTCACCACATTATCTCTCAGAGGTGTCTCAAGGTCAGCCCCCTCAGGAACCATTTCACTTTTGGTGGATTGATCTTTGCTGGTAAAAAAATATTTCATTGAAAAATTCCCAACCAACTCACCGAGCCCATCGTCAGAAAGGTCCCCGGCGGTGGAAGGGTGCTGGGACACGCTGCCGTGGCACGTGGGTGACATCTCGGGGTACAGCGCCAGTAGCTGCTGCCGCCGCCAACTGACGGCTGCTTCTCACCTCCTGCCCAGGGGAGACCATTAAGATCGTCATTGAAGACTACGTCCAGCATCTCAGCGGATACTTCCTCAGCCTCAAGTTTGACCCCGAGCTGCTGTTTGGGACGCAATTCCAGTACCGGAATCGCATCGCGGTGGAGTTCAACCAGCTCTATCACTGGCATGGGCTGATGCCCGACTCCTTCGTCATCCAGGGGGAAGAGTACAGCTACAAGCAGTTCCTCTACAACACCTCCATGCTCATGGACTACGGCGTGGAGGCGCTGGTGGAGTCCTTTTCCAAGCAGGTTGCAGGAAGGGTAAGGTGCTGCTCTCCCCTCCCCGCCGGGGCTGTGGGACGCCGGGAGGGATCCTCGCGGTACCGTGAAGGCAGAGGCTGGGGTGGTGGAGCCAAGCTCGGGCACCCGCAGGGCGGCGGTGGGTTTTGGAGCTCCTCTCCTCAGACGGTGCAAAGCTCCGTGGCATCACACGCGGTCTTCTACCCAGAGCAGCACCCGACCGGCACGTCGTGGGTCCGTAGCAAAGCTGGGCCTTGGCAGCCGCCCTCGCTCGCTCTCGGGCTCTGCAGCCAACATCTCGGTGACGCCAGGAGCCTGTGGCTGGGATCTCCTGGCCCAGGCCGGGCTCTGGAGCAGCCTGGGCATGGCAGCAGCTTGTCTGGCACTGTTCTTTGCTGCCATCGCATGGATGTTTTCTTCCAAGCGACTACATCTGCATTTCTGACCCTCTTTGTGCAAAGTGTCAAGGCTGAGGCGCGGACCTGCTGCTGTTTGGGTTCCCTCTGTGACCCCAAATCACTGTAATCTCTCCCCCGTTCCCGGGCCGGTGGGTCACCATCCATCCGGGACGTCTCCTGCAGCGCTCGCTGCCCTGCGCTGGGAACAGGACTGACTAACACAAGCTTTTTTTGGGCACTGTCCAGCGATTCCCCCTCTTCTCGCTGCTGCGATGAGGTGCCGGTCTCCCTGACACCGTGCCCGGGACGCGGCTGCTTTAGTGCGGTGGCTCCTGGAGCCTTATGCGTCCTCCTCCTTGTGCTCTCGCCCTCCAGATTGGTGGGGGACAAACCATCCACGCCAACCTCTTGGAAGTGGCCGTTGGGGTCATCAAGGAATCCCGGCAGCTGCGGCTGCAGCCATTTAACGAGTACCGGAAGAGGTTCGGCATGAAGCCCTACAAGTCCTTTCGGGAGCTAACAGGTAGGGCTGCAGAGCTGCCGCAGGGGCTGTCAGGGCTTCGCCGGGGCAGCGCGGATGCTCTGCTCTCGGGGTACGAGACCACGAGCTGCCCCCCTGGCACTGGTCTTGCCCTGCAGAGCAGCCGCTCCTGCTCGTCCGAGCCTTGGCCGGTCCTGACCCTCACGCCGGGGTGGACAGGGCTGGTGCCGTGGCTGCGGGGGCTGGACGAGCGGTCCAGAGGGCAACGCCTGGCCTGGTCATGGGAGCTGCCACGTTCCCGTTACCCACAGCAAGGCCAGTCCTTGCCAGAGGCGATTCCCTTGCTGAAGCACTCTGATGTCTGCTTGGTGCAGGAGAGGAAGAGAAGGCAGCAGAGCTGGAAGAGCTGTATGGAGACATCGACGCTCTGGAGTTTTATCCGGGCTTGCTGCTTGAGAAACCCCAGCCCAATGGCATTTTTGGAGAAAGCATGGTGGAGATCGGAGCGCCGTTTTCCCTGAAGGGGCTTCTTGGAAACCCCATCTGCTCCCCAGAGTACTGGAAACCCAGTACATTCGGCGGAGCAACTGGCTTTGAGATCGTTAAGACAGCATCACTCGAAAAGCTCGTGCGCCTCAATGTGAAGAAGCGCCCATACGTGGCGTTTCACGTGCCGGATGCTGTGGAAAGCGGCAGCCCTCGGCATGGCAGCTCGTATGCTGAGCTCTAGCAGCAGCACAGCCTGCCCAGGTAGAGACGGGCAGGTCCCCCCCAGTGACCAACCCAAGGACGGTCTCGTCTTTGCCCAGCCATCGGCCAAGCCGAGCATCTGGCCTGGTACTGAATGTCCCGTTCCTTCCCGCAGGGAGCGGCGGGGCCGCGGGGACCTGCCCACCCCTGTGCTGAGCGGAAGCAGGACAGAAGATGGTCCCATCCTGGGCGTCCTCCACAGCAGCCCTCGAGGAGAGGCTGGTACCAGCTCTGTGAAACCCTCGAGTGCCTCAGGAGCGTGGCTGCCACCGCCATCCCCAGCAGACCCAGCCCTCTTGCTAGTGAATACCTTGCACTAAGCCAGCTTTGGGGGTCCCCAGGGGACGCCCACCTTCCCTGGATGCCCTGGACCCCGCTGCACTTTGTCACCCTCCATCCCCACTGCTTTCTTCCGCAGGGCTTCCCTGCTCGGGACAGAGGAGCGCAGAGCCCAGGGGCCCTCGCAGTCCGTCCTCCTCCGCCGCACCCCGTCAAGGCGCCGAGCTCCGCAAGGGCGGCGGAGGCGGCAGGGGACGGGGAGGACACGCCATAGGTGGTCACGCTGGCTCAGGAGTGGCTGAGTTTGCAGTAGGAACCTGCCCTGATCTGCTCCTCCTGCAGCCACTCCGGACCGTCCACGCCAGCCTGCCCAGCACACGGACACAGCCGAGACACAGCCAAGAAGGAACCACTGGAAAGTCTCTGTGGGAGGAGATGGGGGGAAGCATCAGACCAGACCTCCCAGACCCCCTGCGCTTCCCACCCGCTGGCTGGGACCCCGGCACGCACCGCCGGCCGCCCGCACTGGGCCACTCGGAGCAAGATGCTGCTGCCTCTGTGCACACAGCGGTGAGGTCTCTTCCATCCTGCCATCCTTACGCTTCCCTGCGTTAACAGCTCAGCAGCTGGCATCCCCAAAGCACGCAGAGCCCGCTTCTGTCCTGCTCCACGAACACACGCAGGTGTCAGCCCTCGCCGACATAATGACGTGGTGGCTGGCAGCCACTGTCACTGGCCTTCGTCCCTGTCAGATCCTGCTTCACCTTCAGGAAAATGGACATTTTAAATAATAAATGATTTTTGAAACTCCTCTCATTTCCCCCAGCCAGTTTCCAAGCTTTGTCTCGCCAGCGGCAGAGCCTGCAAGTGGGCGGGATGCTCGGGAGGCAGCGGGAGCCGCAGGCCAGGAGAAGGAAGGCTGGTGTCCCCGCTGGGACGAGGCTGGGCCGCGCGGCCAGAGTGGGCCGCGCTCGCCGGCGCTGTGCCGTGTCGTTGCCAACTGCTCCAAAAGAAATAAACGGCGCAGCTCTCCTCATCAGGAATCGCCTCGGCCAGGGGGTCTCTGAGCCCGGGTCTCCCGTGAAGGTTTGAGCTCCGCTGCCCTCCGGCCACCGCCACGCCACAGCCCTGTGCCAATGCCGCTGCACTGCCGCTAACACAGCGCTTACGTCCAACATGATGAATTTCTGTCACATAAAATCCATCCACACCTAAACCTTGCTGGCCAGCGGTGGTGTAGCCGTGAAACAGCCACAGTGAGAGAGCAGATGGCTGCAGTCTTCCCTGTGCTGAGCCGGAGGAGGGGTCGCGCCAGGGGTCCCGCTCCATCCCGGCAGGACCTCCACCCGGTGTGGTGACGGCGTGCCACGAGGCCGCGGGGGCTGCGCTGCTGCCGGCCGGACCCTCCTGGCGGGGCTCTCCACCCCGACCCCCCCGGCACCGCCAACTGCTCCTTTGCCCATCGCACAAAGCCACGGGAGACAAGAGGAGAACCAGAGTCCTGATCCAGGGCGCTGCCCCGAAACCTGGGGCCAGGCAGCATGTAAGGGGCAGGCGGGGGTGAGGAGGACAACAGACGTGGTATCTCCAGGTGGAGACAGCCCTCTCCATGCTCTCTGCTGCCATTCCCTGGGGGAGGATGAGGATGGATGGGGCTGTTGGCCATGTGGAGAGGGGGTGACAATCCTGTGATGTCCCACCTTCTGCCCTGGAAGTCTCAATCATTTCTTGTCACACCAGCTGATTTTTTTTTTTATCCCTGGTCGTGATCCACATTCCTCAAGAGGGGGTTGTGAGGCATTTCCAGGCAGTAGTAAAACCAGTTACAGGGAGGTGTTACAGGAATTTTAAACCAGGGAGATTGAAAGAGCTGTGCCTTGGCAGGGATGCGTTAGGAGGACGTCATAGCAAAGGAACATCTGCAAGCGGAGACTCCCACGGGAAGAGCCTTCTCACTCGCTCTCTTTAACCCTTCAGAAATGGGATGGTTTTACCAGGATATTATCTGGACTTCAGTTTCCCTATGGCAGGGAGGCAGAGGAGCAGCTCTGACCCATGGAGGCACAGCAGGAAGGTTTGCTGCGTGCTCCGGGTCGGCACCGCCCTGCCCAGCCGTCCTGGCATGTGGAGACCCCAGTCCCACCGCTCCCGCGGCGCTCCCAGCACCGTGTAGTGTGGAAGTGCTGAGCAGCAAGCTGAGAGGACAGGGTCCTTTCCCACCCCACGGTTCCCTTTTCCCTTCCTTCCCCTCCAGGTGGGTCCACCGAAAGGACCAACACCCGCCAACAGCGCGTCAGGTGGCAGTGGTGGGGGTCTGTCCGCAGGGTCTGCCCCGCCACTGGCTGTACTCTGCGCTGTGACCCCCCCGGACCACGACCCTCGCTGTGCTTCCCTCGCTCAGCCAGCAACGCAACGCAACGGCAGCAAATGGGCAGCAACACGCAGTCCAAAGACCATCACAGCGTGTCTCAGATCCCCCCAGGGATCCACGCGCCCCGTGGCCGCAGCCAGCTGGAGCACGCTTCCAGAGCCCGCGTAGGACTGCCCTTGCCCTGTGCTCAGCGGCTCCGGCCTCGAGCGTCCTTCCCGCTCTGGCTAAAGGCACAAGCTCGGCTCGTTTCAGTTAGACCACAAACATCCTGCTTTTGTTTGTGGCTATCGAAGGCTGCCAGCATTGTTTTGGTACCGACCGATAAGCGTAGGAGAGCCCGTCAGGCACACGGAGCTGCCTAGCTGCTCTCTGCCTCCAAGCAGGAATGTTTCTCCAGGAACAGCTCAGCTGGGCCGACACGGGCAAACCTGACGTCTCTCCCCGCCCTGCCACCAGCTCCCCGCGCGGCACAGCCCAGGGCAGCAAAGCGTCTCCCTCCCGCGCCTCACCCTTCTGCTTGCAGCAAAAGCTTTGAAAGTTTCCTCACAGGACCAATGCGTACCAGCCCCAGGCACAGCATCCAACACGCTACTGACCCCTCCTCCTCCTCCGCAAGCCTGGGGACCCCCAGCCCCGCACACGGAGCTTCCCCCAGCCCAGCACCGCCGGCCTTTCTGTTTTCTTTGCTGGTTTTTCAGCCGTGGCAGTTTGCAGAAATCACTCACGTCCTCACCAGCTTGTCCATCACCATGCACAGCCACGTCCGAGGTAGAAGACGGTAGTTTGCGTCGAAACGCGGTGTTCGGTTTGGTGCATCCACCAGCACCGCCCAGCCGAAGCAAGGGCTCCAAGCGTCCCCCGCCACTGCGAGCTCTGGGGACGGCGCAGGGCCATCCTCTCATTTTTTAAGCAAGTGCCTCCGAGAAGCCCAGTTGCAGCTTGCCTGCACGGGGTCAGAGGACGGCACTTCCTGCGTTCATGCAGCACGAGACTGACCAGAGCAGACCAACCAAGGAAGATCAATTATCTGCAATGCTTTTTCATGCAAACTGGTCCCTCCAGCTAGAGGGAAGGGCCGAGGTTGCAGCTGGGGTGCAGCTGCTCTGGGATTTCCCTGTCTGGGCAGCCCGCACCCCTCCAGCCCCACGTCCGATCAAGATCCACGATGCAAAGTCATCTAAAGCCCACGGTGGCAAAACCAAGAAGGGCCCCAAGGCTGAATGGAAAAGCAACGCTCCGCCTGCGTCAGTCACCCGCGGTCCCCCGGCCCGCCCCAGCAGGCCCCTTGCGGCGTGAGTCACGCCAGCCACTGCACAGGAACATTTGTTTAGAATTTCAACAAAGGCGTATTTTGAACATTTCAGAAAGAAGAGGTACATTGGAGGTCAAAAAAAAATGACTATGAACTTTTCTTTTCTAAATCTTCTGGCCTGGCACCCGGGCCGGCACCGTGATTAAACGCCCGCGTTAAGCTCCCCCCGTGATTTCATTCCTGCCCTCACCAAGAAGCTGTCTGCGTTTCCTTGCACGTTCACATTCTGTGGCGAAATTCTGCTCTTTGTGCTGGAACATCGTTAAACGTGAGCAAACCCAGGTGATTTCACGCTCCTCTCCCAGTGCAGAATTACACCCTCCTGTGAAACCCATTGTTTCTGGCTGCCCTCTCTGCAGCAGGCTGCTTTTTCCAAAACAAATCATTTCCCAGAGGCACCACAACCTACCCGACAAGAGTTTTTCCAGCTCCTATTGATAGTACTTCTTCGAGATGACAATCAGACACAGAGATGACAGACCTGGGACGTGTATCCTCTTGATCCGCAGGGCGTACCACAGAAACCAGGCCAGGCTGCAGCCAAGGTGACGCACGAGACCCACCAACCGGAGAGCCGCGGGAAAAAGCCAAATCCATCTGGGCCGCGTCTGCACCTTTGTCCTGCGCTTGGGAAGCAGCAGATAGAAAATGGGACAAAGAAAGGCCAGGCAGCAAAGACAGAGCACGTATCTCAGCTGGAAGAAGTCTTGTTTGTAATCTTAACCAGGCGTTAACTTACAGTCGTATTTCAGATACGCAACTCGTGTAAGCGTCTCGGAACACTTTAGGGTGATAAATACCAACCTTCTTGTCCAGGACCGGCTGCTTCCTGTCTGAGCTCTCTTGTCCTCTTGAAACAAAAATATTTAAGAAAGTTTGCTTTTTATTTATGGTGCTTAGATGCTGGCAAAGCCTCCCAAAAACGTTAAAACGCCAACAATGCCTGCGTAGCTCTGCCAGTATGAGACAAGGTGACTCCAGTCGCTTTTCACCGGGACTCCAGACTCCCTTCGCCTCTCGCAAGCGACGTTCGTATCTCAGACCAATTTCATCAGATGCACTGAAAAAGCAGAACTGCTGGTGAGAGGAGATGGGGGAAGAAACACGCGGGAGATGTCAAGAGACACGAGCACACAGGCTGGTGCCCGCCCGGTCCGGAGCCCGGCGCTGCCTCTGGACGCCCCTTCCCGCAGCTCGCTGCCCGGGCCCCTGCGGATCTGCCGGTGCTCCCGGCCCAGCACACGCAGACCCTCAGGGAGCTGTGGCTCAACACAGCCGGGCAAAGCAACTCTTTCCTCCCTTCAGCTGGTGTTTAGCAGCACGATGAACAGAATCATAGAACGGTTTAGGTTGGAAGGGAGCGTTAAAGTCACCTAGTGCAACCCCCGCCTTGGCAAAGCAAGATGAGGTCTACCGACAAAATATTCAAGCGTACAACCCCCCTCAGCCACCAGCTGACTCATTGCTACCAGCCGCCGCACCAGAGCCCTGCACGCACCAGAAACCGCTATCACCATCTATCAGCTTTCTGCCGAGCGCCGTGCTACGTGCTGGGGAAACTGCTGTGCCAGAAGAGATAGATAAAACAGCTCTTGACAAAATTAAAAAGCATCCTTTATTCAAAACCAAGCCGTTTAGTAGGAATGCATCAATTTAAATGAGGTTCTGACAGTGACAGAGTACAACGGCTTCGGGGGAAGGATCGACCCAAAAACCTGCACCTCTCCATGCCAAGTTGACTGTTTCATAAGTCCTATTTTAGGGGCAGGTGTTTGTACCGTTTCACTTTCACTTTAGTCCCCATATGTGTACACAAACACATCCCAACTCTTCATGTGGTCAGGACCACATCTAAAATCAGAGTCAAAGCAGAATTTAACGCTTCAACCAAAACATTTACAGTTACAGTGTTAGCGTGAGTTGTAGTTTTTATTTGTATTGAATGGATGAAGGACACCACTTACAAATTACTAACGAGCCTATTCTGAATTAGTTTTACTTTGTTATGCTGTTTGATGCACCTTAAGAATGCTGGTTATTCTAGGCCACACAGTTACCAGGGGTCAGTTTGGAAGGATTTATCTTCGAGAACGGACAAGAGCATGGGCAGCAGAGCCCAGCGCTGCCAAGGACGCTTCTCAGAGCAGCCGCTGCCAGCCTCCCCTCCCTCCTCACGTTGTGCCGCCTGCGCAGAGAACAAGCAGCAGTATCACAGTGCATCTTCTCTCTACGCCTCTCGCCCTCGTGCTTATTATATTCTTCCAGATCAATGATTAAGTGGATTCAGACCTTTTTTTCCTCATTGCTACTGGCACTGTAACCCATCAATCATATACCTGAACGCTGGAGATTAATAGCCAGGATGACTCCTGGCAAGGTGACCTTGCTGCAGGCCACCCAACACAGAGCAGCAGGAGGGGTGTTGATCCTATTACAGTTTTGCTGCCATAGCGGGGAAAAAAAAAAAAAAAAAAAAAAAAAGCACTTTATAAAAATAAAACTTCAAAGCAAGTCAAGCAGTTAGCTCTCCCCAGACACCCTCTCCAAGCCAGGTTTTATTGTGACGCTAATATGCACCCTGTCTGCATGACAGACTTCACGAAATCTCATCCTGAATATATATTACAGCTACTTTGATTGTTTTTTTTTTTCTTAAAAGTGCTGATACCCATGCTCAATGATTTAATTTCATATAACTTTCTTGTTTTTCTTCCGTGATTCCAAGATGAAAAGAACTAATCTCTTACCACATTTTAAAATCTGGATTTCTGCCAGTTCCCTTAAAACAGCTACAATTTGTGCCAATTCAGTAATTTTTAATTACATATTATTTATTTTTCTGCTTATACGACTTTTTAAAACACAGTTCAAATAGATACAATTACAAATTCTTCTTTTTCTATCCTAAGACCCATTCGTAATAAGAACCTAGTGCTTACACAGAAACATTTGCATTTCTCCCTGGTGTTCCAAAGCGCCTTACATAAAACTTGCAATTAAATTTAATCATTAAATACGGCATTACACTGGGTCATATATTTAGGTAATGATAGTTTACTTTCCTCAAAATTAAAAAATAACAAGCAAAGTAAGTAATGCGTGAGAAAGCAAGCATGTCGCAATATCAAATGAAGTACACAGAAGACAATTCAGTAATAACCAAGTACAGAGCGCGCACATGCAACGCGCTCACGTGTGCTACGTACATTGAGCAACTCAGCCGCAGCATCATCTGGCCAGTAAAGCTTTTCCTCGCTCTGCGTCATCGGAGGTCTTCGTGCTTGCATTGGCTATGAATTGCTAACGGCTTCCAGCGCTACGCAGGTTATCTCCGGTATCTCACAGCTACGGAGCAGCAGACTTGCGGGAAGCAGGGTGAACTTTAACGTACTAGAGGCCCTGAAAATTACTTCCCCATATTATGATCTGATTTATGAAGTAAGTAGAGCACTAACAAAATAAATAAACACACCTTAATAAAACCGTAATCACTGACAAATGGTAATGCGAAAGGTGCTGCAGGAGGGAAGCGTAACATACAGCAGTTGCATTCAGTAGCGATGACGTTTGTGCTTGGCATGGCACGAACTTGGCACGGCTGCCACTACGTGGCAACAGTTCGGCTCCAGGTTAATAAAAGTCTTGAATGCTTAAAACCGTCTTTATTTGCAGTCTCAATTCCTATCTTAGTGAGTAGGTGGCCACATCTGAAGCCAACTGGTATTCACATACACTGTTTCAGGAAACCTGTAAGGAGACTGAGCATACACAGCTGAGGACAACATGTTTTAAAAAATGTAAGTGATCTGGAGAACAGAGACGGCAATACACAATTTCCTAAACCTGCTGAATTGTGTTAGAACTTCATGTTTAACAGAATACATTTGAATTGCATTAAAGCAATTGTTTCAGTGTGTACTTTAACGAATTAATTTAAGAAAATGTTAGGAGTTCTTTATGTTATTTTCAACGAGCAGAAGCCAAAGTGCATGGAGGGGAAGAACACACACCCACGCTAAGGAAGAAAGAGAACAATCCCTAGCACAAGAACATCCCACAGTACAACTACACCTACTGGCCCCTTGGTGTAAGTGGTTCAGTCTATTTCCAGATCACTGTCTTCGCTGTAACATGCAGATGGATTACGTATAGAAGTCAGGAGCACTAGGTCTTTTTCTGGAAGCAAACCACATTCCTGCAGAAAAGCCTCCAGGTCTACAGCAAAAAAATCTTCTCCAAGCTGGTCAGTGATTCGCACAAAATTGCCGATGAGCTCACCTGCCTTATAGACCAGCAAAGCTGGCAGAGCGTTATTAGTAAAGCGAGCGCTAGCACCAATGAGCGAACTCTTCACCCTGCAGAATTTAACTGTTGGATACTCAGCAGCCAGGCAGATCATACAGCCATTCAGGGATTCGGTGCCAGGGATATCGTCTTCGTAAATATGGATCATGATCAGCGTGCTCTTATGCTCTTTATCAACTGTGTCCAAAAACGCCTCCCCACTGGTAATCTCAAACACCTGTTTAAATTGCTGCCCGCTGTACAACTGCTGTCTCATCTCCTCCATTCGCTGCTTCCTGTACCGCTGTAAGAATTCCTCATCATCTTCATCATTATGAATCATGTTATACTCTTGTAATGTCATCTAAAAAACACACACAAAGATACATGAAAAACTATATAGGTCACTTACATAATGAGAATTTAAATCAAGAGGATTAATCTGGGTCACTGATCTTTAATAACAGCAAAGTGCAACCCATGAAGGCTCAAGCACCCTCTGTACTACACTCCATTGTGATCTAATTAGAAACCATGTCCAGTGGGAACAGCGATTTCAGCCTTGGGTATTCTAGCTTCCACAAGCTGCACTAATAACACAAGTGGCTGCTCCCTGCTCCCACTTTAATTCAGGTTAATGGTGGCTATGTGCTTTCACTAAGCTATGAGCACCGATTTGGACACCATGCCTGACCTAAGTCTAGCTTCTTTTTCATCAGCTTTTTCATTTAGTTTCCCAGTTAACATTTTTTGGCAACCAAATGCACTATCTTGTCTGTAGAACTGAAGTTAACAGGATTTTATGTATTTTGTATCTGTTCACTTGCTTCGTTAAACATATTTGGATCACTCAAGGTATAGAACAGTGTGGCCAGCTTTCACCATCTGAAAGCAAGAAACACGGCCTGCTAATCAATAACTTCCCTGACTAGAACTGTAAGAGCTTAGTTATACAGCCTGGCTGATCAAATCCCTTCACTGCTTCCAACGTTTTCTATCTTTGGAGCTCAAAGTTAAAGCTAAATTCTCAACATCTGCTCAGTAAATACAAAATCAATAAGGACCCCTAAACTCGTTGTTTTAGACATAGGAGGCAGTATTCATAGATTTGCTGTACAACTCTTCATATTCATCCCCTACAGTTAACTTGATAAACAGAGAAGGGAAATATGGGAAAAGGATTTGGACTTCTTCAGTACAGCAGCTAAATTGCTTATTTCTTAACACAGGGAAATGCAACGCTCCTAGAATATCACTAAAATGCAAAACAATTACACTTGACAACACCTGGCAAATACAATTGCACTATGCCTCTCATACCACTGCTGCGCTGCTGTTCACTGGGGAGAAACAATAGATATCTACTGATAGAACAAGGATTCCTATGTGTTTCAGGTACACAAACAGTAAAACTGAAAATGCTAAACATTTAAGTGGCATTTTAATCCCTTTGTGCCATGCTACCTTTCCATTGATTTTTTCCTGAAGCTCTTTCTGCTTCTGCTTATCGGTCTCTTCATCTAAGTGAGATCTGCATGTCACAGACAACTTTTTTATAAGTCGTTCCATTTCTCTGCGCTGCTCCTGCCGCTGTTCAGTCTCCAGTTGTTTAAATCTTCGCCAGTCATTAATGACTCCTTTGGGACCTGAAATTAAATATGTAGGCTTTTGGTATAAAAGGGTAATAAAATTACACCTATAATTCAAAATTCAAGTAATAGCTTATAAGTCAGCAATAAAACAGCAGCCCTGTCATGAACATTTGTATACCCTGTAAAATGCTGAAGTGAAACGAAAGAAGTAATTTGCCATTGATGTGTCCTTTAGTTTGTATCTGGTATTTTGTGTAAGAAGACTAAGGCTTATCTAACTATGCTACTCTCAAAACTGTCCCAAAGATTATTCCAAAGATTAGCATCTGTGCTCTTGAAACAGAACCCCCAGCCTTCAAGAATTCCCCGATCATTAGCTTGGCTTTTCATAAGACCAAAAATAATGATGGGAAAGCACAATTAGGTTTGCCAGTGCTCTCGTACAGAAGTACATTCTGTGACGTACAACAGTGTTCATTCTTACAGACTTCACCCTGCTGTTACCTTCCTACCGGGACCCAGTGGAAAGAGTTACTTTTTCAGATCCTCTCTAAGTACGCCAGTTTAGTACTACAATTCTTCCAGTCTTCCTGCAGGTGAAAGATGCGAACACGTGCAGGGAGAAGATTTTTCGTCATTCTTACAGGAACCATAAAACCCAGACGAAATACCCCGTGGATCACATCAACGGCCCACACAGACCAGTATTGTGTCTCTGACAGCGAGAGCAGAGAACGCTGCTCCGGGAGAGCCCGGCCACTTTCTGCCTGTTCCTCACATACTCGCTCAGCACCTACATCTGCTAGGTTAGGACTGCTAGCGGCAACAACTGTGCAGCCGACAGGAAAGAAATTTATGTGTTATCAACCAAACTGCACACATCAGCTTTGTATGCAAAGACTAACTGCTTTAGATATAACGCCGAGGAGTCTCAGAGGAGAAGTCAAACATAAAATAAAGAATCAGTTATTAAAAATAAGGTTAGACTATAGCCAGGAGATAATCAATCTCTGACCCCAGTATGCATAAAAATAGGACTTTCTTTTTGAAAAATGCATTTTAGAAAAACACATGAATCTTCCAATAAACAAAGTGTTTACAAAACAATTAGTTTGACACGACGATACCTGTGTTGACCGCGCTGCCATCACTACTAAGCTCTACTTCCCCAACGCTTTCAGGAATGGTGCTCTCCCCTTCTTTATCTTCCTTCTCACTGTCTTCATCCTCACCCTCGCTACTGCTGTAATAATACTGCAGCTTCTCACCGAGCATTTTATCATCCAAAGTAGTCATGATGTTCTAAAAAAAAAAAAAAAAAAAATTAATAGAGAATGTGTCTCATTCAAAATGCAGCAGGAGATACCACTTTAAATGCACAATAATAGTCCTTTACTTCCCCAGAGCAGCTTTTTAGCCACATAAAGACCACACACAGCTCACAGTGCAGACAGTAATGTCAGTTAACTTTCAGTCACAATTTCAAACTCACTCAAGTTAAAACCTTTCTGAATGGAACTGCTTTGAGACTCGCTGGTGCAGGAACACGTTATACGTGTTCTCATTCACGGAGAATAAAGTTCCTAACTGCGATGTGGGGTCTTATCAGCCTCACTCAGACAGCTCCCTGAGGTTGATTTCCCAGTTATTGAAATTTAAATTTACAGTATTATTTGCGTTATTTTAACAATTATTTAATTACATTGGTAATTTTTCATCTCAAATAATCAAATTAAAGTGTTCTGACCTTTATTCCTTTCCAATCTTTCAGAGACAAGCTTCTATCACAACCTGGAAGAAATTTCAGATTATATAAATTCAAATTGTCGAAGACAATCTCACAAAAACTTTCGCAGAAAGTCAGCACACTTAGAAAACACAACTCATGCAAGGAAAAAAGTTTTAAGAAAATGTACCCACGTTTGCTGTTCAACAAGAAAGGTTACTCTCAAACACAGAAAACACACTTCCTAAGCACTGAGACAGAACACACAAATCCTTCGTGCAGACAGTGCTACAATTTAATGCACCTCACTTCCAGGCTAACAAATAATGCATCAAAGAAAGATCTTCATGTCTGTCATCTTTTCACCTGTCCACTGACCACATCGGTCATCTTCACAGAATTCAACAGCATCCCGTTTGAATGGCCAACACTGAAAGGCAGATGCTGACACACCAATAAAGAGATTGCAAGTATCCTCAAAATCCTCACTGTTCCCGAGTTAAACACTGTCTTTATCCAAAACATCCCAACATCTTCTGCTAAACAGAAAGGAGCAGCAGCAGAATCCACCCTCTTAAGCTACAGAACCTCTAAATGCTGACGCTGTCAGTAAGTGTCTCGCATCAGGAGAACAGGAAGATGAGATTTTTTCTGAAAGCTGAAGAACCACTGAGCACCTTAAGGGTTTGGGGCTCTCTCTCCACTGACTCCCTCCAACACAATCCTCTAGAAGAGCTGCTGGTCGGATCTCATCCTGATGGGAGATGAAAAATGCCGGAGAATCGCTCTTCTTTCCTGGGTGAGGGGCACAGGGTGTGAAAAGAGCACCACTGCGGTCAGCTATGCAGCTGTGGACCTGGGATGCATCAACTACATTTACACATCCACGAAGTTTTATCAAAAAGGAAAAAAAAAAAAAAAAAAAGAAAAGGCAATTTTAATCAAACCGGTTGGTTTGGGCTCACACTTAACTCTGCAGGGCCCTACAAGCCAGCCCTGTTGACGCGTACGTGACAAAGGCACCCCGAGCAACGCCTGGGTAACGGAGGGCTTTTGGATTTTCCGCCAACCGCCAGCAGGTTCTGCAGGGGTTAAACCCGGATTAAGGGATGAGGGAGGCGGTGGCCAGATGGCCCAGGATTACGAAGGTGACTGCTCAGAGCGCCGCAGAGCGACAGGGAAGAGGCGCCCCGAATTCGGGCACCGCAAAGCGGGAATCTCTACAAAGGCGGGCCCGCAGCCAGGGCCGCGGCAAAGGCAGAACCCACACCCGCTCGCTTTTACAGAACCGCGCTAGCGCTCCGAACGCCCCTCCGCAGCCGCGCCCCCCCACCCCAGCTCGGCCGAGCCCCCCCGCCCCGCCCCTCCTCTCCCACCGCCCCGGGCCCTTCCCCGCCCAGACCCGGCCGGGCCGCGGCCTCACCCGCTCGCCGCCGCCGCCTTCCGGGGCCGCGGCCTCACCCTCCCCCGCTCGCCGCCGCCTTCCGGGGCCGCGGCCTCACCCTCCCCCGCTCGCCGCCGCCTTCCGGGGCCGCCTCTCGGCGGCGCGGGGCAGGGCGGGAAGGAGGCGGCCCGAGGGGAGGGGACAGCCCGGGAAGGGCAGCGGCACCCCCCGCCCCGCCGCCGCGGTGGAAGGCAAAGAGGCCGTTAAGGTGGACAAATAATTTTTATTCGTGCATGCAAATACATGTCAATACTGCAAACTTCTTCCATCACGTCTCTCAAACACCGAAAACCAGGATGCTCTATCCGTGACCAGCCAAAGCTACAACCTCTTCACCTCAGCGCTACGGCAAACACACACGGCACCGCCCCGCCGGGCCCCCCTACTTCTAACACGAAGGGAAACATTACCATCGGGAACTCAAAACCGAAATAAACGGAATAGAATTTACTCCCCCATATATCCCCATTTCATTTTACAGATTTTTTTTTTTAAATTATAGTTTTAAATAGAAGCTGAGAATGCGCCATAAAAATGAGCATTAAATCCATCGTAGCGATGGTGCCTGCTTTATACATGATGGGTGTACACCATCTTTTATTTCATTTACATTTCAATCGAACAATAGATTTGCAAAGAAAATGTCTAATACAGACGTAAAAATATTCACACTAGAGCTTCACAATCGGTTGTACAATTGACAAACAGGCCTCTTTTCCCAAACTTTCCAGCTAAGCAAATTTATAAAATGTAATCAATGCAACAAGAAAAAAAAAATTTTCTTTAAAACTTCCAGGGAAAAGAATACGCAGTAAACAGTATAAATGCGGACAGCAGATGCTGCAAGCTAACCACGATACTTCTGAGTGGCTGTACAGTGGGTATGTGCAGTACAAAGAAAAGCCACGTGTGTTGTATCACAACTACCGTATAATGTACTTGTTTGCCCAGCTAAGAAAATGCATGCATTTCCATGCCTTGGATTAACTGAGATCTACTCTGGATAAACTGATGGGCTATGTGCAAATGACCTTGGCTTTTGGCAGTAATAAATGCAGCCAGGCTCTCTTTTATTTCAGCTTTTACAGCAAAATCTTGAGTGATTAAAAGCTTCCACAAGCATCCTTCTTAAATAACAGGGTGTAGTACTATGTTCCGGTATTGGCCATTTTGATTTTTCAGATTTGGTTTATTTCATCACTGACAGCTGTTTGTTTGTTTTTCCCTTGTCGTGCTCCCTTGCCAGCAAAGAGATGCACGGTGATGACTACTGCCAAAGTCAGCTGTTCATTTATACTGGAAAATTGGGTCATTTAAAAAGCACATTTACTGTGTTCTGCTTGCAGAAGAGGTCCCTCAATGGGAGGGAAATTCCTAACAAAGGGATTAAACTACAACATAAAGAATGGACTTTTACATATAGATAATCCAATCATTTCTCATTTTGTTACACTCTCAAATTCAACATCTTCCTTTAATAACAGTCTAATAATAATGAAAACTCTGTTCACAAATATGATCAAGCAGTTGCTGGCATACACTGTTTATGTACAGCAACAGGTACAACTTGACAACTTGTGCTTTAAAAAAGCAAACAAAACCAATGTTTGGAACTATTCTGAGTTTAGACCAAGTTATTTTAAGCCTTCTTTCCCCAGCTGTTTCTGACCACTGTGCATTATTCTGTACCTCATCCAGCCCAGTACACTATTATACAAGAACAGCATTCAGCTCTTGAGTACAGGATAAATTTAAATTTCAACTGTGTTATCAAAGCACTAAAACCTTCCAAATTAGACTTCTACAAAGAGCAATTAAGAGCTTATTTAACATAATCAGCTGCATACAACTTTTTTTTTCCCCTAAATCAAACGTCAAACTTTAGTGTCCCTGTACTAGACTACCAAGAACCAACGCCAGTTTGCTTTGCAAAGAGTCTAACCTTTCCTTTGAAGGGTCTAGTATACATTCTACAATGCAAAATCTGCATAAACACTAAGATTCATTTCTTGTCACCTGTTTACAGGAACAAAATATCAGTAGCAGGGCAATCACTCTGCTATAAGTATATGTTAAGAATGTACAGATATACTTTCTCACACAAACATTCTCCCAGCACGAGCATTAGTCTCCGTTAAGACCTATGTGGGAAATGAGGCAAACCAAGGAATGAATCCAGGTAGTGAGGCAACACAATTAACTTAGATACTAATAATTCCTGTATCTCTTGCATGTGAAATCCCTGCTGTACCCCTAGTGGGGGAAAAAAAAAAAAAAAACAAAAAAAACACCAAACCAAAGCCCAAAGCAAAACAACCCAAAATGCTTGTCCAAGCAAAGCAAAAGAGCCAATCTCTTTCCCCAATCTGCTATGGGCCTTTTTTTCTGAAAGGTAAGTTAGGCCAAAACCTAAATGGGAATCACTGCTATTAACACACAAGGATTAGTCACTATATCTCAGTGTCAGAAAACAAGCCCTTCCACAGCCCAAAGGCACCTGATTTGCAACTAGACAAACGAATACATACTTGTTTGTATAGGGTGAAGGGCTGACACTTCACCAAAGCAAGCAGCCAGAACTAGGTTCCCACCTGTAGCTTCTCCTCGTCAGGACACTGGAGGGCATAAAGTTTCATGGCAAAAACCACACAGTCAATGTTAAAACCAGCAGACAAAACTGGCATGCTGTTAAAACCCCCAAATAATTATTTTGCCTGCCATTCTATATATTAAAAATTCAACTAAATAAACCTAGCCTCAGTTAAGAACCAACTTTCCATATGAAGTGTATGGTCATCCTAGAGAACTGCTATATCATGGGACCTCCTGCTGCAGACAAGAATATATAGGTACATTTGTTCTTAAATACGCCAATATGGTTGGCAGGAATATGTTAGGCTTATGTAATTTCACTGGACAAACAGGCAAATGTGTGTAAGCAGCTTATCCCAATCTCCCTCCAGCACAGCACAACCAAGTTTTTAAAATCGCAATTTTAAAATTAAAAAGTTAAGGTAAATACACAATCAATTTATGTAGTATATATTCACCCTCAGATCATGCTGAAGATGTTCTGTGGAGTTCTGGTGCACAGAGGGCTCTTTCCCTGAGGGCAAATAAGGACTTCTCAAACCTTTATATTTTCTCTATTTTTGTAACAAAATAGCAATTTAAAATTTAAAAATCTTTTAAAAAAATTACATCACCTTCAACATGGAAGATCTCACTGTTTAAATATCCATGAAAGAGACATACTTGTTTGCATATCTGTTTTGGAATTACATTGTACAGCAAATAATAGTATCTCAGAAGCATTTCAAAAGTAATATAAATTCATATTTACAGAATGGTCTTGGTATAAAATATACAACAATCATATTTATGTCTAACATTCTAAGTTAAAGTTAACATCAATAGGAAATAAGTTAAGGTGACAAAGGTGGTCTGGTTCTCGTATCCATTCACTTCAAGTTGCAAGTGAAACAAAGCATCAGTCTAACCCTAGCTATGAGGTGGCACTGGCTATAGGAAGGTACAGCAACAGCCAAAGGAAACTAAGAAAAGACTACTTGACTGTTTTTCTACATACATTCCTTTACATTTGAGTATTAAATAGATGTGTAAGATCTTCCATACTGACACCAGAATATCAAAACTAACCCTTGGATTTTCAGGTATATTTACAATGTAACCATTTCATGGACAGGTTCATTAGGAGAGATATCAAACACCAATATTTACTTAGTCTAATCAGTAACCCTCAGGGAAATGCCAACCCCCACCCCCCAGAAGCGTGCACAAAACAGTTATCAAAATCTTACCCGACCACATAGCTGTGATTTTGTAAAATAACAACTCAGACGACCAGTAACATGATCCTCTTTAAGCATTTTGCTAGCAGGAAAAGCCCTTACATGCAGTACACCTGGTGAAAGATCAGCTTGGCTTAAAATATTCCAGTACAATTTTTCAGAGTAAACAACTTCACAGAAGTTAATAAAAACATAAAAAAAAATGTAAAACTTGTCACAAAGAAAAGTAAGAGGACAAACAAGAAGATAGTAATCATCAGGAGGGAGAGTCCTGCCTTTTAAAAAAAAAAAGTGGATTTTTAAGCTTCTCAAAAGAAATATGCCCAGGGCTCTAGTTCGTGTGCATTTATGAAAACCAATTTTCAGTTGACATGTCTAATGATTCTCAGTCACATCTCAACAGGGCATAAATTCATACATTTTTCAGTACTCTGAAGGTCAGATAATGCTATATTATTGTATTTTCAAGGTCTCTGAAAATAAGTTGCCACTGAACAAGCAAAAATTAAACCTGAATACAAAATTATGATTAACAACATTTAACAAAGGTAATACAACCGCCTTAAATTCCCAATATTTAGTTTAAATTAAAAACAAAACAGTACAAAAAACAGCAATACCATCTTGTTAGTCAGTGCAAACACTACATACAGGGTTTTCAAAGGAAAGCCAAGAGCACCTGATACTTTTTGCCAAGTCATCTGGATTCTATAATCTCCAAGTTGAGAACTATTAATAAAAAGAAAAACAAAAAGAAAGAAAACCCAAAATTTCTGTTACATTAGTGCATAACCTCTCAAAATGGTGGAAAATTGTTTCACGAATAAGTTGGGGAAATCAATACCTAGTACATTAGCTGGAGGACTTAGGCACTTGGTTTACTTCTGATAACTTTACTTGGACAAGTAGCCTGTGTATGTGTATCTATAGTACTAAAGCAGAAATTGGGGGGTAGGGAATGGAAACAAAAAGCTGCAGCAAAGCACTGCACCACAGACCTGCAAATAACGTAGCAGTGCAAAGCTAATGGCGTGTTAACCCTGTAAAAGTCTCAAGTCCAAATCTCCACCTCTCATCTTCAAACAGGAAACAATACTCCATGCAAAGTTCCACAACTAAAGAAAAAGCAGCTGCAACAAGACACAAGTTCTTCTCTCATGAAACAAAATAGAGACAAATAAGTTAGTCTTCCTTTCACTAGATGTATCATCGTAGGATCCTGCTAGTTTAAATAACTGAGTTGTTAGTTTTCTACAGAAGCCATTTTAAACAAGAATGGCTCAGATACCGCACCGGATTGCTACAAACTCATAAAAAGCTGCTTTAAGCTTAAGTAAAACAATGTCCAAATTCCATTCATTTGTGGAAAGTGAACGCCTTACCCTAGTAAAGTAAGTTTTTTTTTTTTCTTCAGAATGCTAATGCGAGAGGGGCTTGAAGTATCAAAGAGTCCACAGGAAATGCATGACCCCAATATTATTTTTTTTAAAAAAAATATACATTATATAATATATATTATATATATAAAAAGCTAGTGTAAATGCTTCCATGGTGTGGTCACAAGCTGGAAAGATGAATGCCTTTCAGCTGTTAACCATCCTGCCATTTGCAACAGGCTTTAAAAAGTCATTTTTATCCTCAGACATAATGTGAGCAGTTTTCAAAATGAGGCTGCCAACACTGACTGATGTGCTGATGGGCAGGCAGCTTGCATTGCTAACAGATGTTGTGATCGGCTGACTGAAGCAAGAAGTTACGGGCAGGATTGTTTTCTGCTCCTCCCTGAGGAGAAAAATAAGTTACACAAATATTAAACAAGTACATGCACAAGTATCCGGAACTGAATTGTGTGCATTAAATAAATACTGACATAAACTAATTTTTAGCAACAGGCTAAACATCTTACTATGGAACGGTACGCTCAAGATGTTAAATGCAGTCTGCCTCATTTTCAAAGGCTGCATTACACGTTAAAGACTACAGAACATAGAAACCTAAAATAGTGTATTTTAAAAACTACCTCTCTATGGAGATTTGTGCAAACAGTATGACATTTAACCTTTTGAAATTTTTCTTAATTTCTGTTAACTATAAAAATACTTTTGCAATTTTTGCTTACTGAATGTGAAAACTATTTTTAACAGCTGTGACGCGTTTCAGTATACGATCACCACAATGCATACGGACAATGGTACCATCCTGTGCCTTTCATATCTGTGACCTAGTTCTATTTCTTAACAGGTTCTTCTCACTTCACCATGTATACACAATGCAGATGTCTAATCGGAGTCTGAGCAGGTACGTAGTTCATCCTTAAACAATCATGCTTCAACTATTCTGATGCTGCTGTTTGTCTAGTACTGGCAGACACTGCTGTTTTGTCTAACACTCACAGAATCACAAGGTCTTCACCTAAACTTTGTCTCTTCTGTTCCATAGATTCTTTCTGGTGCTGCTTTAGTGGATGTCCATTCTCTACAGTTGTTCCATTGAGCAGCTGATCATCTTGAGGACTAATACCTAGCTGTATATCCAGAATCTCCTACAGGAGAAAAGGAGAAACGTCCATCAGTTCTGTCACTACCAGCTTTTCATTTTCCTATTATGTTCCATTACACAAAGCTGATGGAAATTAGAGTCTCATCACAAGACTCCTTATTTTTATTTCATGCTATTGGAACGTCTACCACATTTTACTACAGGAAAAAGGGAAAAAAAAACCCAGTTATTCAAAGATGGCCGTGAATGACAACAGTAGTATGAACATCAGTTGCTAAAAAATGGTTTCTCAGGTGAGATATGAAGGAGGCAATAAAAACAGTGAGAGCTGTTTCAGTCATTAGGAGCAGAGGAAAGGCTAAAGATAATGGTCCTTCCATCCATGTAATGGCGAGTCACAATTCCACCAGAACAAAAGCTGCAGTGAGTACTGTAAGCCAGTATTGGAATGTATTATGGAATATGTTCCAGATAAGAACCTTGATTTCTTTTACGTGTACAATGCTTAAAAAAAAAAGTTTTATGTCTGCACAACAAAGGAGGAAATTGCATAGAAGAAACTGAGGCAGATGCACAGAATTACAAATAAACAATGAAGTAGTAGTGAAAACAAAAGAATACTGGATTACAATCATTTAAATGACTTTACTATTAGAATCAGATGAGCATGAACTTTAAACTAAATTATCACATTTAAATGTAAACTTCAATGTAAAACATTCTTAACTACAGTTCCAACACTGGAGGGGAAGGGGAAAGGAAAAGACTCCCCATCATTACTAATGCTATCAAAAGATAAAGAGCAAAAAGCTAAAAGCTATGAGAAAGAACACAGCGAGCTGTTTTTAACTTCGGAAATTCTAGCCACCTGGTATCAGAATGAGAAGCGTGAGACCCCTAGTGTTAAAATAAGGCAAATGTTTGATATAGTCACTGCAAAGACTAAAACGAAAAGGCTTTGCTATCAACATCATCTACTAATTCACAAAGAAATTTTACAAGGTTTTTAATAACTAATGAAAAGACCCAGTGAGCTCTTCAGAGACACAGATTTGTTGTACTTACTTCTATTTGTTCACCTTGCCCATCAGTTTCGTCTGTATCAAGGGCTGACAGCTCCAATTCAATGTCTCGATCTGGCTTTGTGTCTGCGCAGTCTTCAGTATAATCAGTCTAAAAAAAAAAGGAATTAATATGTTCTGTAAATATCAAGTTGGCTTTTCACCTGCTTCAACAACACTCAAGTACTGAAGTGAAAAGAGAAGATGCATTTCTAGGACACAACATTTCTATAATACAAAAGAGTTAGACACAAATAGAACTTTGAGCATAGACAACATAGGATACAAAGCTAAACGTAATCACATTAAAGTACTGAAACAGACAGATAAAATGAATAATGAAGTAGAAATTTCTGGACAGCCCATTGGCAGAATGTTTAGATTCACAAAAATGTGCAAGTAGAATAAAGAGTAATGGTTGCATAAAAATGGATTGTCACATTCTTCTCATTTTGTAAATGTAAATGAAACCATAGCAGATGAACCTGCTTGATCTCAGGGAAACAACTGGGTGCAACAACAATATTGACTTAACTTGCACAGAATGTGTTATAAATACTTGGGAATGTTGAAACTAATGTCTGCATGCACTTATGTATATAAAAAAATCTCAAACATTTGTCTCATCCCAATTACCCTTTTCTTTACCTCACCATTCCTCAAATCAATTTCCTTGCTTAAAAGATTTAAGGTAAGACGACTGCCTTCATCTAGAGAATTCCACTTCTGTTGCATGGCTAGTGCATTCGCCTCTCTCTGAAGTAATAACGAGTTACTTTTGGCCTACGGAAAGAAACATCTGTTACGAACAACTACACTTAAACCATGTATTGTCAAATGGCAAAATAAACCAGCTTACAAAATGAACAGTTCTCTTGCTAGATGGGTAACTATGTATTCCTTTAATGCACAGCATGTTTGTTCTGCATTTGCTGACAGGTATCGCCCACGACTTTCTCCCAAAAATGTCAATGGAACAGCTCATATTAGCAGTCCTTATGCATCATACTAAGTGCTGCGGTACTAGCATCTATTTAACCCTTGCTGATCATTTTGTCAATTGCACTATTTTCTGTAGGCTACACTAAGAAAATTTATGTCAAATCACTTAACTAAATCACTTAAAAAAAAAAATTAAAAAACCACATGGTATAATATCTGATCTTACCTGCTGTAACTCAATACTCAATAGATCTCCAGTGCTGGAATGCTTTCTGTGACCAGACAAATCTGTAACTATGAATCTGTCCCTTTAAGAGATAGAAGGCAAAACTAGGAATTAAGAACAAGTTCTCTAAATCAAAGGCCGCATAACCTTCATTAGTCTATTAATGTTAGATTTTTGGATAGAAACTATGTGTCCAAGTTAATGTGCTCTTCATCGGGGCTCACAAACTATCCCCAGGCATCATATGAAGAAAACATCCTTATTTTACATATGGGTAAGATGTAGCACAAAACTTGAAAATACTCAAGATGGCAGATTTTGACATGACAGCTTGGCAGTACATGACTCCAATTATTTGATCAGGTCTCTCAAGGGGTACGTTGCTAGTAATTGGGTATTATTAGCTGCATTAAGTATTAAAGACTACACAAATTTTAACCTAGTTTTTCCTAGGCTTTATGCTGAATAGGAAAAAAAACAACTTTAAATTTAAGAACGTCTATTAATAGTTCTAGATTCCCCCCCACCCCACACTCAGGATTTTGAAGAACAAAAAACCCCACACCTTTCTGTATAACGTGCTGATGTAGTAGAATCTGAGCCATAGGCGCTCCATCTTGAGTCAACAGCATTGACATAAGGGACATAATCTGTAACAAATTAAGATACCATTCATTATCTTCTCTGTTCTTAAAGTGGGATATACAGGTATTTTAGCTCTTTGCACCTTCATTGCTGTAGTAAGTATGCCAGGATGAAGTGCTCATGATGTACGCTATATCGCCTTACAAAGCCTGTACTTGTACCTGATACACTGATGGGCTTCGTAGCACTTCCTTGGGAAGCAGTGGCCTGAATAGGATCTGTTGTGTGATAACCCGTGCGGGATGACCTGGAGATTGCACCCCACTTGGAGATGATCGGTCCATCGCTAAACGGGATTATAGGATCTTCTTCCTTTGCCCTTCTCTGAGTTTCAAATAAATGCACTCTTCTTTTAACGTCCCCGCTGTCCAAATCCTACATAGTTAGGAGACAGAAGATACATGGACTCATTTGAGGTTATTCAGATTCTTCAGCTGGCCAGTAACTTTCTGATTATTGTTGCTGAATACAATGCTGAAAGTCTGTCCAACTAGAAAGCCAAGATGGGCCTCAATGATTTCACTATTGCCCTTTAATGGCAAACTGACCGTGAGAAAGCTATTGCCAGTGCTAAAAGAAATAATTTTGCTTTTCCAAGCTTGTGTTTCCAGGCAGAAAAAGTTCCAGTATGCTTTAAGGTCCTTCAGTGCCCTTTCCTGTTCTTGAAGGAGGCAGTATCAAAGCAGGCTTGGGATGAGTTTTGGTTACACCTGTTTAAAGGTAGTCTGCTGCACTACATACAGAAAGTCTCCAAAAAGCATGAGCGCTTACGCCTCCAGAGGTAAGCTGTATTCCATGATTCATACTGCACATTTTTGGTTCCCTAAAGTCTTTCGGTTAGCTTTTTTTTTTCCTCTCATGGAAACTGAGTGATAAATAAACAAGTTGTAATTTATTTTCACAGATTTGTTGGCATTAAACTGTTTATCAGAGGAGAATGTGCCTTCCAACCAAGGAAGAGGTGTAGTCTAGGAAAATAGTTCATGTGGGTAAAAAACAGACAAGATTAAATTAATGCTGATTATTCTGGGTCCACAGTATTTCAACTTTACTCTGTGCGTGTATATTGCTCTTGAGATTAACTTCAAAGTAAAGATATTCTGAAACAATGAAAACGTAACAAATCTTAGAATCATGAAGAGGTCAGTGATTAATTCATACAGGACGGACTACTGCGCTAAGCCAAACAGGAAATGTGTTTCTGCGATGGAAACACCTGCTCTGAACCAGTTACAGTGACCCTGTATTAACCAGTCAAGCCTGCCACTGCAACGTATTCTGAGACTATTTTTGATGCCTCAGAAATGGTAAGGATGTATGTGTACACATACATATTTCTAAAAAGAACTCTGAAGAAAGATAAACAAATAGTCAAGAATTTTTATCCCATTCTAATAATCAGAGAACACATTTAAAATTAATGAATTCTTATCAGTTTACAGAGCATCTACTCAAAATATTTTGGCTACAAGTTTGAGTTACAGAGATCTGTTACCAAAATAGTTGTTTCAGACATCTGAGAATTTTATTCACGGCACTACATTCTGTCACTGAAGTAAATACATTGTTTACAAAACTGGGAAAAGATATTCCAAGCAACTTCAAATGGGCAGAACTACTTTAAAATACTAAGAATAGAAGCTATCAACTTTAAAAAAAGGCTTGTTTAACCAAACAGAAGACACTTCAGCACGTAAGTATCATTACACTAACGAGATAACATGCAGAAAAGCCCTACCATTAACACAGCATTTGAATTGGCAATCACATCCTTGGGCTCTGAGTCGATAGCATTTATACAAGAGCCAATAGTGCCACAAGACCAGGGTGAATAGTGAGAGAGATGGTCTTCCTCAAATTTAGTTCCACTCAAATCACTGACACTCTCCGAGAACTACAGAAAAGGGAATAAATACGCAGTGAATAATAAAATCAGGGAATTCAGTCTTAAAATAAGAAAAGACATTTACTGCTATTTAATTAAATTATGTCAAAAGTCAATCAAGGAGTTCTAGCTGTATTCAAGACTCGACCTGGGGACAACATAACCTGTTCTGTCAAATTTTAAACCAGTGCTGCTGACAGCTGTTTTGCCACTACAAATAACTGCCTGGTCTGCCAAGGCGAGAGACTGAAATCAGTGTCACTATGTTAGCGGCAGGTTTCTTCAGGCAAATACCTACAGTAATTAAATTGAGAGGAAGCCATGCATTTTCCTTTAACATATAAGCCAGTGGCAGAAAAAGGTATGACTTAGAACCCTCCAACCTGGATGAAAAGGAATAAATTCTCATCTACCTTCAATGTACCCATAACAGACTTCAGATACACCTACCTTACAAGACCTTTTCTGAATAATCAGAGTCTAACATCTCAAATATCATAAATGAAACTGTCAAATCACAGCAAAGAGCGCTTGCCACAGTGGTTCTCAAACTAGTTTCTTTGAAAGCATTTAATTTACACATATAGAAAATAAATATAACATTTTTTTTCTATTCAAAAGCACACTATTCCTATTTGTTGTGTATTTCCATTCTTGTTTACAGCCTTATCACATATGTACACAATGTTCTACTGATGTCTTTTGCCTGCTTTAAGAGATATATTTTCTCTGGCACTCAACAAGCATTTGCAGCTTGATTCAGTCTACTCATCACGTCATAATACCATTTGGAGTATAAGAGGGAAGGTCCTTCTTAATGGCAAACAACTGTTGTTCCCTACACAAAAACCTGGAGGTTCACAAAGCCAGTTCAATAACATCACATTTCCTTTAGCGATGGTAAACTGGATCACTTCACTTCTTGATCGTTTTTCAGCAATCACGTTAGCATCACCTTGTAATCAAACTGAATGTATTCATTGTTAGGTATTACTTTCCTTCTGCTAGAAGATTAATTTTATGAACAATAAATGGTGGGTAGAAAATCTTTACTAGAACTATTAAATGGCACCTTACAGGAACAGGAAGGGAAAATAAAGAATTTCTTTGGCTTCCCACCTCTGTGCTGAAATCTACACTGAAGAGAGGAGAAGGTGGTGTTGGAGATGGTGTTGCCATAGGAAGGGCTGACGATACCAGAGGAGTTTTCTGCGTGTGGTACTGTGCCCATTGCTCTGGCTTCCGTCTTAATTGCTCATCATAACCAGTCTTCAAATGACCACAAGGCTCCTAGCAATAATAAATGTAAGACTGTGTATCCTCTCATATTCTAATCAGAAGGTAAATACTTGCAGGGGACACACTTGGACCCCGGATTCCCTTGGGGTCTGTGACCTTCCAGGGGGAGAACCTGGCCCATGTATGGTAACTCAAATCTTAAATACATAATTAATTCAAGCAACGTGCATGGGAATTAAAGAGGCAGAGGGGCTCTGGTCCTAATCCAGATTAGAGTGGTCTATTTTATGAGTCCATTTGATTAAGGTTAAAAACAAAACAAGAACTTTGTCCAGGTTGCATGTCTTGATCACTGTAACCCCAAACAAACAGAAGAGGTCTATGCTAATTATTTACCAGCTTTTCAGTAATGACCTTCAGAACCAAGACTACATCCTTCCCTTTCTGGCTCTCACTTACCCTTGGTAAAGGCACAGTCCTCTGCTCGTTCGGAGGTTGACAAGCCACAGAGTAATACCCATCCAAAGAGCTGTATCTCTCACGTAATGATGTCTGATAGACAGATGAGTGCATCACATCCATGGGAGGTAAAGAATTGCTCCTAATAATATCATCTCGTGGGTACATCTGTGGGCGCCAGATGCGCCTGCTGTCATAAACTGGAGCATACATTCCAGAAGGGACAGGAGGAACTGGTCCATACGGCTGCGGAGGAGGAGGTTGGTAAGGAGAATTCAGTCGATCTCGAGGGGGAAATGTACTGTAATGATCGGCATATGGCACGGAAGCAGGTGGGAGGGAGGATTCTGGAACGTTATTGGACCTCACAAAGCGAGGAACACAAGGAGGCACACCAGCTGGTACTGTTGGAGGTGGTGGATAATATCCTTAAAAATTGGAAAAAGGCATATTTAATGTAACCACAAATGACCCAGAACTTTACACCTAAAACAATAAACAGTGTTGATAAATACCTTTAGAGACTGAGGAGTCACACCTTACAAACCTGTTACTGACCCTGTCAAATTTCTGTGCAATACAATTTCACATATGACAACCATATTTGCAGATGCAGTGCTGACCTTTTACTACCTTGACTAATTTGAAAAATGGAGTTTCCCCGAAATCGCTCCTATGAACTAGGTATAACTATGTCACGGAAAAGAGCATCTTAAGCACTTCTTTATCTAGGAAGTTAAAATAGTTCTCTCTAAAATAAAAAGTTATACTGCTAAAAAAAAGAGTAATTCCAAAGGTCCATAAATAACCATTTCACACTTGGCTTATTCTTCTTTCTTTGGAGAGGATTATCTGAACACCTCTACCTTTTGTTCTGAGAGCTTGTGAATGACCTGATGCTGTAACACCTAATGTTTGCTTGAATATAAACATGTACACTGCAACCTAAAAAGATGACTGAAACCTTTCAAAAACGTTTGAGCAAGCACAAAGAAGTCTCACAGTAGAAGCACACTATGCCTCTGGGTCTGAATCCTGCCTATGGATACCCTCATGGATAGGGCATGAGGTGAGCAAGCCTAAATAAATGCAAGTAAACCCTAACAAAGGCAAAAGTAGATGAGAGACCTTGAGGTTCAAGTTCTTCTGGATGCTGAGGTATAAGCTGCATAACATACAGCACACAAACACAAGAACCACCAACACAGGGAGGAATCTACAGGTCCCTCCCATACTCAGCAATGAATCAAATTAGTATTCCATTAAGTTACAATTAAGCTGATATTAAAAAAAAAAGTATATATATCCACAAAACTGAAAGAAGAGTTATTTTGCAGCATTCAGGCTTAACTAGAGAAAAGTTTAGAGCCATTTTTGATTCAGCGCTCATCTCACTCACCTGTCTGCGGGTACTGTGGAACTTCATATGACAGCTGAGTCCTGGGATCTTGGAAATATTGAACATTATCAGAGTGTGGAGGGTAGACGGGTACTCTGGGAACAAATGGGCTGGATTTTGGAGGCACAGAATTAACTTCTGTTCCAATATTAGGAGGACCAGCTGAGGTAGCTGCTGCCTGGCTTACAGGAGTCTTGGGTGGAGAACCAATTTTACTGAAAAGGATTACCAAGAAATCATTAAGCAGATCTTTACTTAGTTCATTTAGCCATCTCTTTGTGTACACTCCCATGTAACGTGGAAATCTGGGTCTCTATGTAATTTCCTCTGGATTTTTCTTTTTCATACCCCAAACTGATGCTATTATGACATCTCAAGCTTCCTCCTAAGAGGACTCAAAAGTGGATATAAATGTTTTGGTATGTACCCAGAAGCTTACATACCACTTGTAAGTGTATTCTGGTAAAGACAAAGGCTTTGAAAAGTTGTTTAGGGGCACAGTGCTTCCCAGAGAAATATCTAAAAATTTTTAAGGGAAAGCTTCAAAACTAGTTTTCCAGGATTATTAAGGGACTATGCACTACGTGCACCGTTCTTCAGGAAACTACAATTTCTGAGTACAAGTTTTTTTTTTTTATTTTTATGTAATAACCCAACAGTAAGAAAGATATCAGGCTGAAAACAACTGAATAAAAGATAAAGGGAGAGATTTACTATTTTATCTATTTTACATGGGAGCATTCAACAGCTGAAACAACCAATGATGGCAGTCTCTGACAACTTGAATCCATGGACTTTGTGCAACGATAGCTGTACTGCGGTGCAAGATCTTACACAACTCTGCAGTCAGTGAGCAGCAGCAACCACTGCAAGCCAGGACCAGAATTCAGTATCTATTGTTTGTCATCCACAAACTCCATGACAATCTAAAAGCAAAATGTTGTGCTTAGTTATCTTTATGAAAAAAAAAGTTACTTACTTTTCAGGTAGTGATTCTGTAGGGGATCCAGAAACATTCTGGCCATTGGCTCCAGTCTTCCCTCCCTTCTTGGTGTTCTCCAAAGCTCTCAAGGAGGTGTCCGCACAGCGAGGGATCAATTGGGGAACACCACTTTCTAGATTAGCTATTCCATTAGTACTTGGCACCATCTTCCCTGCTGCTTCAGGGCTTCCTATGACAGAAATTACGTTTCCTGTTGTGGTTGAGACGGTGCTATTTACGCCAACTTTATTTAGAAGGGGGAATGTTCTCACTGTTGCACTGATTTTTTTGTTCCTCAAGCGGTATCTATAACAAACACACATTCAAATACACAACAGGGAGATTATTTAAAAAGTGGTTATTGTGCAGTTTAATATATTTGTAAAACTAGCAAAACAAAGGGATTGAGAGGAACGTGCTACCCAAAAATTACAGGACTTTGAACTGGTGCCTATTTTAAACAATCTGTAAATAGAACATCAGTGTCTTCCTTGTAACCAAAGATCATATCTCCTCTCAGAAATACACTTCTGTGGTTCTTTGAAAATGGATTTGGGTGAAAACAGCTTCAAGAATGCATAGGTTACATACTATTAAATAACTCCCTTTATTACTTAATCAAAATGTAATTAACATTCTGTCTCTCTGTAGGAGATACAACCGACCCCTGACAGGCACTGATCCCAGACTCAGTTTCAGGAAAGGAAATTTTACTTCATATAGGTTAAAATAAAAAATAAAACTGGAACTAGTTTACAAATATTGCTTTATACTACCTTCAATCTCATATAAAGAGTTATCACTTCAAGAGATTCACAAATCCTTCCAAATGGATAACTGTACAGAATAAACTGTTTTCAAAATTCTATGGAGATTGCATGGACTTAAATTGAAAAGATTAAAAAAAAAAAAGTCTCCCACACTCACTTTTCAAGCTCTTCCTGAGAATGAGCAAATGTACAGTTTGTTCCTCTTGGACATCCCCCTTGCTGTCGAAGGTCTCGGCACATACTTGTTTTATATTTGCTATTTGGTTGTGGCTTAAAAGAAAACAACCACAAAACATTCCACTTAAAATCTAATACACGTCTACATAGAAATAGGCTTAAAATACACACACACACACACATCCATGATATGCTTTTACATTTTGCATCTTTAATCAGAAAACTAAGGAAATTTCTCGTTGATAGGCTAAGTATTATGCCATTGTATGGATGTCACTACAGCAAGCTCTGCTGCATTCCATATTCAGAAATATTAAGTTCTCAAAACCTGAATCCAGTAAATAACAGTACCACCAGTTATTCCACAGAAAAGGTCATAAATATTTCAAATCAATAGTAATTTTTCAAAGTCACATCATTCAGTAAATGTACGTTAAGATATATAATGCAAGAATTGAATATAGTTACCTGAGGAGTTTCATGGCCTTTTCTACTGTAGTTCTGAATGAAATCCACCAGCCCATGTACAACAGTCTTTACAGCGACCATTGCATTTTCCAGCTGCTCCCACGTTGGAGATGCTGCATCTAAAATTATCAAAAGCAAGCTTGTCATTTTGTCAATAATTCAAGTAGTACCATAAACAAGAGGCATCTCTTCTAGGACTTCAAACACCAAGTACTAGGACAGAGCTCAGAGAGCCCTGACGAGTTGATGATATACCACGGTAATTGATAGGAATTTTGAAACCAGGAATGGAGGTTATTGCCTTAACAATTCACTTTGCTAGATACGAAAAATACCAGGAAATGTTTTAAAAGCTTGATTTACCTACCTGGATTTGGATCTATGTTTGCCAGCAGCTCTAAGTGAGGCCTCAGCCTGTTTAAGTTTGCAGGATCCCCTGTGCGCTGCAAGACAATTGTCAATTCTTGCACACTCTTTGCAAAAGATTCTGGAGATTGGAGCTGAAAACAAAGTGAGCATTAGTGTGCTTCATCTTACAACTGTAAACTACTAATCTTAAAAAGATTTCCATTAAAGTGGTTCCTAAACGCAATGCACAGTGTCTTCAGATGGCATATAGACAGTATCAGTGAAGAGAAATTTAATTTCTCAGCTCAGAATCTGCCCTATGAAGCTTCATCATAAGACACACAAAAGGGAGTTAGACTTAAAACTACTGGAAAATAAAATGTCTTCATATGAAGAACACACTACAGCAGTAAGAAAACCTTCATTCCAGTTTTACATAGTATTTAAAATTTAAATTTAGTATAACTAAAGACAAAGAGTTAACTCAAGTGGTTCTTAGACTTTTATTATAACATTTAATAGTCAAATCTAATCCTACAAAGATACCAAAATCATCCCTTTGACAAACCTTGTCAATAATGGATTGCATGTGTGATTTATGTGCCAAGTCACCATAAAGAAGGGAAGACCATTGTTCTGGTGATATTCGAAGTCCTGCTTCCATGGCAATGTGAACAATTTGGGCATCATGTTCTCTCCGCAAAGCCTCATAACTGCGAAACTCTTCTTTAAGTTGCATCAGAGAAGAATCTTCATCCCTTTTAGTGACCTAATAAATAGTAACAGTTAAATACTCCTCCTTTAACAAAAAAAAATTCCAAGTCAATCAGAAAAAGACAGTTACACAGCACAAATCACAGAAGTATTGCTTTTCTATATTTAGCATATACTTAATTTCGTTCCATGTATTGATCCACTTCGCTAGCTGTGCACAGGCAGAACAGCCAGCTCTTCGGGTTTTTTTTTTACAGGATCACAAACTATACCAACTCCGCTACTTCCAACTAGGAAAGTAATCAGTTTTGCTTAAGACGCAGAAAATGTAGTTAGATATTTAATAGTTCTACTAGGAGTTTTTGCTACCCAATATTAAAGGATGACTTAAAGAAACAGTAAAATGTCTAGAAGTGACTTAAATAACAAAGGGGGAAAAATTTAAGATACTGACATTTAAAGAACATAATATTTAATGAGAGTCCGTTATAAATGCTAAGTAAAACTCTTAGGCTACATAAGACATTTGTCTTAAAGGAGAGTAAGAGGTCTCACTATTTCTATGTTTTGTTTAGTGATATTGTGATAATCACATGTGTCCCCCTCTCATGCCCAGTGTTGGAGCTAGGGAAGTTCTCAGGACTACAGTATTCCAAAATTTTTCTTTAGAATGCTGGAATTGGATTCTAGTCTTGGAGAGCACCCAGGCCAGCCTAGCACATCTGGCCATGGCCTACTCTCATGAATCTAAGTAAAGTCAAAAGGGATTTTATTAAAACATTTCACTTCTTCCTGAAGCAGGCTAGGAGCGCCTACAGAGTCAGGTTTCATGCCTGTTTCCGGGGAGATAATTTCCAGATGACGGGCAGCAGTTAATAATGAGGACAGCAATTTTGGAATCTATTCTGGCTAATTCTACATGTGACCATTTGTTCCTTTTCCAGGGAATTTTAAATATCAAGCAACTACTTCGTGCCAGTTCTAGATAAAAATCTTAGAGTCTACATTATTTAAATGTGTAGAAACTGAATTTATATAACATTTTACAGGTGAAATATACTAATCCTAGGTCGAGTTCTCTGGAGCTGCACTAGTTCACAGTAAGAAACTTCAAACATTGGTATTTTACCTTAAAGCATGATGCTCTATACAGTAGCTGCACAACATGACCAATGCTTGTTTTAGAGGCCTGAGGAAATCTTGGTTCTAGCCTTTGTACAACAAAAAGTACCAGAACTTTTCTTGAGAGTGCAGAGCCATCTTCCAGTGCCAGTAACACAAGTTTCAGTGCCTCCTCTTGCATAGCTTTAACATACAAAAATAAAAGATAGGAAGTGAAATATATTGCCAGAAAACAGCAAGGCTATAATATAATAACAGCATAAGTAGGAGCACCTGAATCATCTTGAACATAGTTCCTTATTACTTTTTATTTCATTAATCGTAGGAAGAATCTTGCTAAACAGTTTAGAAGTAGTATTTAGAAGCACTCTAAGCATAGCAAACTTAAAGAGCTAAGACTAATTTTCAGTAATAAACACATCAGTAGTGCAGTTTTTATACGCTTCTCCACTGTAGAGTCTTCTAGCCTTTGTCATTTTGGATATCTCATCAACATTAGACTGCAAAACTGTATAAAATAAATACGGGAACAGTACAGCAATGCTGTTATCAATTACTGGAATCAAGAGGGGGCTACTTCCAGTTTAAACATGATTTTCTTCTAACTTCTGTGCTTGCTTTAGCAACATTCTTAACTGAGAATTTGCTGTTTCTATCAAAGATATAAACAGGATCATTACTAGTTTTTAAACTGAAGTATGCTGCAGATGAAATTATGCTGATTGTATTTACAGCTGAAGTACGAACAAGACAGCATTTGCAGTTTCCTGTCTAACCCTAATCACAGGCAGCAGTACAACCAGCCCGTGTTAGTTACGCTGCATTACAAACTGTGCGGAAAGCATGCTTGTTTACTCTTCTTTGCCAGGACTTTTGAAATACTTCCTCACAATTTTGAAAACCAGTTAATAAGAGGGAAAAAGAAAGACCAAACCTCTAGAACAGTAGATTTTAGTTACTTGTCATCTATTTTTTTTCTACACCTTTCTTTCTGGCAAGGAGTTGAAAACCATAAGTAATTACATCTTCAGTCAAACAGAAGAGATTTCCAAAGAATGTTTTTGTGTCCAGAAAAAGTACGGCTAAGCATACTCTGTTGCAGATTCTACAGGTACTTTACCTGGTCCTAGAAACTGGCATCCTCGTGCCCTGACAGCAGCCCAAAGATTGGCAGAAAGCTGCTGAGGATTTTGGTGCTGCAAGATCAGTTCAGTAACGGTTCTCTCTCCCAGTGATCGAGCTGCTCTCATAGCTCTAACTCGACCCTCTTCCTCCACCAGCTGACAATTCACCAGCGTCACGAGCTTCCTTTGCATTGGACGGCTCAGCGCACTCTGATTCAAGCTTGCAACACCTTCAAAGAGAATGAGAAGAGGCAAACTATTGCTTCTAATCAGAAAAATTTACCTGAATAAGATAAACAAAAATGTCAAATAGCATCTGTCTTACTCTAGGACCTGGATACTCGTCACAGGTATCTTCCCTTTTTTTCAGCAACTCTGTGTAATTCATTATCAAAAAGAATTCTAAAGTCTTAAATTGATATCAAGTCCATCCTTTGAGGAAAGTTCAGCTTTAGTTCAAAGGTAGCCCCAAGGAAATATTATTAAACAAAAAAGAATATTTTGTCAACTTAAAATTAAAAAAAAAAAATCAAGTGTCACAGATGTGAATAAGCTTTTAAAGACATAAGGGAAAGTTTATAACAAAAATTAGAGGATTGTCCCATTGATGCCTCAAATCAGTGCTGAAACTCAATGCCATTAAAAGTAAGCTACCTCAAAATTCCACCATTCAGTAGAGACTCACCTTTTCCTCCACTTAATGGCTTTAAGTAGAGTGCCAAATCCTCAACACATTTCTTTGCTACTTCATAATGCTTGTTCTCTCCTACATTACTCAACTTTACAGTCTGATGATCAGGTACCTAAGAAAATGCAAGGGGGAGGAAGGGGGAGAAGAATTACACACACCCGGCTGACCGATCCGACATGCCTACGACGGCACCAACATCACTACTACTAATTACATAACACTGCAGATGTACACTGCTTTTTAGAGAAGCAAAAGACAGGACCCACCCAAGGGATGTAGAATGTAATAAGGAATAACAAAAACGACTCAAGATGAGGATCAGGGTGATGAAAGATTATATTTTTGTTAGTACTCAACACATTAAGAAGAAAAGTAGGATAGAAAACAATAGCCAAGGTCTAATGAGAAGGTACTTAAAAGATGAATGAAGAACACAAGATTTGGGAGGATGATTAGTGTACAAGATCAGCATGATTTACTACAGAGACAGGGAAAGTTATAAGACAAAATTAACTGGCAAGAAAATAAGAAAAAAATCAAATGCAAAGTAAAAAAATAATTTAAGCATAATTTGGGCGTGCGGAAATCTTCAAAGGGAAGAACTAGTGAACAACTTGGTGGAAAAAAAACTCAAAAGCAGAATAACAAGGTCAAACAAAATAGAGGGTGTATTAGTCACAATACATCCAATTGTTTGAAAGACACTTCAAGAAGTTAGAGACCAGGAAAAAGGATGTCATAGGATCAAGGCAGTGATTTGACAAAAATAAAAAAAAAACCAGGAAGGAACACGTGAATTTGAGAAACAAAACCACTTTGACACAGATAATGTCATTACCAATAGCTGTGTCAAGGCCTGTGATATGACATTAAAAAACAAAGTAAAAAGTATCATCTCACTGCATCACCCAGGTGTCACAGTGAGGGTAATACCAAAAAGCACACGAATCAGCATAAGGTGAACAGACTTATTTAGTCTCCATAAAGCGCAATACTGATTATATAATCGCTGTTTTGCCATCGCTACGAGACAGCACAGGGAACATTCCTGGCCCGGCTACCAGTGCCTGACAACGCAACTGAAAAGCCATCATCATGCATATTTTAAAAAATTTATACACACATACTTGGTGTGAAACTTGGTTAAACAGCTAGCATTTTGAACATGTGACATGTAGAAATAAGATTCTTTGCAAACATAAAATGAATGAGTGCAATCTGCAGGTTCACTCTTCTAATGAGAATTCTGACAGATAATTGTCTGTTTCTTAATTGGTCTTTTTTCTCCACTCACAGTTCAAGAGCCTTTTTAAACCAGAATTCAGTTTACAACTAGAATATGTTTTTATTTTATGACAAGAGGACGGTCCTGAAAATGGTGTGGTTGCTTTTAGAGTATGCATGTACTTCTAAATATTACAAAGTTAAAGCCTTACTATTTTTTAGACTAAAACGAGGGGAAAAGATCAGCACATGTATTGCAACTGGCATGTAAATGGTAATAACACAAAGTGGCAAAACACAGAGCTTCTTAAATCATACCTGGGCTCCAACTAACTGGAGGAGTGCAAAGTTTACAGGAAGCACATCGATGTCTGTATTGATGGCAGTCTGGTCGAAAGGACATGCCTTGCGATGAAGCTTGTTCAGGCAGGTCTTACAGACAGTGTGAGAGCAACCTAAGCTGATGGGTTTGTGCACATTCTCATCAAACTCGTTGTAGCAGATTGGGCAGGACAGAAATTCTGTCCACTGAGCTGCCTGCACAGGCATTGTGGAAGCTGGACACTTGTTTAGCAGGCTAGCAGACCATTATTTCACTGTACTATGTTTTGGCAGCTGTAAGTGAATAACAGAGTATTTAAAACATGCTTTCTGTAATTTAGAACTATTTTTAATTAAAAACCCCCACCATTTCAATATTTTACAGAATAAAATCAAATCCTTATTGTGAAGTACTCAAAAACCCCAACTTTGTGTTAGTCTAGTAATTGTACCAAAAAAGGCTCATGAACTGAATTAAGGCAGGCTACCATAAGTTGAAGTAAAATCTATTCACAAAAACTGCCATTAAATTTCTTCTCACAGGATTAAATACACCTTTAGCGTAGGAAGAGGAAAACATTCACTGGCACAGAGAATGTAAAGGCATGAATCACAGTAACCATCTTTCACACCATCTCATCTAACCTCAAGTTCTCAAAACCCTGAAAGCACTCCCTGGTTGGAGAACAAGCCTGAAGTGGGGAGAAGACAGGTTTATTTTTCCTTTTTTTTTTTCTTTTTTTTTTCCAAAGGGGGAGTTAAAATATTCTTTCCATTTGAACTGAAGTAGAACAATGCCTTCCTTCTGCAGACCTTATTCAGACTTAATGACACACCAAACTAAACAACTTTGCTTTTTTTTTTTAAAGACTCATTTTCTTTCTGTAAAAGACAATCAATTAACCAGTCAATTAATAAAAGTTAAGAATCATAAGAAAACATTAAAAGAATGAGAGATTACTTTTTAGTTTTATGATTTTCTTGTGTTACTTCCCCTGTTTCTCCCAAAAACCCATCGGAGCACTCAAGGGCAGAGATTGCTATACTCAATTTTGCTTTTCAGATCTCTACCTTACACAAAAACGCAACTCCACTTCCATGAACTCACATCAAGATGATCTCTGATGTGCTGAAAATCCAGGTATTTAGGACAAAACTTATGATAAGGCAAGCAATAACTTCTGTTGGCTTGCTATTAAGTCTTCTCTCTCGGAAAACCTCACTCTGTGCAGGAGTACCACGCAAATTGTTTACATAAATGTATTCCAAAGAAAAGACGGATTTACAGAAATTGTTCTGAAAGACATTCCATCTTATATAATTAATGTTATTGAAAAAGATAACAGGCCTAAGAAGTTCATCGAAACTGTTTACACTGACGCTTTCGTCACGAAGATTTAAATCCACAGCTTCACCTAAGAGCTGAACAGCCTCACCCTTTGCTGCAATGTGCAACGATGTTGACTTTCAATGCAACCCAGATACCAGTTAGTGCACTTCAGGGCTACAAACAAGCTTCTCCTAGCAGCTTGTTAGAAATGCAAATACACAAATGTTTTAATTACATCTTAACATTATTTTTTTTTTCTTCCTCTGATGACGGAAAAAAAGGTAATTGTTTTGAGGAAGCCGAGATCTCCCCTCCGCGTTTGAATTCAGTAAGTCTTTATTGCAGTTCCATTGTTGGCTGTGTTACAACTTAATTAATGCTAAAGTATCGCACCATTGAAATAATTACGAGAACACCAAATAGACTCTATCTGTGGATGTATTTTATGTTAATTATGACCATCTGTTTAGAAATTCTATTTAGTACTATGAACATTCAGTGCCCTTTAAGTAACAGGATACTTGTACAAGATGTCCTTATTTCAGGGAGCTTTTCAATATTAGGCAGCGATTCTTCCCCCAGATGAATTCCCATAGTAAGCGTAAAATACAACAAAGTGAAAGTTGAACCTGTCCCTTCGAAACCAAACTGCTGAGGTAAGAGTTTCAACATAAGCCAAAATATTCACATGCATTGGACAAAACAGATTTTCATCCCACTTCTAGGAAAGCACAATCAAAGCTCCTGCAAGAATGAAAAAATTTGCAATCTTCTTTAATCTACTAATGCTACGTACACTTTTTAACCAAGGAAATTCAAAAGCAAAACCAGACAATGAGCCAACATGCCTAGAAAGACTTTTAATGCCTCTATAAAGAATCCCACCATTTCCTTAGCACCTCTCCTTCAGCTTGCCTATCAAAACAGCAGGACAGGAGATGCTCAGAATGGGAGTGCCAAGCCTCGCAGTAAACACTTTCCCTAAAGTTCTTGCCGGCATTACCAGAAATGTGAAGCTACCAACACCAACACTACTGCTGACCTAGGAACGCTCTGGGTGTTTTTTCGCTTGTCTGAACACACGACACAGGTAACAGCACGAACGAGACGGCTCTGGGAAGTGTACTACTATCATGACTCACACAGGGAAAAGTTTAAGGAAAGGCTAGCACACACACTAATACGCTGTTGGTCACTGACAATCTCCTAATAAACGGTCTCTATTTCCACACTGCTCATTAATTACCTCAACCGCAACCTCTGCTCTGAGACAGTACCCACATTCAGTTTCCACAGATACTTCAGAGACTTGCAAGAAACAGCCACCTCTCTGTTTACAAGCTGTTAAAATATACTTGTTTGCTTTCCTGACCAGCACAGAAATAAAACACAATAGATTCTCAAAGCGTGCACCATCGATTTTTAAAGATCTATCTCTGCATATTTAACCATCATAAATGACAGATTCTATTAAGCATGTGTTGACCTTCAGATTTCTTGACAGGAAAAAGTCTAATTAAATCAGCAAACAGCTGGGGAAAGCTCTCAACTCCTAAAACTTCAAGCAGCCATACACAGAGGAAGCCTCCATACCCTATTAAGCATGCCAGCTATCCTGCCATTCTTGCACTCCAGTGTGTTAAGAAAACAATCTCACATCTCCTAATTATCATGTCAACTTCTACAAAAAGCATAAGCCAAATGCTTAATAGATTCTTGCTCCTTGTCAGAAACAATGTATTTCAAGGATGTCCTCTTGAAGAACAAATTGCTCCAGCGCTCTAAACTGAGCAAACACAAGGATAAGAGCATTAAAAAAGGCAGCAAACTAGGAATCAGCTTGGGTTTGTTTTTAACAGACAGTATACTCCGCTAGTACAACTACCCTTGGTCTATCTGCTCGTTCTGGCAGACATGCTATCTATCTCTACACACACAGGGCTTCTCTTCCCCACCAAAGTGGAAGCACACTGCAAATAAAAGAAAATCCCAAAGAAATGGCTGATACAGACACCGGCCAAATATACAAGGTAAAGAGTTTGAAAAGACACGGTAGTTTTTACTTAAAAGATGCTTACGTAGTATAGTTACAATACATTTCATAGTATTACTATTAGAAGCAATACTTCAGATGACAAACTGAAAAACGCACAAGCCTAAATTCAGAAATTACGTCATAAAAAACTACTGCAGTTGAGTTAATTTTCTGTTTCTAATACAGTAACATTTTCCTACTGCACTAATGGTTGCAACGGAGCGGAGTAACAATGATAAATGACTGATTTTCTCATGCTAATTTTAGCCCAGAATATTTGATGAGATTGGAAGGGGTGGCGGGTGAGGCTGAAGCCCCCGATGCTTTTTCAAACAGCTATACCATATACAAACGATGGAAGTTGTAAAATTTAGATGTTCTTAATTTTACATTAATTTATAGCTACCTAATCCCATGACATTCTTTACAACTAATCCAAGTCATTGTACTTGCCCAACAATCTTTGGACATGATAAATATCACTTAATCCTGATTTCCTAAAGAAACCAAGCTTAGATGATTATGCTTTCTCTGTTAGTCTGTTCCTCTCCCAAACTAACCTCAGGATCCCTGGACCTTTTTTGAGTAAACCTGACAGAGATGCGTCACGTCTGAAACGCATATACATTGCATGAATACTGGTATCTGCAAAAAGGTCCAAATCTGCATGCTTCTCAGGAAAGGCTACAGCACCAGGCTCAGCAGTTTACCCGTCTGTTCTGCCGACTTTTCTGATCTATTAGCATCTACGCACCAGCCAACCAGAAGCCAGCCCAAAAATATCACATTTTGTTCAGATATAATAAAAGGCTACTTGGAAGGCAGGGACGTGCTACAAATCTGCAGGAATTCCAACAAACCTTTAAAGACAGAGGGCTTGATCTCTGAAGAGTAACGTTGAACATGTGGTGCTTGGCCTGCCAAGTTCAGTACCAGTACTCGTTAAGCGAGGCAAGGAGAGGTTTCAGAACCCCACGGCAGGATACTGAGCCAGCACGTTGAGCTGAACGCTTCCTGGACTAGCTAATCAGAAATTCTGATGACAATGCTTTATCTTAAAGTCTACCTTTATCCAGGGCTTAGAAGCCTAACACCAGAAGGAGATAGCAACTTCTCCACACCAGAAGTTAATGTCCTCAGGAGTCCACCAACTTAACATAAAAATAGAGAAAGGGATATTCTTTAGCTAGTGGTGCTGGTCCTGCCTTGCATTTTAATTCAGTGACTAGATTTCTCACACTAAGACACGCAAATTCAATTACTTTTAACCCATGTTTTCATCTTACAAAGAAGCATCCAAACACAGACATTTAGAGATGGGGCAATTTCAGTCCCTTCCCTTAAAGCTACTCCTCCTCACACATAAAAGACCTGAATATTCATCAAAGACAACCGCAGCCTCATCTTCAGTTGTCTGAGTAGATGACTTAGATTTTGCTTCATTTTTAAAGATCATTTGTGCATTTTTACTAATCAGCCATTGGATCAAATCTAGGTGTAGTTCTTTGAGCAAGAAACAAAAAAATTCAGTGTCTCCTCGCCAGCTACATGCCCCAATTCCTAGGCAGCATGGTGAGCATGGATGTCAACCTAAGAAAACTTTTTTATCTTCAAAGTCAAACAGGTTCAACATGAGGTAGGAAGCAATCCCCTTCAAAGCTGCACATTGCCCGGAGTCAGACCATTTACCAAAATGAGAGATAATCAAGTCTCATCCCTTTTCAAAGGCAGGTTTGAAGGCTTGAACTCGGTTCCTCCATAGCCTAGGCAAATGCCTAGGACGAAAAGAGAAGCAGCCGTATCACCAACAGCAACATTTCTGAAGAGAAGTGGCAGTCTTGCAGCTCCACGTTAGGTCTGCTCCACTCAGGCCTACTTGATCAGGTCCCTTGTGGGACTGGGGCAAAGGAAAGGCTAATAAGCACAGCTTGTGCGAGAATGTGACATGGAATAATTCTGTCAGTGCTGAATAAAGGAAAGCCTTCTCTACAGATGAAGGAAAATCCTGAAAAACTTGGGGGATTATATGGCATTTTCATAATTTAAGGTAGTCCAATTACCATTCCACTGAGGATTTAAGTCTAAATGTTAGAATTCAACTGATTTTTTAATCACTAAATTAAAGAGTCCTTCATATTGACTTGCTCTTAATATTGACTGCAGAGATCATGGTATTTTCTAAGCAATCTCTATTATAATTTCCCACTTACACAGATTAATCGTCTGTTTGCACTACAAGGAGGTAGCTTTTCCCAGTCCTTCTTCCTAAGTTCCTATGTAGTTCTGAAAGCATCCTGACTGGGTCAAAAACTTAGTGCCCACGTAATCAAATTATCAGTATTAAGTTATCCTCTGAAGGGGCTAGAATCTTTTATTCATTTCTCTTCAACAGCCATCATCTACAGATCTAAAAAACTAGCTTCATTAAAGGCTTAGAAAAGGGCCATCCCCATAAGAGCTTTGCATCATTCAGCTATGACGGCTTGAAATTAAAATAAATCCTCTTTACAGGGCAGACTTGCTTATTCTCTTTATATCACAGGCAAATTCTATATATAAAGCAGAGTTTCTTAATGACCGTTAAAGACAGTATTTCAATGCAGTTCTTTCACTGAACGTTAATGCTACTGGGAGTATCCACAAGAGTATTTAAATTCCAGAAAAGTTATCATCAAGAGAAAACTTGGTGACACACTAGAACATATATCTCTGTCCAGACTAGGTTTTGCCAAAGCACCCATGGGATGCTTCACTCTTAAAAAAATTAAAGTTAGATCCTCTCTCCCTCCCTAAAACATGTGGCTGAAGAGTAATTCCCTGCGAACAGTGCTGCAATTCACTAACACATATTTACGCTCATGGTCGCGCACTGACTGCCAAAGCTCTCTCAGTTCAGAGGTAAATCCCCCCGCAAGCCACCCCAGAGTCAGTGTACCCTCAACACTTCACACCTGCTCTTTCCTGTTTAAGCACTGCTAGCAGAAATTCTGTTACCAGACTTTAAAAGTTTCCTATATACTTATGTAATACCGCTGTGGGGTTTTTTTGTTTCGTAGGTGTCACTGAAAGGAGAGTTTGTCCTTGCCACAAGCTTGATACCAATTCAGTTCCTGTAACAGTATTGACTTCTCAGGACTAACTGAAGGGCAAATAAATGAAAAAATTTCTTTGCCACCAAAATCAGCTGAACTTGAACTGAATGCAGAGAAAGGAAATCTATTTCTGAGCAGATCTATTTTGACACAATTACTTGAGGAAGAGATATACTGAAGAGTTCCTTACTCTTCATTAATATTTTCAGAGAAAAAGGACTTTCATGTATGGCTTAACTCCCTATGCCTTTTTGTGTTTTGGTTTGGTGTTTTTTTGTGTGGTTTTTTTTTTTTTTTAAAAAAAAACATCTCCACGCTTCAACTATGCATTTTACAAAAGATAAATTCCGTATTCTAACATTTTAAAAATAATTTTAATGAACCACCAATTCCATTCTGAGACATAGGCGAGAAAACAGATGGTTCCACTGGTGTTGGAAAGCCTTTTTAAAGTTTGTACAGAATAGCTTAACATGCCTACGGATATAGGTTTTTTTCCTTTTCTCAGGATTGTCCAGTTAGTAAGGAGAGAGCACTTCTATTCATCCCATTAAAGGGTATACAAAATCTTACCAAACAAAACGTACTGTACGCCTAAAAAAATGCTACTAGCTATCACCCGCTGCATACTGTGAATTTTCTACCTATTGGATATTAACAAAGCCTTAAATAAAAGGGATCAATACTAAAGACTAGGACTTAAGTTTGAGACATCTCAAGCACTGACACTCAAATTGCTGGAATTTAATATTTTTGAGAGAAATGGCCATGACCTCAAACAAGACAGGAACCCAAGTTAATAAGAAACCTTTTTTTTTGTGGAAAGCTTTGCTTACGTTGCAGAAATGAGAAAAAGTTCACTAATAAGGCACACAGGTCTCAGGAAATCGATTAACTACAACACTTAAGAAATCGGTGCTTCATAGAATAGTAGTTGCACTAGCTGCAGAATCTTCAATTTCTAGAATTTCCACAGATATTTAGCACAGACCAAAGGTCAAACAGCAGCAACTTGGTTCAGAAGATTTACAATTGTACTTGTTGGTTCTCATTCAAAACGAGAAAGTATTTTCCGGCACAGCTACAAATTCACGCCTTTGTAATCAGAAGGGCTGTTTTTAATTTTGGTTTCAACGTTATGGTATAGCTATAGTGGGCATGAAAAAAAACTATCACAAGCGTAACTTCAGGAATTACAGTTAAACTCAACCAAAATCCCAGGTTTGCACTTCGAGTAAACAGACCTACATTAGAAATTTCCCCAGACGCCGGCCTAAACCCTGTCATTATTTTTTCTCATTAAAGATACATGCCGTTCCACTTTGAACCCTGGCCGTAACCGAACACTCACCGCTCTCCAATCACACTGCTGCCCTCTCCTACGCTTTGTGCTGACTTCTACGCTCAGCTTAAAATCCTCAGCACACCTCGAGCATCAGCAGAACCAAGACCCGCTTTTCCTGCTCAGTTGTTTTGGTTTTTTTTTTTTGCTTAAGACACTTGAAACGTGACACAATGGGTGCAGTTCTGGGGCCTATTTTTCCACCATGACCCTTCTCCACCACCACCCTACAGCACAGCTCCCCGGGAGCGGGGACACTCATGGTACCGGTGCAATTCTCGTCCGTACGCAGGACACCGCGGAACGGGCTGCTCGCTGCCCGGCCCTCCCGAAGGGGCTGCCGGCGCGGTAACCGGCGGCCTCACCGCCTTTCGCCCGCCGGTGCCAGCGCGGAGCAGCCCCGGCCGCTCCCCCGGGCCGCTGTCAGCAGCCGCCGGCCCCGCCGCGCACCTGTGCCCCGGCCCCGGCTCTCGCCGTCATTCCGGAGCCGCCGCCAAATGGCTGCCCCACCTTCCCCCGGCCGGCCCAGCGGCCTAGCGGCGAGGGGGGGGCGCCGGCAGCCCCCTCCCCCGCGCCGCGGCGGCGGCCGGTGCCCAGCGGTGCGGGGGCGCTGACAGGCCGCGGCTCGGCGGGCGAGGCCCAGCCCCGCTCCCTGCCCGGATTCCGCAGCGCCGGGACCCCGGGAGGCGGGGTGGTGGTGGGGGCGGGGGGGGGGGGGGGGCCGGGCGGAGCCCCGCCGGGTCACCGCGTCCCCCGCGCCGGCCGCTCGCCGCCCAGCCCGCTCCTACCTGCGAGGCGGGGGCGGCGGGGCCGGGAGCAGGCGGCGGCCCCGACCTCTCACACGCCATGGGGCGGGCAGCGCGGCGCGGCCCGGCGGAGGCAGCGGCGGGGGCCTCGGCGGCGCCTCCTCATCGCGCTGACAGCCGGGAGCGCCGCCCCGCCCCCTCTCGCGAGACCCGCCCGCCGCCGCGCGAGAGCCCAGCGGCCGCGCCGCGCCCGCCACCGCCCCGCACGTGACCACCGCGGGGCATCGCGGGACCCGGCTTGGGGAGCCACCATCGAGACGGCGGCCCAGACGCGCCGCCGCCGAGGGGAGGCGGCACAGCCATAGAGACGGCGTGGCAGAGCGGCAGGCGCCGCCGCCGGCGCCCCCTGGCGGCCCCTGGCCACTCAGCGCCTGGTCTTCAAACCTGGTGTTGATTCTTTATCTATCTTCCTTCTACATGTTAACGAATAACCCTATCACTGCTGTCGCTCAGAAGGATGAGGGGATTGGAGGCCGTCTCTGGCGCATGTCGCTTGTTGCGGTGCTGCCCGCCGTGGCCTCCCAGGCTGTGTGAGGCCTAGCCGCCACACGGAGGCCGTAGGCCCGGCCAGGCCGCGTCGGCCGGCGTGGGGAGCGTCCGGGGTCCCGCTTCGCCGCAGGCCACCCCTGAGAAAAGCCCGGGAGCAACATCTCATTTCTCTGGTCGCTCACAAAGATCAAAATGGTTTTATTAACCAAGGCTGAGACAGTGTAGAGTTGATAATTCGGAGGAGAAAGCATTCCTCTGAGGAGTAGGTGCTGCTGAAAAACCCTTCTGAAGGACAGAGAAAACGTGTTACTAAACGACTGCCACTTCAACACCGTATCTTGTTTACAGCCACTCACCACAGCAAGCCAAAATACTAAACACTAAGGTACGCGCGGATTTATTTAACTGTCATTAGAAGAAAGCATATCTATTTCTGAACCAAGGTCTTGTTTGCATTTCATTTATTGTGTTAATGACAGGGCAAGCGGTTACATGTATGGACAGGGAAGAGGAAACACCTTTAATGTGAACATGTGCACAAAATCAGGTTTTGTTCACAAAGCTTACCAAGACACTCGAGCCGCAGAACAGAACACGCTGTTGGCCTGTCACACCACACGACTCCCTCTCACGTTTACAAGCAGCACAACAGCAAACCAAAACAACTCGCAATCCTGCTCCCACCGAAGATGCACTTCATAAGATCAGCTTGTTTCCCCTTTGACACACAGGGAAATACCCATGCATACACCTATAAAAATGTCAAACCAAAAACAAGGAATGACCTCTTGAAGTGTTATCGATGATAATCATACACCTGCCAAAAATGCATATTAACTGAACAAATTTAACCACAGCTGAACCAAATCTGTCCCAGAAATGCACAAAACATTTATTTACTGAACTACAGTAACAGCAGCCCAATGTCAAAAGGATGGGGGAAGAGCAGTAAACTTTTTCCTAGTTTTATGACCCCTTCCAAGGATGAATTAGTTTATTTTAAGTAACCAAGTCTGTAGACACAAATGAAAAGCTACATACAAACCTGTACATATACCCAAGTTAACATCTGTAAATACGGCAAGGGCAAGTTCAGGTATTAGCACGCTTTTGAAAAATCAGACTTCAGTTTTATGCAACTAAGAATCCAAGATTAGTGGTGTTTTGTGAAAAACAGGCAAACAATACAAATCACAAGGTTGGGAAGACTGTAAACAGTGACAGACGAATGAATGCAAACACAAGACAACGCTATAAAATGCCTTTTTTTTTTTTCCAAAACGTCAGGCAGTTGCACCAAAAATGACTCCCAAACCTTGTAACTAGAGTAATTGTCATGACAATTACTACAGTTTAAAATCACCAAAATAAGGCAAATTATCAACTTTTCATATGAACTAATAGCAGAGACTGTGAAAGGTTGGGCCTTACGGTTAAAGTACCGGACAAACCAGGTGATTTTAATCTACAGCTACACTAGCTGCTCACTCGGGGGCTGTCATCCCATCGTTATTCACAGGGACACCCTGGTATGCAGACGTGGCACACGCGCTCTCCCAATGATCCTTCACAAGTCAGCTGTCTATGGAAAGTGAGGCATTTTTATGAATTTTTGGAGGAATACTGCACGAGGGGCACGCTTAGCTTCAGAACCCGCTACCTGCGTGTTTAGACTGCAGGGTTTGTGAGAAAGACATAGACAATAAGGCCAAGCATGAACTGGGACGTACAAATATTGCTGCAATCCAACTAAGACATACTTTAAGTGGTAATAATATCAGACGGAGAGCTTAAAAATCTCCTCATGAAACTTCAACTGAAGTTTCCAAGAGATGAAGACAGTAATAATGCTGGCACAGCTGACGGTGCCTATGGCAGATAACAGCAGGGAACTGCACGGTAGATACTGTACACACCTAACCCCTCACATCGCCGATAAAAAAAACGCCAAGCAATGGCTGGTGCACTCACAGACGCAGGGAAGGGAAGCAAGTGAAACCTGTTAACCGGATTTTAAAAACACGCAGGTCACGGAGCGCACGGGCCAGACTTCCGGACTCAGAGCAAGAACTTTGTAACAGCACTTCTGAAACCTGAAGGAACGTGTACCGTCGTGATACAGACAAGATAAAGAACTACTGCTCTTTGCTACCTGAAGAGAATCTAATGTAAGTACCATTACCTCGTGTTAACCACTGAATTGACTCTTTATTCATGTCATCGTTAAGTGGAAGAAACAGATACCAGTCCAGGACAGGTACAGGATAAAGATTCTGCGTTTGATGCTTGTGATGAAACTGAAACGACCTTTGACAAAGTACAAACACACCTATCCAAACACACACAGTTACTGTTTTACCCTATCACAGAATTAGAGTATGAGAAGACCTCTACGTCTAAGCCGCTCCTAGTAAGATATAAAGGATTGTTTTTCCAAATTAACGTAAAAACTGCTATTCCCTAACAGCACACAGCTTAGTTTTTCATATTAGTGTACACGTCTAAGACTCCTGAAAAATGAAGGCAAATGTTACAACTCAACAAATGGGACCAACTGAACTGGAATTGGTCAAATTCGGGTGCAAAACACTGGTGTGACGGAAAACGACGATGAGAAGAAAGAAGTTTAGAAAAATTCATAACTCATTCATAAAACTGAACGCAAGTCCTTCTAATGAGACTATCCAGTTAAAAATTAACTGCAAGGCAATACTGTTTGTTTCTCTCTCTTTTACCAATTCTCTAATTCCAAGAAGCAATCTGAAAGCTTCCTTGATATTTTTTGTTGTGTGTTCCTTCTTAAATATCATAGAGTTTAATATGAACACATGCCTTCTTTCTGTTGAAAGACCTAGCAAAGTCTGGGCAAGTAAGGAGATGATTTCGCCATAAATGGTACCTGAACTCGGTGGGAATGACTGACCTGCTGAATAAATACAAACGTCCCCTTGTCACTACAGATCAGGAACGTCACGGCTCAGGCTTCAGCTTATTGCAATATCAGTAACAGTCTGAAAATCAGCAGCGCCTGCCCTTGAAACAGGGGAGTGCAAAAATAATTGGCAGGGGGAAAAAAAAAAAATCAGAATGCGTTTGGGATGGCAGGAGAGAAGCATGAAATTCTTTCCTGATTTTGCGGTCTTCTTTCAACTAATAAACACCTTTTTTGCACTTACAGCAACAGTAACCTTAATGCAGCAGGCAAGTTTGCTGCTGGCAAGGCCTGTCTTTGATCACTAGTCACATCTTTGTGCTTCTCTCCATTACGTGGGGCTGTATCTAGAATTTCACTAGGCAGGAGCTTTTTTGTGGAGCCTGGCTCCACACCCACCCATCTGTTAATCATAGTCTATTTTAACTTTTGTAATAGTGTTCGGGTTTGGTTTTTCGCTGCTACTCCTCCCATGAACAGAAGTTAAATGCTTTTTAAGAGCAGACTTGTGTTTGAAGTCCATGTCGCAGCAATGACACTTGTAGGGCCTGTCGCCGCTGTGTATGTTCAGGTGATCCTGGAGCGTACTTTTGGCAGTGAAGGTCTTCAGGCACACCATGCACTGGAAGGGACGGATGCCCATGTGCCCCCGGATGTGTCTGTTGAGGTTCTTTTTTTGCGTAAATGTTTTGCCACATTGCAAACACAAGAAGAGTTTGTGCATTTTCAGATGTCTGAGATAGTTCTCAAGATGCAGAAATCCCCTCGGACATTTTGGGCACTGGTGCCGCCATGAACTGCCAGAATCGTCCAGGCTCTGGAACCCATTCATCAGACCAGAAGTTCCTTCTAGATTGTCACTGATAAAAGCCTGAAAGTGATTTCCTGACATTTCGGTATTTCTGCTTTCAACTGTAGAATTTATCAAGGAGTGCTGGGTTTCCGGAAAATACAAGTTTGTTTTGGAGGATGTGCAAGGCTGAGGAAAATGATCATTTTCTACATTCGCTACGCTCATAGAATCCATTCTGAAGATACAGATTTCATCATCCTTGTATCCGATTTCAACTGTTGATATTTCTGGGCTTTTTGCCTCCTTTCTTTCCGAGACCAAGCTCTGCACTGCAGGCTGCGAGACGTCCCCCTTCTCCTGTTTCACCGGGTACTCTACGTTCACTGGGCTGTCTTCAGAGATCTCGATTATTTCACAATCTTTATCCAAAACCTCATCCCTGTTTCTCAGTTCAGCGTCTGAGGAATGGCACCTCTCTGCAGCCTGATTCCTGTTCTCCATGGAAGCGTCGATTTCCAAGTATTTCGACAAAGCTTCGGTGCACTTCTCCACAATGTGAACCATCTGGAGATAACTCGCGGCAGTGAGGTATTTCAGCAGCTCCTTCTTTTTCACTTCCAGAGCCCCCGTGTAGCACGACAGCAGCAGCTTCCTGCCCACCTCGGCGCTCTGCAGGATGGTGATCCGCACCTGCCTGGACTGGTTGAGCAGAAACTGATCCCTCATGAAGGTGGAGCAGGCGGCGAAGATCACCTTGTGCCCCTGGAACTCCGTGTCGTTGATGTAAATGGAGACGTCGCAGAAGAGGTTCTGCTGCCGCAGGAGGTTCATCTTCTGCAGCACGGCATCCCCTTGCTGCTCGAACTGGAAGTGCAGCACCTCCGAGTCCGCAGCCATGGCGTCGCTCCTGCGGGACCGGCACCGGCGGAGAGAGTCACGCCGAGCCCAGCCCACCCCCGCCGGCAGGGCCCAGCCGCGGCCTCGCCCCTCGCCCCCCCCCCCACCCCCCCGCGCCCGCGGAGCCGCCCTCCCTCCGCCCCACTCACCGGCCGCGGCCCACCCGGTCCCCGCAGCCGGTGCGCGCTCCGCCGCCGGTGCCGCAACGCCCCGGAAGCGCTTCCCCCGCCGCCCCGCCCTTCTCCGGCAGCGGCGCCGGAAGCGACCCCAGCGCGACCGGCCCCTTCCCGCCCCCGCCCCGTCCCCGGGCGCCGTTACCGCGGCAGGAAATGAGAGGCGGCGGCAGGCAGAGTTAGCAGCACGTTTATTAGAAGAGTCGGCACCGCCGCAGCGGCTGCCGCCGGGGGACCGCCGCGCCGAGCGTCCGGTAGAGGTAGCAACGTCTCGGCCCGGGGCCGCCGCCCGCATAAGGCATCTCCGGGAGCGGCTGCCCGGGGGGGGGGCTCCTCCCGGCCCCGCCGCCACCAGCGGGAGCGCGCCGGGCTCCCCCTGGCCCCTAACGCCGCCGGCCCGGCCCCAGCGCGGCGGGGAGGCGGCCCCGCCAGCCGCTGCCCCGCCTGCTTTGGTAATAACACGTAGGATTAGAGTTCCGCCCGGTCACTGAAGAGGTAGCTAATGCTCAGCCCGCCGGCTGTGGGATCGCGAAGGAAAAACGTCCATTCTGCCTTCTCAACCCTCACCCAGTCAGGAGGGACGACTATGTTCCTGTGTTTTTAAAAATCAAGATTTAACGTGACTTTAGAACGCTCTAGACGGTTTGCATCACGTTTTGATTCTCCCTCCTCGCCTTTACTCCTCCCAATGACTCCAGAACCAAAATCAGCCCCACACAATTAAGTTATTTCAACAAAAGTTCAGCGGCAGCTATCTAAGTTTTGCCAAAAAGCTAGGGGAGAAAAAGGCTGACACTTCAATTTTATCAGTTACTAACTTGCAAAACATGTCTTCTAAAAGAAAAAATAAATTAAGGAAAGACTCATCCCTGATCTATACAGGAGGCTGCGCAGCTGCACCATACGCTGCAGAAACACATGCTACGCAAGCTACCACTGCTCAGCAAAGTGGTGAGCCTAAACCTCTGGTAAACCTAAGAACTCTAACATTTTCTTCTCCTATATATAAAAAAAAAATAAATAAAATGCCAACATAAAAAAAAAATTCCTAATATATTCAAGGAGTTATTAAAATATTTTTGTAATAGACTTCAGTTATTTTTAGGATATGCAGGAAGTTGTACAGCACATTAAGTTGTCAGAGTATCCACCTACCAGCAAATAGTATTCTACACATTAACACACAGATTACGATAACTGCCATCGTCCTCATCTGAATATGCAGCATCAGTAGCAACAACCAATGGATTTAGTCTTTCACTAAACGGAACAATGAAGACAACATTTTACATACATGGACAATTAAGTTCCTCTTATTCTATAATCGAGCTGCCTCTGTGTATTCCATTTACAATAATTCTCGCTCCATATTCAGAGAAGAAACATTAGCCAGACTTCTCTTTTCTAATACCTCTTCTATACTCTTCACTTGTCTGTTCCATACAGGGGCAAATCTCAGATGAGCTCTACCACCAGTGCACTTTGCACCACGCCATCAGAATATTGCCCTCTTAGATCCCCAGTGTTTCTGGAGTTACGCAGCCGTCTCCTGCAAAAATCTTTTGGTCTGCACCCTTTTGCCAGGCTAAAAGCACAGACATAGGAAGAAGTCACTTTTCATCCAACAGATGTGTCCATTTTCGTTGAAGAACTGGTCTTCTGCATTTCTGCTTTTTCCTATTTATGTCTGCCATGGTCTCACCAAATGACCACAAGCAGCCTTTTACCTGAACGGCCAGCAGTCACAGCCTTCTCAGATGTTGACATCACAGCACAGAGTGGACTGAAAACCTAAATATCTTGACCAAATCATTTTTTTTGTTTCTTAGGAAACCCCTTGTCTCTTTATACCAGCTTCAGGTCACCCATGGCTACTCCAACAAGCTGTATTCTCTTTGCAGTAACATTACAGCTTCGTAATTCCACAAAAAGAAAATCAAAAACCTTCCCAGACAGACAAAGCCTTCGATACTGTCCATTTTGCTGCCACTTTTTCTAGCATTTGTATAGTTTTATGCCTTTCTCTGGCAGAAGACCATTTCCTTTATCGTGTCCATATTCACATCTGGTTAGACTGTTCACTCGTCCCTTACAGCACGTTGACCTGGCTCTGCAAGCTGTTATTCTCCATGTCTATCTTCATTTTGACGTTAGCACTATTTCCATATAGTGAACAATGTATTCTCAAAATGTTTGAACAATACAGAAGATTCTGCCTGAAGAAAGAATGCAAGAGTCAGATGCAACTGTCAGAATCTGTTTTAGCTCAAAACAATTCTGAAAGCGGGTGGCTTTAAGAGGAAACAGAGTTTTTCTTCCCGTGCAAACCTATTTTCTGCCCGAGGAACCTGAACAATAATTTTCAAAAGTTCCAAATAGTTAAGATTTTAGGCCTATAAATATTTGCTACAACTTGAAAGATGTAATGCCCTGACTCCACTTCCATTGCTTACTTCATAGCTGTCCATGCAATAGTTCATGTCACAGTCAAGTACAGCAGTTTAAGAACTCAATTGCAAAAACTGATTCACAGAATCACCTTGCTTTTCTACTTGAAAGTACGTGGACTTCTGAAAACGTTCTGTAACATTAACGCTTTTTATCATCCATCAGTGTAATGTCTGTATAAGGAAATCCTGGCTTCTAGACACACATATCAAGAACAACTTTTGATAATTACATACAAAACATTTTTTTTCCTCTAACACACCTTTGGTCATACCTGTTTAGCATTTTTAACCATACAATAGCAGCCTTTCACCCCCACTCCCTCATCCAAACACAAAAACAGTACTGCTTTTAGGTAGGAAGCATAATCTCAGCCTCACGGCAAACCTTGTGGAAAAGAGCTGCATCGGAAGAAATACTTATTCCAAACACAAACAGCAGTTCTCTACCGAGGATCAGCCATTTGATTATTAGTCTATGCTACACTTCAACGTAATAAGAGTGCTGTTCTACTGGGAATGGTGTTCCTCGCATAAATTAGTTTCTTTCAGCCTGATTGGGATGCGGATAATTCCATGGCACTTTGAGAAGCAACACACTGTAATCCCAGAATCCCAATTAACATGCCATTCCCGCTACATTTGATGTTTAAGGCGGTATACAAGAGGTATTGCTGAGTACAGTCAACAGCTGATATATTAACCTATGAAAATTGTGCTACCTGTACCTCATCCTAGGCTCTGCAAAACACTAATGGTCATGAACTATGCAGGTCACTTAAAAAAAAAAAAAAAAAAGTATTCTTTGAATGTCCAAGAAATCAAAAAACTGTATGTTGTTAATGTTCTTATGGCAGGTGTTTTTGTTTCTTTTTTCAAGTTAAGTGACACGTGGCCCTTATTAAATATCAAGAAGAGATACACAAGAACTAAGGAGGAAAAAAAAAAAGCATGGAGCTGTTACACATTGCAGCTTTTAAAACAGGTTATTTTCACAGTGTCAAAAACTATTTCTTCACTCCAGCCTTTGCTCTAAAACCAACTATTGTGGCTTATGTGACACAAAATTTGTGGAAGATGGATGGTAATTTTTAGGTTTGAAGTGTTTAGCTTGTCTCAGTACACACACTGGTAAGTGCCCTTTAAAAATCCTAGGTATGACAGCATAAGAAATAGGTCATACTTGCACTCCAGGCACCGGCCTCTCACATTCCAGAGCTGCAATTTATTCTTATTTTGAACAGTTCTACGCAATGATCAGCTAACCCTGCCAAATTATTTAGGGTTTTATCTTTTCATAATGCATGTCGAGGTCAAAAACCCTGAGAGCTTTTAAGATAGCGTTGATTGGCAGAAGTTTCTTGAAATAGTTTAGAAAGGGAAAAAAAGTGACACATAAATACTTCATTTCAACTGTCAGGGTCTAGGGGTAAGACCAGAGAAAGAGAATTTTAAGAGGTAAGTTTAAATTTAACTATATGGAGTGCTGTCAGTTATCCAGTGCTTAAAAAAAAAAAAAAAAAAAAATCGGGTTATCTCACAGACTTGTCCTCTTTGCTCTTTCCTCCATCTGCCCAGACACAGAGAGGCCTCTAACTGTACAGCAGATGGTTACTTGCAGCCCACAGCAACAGTCTTTCAAAAGGTGTTAGTCTTGAGTCTCCTAATCAGAGAGAAATGAAACAATTAACCCCATGATCCACAGTAGAGACACAGACAGAAACCTGAAGGAAGATTGCTATTCACAGAAAATATCAAGTAAGATTAAGAACGATGGCTGAAGACCTGCCAGGTTTTGCCATCCAACCTGCCATCCATCCGTAGCCTTTCTGGGCACACCACTAGTTTAGGTAAGAGCCCAAACCAACTGCTTGCTCCTCTCAGTCACGATCCCTGCAAAGGGCCGGTTTTAATTGCTTAATTGACGCAAGTACTATCATTTCTTAAACTGAGCACAGCCTGAGGCAGCTTCCCTGCGTCCAGTACCTGGCTCGCATCAGCTTGCTGACAGACCTTACTGTCTGTAGCAGCGCTACATGTGAATGAATCGAAGTCCACTGTTATGTCTTGAACGTTTCTTTCATTGGCATTGTCAAAGCTATTTTTACCATGTAGCTGTTTAAGATGTTTCCTCAGAACGGGTTTATGCGCAAAAACCATGTCACAGTAGTTACACTTATGGGGCTTGTCCCCACTGTGCAGGTTGAGATGGTCCTGTAAGGAACATTTCTGAGAGAATGTTTTCCCACAGATCTTACATTGGAACGGTTTGATGCCTGCGTGCACTCTCATGTGCCGGTGGAGATTGCCCTTCTGAGTGAACGTCTTGCCACAGAGTAGACACATAAACAGTTTATGCATCTTTAAGTGATTAGCATAGTTTTCCAGATGCCGAAATACTCTTGTGCACTTTGGACACTGATGGTGCCACTGCAGGCCTTTGTCTATACCTCGGTTGTTAGGCCCAAACATATCTTTAGAGGCCAGAATGATGTTATCACTGCCAGCATATGAAAGGGCATAGTTGTGGAGGTGGTTTTGCTCTATTTCACTTGCTCTGTTTTCAACAGTGGAGTTGATAAGAAAGTGTTGAGGCTCTGAGGAATGCAGTGCACTTTGTTCAGAAGAAATAAACTGGTTCTGATCCTTCTTGTTCCTAACGTCTGTTACCTCCCCAATGGACTCCACCTTGATGATCTGAATATCACTATCCTCCATGTCCATACTGTCTTCTGAAGGCTCAATACAAGGTGAATCTTGCTGGAGAGAGTCGTCGTCTCCTTGATGTTCCTTCAGCTCAGAGGAGTCACTTTGCTGTTCGCACTCCTTACTCTCCAACGGCTGCTTCGGTTTTATAAACTTCCAGAGGGCCTGCGTACATCGCTCAACGATGTGGCTCATCTGCAGAAAGCTTGCGGCAGTCAAGTAGTTTACCAGTTCCATTTCAGGAAACTCCAGAATGCCACTGTAACAGGACAGAAGCAGCTGCCTCCCCACTTCCGAACTCTGCAGTATAGAGATTTTTACATCTCTGGAGTCATTTAGTAGGAACTGATCTCTTAAAAAGGGAGAGCCAGCAGCAAAGACAATTTTGTGCCCATGAACTTCAACATCATCTATATGGACCACGACGTCACAAAATTTGTTTTCTTCCCTCAGTTTGTTCATTTTCTGCAACATCGAATCCCCATAGTTGTCAAACTTGAAGTGAAGAATATCTGATCTTTCTGACATTTTGGCACACCTAAGGAAAAGCAGCAAGACAAAAAAAAAAACAAGTGAGAACCTTTTTGTTTTCTAAAATGCAAGTCAGTAGGGTCTAAAGTAATAATATAAAGTGTGTGTTTAATCAGATGTTATATTTTATTGTAGATAAATACTAAAGTCCATTACAGGTTAAAAGTAAAAACCAATCAAGTTTGCACCTTGCCTTACAATATCTTTTAGCTTTTTTTTTTTAATTTAATGCAGCTTGAATATGAAGTAAAGCTGATAGAACAGAAATTCTCCTGAAGCAGCATCCTAAAGAGTTAAGATGTTTTCCACACTACTCATCTGGAATTTAAAGGGAAATCATGGAAGTATTTTTAGCAGCCTTAGCTCTTGTTAAGCTTTGCTTCCACATTAAACCTCCACAGAGATTTTGTCTTTACCAAATAACAATTATATTCCTTTAGCTTTTGGTTCTTGATTTCCTTTAATGTCTAAACAGCTTTCGTAACAACTGAATTCAAGGCGAGACAGAACCTGGCACTTGCCAGACCTCCAAACATCCCTCTTAACCTTCTGCATCTCTCACATACTGCTCAGAAGAGTTACAGTCCAAGAACAATGGCCACAGTTCCGCTAGGACACCCCACAATTTGCAGGACTATTGACATAGGACACGTTGTCTCATTAGCAGTAACTAATTTTGACAAGCTGGTCTTTTAGCAGAAAGGACTACGCAAGGTTTGCAACATCTGCAGCACTGGGTTTAACGCATCGTTTTTAATTGTCTTTTAAGGTTTTTTTTTGGCGGTGGTTGGTCTGCTGTATATTTTTGTTTGTTTGTTTTTAAAAAAACAAACACAGAAAAAAAATCTTCTGAATGGCACATCATTACATAAATCATGCCTTCAAGGCTCCCTGGGAACATAGGAAGTCTTGTTTCTTCTTGTCTTCTTTGGAAAAATCACTCCTCTAGGACATCTGGTCTTGTCTGATAATATTTGGAATGAAGAACAGTGGATCTTCCATAAAACAAGGATCAATCTTTAGTCTTTCAACAGTTCTTGTAAGAATTTATAAGACTACACTGATTCTTGATGAAACACTGCTCATGCAATCCTGCCAGAGAACTGGGATTGCAGGAAGTGAAGAAATCACAGGAGACTAAATGATGCAAGATTTGGTGAGATAAAAATAACAAAACAAAGCAAATCTTACAACTCACAACGATTACAAATACCACATAAAGCTTGGAAGGAAGCTTTGAAGTTTACAGATAAAAGCAGATACTGCTCTCCTGGGGCAGGAAATATCAGCTGAGCATACACAACGGGAGCGGAGTCGTGCCTAGTGTAAATGAATGAATACGCCAGGACAAGGGTTCAGAGAAGAACATGTTTAGAAGTGTCTGCTGATAATCAGAGTTGTTTCAGTTTGCAGATCAGACAACATTCAGAGATGTGACCTCCTCACTACTCTAGCCCATCAACCGTATCTTCCATTGTATGGCATGCGAAAATTACAGAAGTAATTCAAAAGCCTTCAGAAACAAGGGACCACAAGGTTCAGAAAGGGAGGAAGCATCATTCTGCAGTCCAGCCAGTTCTGTTGAATGTACAGAAAGCAGAGCTGCCAGTCTCCTAGCCATCCTGCCTTCAGTGCTGCCCGACTCATCCCAATTTCTAGGGCAAAAAGTTTCATTTCATGAGGCAATAGCCTTCGGCAAATACAAACAGCAACAGACCATCAGGAAGTATCTTCAGTGAATTTCAGGCATTATCAAACTGTTTCTTTTTGTGTTTTCTCTTGGAAGTGATGAAGGAAGTCAACTTGCGAGCCTGCTTTTTCCACCTTGGGATATTACAATCTAAAGGCAGCTAAAATGCCCGAGCCAAGGGAACACAACTATTGCAGCCACTCAGCGTTCCTCTGGCAGATTACAAGAATCATATCATGAGAGACTGAAAACACAAAAGAAAGCCATCAGATGAACCTCCAGCCCTCTTTCTCGGGAGGGTGGCAGACCAAACCCAGCTTCTGGCCAGCCACGACCCTCCGGGCCAAGCGAGGAGGGCAGGGCTCTTCCCTCTGGAAGCAGCTGCTTCCTCGGTTTCTACCGACTGCAGACGGCCACCGGCTCCTGCACCGGGAAAATGACGTTCCGGGATGGCTCAGCCGAGACCCTGCGCTGCTTTCAAAACAATGCCCAAGCGCGAAGCCCTTTGCCGAAGCGGGGGAGGCCGCCTTCGGCTCCCGCCCCGGCCCCGCCGCCCCGCTCCCCGCCCGCGGAAGGGAGGGAAGGCGCAGGTACCTGTACCGCCGGGCCGCGTCCCCCCGCTGCCACCCGCGGCCGCTCCCACCGCGGCCTCCGGCTACGGACCTAGAGAGGGGAGGAGAGCCGCCGTCAGCCGCCGCCCGGGCCTGCGGCCGCGCCGCCCCAGCGCTGGGCCGGGCCCGGCCTCCAGCCGCGCCCCCCGGGCGGCCCCGCGCCCCGCCGCGCCCCCGGCCGGGCCGAGCCGCCCGCCGAACACGGCCCGTGGTGGCGGCGGCGGGGTGGGCGGGAGCGGGAGCCACGGCCCGCTCGGAACCCCGCTCCGGGGCCGCCGCCCGCGCCCCGCCAGCCCGCCGGGACCTACAGCCGCCGCCGCAGCCGCCCAGGACGGCGACTCGGAACCGCATTGTTCGGCCGCCGGAAGCGCTCGCGCGCCCTCCGCCCCGCACCCGGAAGCGCCCGGAGGGGCGCCCGCCCCCTCCGCCCGGTCACGTGGTTGGGCGGCAGCGGCGGCCCAGGCCCGGCACCGGGAGGCGGCGGCGGCGGCGGCCGGGGTAGGTGGGGCTCGCGCTGCCGGCGGGGTCTCGTCCGCCCCGTCCCTCCGCCCTCTGGCCGCCCTGGGCCGCTCCTGCGGAGTCTGTTCGGTGCGTGCGGGCGCTGCTCCCGCTCCGCTGCCGCTCCGGGGCTTCACCGGTGCTCCCCGCCCCTGACCGGCGAGAGGCGTGCGGGAGCTGCGGGCCCCCACGCGCCCCGTTACCGGCATCCCCCGCCCCCTGCGCCCCCGGGCCGTGTCTGCCTCCCGGTGCGGTGCCCTCCCAGCCCCTCTCCCCTCCGTCCCGCGGGGCCGCGGCCTCGGCGCGGAGCCGGCCGGCAGCAGGCGCAGGTGGCGGCGGAGCGGGGCCGTGAGGCCGCCCTGCCTCGCACAGGGCCGGGCGCTGCCGCGTCCCCGGGCCGAGTCCCGGGGCAGGGGGAGGCCGCCTGGCTGGGCCCGTCCTCGGCAGCCCCGCTGGCTCCGGGTGGGGGGCCGAGGTGGACCCGCCTGGCTTCTCGAGCCCTTTGCGGTCTCGAAACCGGTCGGTGTTCGCGGGGCCCCCCGAGCGCGGAGCGCAGCCGCCGGGTTCCGCTCCCGCGGCGGGGCCGCCCTGCCCCGGGCTGCGCGGGGCTCCCTGGGGACCGACGCTGATTTACCGGCCGCTTTCCCTCGCCGTGGCCGGGCTGTGGGGGTTGTTGCCTGTTGCTTCCAGGTGGATCCTAAAATGTGGCACTTCATCGCGCCAGACATCGTTCTTTGGTTTGTGTACCATAACCTCAGCGTTTCTCTGTGGTGTTTTTTTTTTTTTTCCCATCCTGTTGGCAAAGACATGTTTGTTTCATTTAAAACATCCCCAAGAGACAATTTTTAGGGGCTGATTGTGTCAGTTAGAGAGGAAAATTAAGTATTAACAAACAGGCTGTGCTGAGTTGGTTTAAAAGCACACATCAGCAAAAATTAAGTGAAAATTGAACTGATAGAAGTAGACTTTGCGGTTTTTGTCTGTGTAGTTTTGCCTGTTCAAGATATTTTGGGAGAGAGTAGGAGAAGGAGAAGAATGCTCAGAAAGGGTTTGGAGAGAGGGAGAAGGTCATGTTCATTTCTTACATACAGGCTGGAGATCAAGCACTGCTTACCCGTGTTGTTACACGGCTACGGCTTGATCTCTGTTCCCGGTTTTCTGCTTACAGGTTTTGTTACAGCTTCATGGGATTTCTGAGCTTTTTGGCTACTTTATTGGAAAATGCTTGACTACATGGACTTCCCCATTGCTGATTAAATTACAGAAACACTGTATTCTTTTTTGAAGGCCTCTACTTAACGTTAAAAGGTCAAGGACCTGAGCAAACTCCGTTTTGTGTACACAGCAAACAAATTAACAAATGGAGCTGGCGTAGGGATTTCCTTTTGTTTTCCAAATCCAAGTGCAGGCAGCTTTTAGTAGCATGCACTGAATGGAACTCTTCGGTTCTTTCACAGCATATTTTTGAAGTGCTGTGTTTGTCTGGTAAGCGTAACTGTTTGAATCCTAATGAGAGAGGAACCCCAGAAGTATATAGAGCATCCTCTTCAGAGCTTGCTTAGCCTCTGGCTGCACCACCTGTATCCCAGCCTCCAGCCTGTCTTGTGTCCTGCGTGTTCGGCTCTCCTGCGCGGGCAGCGCATAAATGTGCCTGATGCTGGTGGTGCGTCAGCCGCTGAGCGTGGATGAGCCACCCGTTCGTAGTTAATTCATTCCAACGACATTCTTGTGATGGGCTAGCTAAGGCAGTGTCAGCATTTCTTTTATAGACCATGGTTTCCCAGGACCTGCTGCGTGTTTCTGGGCTTGGAGAATTTGCTTATTACAAGAGCCTAAAATTAGAGTTTTGTCCTCTGAGCAGGTAGTGCAAATTAAGATTAAAAGCAAAATTATGTTGGCGATAACTATGAATCTGTTAAGGATTGTTAACAAAGACTGCATTAGCTTAACTCTTGTGTTTTGTCTGATTCCTGATTTTGCACACAATGTCTAATGGTTCACTCAGCTTCCTGAGGTCTGCGCTCCTCAGCTCTTGAGAAGAGGAGGAGGGGTGAAATCTGAGGCAGCATTATCTCCAGATAATGATATCTTTTTTCCTGTCTGGCTCTTGAGGTTAGTGGGAACATCTGTGCGTATCAGTGTGTTTTAAAATGAACAGAAAAGTTAGTGTTGTAGTTGCTAGTTTTTATTAATTACTCTCTTTAGTCATCCTATATCTTTATTTCCACAGACTTTCCTGCTTAATTTTGAGTGCAAAATACTTCTCGTTGCATTGGAGAGTGTGTTGCACAGGGAAGGTGGGTAGAGATCAAACATGATACATGAGATCAAACGTGATACATGAGAAGAAAAAGATTGCTAGTGATTGATCTTTCTTGTGTGTTGGGTTTGTTTTTTCCCCAAACCTGCGGTAAAATACAGGCGGTGTGTATGTGCTCAGAGTGAAACCGCAGTTCCTTTCCCACGTGCCTGTCATGCGACATCCCTTCTGCTCTTACATTTCTTGTGCTGCCCAGACTGAAACACCTGGCGTGACTGCCTGTAGTGACAGCATTGTGCTGTAGCATTTTCCAGGCTTTCTTTAGGACTCGCTGTGTATTTGTGAAATAATAAGTGTATGCTGTGTGAATTGTGAAGGTAAAAAAACATCACAGATGCCAAAGACTGTAAAGAGCCGAGAGTCCTAAAGGATGCTGGCTTATTTGTCATAGCACAGCTTTGCAAAGTACACTGTAGAGCTTTGAGCTCTGCTACAAATTCCATTTTTCACCCACACTAAGATGCTAATGATGAAAACTAGGAAAGTAGAACTTTGTATGATTAAATTGAACTGTACTGGATGTTATTGTTAAGGTGTGCATAAAGCCAGAGGAGTAGAAACAGAAAATACGTTATTTTCAGTAAATCAGTTTGCGTTGAATCAGTCCTCTCAGTGTCTTGGCTGCGTGCTACCTGCTTGTTTTTCAGGCTTGTTAACATTATACTTAGTGTTTTTATATTTCAGGGGATAGATTATATAAGTTTATTTTACATGCCAAGCTTTCTGACTTTGCTGTTCAAGGTAGCTTCTTGAATTATACTACTCTTCAGTATTTTAGTTGGTATTGCTGTATTGTTCTCTACCTGGTGCATTCTTTGTCAGATATACAGTGACTTTGTGGAATCGCAGTAGGAACTGCAGCTGAAGTACAAAAGCTGAGAAAGGTATGAATGGGGGGAAAAAAAAAATCTCTTTTCTTCTCTAGTTTGCACACCTGTTCTCATGCTTAATCGCTTTTCTGCTCTGAAAACCCCAAACTTAAGTATATTTTGTATTGTATTCCCCTCTAAATTCAGTGCTAAGGGTGCTACATCTGCTGTTGGCTTAAAAGTAGCTGCTGTTTTAAAAAGTTCAAGGAGTTCACAGCTGAAACATTGATTTTTCTGCTCATCCTCTTGCTTTTTGTGTGGCTGTGGATGTTCTAAACGCTGGGAAATGGGCGCCCCTTGGAAATGGGGTGAGAACAGTTGTAGGTATGAGTACCTTGCCTCACTTGTTGCACGTCTCAAGGTGGCATTCAAGCCGCAGCCTCTTACAGTAACGTGAAATGGAATGTTTTCTTTTTTTATATACTGTTTGCTTTACGCTCTTTTAAATTCATTCTGGCAGTACTTACAAGGAAATTTTGATCAGAAGTTGCAGGTGGGGTGCCAGATACTTGGGAGAGGATAGGAAAGTAAAGGATAAATATTTTATAAAGCTATATAACTAGTCTTGAACTTTGATAGGTTTGTTTTCCAGTTGTTTGAGATTTTAGCATGGTGAGCGGTGTCTTTGCTGTTCCTTTGCACATTCTTTTCATTAGAGAGTAAGGTAGGTGGCTACTGGTGTTTGATTGCTTTGAAGATGAAGTAGAACATTTTTAAAAAAGATAGTTTGATTCTTGGGCTCGCATTGTAGCATTATATAACAACAGCATTGAAGGTGAATTGCATTGAGAATTATGATTTTAAATAAAGTTGAAAGTAGTGACTGAAGAGCCAGCCCTGGTGATTTTCCCATTTTGCAGCTTTTTCTAATGGTCTTTTTTGTGAGCAGAGGCCAGGATACCCATTTAATTACACAAGTGAGCAAAGAAATAAGTTGGTAACAATTTACCTCTTAATATGCGATTTACCTAGACACTCCACCTCCTGTAAAGGCGCAAAGACCCCTTCAGGCAAGGCCTACGTTATTGTGGTGTAGTTTTGTGTCAGGAACTAACCTGTGCTGAATTCAAAAGCTTATATTTCATTTATGTTGAAACAAACCAAAGTCTCTTTCCTTCTAAGTTATGAGATGTTGGCTGCTTCTGAGAAACGTTAAAACTTGAGATCTGTGCTTGGCTGAGCTCTTTTCTCCTATCTCTCTGAAGTGTGAGAAGAGAAAGCTCCAGTTCTTAGACAAGTTGCAGGTATTGCTAAAGAGCACTGTCACCGCTCTTTGTTGTTCTTGCTTTTTGATTCCAGAGGAGTCATAAGCCGGCTGTACTTAATTGCTCTGCTGGTCTTTGATGTGTGCCCTTCTAGGCTGGCCCATATTTTAATGAGCTCATAGGCTTTCTGTTGTTGATTCTGCTGTTGTGAGTTTTCTGATTCAGGTAAAATGATCCGTGCCGTAATCTGCATGGAACAAAATGATAGCAAGGAAGAGAAAATAAAATGCATACAAAGCAAAGTATGGGAATGTGGAAATCTTGGTTAACTTTGGGCAATATTTTAGCATTTTTAGTATTTTAAGACTGTGCTGCTATTTGAGCATTAATTGGATGAACCGCTGTGGCCGTTTGCAGCACAGCTGGGCAATTAAGCCTTGCTTGCTGATAGATCGCTAGTAAATGAAAGCTTCTTACAGTAGTCTGCTACACTATCCACTTTTCTGTGCTCTCTTATCTTGTGCAATTTCAGTAAGACTTCTGCTCAATGTAAAGTTGTCAAAGTTGGGCTAATCGTGACCTCCTGCGGTTGCGGTTCTGGATTGTGAAACTGCTGTAGGGTCACGCTAAGCCAGCTGTGCTCCGGGATCAAGTGTGTGTCTGTTTACACCACAACACTAAAAAAAGGAATACGCATAAGCACAGCTTACTTTTTCTTTGATCGAAGTTAATATTGGTGAAAAGTGTCATAGCATCACAGAAGGGTTTGAGTGGGAAGGTGCCATTAAAGCCCCCCCAGTCCAACCCCCCTGCCAGGAGCAGGGACATCTCCAACCAGATCAGGTCGCTCACAGCCCCGGCCAACCTGGCCTGGGATGTTTCCAGGGATGGGGCATCCACCGCTTCTCTGGGCAGCCTGGGCCAGTGCTCCACCAGCCTCAGCGTAAAAAATTCTGTGTTTCAATATATTTGATTTAGTAATTTTCAGATGGTCTGTGTATTATGTAGATGGTGCAATAAGGAACTTCTGTAGAAATATTTTAATATGAATTATTTAAACACAAGCATTTTTAAAGCAGAGAACTACCTACCTTTAAGGTACCTGCGAGTAGTACCAGATAGACGCATACAGTGGGTAAAGCTTTTGAAGAATCTAAATTTCTCAGCCAGTAATTCTCATTGCAAGTCAGTGGATCTTACAGTGTTTGTGAAAAGGATATCTAAATACCTTACATGCTTTTGAAAACAAACCCCAGTAATCGTAGACGTGTTGTTATTCCTAAACATCCCACATCTATTCTTCCTCTTACGTGCTGCTTCAGTTGTCCAGTGAAACATGTTTCAGGACCATGAAGCGACTCGGTTGGGAAAGTAATCAGGTTAAAAATAACCCAGAGGAAGTAAAATTTGTTGTCCTCCTGGCAGATTTTCAAGTCATACTGGTGGCTGTGGAGAGAAGGGTATTGATAGAAATAAAAGCAGGCTTTGCTATTTGCAGTGCGTTGTTCTTGTTTCAGAGAAGAATGCGATGAGCTGAGCTCGTGGATATGCCAGGCTTCACTGTTGTTCGGCTGTTCTGTTGGAGGCCAGGTTGGGACAGCGCTCCACCAAATGGAAGGCAGAAGTGAAGGCTGAAAAAGCGCTTGGGTTTGGTCATGCTTGGCAGTATGTAAAGACCCAAGCCGTTGTGATAAGGGTATATTTGGGTTTCTGGGAAATTTAATCACCCATTTTTATCACAGCAGCCTGTTTTGAGCCACAGATTCTGAGAATCTGTGCTGTAAAGTTCAAGGTGTGCAGCTGAACTTCACCTTTTGTTCCTTTCTTCAAATGCTTCTCGGTGCCAGTTCCATCTTTTTAAAATCCTCTGTTGGCTCTGTTTCTCAGTACTGATCCAGCCTACACTGTTCTTCCTGCTTCTTGGAAGTCTTGTCTTTTATTGTTCCTTACAGTACAGAAGATTCAGCATAGATTCTTAAAATGCTCTGTGTCCCAAGGTTTTAGAGCGTCTTTACCGCAAAATACCAAGAGTAAGATCTAACTCTTGTTCTGGGGGGAAGAGTATGTGGCAGCAGCATACAGTGAGCTCTAATAGCTACAAAAGTATTTTTTGTGTGAATATAGGTGAAGGCAGACGTTATCTGAAGAAAGTAAGTGGATTATAGTTCTGCCCTTAGGAGTCCTTTGTCAGCAGGCGCAGTGTGTGTTCCAAGGGCCTGTTTTGTGCTGTGTGTAGAAAACTATGTCTCACATAATCATGAAATACTGCAGAAAGATTTATTAACTTTGCTTTTGTGAGCTGTGGAAACCAACGCTGTAATAGGAGCGCGCTTCTTAGCAAAATCAAAGCAGGACCATGGGTGTACGCTGACAGAAGAGCTGTAACTTGGTTATACTGTCAGATGGGTTACTTTTTATAACTAGTCAGCAGGTTTCTGAAAAGAAACATTTAAGCATTTTAGCATGAAGTTTTATGTAAGTTTTTATGATTTTTGTTTTTCAGGAGTTTATAAAATATTTAATCTCATTCATGAATCGAACTTCCTTTTTAAGTCATGGATGACAAGGCTTCTGTTGGAAAAATCAGTGTCTCCTCAGACTCGGTATCCACTCTTAACAGTGAAGATTTTGTCTTGGTTTCCAGGCAAGGGGATGAAACACCATCTACAAATAATGGTAGTGATGATGAAAAAACAGGACTGAAGGTAAGAATCAATAACCTGAGTTTGTTCCCTGTTCTTCTAAACCACACTAACCATAGAGAGCTTAAAGAGGGACTTCTTTATTGTGGAAAACTTGACAGAAGGGAGAACTTAATCAAGGAGCAATTTTGCCAGTAATTTCTGCATTACTTTTGCTGATGTTAGAGGTGATAATTAGGTTCTGAGTAAGAGCTCTCTCCATCACTACCTGTGGGTTTTTTTCCCACTTTGCAGAATCTTTCATGAAGCGCTTAGGATGAAACAGACTGACTGTCAAGAACTTGGAACTGTGATTTTATCACAGCTTTCAGATGGAAAGTGATATTAACGTACACCTGATTTGGCCATACCTGTTAATTCAAACATATATTAAAGTTTTCCCCAATGCGAAATGTTCTCTTTAAGAAATGTCGAAGTGTAGTTATAACTAACAACTTGGCATGGATCTGAGAATACAAGCCTGCGTGATAGGCTTGTGTGAATGGGAAGGGCGTTGACATCTTCTCACTTTTAAAAGTGCTGTTCTGAAAAGAGACCATTGTCACTCTCTCTCTCTCTTCTTTTTTTTTTTTTTTTTTTTTTTTTAATAGTTAAAGAAAATCTTTCCTCCCAGTTTGTGTTTCAGCAGTCTTTAAGCAATGTGACATAAATGAGGTGGTCACTCCAAATTCTGTTATTTTAATATGTTGAAAACCGCATCTTTCCTAGAGTGAGTTAAATTATTGTGTTCTCTGGGGAGATGGAAAGATATCTCACCATCATGAGGGACTGGAGTCTACAGTCACATCTGTGTCTTCAGAATGTCTTTAAAGGTCATAAGAAATTGCATGTTCTGCCTATTGGACTGGATGTTCCTCTTTTCCTTAGCAGCAGTTGTAACAAAAGCTTTATTGAAAGTTTCTTGATACTCTTGCTCATCTTGCTTTTACCTCCCAACTGATTTGGTTGTTTTTCTTGCATTCCTTTTAGTCCTGGACAAGACATTAGTCCTGGACAACAGGTATTTTAGTGGCTATTTTCTTTTACATAGGACTTCAAGCTAATTCTGTTAGTTAAGAGTCTCAGGATCTTACTTCTGCTTAATCCGGCAAAAACGGTCACTTATATTTTATTGCTATTGCAGAAGATTGCCACTTCACATCACAGGATAGTCTAAAAAAACCTGAAATTTTCTTCAACAATTAGCCTGGCGATCTGTGAAACCTGCTGAAAGACTAACCTCACGCTTGTCTTTCTAGATGCTGTAAATACTAGCAGCTCTAAGTACTTCAGAATTCAGAATAGTCTCCGTAGTGGTGCTTACCTGGAGAATGCTTGTGTGGCAGTGTATGTCATTAGCTCCCAAAGTTGCAATGCCTCATTTGAGACCCCAGTAGACAGACATGGTCAACCAGATTTTGAATTCCATCCTCTTACTACCAAAGAAAGCTTGGAACATGAAATGCTGTAGTCCACAACACTTCTTGCTCTGCATGGGAGCTGTTTGTATTGCTGGTCCAACGATTGCCTTGTTGTGGCCGTGCCGCAGTGTTTGTATGACATGCTATGCCTTGTTTAGTACAGTCAAAGAAATTGCAGAGGCTGGTATGTAAAGTCTTCTCCATAAAGCTTGCACTTATTTCAGAGAAGAATATCCATAATAAATTTCAAACGGACTCCTGAAATTTAATTCTTAACTTTTCCTCGTATGTTTACTTCCAAAGTGGTTTGTAACACGCTGGTACATGTATGCTGTTTCTCTCGATGAGGAAAGAACAACGTTAATGCTGCTGCCTCCTGATAATCAGCAATTGTAAAATAAAGTTATGCTGTTCCCTGATTTGGCACTGAATGCCACCGAGCTTTGCAGGTCTTAAAGATAAGCTTCTTTATGAATTTGGTGCCAAGACTGAGCACAATCCTTGAACACAGTGATTCACCTTGAGCCTTTCAGTATTCCGGCGTTTGAGAGTGTGCAGTTTGGTTACTGGCTGCAATCTGAATGATTAATGGAAGCAATTATACCTTAGATAAGCAGTCAGTGTGCGGTCTAAATTCTCCCATGCAGGGATCATTAACCTCCTTCCTTCTGCTTAGGGAGGTGAAAACTTTTAACAGAGGAAATGGGAAGGCTTTTTAGCTGTTCTTAGGGACAGAAATTGTCTTTTGGTGGTGTTCTTCAAGAAAAGAGAGCTACTAGCGTAGAATATGGCTTTGTTCTTGGTACCTTTATTTATTCAGCTTGCAAATACTCATACGGTATCCAGTTTTATTGTGTTATTAAACTGTTTATCTGTGTGCGTGGATAAGTGGGGCTGTGAAGGTTGTTGGAGATATCTTACAAGTACTGTCACAGTGATATCTGAAAGTGTTTAAGCAGTATATGGAAAAATAACAGTTCAGTGCAAGAACTGAGGTTTTGTATTTCACAGAAACACATGAGATGAGTTTTTTCAGGGAGAAGCAATTGCTTTGCTGTTCATAGCGGAGTTACTTCGTTTGTGTATGTCAAAAGCCATTTGCTTTGATGTGCCCACAAAGAAAAGCAGAAAATCAGTTTGGGTTCGTATTTGAGCAGATGCCTTTTTCTGATGTTCTGTTTAGGAATTTGAGGATCTTACATTTGCTAAGCACGGTCTGAGGATGGTGCTGGAAGTTCAGGCTGGTGTTTGCCGAGTGTGATAGGCTGTGAAATTTGTACATCAGCCGAAGGCTCTTACTTCAAAGTTGCTGTGCTATAGTTTTAAGTAATAGCACTGTGGATTTTATTAATGCGCATTTTTCTTTTTGTTCTTTCTCAAGTCCAGACAGATAAATATTTCTTCTGAATACCATCAGGAACCATATTTTTCTTCAGTTGGTCATAATTCATAAACGCATTTTTGCTTTTTGTCTATGCTGAAGTAAATGGTTCAAACAATTTAAAAGGGGGTTGTCAGTGATTGTTTTCCAGCAATATAATTTGCTGGCTGTCTCTGCTTTCCAGTATTGTTTCTATGTCTGCTTTTGCCCACTGCCAGTGGGACTGAGCTGGATTTACGAAAGCCTTCCTTCTGGAGCACGCTGTAGAACAGGAGTTCTTGAACTACACGGTGTAACAAGACCTCTCGCAGCAGAGGCCAGCAGCACATGCGTCAGCAGAAGGGAGTAAACTGCAGTTCTAATAAATCCCTCGTGTTGCTGTAAAGGAAGTTTTAAAGGAGGCTACATCCTATTTAAAGGTTAAGTAAAATTAGCTTCCAGTTTTGTGAGAAATGAAGAAAACAATCACTAGGGTAAATGGTTTCTTTCCCCTATCTCAAGCAAACCTACATGAAGCATTTATTAGGTCTGCCTTCTTTATTCCCTTCTGCCCGTAGTTGTGCTGCACTCTGTCACGCTGCCTCTTTCTGGGTTTTTTGGGGTTATTTGGTTTTTGTTTTTTTTTTTCTGAGTTGCAGCAAAGTTTCAAACATGCTTACATCTTAGTCTGCACCGTGCCCACTATGTGGTGAATTTTTATGGTTGCACAGGAGACGTTGGTTGACATGAAGTTAGTCTTAGTTTGTGTTTTAACTTCAAACTTTAACTTCAAGTTTCATGGAAGAGAAGTCCTGTAAACTAGTTACTTTAGGTTTTTTAGTATATAAGCTTTAGTGGGGCTGGCAGGACATCGTAATTGATTTTTTTTGTAGCAAAACATATAAACCGCATACCGTACAGTAACATGGTGCATCTTCCGTCATCATCATCATCTTTCTGACGAACGTCTGCAAAGACCTGAGTAATAAACTTGATACTTACGGGAATGATGGCTTTGATGACCACATGCTTGTGCAAGATTTTTCATTGCTTCCATGATGGATCATGCAAATGAATACTGAAATTATTGGGAGGAAAATGCAAATCTGTGGACTGCTGTGACTACTTACAGGTTACTTCTGTGGATGTAAAGCTGAGAAAGGCAGTTACTCTGTCCTACTCCTGGTGAATGATCCCAAATAGCACATGGGTGTATTTTACTCCATACTAAAAATTACTTTCTGTTTGAAGATGAGTTTCGAGAGCATAAACATCTCACAGATTTTTTTTTTTTGGTTGTTTTTTATATTCTGTAGCAAAACAACCACTAGGTTAGTACTTCTTTTATGTCTCTTCTGCCACTAGGATTTTGCGTGCTTGCTATTTATTTTATTACCTGTGAATTTTACCTTTTGCCTACTTTCTTCTGAAGAACAGGGATCTGGGACTTTTCTTCTCTTAAACTAATTGTATTCTGCTCTCTTCCAGGTCTGAAGTTTCTGTTCTTTGTTAATATTCTTATTAAATAGTTATTTTTCACCAGTATATTTCTGTAGTAGTGTATTTCACAGTAGTATATTAAATAGTTATTTTTCTCCAGAAAACTAATATGCAGTTTACATCTTTAATGCAAGATAAATAGAGGCTGCAGATACAGATCATTATTTGGAGGGTGTGGGTCTGACTGTGAAAGAGAAGACAGTAAATAAACTTCACGTCTTCCTTTTCCCTCTGAAATGAGAAGTCTGTCCTGGGCGATGCAATGGAAGTGACCATATGTCAGAGTTCTGACTTGTCCGAGAAACCTCTAATTTCACTGTAATTATTCCTGAGACACGCTCGGTGGAAATGCACGAACAAATATTTAAGTGACATCTGATTGATGTTTTGCTCATAGTATATTTAATTCCTCTTCCTTGTGCATGGAGGTGTTCTTTTATCTGTTCCAGTGTTGTTTCAGCAATCTTAACCAGACTTCAGGTTTGGTTATTTACTGTTAAAATGGGAGAACCTTAGCATTGTTTCAAGTATTTTCAAGATAATTTAGTTTTCTACTATGAGATGCTAGTTTTGAGGCAGATGGAATTTTCTTCAGTACTGAGATTGTGTTATGGGCAGATTTCTGTCTGCTCTGTATTCTTCCACCTGTTTTTAACCAATTTCTTTCTTTAGTATCTTATTTGAAAGATTTTTTTAAAAAGAAAATGTTCTTTAATAAGATTTCATTTACACTCTTTTTAAGAACTTGGAGTAGTTGCATAATTTGGATTTTATTAGCTTGCATGTAGCATCTTAAGTCAGTAAACTTACAGAGCCACAAGGATATAGAAATGCGTATCTGCTCACAGGGTTGAGTTTTGGTGCAACAATAATAACCAGCAGCAGCTGAAGTGTTAAAATCAGATACCTTTCTCTGACTACTGTCTGGTAAAATACTTCCATAAACTCAATTTCTGTGCTTAATTTTTAAACTGTGTAAAGCATCAGTCACTTCCCTGGACAAAGAGTTTCCTTAGATACAGTATGTGAGAGCTTCCTGAAATTCATGTCTTCAGTCTCTTTCTAACTTAGGACCTAATTTTGCACAGTTTAGGTTGCTTCATGCTTTCATGTTGACTTCAATGAGTGCAAAGTCAGACTGTAGATGAGTGTTAGGAAATAAAACAACACTACCTCTTCTCAGCATGATGGCATAATCCTGTTCCAGATTCTTCTCTTCCTGTGGAACCTTGCTATCTTACCCATGAACCACTGATCATATTTGGTTATATTTGATCCTTTCTGGTACTCTTTTGAGAATTATTATAAACCACTGTACTGTGGACATCTGTAAGTTTCTTCTGCAATAAGCTAGTCTTTGTAGCTGGTGATTAAAGACTAGTTTTAGAGTAATCTCCTCACGTTTTCCAGTACTAGAAAATTCCTGCTTTGAGCTCCTTTTGTTGGTTTGTTAAAGCAGGGAGGATAAAATCTGTACTGGTGAGCATTTGCACATTGCAGTTTGTGTTTACGATTGTAACTAGGTTAAATTTATTAACTGGGACTTTGATTGACAGAAAAAGCCATATGAATGACCCTAGGGTTTTTTTTTTTTCTTGTGTTCCAACTCTGTTTGTGGCTCTTAGATTGTGGGGAATGGAAGCGAACAGCAGCTGCAGAGGGAACTTGAAGACGTGCTGATGGACCCACCCATGGAAGATCAGTCAAGTGACCGGGACCATGGAGAAGAAGTTAGGACTGATGGAGATGGGGAAGAACCTGTTGTCCTTGAAGCTTCAGCATCCTCTACCATTAATCCAGTGTCGGTGGCAGGACTCCAGAAACCAGGAATGAGTTTGCCAGTGAAACCATCCCAGGGAGGTTAGAAAAAAAAAAAAAGGAATTCCTGGTGGTATCTTATGAACTAGCTTTATGTGGGGAAAGGAAAAATCTAGGTACAGGTGTGTCCACCTACCTGTCCCCATTTCTCCCATTAGAATAACCTAGTACAGTAAATGCCAGGTTACATGATGCCAGTTAGCATATGCTCAACTATCCTCTGTTCTGCAAACACTTGCTGTACTAGCCTTGAGATGTGTGCAGAAATATTACGCTTACTTGCCTGGCTGTACAAAATATTAGTCTATTGAACTTGCCTATGCATCTTATTGCTGTAGTGAAAATCGGTGCACTCTTAAATTGAAAATAAGCCCTCTGAGTGAACTAGTTGTAGAGCTGAGATCGCTGAGTTGCTCTCTGCCATCAGTAACTCCTTCAGGCAGGATTTTCCTACAGTATTTTGGCCTGACCTGACTTTCTGTAATGTGTTTCTTGGCCGCATTTGTCGTTAAGTTAGTGATGAGTCAATCTCTGATAGTTTACTTACATAACCCTTGTCTTGCTTCTTACGTTCAACTTTGTGTCTCACCCTAGACTGTGAGGATTTGAGCCCTTTTACGCCAATCACAGATGAGGACAGCGTGGTGTTTAGCAAGCTCACCTACTTAGGCTGTGCCTCTGTGAATGCTCCCCGGAGTGAAGTGGAAGCCCTCAGAATGATGTCCATCTTACGAAGCCAGTGCCAGATTTCTTTAGATGTGACTCTGTCAGTGCCTAATGTCTCTGAAGGAACAGTGAGGTATGAAGCTCACTCAGGTGTACTCTGTGGCTTTGTGTGTTTAATCATATTTCCTTTTAGCAGAGGAAACAAGCTGCCAGTTTACGTGGCAGGAGACATGAGCAACTTGGGATTTAAAACTTGGCTTCTAAAGAGATCTGAGAAAAGTCATGCTTTTAATTTGTTTACCAAAGACATTTTATGTCCAAAGCTCAGTATGAAATATTATGAAGATCCAAGGTGTCTTGAAAGCCATAGTGGGAGTGATTATTGATGAAAACTTTGGAAATAGCATGGAAAGTATTTAGTTTGTAGGGCTGGAAAAGGGCTGATGCACAAGGCTTAACAGGGGTGAGGCTTACCGGCTGCTGTGTATTAGTGTAGCTTTCTGAAGGTTATGAAAGCTGTGCGGAGATTGTTGGTGGAAATGTCTGTTGCATTGTACTTTTTAATGCTGTTCAATTTAAATGTAGTTATTCTGGTCAAGCTTTGTAATAAATGACAGTCAGGAGCTGGTTTCTTTGTGATGTAGTTTCTCCAGTAGCTATGAAATTGTTAAAGCTTGCAAGTTAATATCTGTCTGAAATAATTCTTCTAAAGCTGCAAGCTTTGTTGTTTTGGTTTTTTTTTCTTCTCTCTCTTTTAACAGACTCTTAGATCCTCAGACAAACACAGAAATAGCAAATTATCCAATCTATAAAATCCTTTTCTGTGTACGAGGACATGATGGAACCCCTGAAAGTGATTGCTTTGCTTTCACTGAAAGCCACTACAATGCAGAACTTTTCAGGATTCATGTCTTCCGATGTGAAATCCAAGAGGCTGTAAGTTGAATCTTTTTGTCAAATGATAATTATGTACATCTAAACATTAGTACTGATGTGGAATTGAAGTATTTCCGGTATCCCTGGAAACATTCAAGGTCAGGTTGGACAGGGCTCTGACCAACCTGATCTGCTTGGAGATGTCCCTGGTCCTTGCAGGGGGCTTGGACTCAGTGGCCTTTAAAGGTCACTTCCAGCCCAAACCATTCTATAATTCTATAATTGTATTTCAGGCACTTTAGAAACAATATAATTCATTTTTTTTCTACCTGAAGCTAATTATAGAAACCTCAGATATGAAATAAGAATGCATCTTTTATAGTTTATTCTTTTAAGAAGTGTAAAAAACCAGTTAATTAGGTGCTAAAACAGAATTATTTTTATACAGTTACTTCTCATTCTGTTATTTAGTGAAAATTCAGGTAGATTTCAACTGCTTCATTCTGTATGTCTGTAGCTTTCTGATGTTTCTTTGGTGCCATCTAAATGCAGGTGAGCCGAATACTGTACAGCTTTGCCACTGCCTTCCGTCGTTCTGCCAAACAAACTCCACTCTCAGCCATTGCCACCCCACAGACGCCAGACAGTGATATTTTCACCTTCTCTGTGTCACTGGAAATCAAAGAAGATGATGGGAAAGGTTATTTCAGGTACAGATTCTTCATTCCTGTGCATACAGTATCTAGTTCTGTTGTCGGAAAGTGAGCGCCTAGGGAGTGGCGGTCTGAGCTGGTTAGCTGGTTACTCAGTTAGCTTTTTGAAAGTTTCCTATTCTAGTTTAAATGAGTCCCAAACAGAAGCATTTTTGAGAGCTAAAACAGTGATGACCCTCTGGACTATTTAATCTTGATTGTTGAACTGAACCTGGTGCTACCTGTGAAGTGCTTTTTTTATTTTGCATTTTTCTGTGTAATTGGTTTTCAGTTGTGTTCAGCTGAATTGCTGCTGAAGCTGAAAATGCATCACTGTGACTGTGCTCTAATATCTAGGGTTGTGCATGGTTTTGGCCAGATTTTCACAGGTGCTGAGGCTGTGTGAATACTGCAGGAGGCATAAGGGTGCATATTTTTAATAAAGTCTCATGAAAGAAGGCAGAGATAATGAGAAACTCTGAAAAATTCAATTTTTGCAATCATTTTGCTGATCCCAAAAGATAAGTTACTCTCCAGAGAAGTATTCAGCCAAATGTATTTGTCGCAGGACAGATTTACTTTTAGTATCTAGTACAGGACTATTACTGCTTCATCAGCTGAGAGCTTGATGATCAGTATCTCAGACTTTGCTATCACATTGCTATTCCGGAAGTAAATAAAGGTGTAATTGTCCATAATGTGGTTTTTGTCTCCAGAGACCTGGCTCCATACACAACCTGGTGTCAGAAAACAAGCATGCAATAATGAATTTGTGATCAGCAAGTGTCTAGAATTTAATGCAATAACGTTATCTAAAAGCTTTTCTTAAATAGTTGTTTATGTAAAGTCATAGGAAAGATGTTTGTGTAGAGGCAGAAGGTTCAAATATATAGAAACATAAAGACCACTTTGCATTTTAACTTAGGTCATTAGGTTTGCTTTTGCTCCATAAATGGGATAAATTCAATTCAATCTTTCTTAAATATGTTGAACAGAGACAATTCTCTAGGGAAGTTTGAGAGCAGAATCTAATAGAACAAATCATATATGCTGGACTTTTTTCTCTTTACGTGATAGTGCTTTGGTAGTTACTGGAGTTGCATAATTCAAGCTGAAATCTTCCAGTGCTGGCCAGGAAAGGTGAATTTCTTGAATGACATTGCCTATGTAGACATGCTGTTATTTTTATCCTAGTAAAAACTCAACTTTCCTTTTTACGCCCTTCTGATTGTGACTGCTAGTTACATCATGCATTTTAAGAATACAAAGGATAAATCCTTCATCTGTACCCATTTTGCTGTGTTTTCTTAGGACTGATCTCTATATTAGTTATTGAAAGCAGAAAAGAAGGCAGAATTCAAATTTGTTATCAGAGATCAATATTACTTCTCTTTGGTTTTGCTATTGTCTGTTTCATTAAATACCCACCTGTTCTGATCTGTAAAGTGGTGTTTCTTTCTCAGTATCGAAAAAGCTTTGTGAACAAAGCTTACCAGTTTCTAACTGGTTCTGTTTTCTGAGTTCTCAAAATGTAATTTAATTTTTCTGGTGGTTTTTTTTTGTTTTGTTTTTTTTTTTCTCCCCTGAACCTGGTGTTACTAGGATGTGGTAGTGTAGGGTGAGAGTACTGGAGCAGCTTTTCACATTGTATTGGCTAATGCTGTTTTCATGTTAAGTCTGATGGTGAACAGTTTTGATTTCTAGAAAGACCTCTTTTAGTTTATGCTGAAGTTTTGGGTTTGTTTTTTTTTTTTTTCCTGCTTAGCCTATACACAGTGCCCTTAGATGTTATATGTAACCATTTATAGTGTTCTGTAGTTGCTGAAGTGTCTTTGTTTCAGTAAAGCGTGTCTGCCAAATACTCTGACTTGTAGAGCACCTTGGCTCCTAGCCACAGCTTCAGAGATGTTTCTCTTCTTGGATTTACATCCAGCTCAAGTTTTATTTATTAAATAAATAAATCAATCCCATTTAATAATCCAGTATTTATTCAGCACTCCAAAGGACTGCTCAAGTGTTGAAACTGAAAAAGGATTTAGCTCAGGGCTTGAGCCTGAAAAGTGCTGATTATTTTTGGGCTTGGATGCAGCAGCCACTGCGGTGCACGGCAGGTGGAAGCATGGCTGAGGCGCATGTGCTGGCTGTAAGTAGGTAAATCCACCGTCCTGGCCCCGGAGGCAGAACTCCTGCTGACAGTTAAAGGCAGTCTGCCATTCCCTGGCCTGAGTAAGCACCTGCTGTCAGAAAATAAACCCAAATTTTATTGGAGGCGTTAAACTATGGGCAATACTCCACAGTGCGTTTTGGAACTCCTTTCACCTCCCCGTGAAAGAAAGCAATAACACAATTTCTTATAAGTAATTGCTTAACAGATAATACTCGTGTGCTATATGGGGAATCAGTATTTAGAAACTTTCCTGAAATGCTGCTGGAAGTCTCACAACACTAAACTGCACAGTTTTCAAAATAAAAATTGTGTTTTTATACTAAGTGTCCTTGTTTTTCACCTAATGATGATGAAATAACACCTAATTATGTTGCCGTTTCTGTCATGTTACTGGTTGCACAGTGTGCAAGGAAGAAAGGTCTTGAGTGCTTTTGTGTGAGAAGCTGGCTTCACCAACTCTCTCATGATGTTTTTGATACATGCAAGGAATATAGATAAATAACGCTCTGGGTTTGTTTGGTTTTTTTTTTTTCCTTTCCTGGTAAATAACAGTGCAGTTCCCAAAGACAAGGACAGGCAATGCTTCAAACTCCGCCAAGGAATTGATAAGAAGATAGTGATTTACGTCCAGCAGACAACTAATAAAGAACTTGCTATTGAGAGGTAATTTCATCAACTTAAAAAAATCTCTTCATCTCTTTGATGTTTTGTGTTCTTTCCTCTGGGGCAGCAGATTAGTAGATGTTCTATGAATACTCTGTTGATGTAATTTAACACCGCACCTCTCCCAAGTGGGATTGTGCAGAAAATCAGATTGGTTTGTTCAGCGCCTGTGTGGCAGGGGGCAGTGGAATCTTTCACAGATCTGGTTGTGGAATCAGTGGTTGCATCTCCTCTAAATACTGATTTCAATAACTTGTTTTAAGAACATGCTACTTTTATTTTAAGCAGCCAGTTTGTGTTAAATGCTGAGGCTGTAATCAGTCACTGCGTTATTTCAACTATTTGATTTCTTTTAATCTCTGGTACATCTGAGAGTATTGTTGTATGTATGCTTTGAATCTGCCACAGCCTGGAATTCTAGAATACGACGCATCTGTGTAGGGAAGAGGAGAGAGTTCAGACTTTAAATCTTTCCCTGCTTAGGAATAAATAGCAATTTTTGACTACTGACAGAGTTTAGCACTGCTTATACTGCGCAGAGAAGACAGCTTCTGCCAGCCTTTGCAGGCTGAAATAAAATGCAGGGTAGTGTGGTAAACCAGAGGATGAAGTGGAATATACCTGTGTGGGCCAAAAGTCTTTGCAAAATGAAACAATAAAAGACGAGTCTTTGCACTTCATCTGGAATTTCCTGATTCTTGTCTGTATCAAAGGGTAAATTCTATGCAAATATGTCTCAAAAAAAAAAAAAAAGGGAAGAAGAATGCAGGCCGAGCTGTCTTGCGGAATAGAGAAGCCTTGTTAGCAGTGTCTGTTTTACACTGTTCTTGCAAACAAAGATAATTGAACAACTTTCCAGGCTACTGTAGGCAGGGTAAAATCACGTTGTAAATATGCTTATGAAATCGTACTCGACATTTTTAATACCAGCTTGACATTGTTTTGCTTGACAGGCTTGATGCTGCTTTCAAATGTCAAGGTTTGTTGACATTTGTTGTTGGATTCATGGGCTGCTTGTGATGTATGACGGGGAATATTTAGATAAGGAATGTTAATGGTTTGTTTATGAATAAGTCTAATTTTTGCAGTTTAATTTTTTGCCTGGCTTTGCAGATGTTTTGGCCTTCTCCTTAGCCGTGGGAAAGATGTTCGGAGTGGTGACATGCACCTTTTAGATCTGGTAAGGATCTTTTATTAACAAAATTCAGTAATCATTTTTATTGTGATTGTGTGTGGTCTCAGGATAGAAAAGATTTAGATGCTTACGCACACTTGATGGGCATTGATGCTGTAGCTTCTGCTAGTGAGGGTGAGGCTCTGGGCAGCGGGGTTGGATCCCTGTCTCTGGTGCAGAGCTAGAATATGACACCGTGCTTGGTCAGGGGAGTTGCCCTGTTTTGCAGTCATGGCTGTTCTCGTTTAGGGGCCTGGAAGAAGAAACATGGAACCTTATTTTTGGCAGTCCTGAATACTAAAGAGCTGTGCTGTGAACATCAGAAGTTACTTAGCACTGTAAAAATCGAGGCTGAAGCAGTTTCAAATCTAACACTGAGAATTAGTGGGCACTTTATTTTTATGACTCACTTTTCCATCTAAAATGATGATAGAGATCATCTGACTTCACAAGTGTGTTATGAAAACAAACTTGTTAGTGCTTATAAAGTACATACTTGTTATAGTAGTGAGTGCCCAAAATGGTACAATACTACGTGAATAATTTTGCTTTTTACCAGGCTTTGGATTGCCCAGAAAATAGGTTTGGTGGGAAGACAGACACACTGAAAACTACAGCTAAAATATTGACTTGGTTCCTAATAGCTGAATAACATGTAATTTTTATGCTGAATGAAGATGGATCTCAAGATGTTTTAGAGCAAAATCTATTTTATAAAATAGCTACTTAAGACAAAATAAAACACTACCGGTGTATTAAAACATCACAGTGAAGCAGACGATAAGTTTACGTGAAACATCTGCCAAGTTTACAAGATCAGCGGCTTGTAAGAGAGTGTTCTGATTTAATTTGCTTTCTTGTATTAGAGGCAATGAACTACATCCCCTCAGTTCATGATTAAAGTCTTATATGTTTAAAAGCTTTACCCCTCAGGCAGCTGTCACTCAGAGACTGAATGTTGCAAATGAGGCTGTAATGACTGGATTGCCTTGGATTTTCCAGAATGACTTAAAAGAAGTTTGAAAAAGTGTTTCTTTTTGTTTGTTTGTTTGTTTTTTCCCTGGATTTTTAAGGTTTTTTCTTTTTTTTTTTTTCTTTTTGTGTTTTTTTTTTGGTTGTTTGTTTCAAACAGCAGCAACAACAAAAAAAAGCAAAGCCTTTGCAACTTGGAGTCCTGTCTTTCCAAGTAACTTGGCTACGATCTCACCTGCGCTTGTGTGAGCTGAAAGCTGCTGTCAAATGGCCACCGCCAAAATGAGCTATTGGTCTTCAGATCTCACTGGACAGATGTTCATACCACATACATATATAACGATTAGAATTAATTGGCCTTTATGTGTTACCAGCAAGGAGACCAAAGACTGCATGGGAACTCAACTCTGTTCTTCAGAGATGATCTCTCTTGCAGGACTGTCACATGAACTTCAGATGCTTGCCCTTGTCTTGCCAGTGCAGTAGCTGTTTTATGGGGCTGATGCTGCATAATACAGATATTTATTTAATTTAAATAAAAATACATAAACTTACCTTGTTTCCAGGAGTCCATGGGTAAAAGTTCTGATGGGAAATCATATGTGATCACTGGGAGCTGGAATCAAAAATCTCCACACTTCCAATTTGTAAATGAAGAAACACCCAAAGGTATGAAAATGTTGCCAGATGTTATCCCTAGCCAGGGCAAATTACTTACATAGTGAGCATCGGATCACTTCTCTTTTGTTTAAGATGAATCCTGCAAAAATACTTTCTTCTTAGTGTGGGATAAATTCTCGGAAATTAGGATGACATAAAAATCTAAACAAACTAGAAGGCTAGAAAAAATCTCTGGTGTTCAGTGATAATACCTTGTAAGAAGAGCTATTGCAGTAGGAGGCTGCATAGGTGTAGGGATGGGAAGCAGATGCTTTGCGCACCATTAGAGCTTCTTAAGTATCCCCTTGAGAACTGAGCTTCTTAAGAATCCTCTTGAGAGCTACACTAAATGACTAATGCAGGTTTCGTCTTTGCTTAGTTTCTGTGGTCAGTGCAGATTTTCCTGAATCCCAAGTTTTTAATTAAGAAAGAAAAAGCATTCCTGTACCTATGAGAATGAAAATAAAACACCCCAACTGTGATCTGAAAATAGCTAATGCTGCATTGCTCTTCTGAGTCCTGAAACAGATCTGTCATTACTTCTTTTAAGATGTCAGCTGAATTACCATTTTTTCAATCTGTTGTCACAGTTGCATGCCAAAGGTTGGGGAAGTTAATGGAAATTGACTGGGCAAAGTCATAAAAGTCAGCTGCTGGGTACAGCTGGGTACAATCTGCTGCTAGATTGAATGCCATCCTACCTAAAGGACACAATTTATCATTCCGTACAGGAAGAGATCTCATAGGTCACTGAGTCCCGTTGCCTCCTTTCGGAGCATCATACTGTATAGTCAATTTTCTGAAACTCGCAGCTGAGATCTTAAATGCTGTCTTTAGTATGGTGGGACATAAGTCTTGCCTAAGTAACTTCTAAAAACAAAAAACAACTAAAATGTAATTAGGCCAGATGGCAAGAGATCTGTACTGTGGAGTTAAGTATACGGATCTTTTATGATGTTTAATGAAGATCTTTGATACATTTCAGTGGGATTTGCAAAAGAAAATGTTTTATTCTCTTTAACAAGATAATTTTCTTGGCTTAAAGACTTAAATTTCCTTACTCTCTAGTGAATAGTGCACAGTCATCTTATTTTCCTGTTTTGAAATTTCTATGGTTTTGAGATGTTAAATTAGGGGGAAAATTGAATTATGCAAAAAAGTTTCTTTGTTCTTCTTACTAGGAAAGAGGCTGTGGAATATTTTGTTTGAAATACTTCTTTTAATACTGCCACTTTGTTTTTTTCTCTCTAGATAAAGTATTGTTCATGACTACTGCTGTGGATTTGGTGATAACTGAGGTTCAGGAGCCTGTTCGATTCATTCTGGAGACTAAAGTCAGAGTTTGCTCACCTAATGAGAGATTGTTCTGGCCCTTCAGCAAACGTAGCTCTACTGAAAATTTTTTCCTAAAATTGAAACAGGTAATACTTAAAAAATTAAATAAATAAATTCTACAGCTAATTTGGGATTTGACAAGGTTGTTTTTCAAATGTAATTGTGGTAGGGTCAATTATATTGTTTCGAGACTTGAGAGTTAAGTTTATGGTATAATGCTGAATAAATACACGTTTATTGGAGGTAAAGATGAATTCTAGTTATTAGTGCCTGTTGGCAGATCAGAATTTCACTATGGCTGTTTCTCCCTATGGTTCGTACAACCTTTACTAATAGACTGTTCCTATTTCAACATTTTATTCCTGAATCAAAGAGGTACAATAAATGCTCTTCAGTTTTCAAAAGCTATCCTTCATTATGCTAATTGTTGCTGGCTATCTAAAGTTCCCATAAAAAGCTGAATGTCCTCGTTTCAAAGCAAATTTTCATAGCTTTGATGAGGCTGAGAAGTTACATAGAGGCTTATGGATTTTCCAGCCAAACTACAGAAATAAAAGGAACAGAGGATTTATCTGCAAACTGGGGCTGCGCTGAGAGTTGCTTGCGTAAGGGTACAGTAGGGTAAGTATGTCAAATTAAGGGTTAAGAGAAAAAAAGGCTTTAATGTAATCCTGGTGATGTGTGATCTGATAGATCTCTAAATTGATTTTATCATACAAATCCAACACTTTGGGTTTTTTCAGATGAGCAAACATCTAGCTGAAATTAGAAAATAAATTATTTTTTGAGAGAAACCATTTTCCGCCTTGTACGTGGTTGGAAGCAGAGGTATCACACACACACCAAGTTTCCCCTGGGGGAAAAAAAATCCAAGCAACCACAAAAAAATCCCTGGAACTTGTTAAAAACTTTTACTGTTTTTTCCAACTTACATTTTTACCGTATCTACTAAAAAGGAAAGGATTATTTCTGTCCAGGATATTCATAATTACAGTACAAGGCAGTAACTTTGTCTGAAAATAAGGCTGGAAAGTTGAAGGTCCAAGTTGCTAACGAGATGATGTACTCAAAGTAGCTGCCATTCTCCTGCTTTAGAAATTATTGTTCTGAAATACAAGTCCTGTTAAAAGAAATGGAAATAATATGGAAGCAAATAACATTGTGGATGTGAGTGCTTTCTCAAGGTTTAATAATTCTGGGCGCAGCCCAAAAAAGCGAGGTTGGAGTCCTGATTTCTTGATAAGTGTTCTTTTTTATGGAGAGATTTTGAATTAAGAGGCTTTTCTTATAGATTTTGGGGTTTTGTTTTTTTTTTTTTTTTACTTGTCTTAAAGTGCTAGCAAATAATGGCATCTTAGTAGTAACAAAGATGAGGTTCACTAAGGATTCTTTTTTTTTGTGTTATGTCCTATTTTTTATATAAAACATGAATAAACATTTTGGAAAATTGCCTTCAAAATTTCCTTCAGGATTCAAGGTGAAAAAATTCTTCATGGATGACATCAGTCTTTTTATTTACAATATTTTTGAGGTGGAGCATGGAAATGTTGAACAGTTAAGGCTGTTGGGCTATAAATACTCTACAGCCTCCAAAAGGTGCCTTTTCTGTTTGGCAGCGTAAAGGAAGCTTATCTTACTTAGCTAATTCTGTATCTTTTGTCTTACCAAATTCACAAGCATTGTGACTTATCTTAGCTAACTCTCTTTTTTTCCATAGGCACTGTCAGGTTATCCAGCTTCCAGTGTTTACTAATAGAAGATTATCAAAATTCATAGTGGAAGCAACAAATATAGAATGCACTGCCTGATAAGCCTGGAAGGGAAACCTGTTTCTATGGAGTCGTGATTAGTCTATTAAAAATACAGCTGTGTGGAGTTGGCTTATCTTACTTTGGCAGTGTTTCTTTATTCGGAAATGGTGAAAGCAGAGAGATTTTATTTGCTCAGATTACATTTAGTGATTTAGTCATTTTTAGTTTTGATGCATTTCTCTTCCTTTTTAATACTCCAAAGGATAAAATTGAGTACTGGGAGCTTAGTGTAGAGTATAATTATAAATCTTATTTCCCTTTTTTCTTCACCTTTCATTTTCTACTGTCTATTTTTATTCTTCTATTAAAAAAGGTTCTAAATCCTTAGACTGTATTAAAATTTTAGAACCACTTCACAAAGAAAAGTCTTAGTTTAAAGGGAAGGAAGTTATCAAAGAATTGAAAATTAAGGAGAAAACAGGGCTACATAATAGACTTTGGGACTCAGCAACTTGTGTTCCCGCAGCAATGTATACACAGACATAGGGCTTGGAAGCATCGCTGAAGACAGTTGCCACGGTGGGAAAATAAATATGAACAATTTTAATTAAAACTCTCCTTTTGCCACCATCAGTATCCCCAGAAAGTTAAAGAAATTAGACATAATTTTAAAGGGTTTGCTTTGAATTTTCCAGTAATCTTTAAATAAAGGCAGAGTTGGTTCATATTAAGGAGCCTTCCTCTCTTAGACCTTGTGTTGGGCAGGTGCATTTACAGCTTTGAAAATCTATGCGCTTGTGTCCAGCCTGTTTGTGGCTGGAAAGCTGAGCTACCTGTGCGTGGCAGAGCCAAATGACCCCTCAGCTCTCTCTGTAGCAGACGTTCCTGCCTGTTCAGTGCAGTATGCTGATGGCTTTTCTAGGGCATTTGGGATAAAAACACTTGCAGGCCTGCACGAGGCGTTAAGTGTGCTTCAAGGATTGAATGCTCCTCACTGTAGAATGCGATGAAAATGGTTTCTCAGCTCTTCTATTCCAGAAGGAGAAGGCAGAGCTTTATGAAGTAATCTGGGTATTTCTATAGCTTTTCTCAGTAAAATGAAACTTCTTGTTTCCTAGATAAAGCAAAAGGACAGAAAGAATAACTCGGACACGCTATATGAAGTTGTGTGCCTCGAAAGTGAATCAGAAAGGGAGAGAAGAAAAACTACAGCTAGCCCCTCTCTTCGTCTGCCCCAGTCTGGGTCACAGGGCTCGATGATTCCTTCTCCTCCAGAGGATGATGAAGAGGAAGGTACGAAGTGGATTGTGTGTTTTGTATACTTCGAAAGAAAGGGCAGTCGGAGAATAACATAGTTATGAAACATGTCAAATCCTTTCCTGTCAGAATCTGGCCTGCTGCTGTTTGTTTTCTTGATTTAATGCTGTGAGTATTTGATAACCAGTACCCCTGCATTCCTGGCTCAGCCTCTCCCTTGTGTGAGACTTGTGTCTGTGCTTTTCTCAGCCCAGGCCTCATGAAGCCTCCAGTGAGATATATTTGGAACAATGTGAAAGGAGGTTACTAAAAATTTGGGATTATCATGTAGCTTCTGCCCCTCCCCGAGCAGCTGCGAACAGATTTGAGAGTAAAAATGAGAAGCTGATATTATTTGGAAATATAAGCAAGCAGCATGTTTTAGTGAAGAGATGAGTACAGACATCTGTGATACATAAAACTGTACCAGGACCTGCCTGGCTTGAAACTGAATGCATTTTCAAGATCTTTTTTTCTGCTTTTTAAAAATTCTCCTAAACCAAAATACGGACTAGTTCTGACTATATAAACATCTGGTCCTACAGCTCTGTGCTGAAATGTAGATGATTGAGTTTCTGCTTTTTCACTTTTTCTGCTGGCCTTCTGTGTGGTCTTGGGTGAATTGTTTCACTTTTGTGCTTTAATTTCCCTTTTAGGGGCAGGGCAAGGAGGGAAAGGTTGGTTTGAAAATCAACTCCTTTGCAAAGTGTTTTTTATTAGCAATCTGTAACAGCTACACTGAACCACAGCAGTGTTCTTTTCTAGACCAGGAACACGTATTTATTTTGTTTACAATTGATATGATGGCAGCATTGCAAGAGTTTGCTGACAAGTTCAAGTGTCAATTGAGAAAGCATAAATTTAATGAAAAAGAATGTATTTCCCTAATAATGCAAAACCAGTGTTGACTACTGTATCAATGAAATGCCGTTTTTGTATATAATACTTGCTGTGAGTGTTTAAAAGTATCTGGGAGTACATCAGTCAGTATTGGTTTCAAAAAGTTACTGTGATTATACTAATCCTTGCCCTCCACCACATTTTTTTAATGCATTTCATTCAAAAAGCTGTTTAATTTAAGCCAAGCAAGTTATCAAAAAGTACTAGCTTTCAAAGTGAAAGTACAAAATGGTTAAAGTAAAATACCTCGTGGACTTTCATGGATCTGTGACAACATGGCAAGTCTGCAGCTGCTCAGTGGAACCGAATTGATTTTATTGTCTTTTATATATTTTATATTGCAGCTTTTCACATATGGAAAGTTGTGCTGTTTGAGAATTTCTGTAGTCTTCCAAAAGTTTCAGGTAGAATAATGGAACTACTGATGTGAGAAGGGACCTCCCACTCAGTGTGATTCCAGCCAGATAGATTGAAGGTCTGGTCCTGTTGTGTTTTAACCATCTCCAATGACAAAGTTTCTGTACCGTCTCTGGGCCCTTTTATCAGTTTGCCCATGCTCATGGTCAAATTTTTTTCCTGATTTTTAACCAGAATTTCACGTGTTGTTGCTTGTCTTCTGTCTCTTGTCACATCACTGTGTACCTACGAGAAGAGTCTAATTCTGCCTTCTTTGTGTTGAGCAAGCACTGCATCCACAGATGAAGAGTAGTTCTTGCCGCACGCTAGTACATTAGGAGAGCAACATTTATCTCTGTAGAGGTATAGTAATGGCGGTTGATCTCATAGCATCTCCTCTGTTCTCTTGGCAGACAATGATGAACCACTCTTAAGTGGTTCTGGAGATGTTTCCAAAGAGTGTGCAGAAAAAATTCTTGAGACGTGGGGAGAGCTGCTGTCCAAATGGTAAGTGGCAAAATCACATTCTGAATATTCTCAATCTGTTTGCTCCTTCTGCTCAGAGTTTGTTATTTCCAGAAGCCAGTTGACATGAGTAGTATGGATTTACTCCTCTTTTCATCCCCACAGCACCCCTTATTCTCTGGCTTTGTATTTTCTAATTTCTTCAGAAGGTGTTTTAAGTATTTTCATTTTCAAGTGCATGCTTAAATACTGTACAGAAATTCACTTACGCTTATTTTTAGGTGGTTCTCTCTTAAAAGAAATATTGTACTTATCTGTGAGTTTCACTGGGATTTTGTTAAAGAAAACCCTAAACTAAGTAATATAAAGAAAATGCAGCTCTTCCTTTGTCTTTATTTTGCATAGATTACTTCCATTCCTCTTGGTAATTCTGATGTAGCTCACAGCCAATTTTTCTGCAGCTGTCATATGTTAGTAACTGTAGCTTAAGAATATGAGAGATTTGTACTTGGATAGCGAAGATGCTTTTCTTCCCTTATCTAAAGGAAGATGGCTCCAGAGCCTGCCAAGAAGGAAGTACATGAGCTCTTCTGTTTTTTTCCTAGAAAATGCCAATTTACAAGAAGAGTGTTTCTTGACAGTGAAGCTGCTAATGCAACACCTGTCCTCCTTTCATGAAGGATCTTTTATTCGTCTTGAAGTAGCCTGAGCGCTTCTAAGAAAGTGATGCTGATTATTGTGAAAGTCAGGTTGTTTTTTTTGTTGGGTTCCCCCCCCCACACAAAGGGAGATGACAGGCACAACATCAGATTGAGCTCAGATCTGCTACATTTTGACTCTGGCTTTAGTTGTTGCCTTCTGCTTCCTAGTGTACTGAGGAGCAGGGCAAAGATCTGAATAGAAGACGTAGATCTAAGGAGCAGGACAGCAGAGATTAGAATAAGTCAGGCGCTTTAGATGATGTGTGACCTCTTAGCCAGGACTCTCTTTAAATAGAGAGAGTTATAGCAATTTAGCATTATTTCTTAGTTTCTGCAATTACTTCATACTTATTTGAAGAAGTACTTCCAGGTTGGTTTTGCACTAATACATTGTGCCAATTTGGTAGGAAAGCAGACATCAGAAGTGGACACGTTCTTAAGAACGGGAAGGCTGTGGTAAAATGATATATGATCCCCTTTCCCTCCCTCTCCTAGACGTGTAGAAACATCTTTAACAGATGAGCTCAGTGCATCTGCTGCTGTGAGAAAGTTTCTTTCAACTTGAGTTTTTTGTAATTCTTCCAAGGGCTCAAGGATAATTAAGCCACCTGACTCCCATTGAAAATGTTTTGGCAGCTCTAAGAGGATATGAAGTGCTTCTGTGCTAATGCTGGCAACGACTTTAATATGTGTTAAAGGGCTTTCCTTCTTAACTAAAAACGAGTATTTGGAAGTAATGATCCTTGAGCTTTTAACGTAAGAGGATTCAAAATTATAAAAATCAAGAGTTCAGGTAGTTTCATGCTAGTTTTTTAGACTCCTGTAATTAGATTTGTATAGTAATTAAATGTGCATTGCTATTTTTTGCTTTCTAAATAATATTTGGCTCATATTTCATAACTGCTGACTCACACAATTTTCTCATTTTGAAATAGTTTGGAAGAATCTAGTAGTGTGTGGCCTTTAGTCTACAGCCTTACAGTTCATGGCTGTGTTCATTGGAATTACTGTTGTGCTTACTCTGATCCGAGGTTAAGGCAAAGTAGTTTTATCGGCCTTTAGAAAGAATTTGAATATTTTATATATAATAAGTATTTTATATGAATATTTTTATATATTTATTATAAAGATATAATATTCTATAAATAAAAATATGGTATATAACTGTAGCTATGAACATATATAAACATAAAGGTAACTATTATATAAATATTATTTTTCTTATAGTTGATTTTGTTCAGAGAAAGCAAAGTGCAGGAGGACGTTACGGTACTAGGTTCTGCGCAGTATGTACTGATTTCAGTGTCCAGCATGGCTCATCTCCAGATTACTGTGTTTCTCCACTGTAGACTGGAGAAAAACAACAAGGAGTCCCAGTCTGTGTGAAATTGCCATCCCCGTATCTGTTAGACTGCAACAAACATTAAATACCAGTTTATTGTTAAGACGATAATGCGATCGATATGACCCAAGTTCAGGTTTTTCCCTGGCTTTGTCTGTCAGTTCTCTTAATCATTTTACCTAGAACTTTGAGTTTTAGTAACTGCAGAAAAACTGCAATTTCTTTGATTTCAGGCTTCTATCTTTTGGAGATTTTATGTATAAGCTACGAATGGACTGTTCAGCCAAACTTTCTGTAACTGCATAAATTACATGTGGGTTTAGTTTTTACAACTTGCAGTGCTATAATTTATGAGCTGTCACCAGTCTCACTTGAAAAAAACATTTAGATGGGACTAGCTTTTTCAGTGGAAGCTGCTTCGATGCATGGATGTAGTTAGATAACGATGTGAGATTTTTTTTTTTAATGGCTCTATTTGCCTGCCTTCTCTCCCTCCCTTACCTAGAAAGTGACCTGCCTGCGCGGGCGTAGAAGTCTAGAGCGCAGTGTATGCTTCAGCAGACTGGTTCTTGTTCTGATGTACTTCAAGCTTGGAATCTTACGCAGTGTGGTATCTGTCCTCCTAGTCTGGCTTTTGCTGGAGTATTTTGATTTAGTGAGTTTTTAATATCTTTATATTAAATTTAATGGGAATCAAGGAAACAGTTTAGAAAGTGCTGTTCCAAATTCACTCACTCTGGCAATATATGGACTGTCCTGAAGTTCCCGTCATTTGACATGTGTGATGTTACACAGCAGTTGTTGCTTATGCACTCCTTTATTTGTGTTTGGATGATAGTAACAATGCCTTCACCCACACCCAGGCACCTCAATTTGAGCGTGAGGCCAAAGACGCTGTCAGCGCTGGTGAGAAGTGGTGTCCCTGAGGCCCTGAGAGGAGAAGTGTGGCAGCTGCTGGCAGGGTGTCATAACAACGATCACCTGGTGGAGAAGTACCGAATTCTCATCACAAAGGTAGAATGCTTTTTTTCATCTTTTTTCACCCCCATATCTTAAGGAATTGAAATACAGAGACTTCCAAACGTGTACCCGCTTGCTTGAAGGTTCGTGAGTGTATCTGAATATAGTGTATCAATTTGTGAGTATAAGTCAATCCTCCCCCCAGCAAAAAACCCCAACATGCAGTGCTAGTTGTGGCGTTATCTCTCCTTACAGTGCTCTCTTTTTAATAGTCCTGCTTCTGTTTCACTCCAATGACTTCTGAGTTAGTTTGTCAAAAATTAGTATTCTATTAATTGCTTTCATAATTGACAGAAATTCAGGGAGCTCATTTCCTTTGCTTGTTTGGCTTTCTTGAATGAAAGCTGAATTTTGCTCTATTGTCTTAACATTTAGGCTAAAAACCCAACGCTAGTTGAAATAGCAGCCTTTTTTTTGAAAGAAAATCCAGAACACTTTGGACATTTTTGCGCTAGACAGCAGTTTTTTAACTTCTCATCTTGAATGCTGATCTCCGTAGCATAGGAAAAGAAAATAAGAGTTGTATATACAGGCATCATTTGGTGTTACTCAAAGTTCTAGAGTAACAAATGGGTCACAATATGAAGTGTCACTTCCTTACGCAGAAAACCGATGCGTTAATTTGGATTTGACCATTGTCTGCACAGATACACTGTATTGTACTGCTTTCATCAAACATGCAAGTCTAGAAGGACTGTATCAGGAATTATTAATGCTGCAACTTTAGTACAAATATAACAAATTAATTATTCACCAGTTAAAAAAGCAAAACAACTGAATCAGCTTTTGCGTATCTCTGTTCTGATGGTACAGATTCACAAGGAGCAATTAAAGACCTTATTCTGAGGGCAAGAGGGCTTCTGAAATTAAACTGAGTTTCTGCTGGAATCATACAGGAAGGATCCTACGTGATTTGAATGAATCACGTATAGATTAGCTAAAAATGTTCTGCCTTAAGTACTTTCACACACTTATTGAACGTAGAAGTAACTTGATCTGAATTCCTTAATATTGGTACATGCATTGTAGAGCTATAACTTGGATTTTATGGTGAATAAATCATACAAATAATGTGGCGGTTGAGTGCTCTGGCAAGGAGTCTATCACAGTTACTCCTGTTGTGTTATTTTAATTGCCTAGTGAGTAGTTGACAGTGCCTCTGTTTCGATGTTTTGGTATCAGAATGGAAAAGATGATCTCTTTGTGGCACAGTTGGTGACACGAACTGCTACTATCTTTGTGAGCTAGAAAGGAATAGTGTGACATTTCATTTTTAAATCTGTGAAACCTTTCCACTCATTTACATTTGGCAGAGACAAAGGAAATAACCTGGATCTAATGTGTTGGAAGCATCCCTAGCGTCCAAGTAAAAGGGAGAGTAGGCTGATCCAGCATGGTGTTCTGCAGCAGAAGGGCTGGCTGGGCCTGCACTGGTCATTCAGCATGGAAACTAATTAAGGAATTAAATGGTGAAAGAAAATGAGAACTGAATGCCCGTTTTCAGGCTCTGCTGTAGTCCTGTGAGGTCTGTGGTGTACTACCAGCATGCTACAATCACCAGCTCAAGCAAATGAAAATGAAGTCTCTTTAATGCGGAAGTGCCATATTAGACCACTGAGGCTGTTTGCCTTGTTGTGGCTTACGTGAAAATTGCATGAGAATGGGCCTGACTGTGTCTGTAGAGGGGACAAAGGTTGGTGCTCTGAGAGCAAAAGTGTCTGTTGGTTCACAGTGGAACTGTGATTTCTTCAACCTGCAGGCAGTGGAAGAAGCGTAAGATTTCAAAAAAGGTTATCGGTGGCTGTGTGGAACTACTAAAGATGAGAATAGGCAAAGAATGCAAAGAATCTTTGGGAGGCTGATGGGAACGTGAATTCAAGACGCAAGAAGATAACGCGTGCAGGCCCGTCACATGTAGTATGTGCTAACATAATGCTGGGTTGCGCTTTGGCTTTCATTTTTATTTTCATGCCTTTCATAGATTATTTGACAATTTTGTAGTTCTAAAGTGACTAATTCTTACTGGTCTGAAAATAGCAGCTCAGTTGCAGTCAATATGCAGCAGTAAATGTGTCTGGGGAAAAAAAATAATTATGTGAAGGCAAGGGTCCCTCATAATATATTGCTTTACCATCCTCGTAATGCTTTGCCGTGTTTTGCGTGTCACTAATACAAATTCTTCTCTGGCAAGCGTGCAATTATTTGCATCACCATGCATTGGAAACGGTTTATCAGAGAATAACTGCTGTGGCGTGGTGCAGAAGCAGGAGGAGTTGATGTAAAACCTTTGCTCTTCAGTGCAAGTAGGAGATGCACTAAGCCTGTCTGAGTACTCCTGATCCGGTGCCCCTTCTCTCTTAATGCTGACCTCTGTTCCTGTAGCTGCATTTGATTTCTGTCAGGCTTTTCATGACCGCGTGCGGCAGCACAGTCCCAAATTAATAAGGATCTGTGTTGACAGCTGCTTCAAAAGCTTCTGGCCTCTTTCAGGGTTGTTTGTTTTTTGGTTTTTTTTGTTTTTTTTTTTCCCTCTTGTGCACAAGGTGTTGGATGCAGGCGCCCCAGTGTTTCTTTTGGTATTTGCTTTCCTGTGCAGTTCTGTCCCCTGGTGCTCAACGGATCTGTGGTTTTTGCTTTCTTTTGCAAACCAACTGCTGCAAGGATAGTTTCTTCCTGGTGATGTGTGGCTACTGAATGGTTGAAAAGGAAATGTCTTGTGTCCTACCACTGAAGGCTGTGTCCCAAAGTGTCTTCTTGACTCTGACTTGTGCATTAAAGGTGGCACTGAAACCATGCCTCAAGGTGTGCGCCTTGCGTTCTAGTCACGATGACAGTATTTAATTTGCTCCTTATTTCTTTGATAAACATTAGCTGAGATTTTGTACTCTGCGCTTTGTTATTGCAGTAGCATCTAAGTTTCACCATTGTGGTGCTTCCACAAATTCCTTTTGAGAATTTGCACACCATCTGTGTGCAATAATAAAGCTTTTAGCAGCTCCAGATTGCTGTGCTTGTGGTGGGGAGCGTGGATGAAAGCCAGCCCAATGAATTAAGGTCATGTCTCTACTGGGGACAGAAAGAGAACTCTAGGTAAAACGATCTAGACAATCCCTTTGAGAGGCATCTGTTCCTGGTAGGACTTTGGCAATCATGGTTACGGCTGTTAATCTTCAGGCTTCCCGCCACTGAAAGGCAGGAGAAGAGACATGGGGACTTGCTCCAGGTATTAATGGACAACTGCAGGAAAAATACTTCATGTTTTTGAGAGTCATAGGTGGATGGGAAGTATTGTTGAGTAGAAACTGGTAAAGCAAGTCACACAGGTTAAAAAAAAAAACCAAAACACCAACCAAAAAACCCAAACCAAACAAACAAAAAACCCACATGACGGAAAGCAAAATAGAGAGGAGCCACTTTTCAGAAAGGTTTTTAAACAGGATTAATACAGCTACTGAATCTCAGATCAGTAGCAATCTCTCAGTGGAGAAGTACTTCACAATACTAAAATTTTAAGAACCTGACATTTACAATATTGAGGAGAAAATAAAAGCTTTTGGATATAGGTCTGTGTGGGAGGAAATAATGTCGAAAGGAAAAAAACATGAGCTGTTGCACCAGATAAATACGCTATATTAAGGAAATTACGACATGAGAGGGACATCTTGTGGCACAAATAAATAAATAAATAATCCAGTGGCAGGAGGAGTACCCTGGAATGTTACTCTGGGGTCACCCTTTCTGGTAGAAATTCTAGGCCTGGTAAGAGATGAACTCATTACAGTTTTTCTTATAGCAAGACTCTTCCTACCCACTTTCTCATCTTCCCACTTTTTTTGTTTTCGTGAGCAGAGGATTGCAGTACGCAGAAGTTCTGCCTAATATACTCCTCTGTCTTGTGCAAATGATACTAGTTTTAGTGAAGAAATAGATTAAAATGTCACTACCATTATTTGACTGAATGTCTTGCCTCATCAGTGGCATGCAGTGTAACAGTACTGAAGCTGTGGGTGGTTAACACTTACTTTCCACTTGCATCACAACCAAATTTCCATATGTTCTTATAAATGAAGGAGAATACATTTAATTTTCAGAGTACAAAGGGTCATCATTGTGTATGATCAACTGAAATGAAACCCAACATACATCTGTGAATCACGGCATAAGAAGTGTGATGTAGCCTTGCTGTCAGTGTGCCTGAACCTCTAGATCCCTTGTTTGATTACTTTTGATCACGTGGTGGTGATAAAAGTTTAATTATCTTTTATAAGCAGTACTTTTCCCAAGAGTTCTCTTTGTAACTTTGAACGATTTCTTTAATACCTTTCAGTAGCCTTAGATGAGGTCGTGTTGTATCACTGAATAGAGTGGCAGAAGTCTCTACAACACACAAATATTTTCAGTCTCTCACAGACTTCAGCCACCTGAACCACACGGTTTTATGTCTTCTCGAAGTGGTTCTTCTTGGTAGGCTGGTTGTGCGCTTGACCGGAGAACTGTGGTAGCAGGCGGGTGGATCTCCAGCCCAGTTATCTTCCAGTTGCAGTTTACACCCTTTGGCCACTTTGGTCTGGCTTCTGGTGAGATATTGCTGGTTTGGGCCGGGGTGTTTTAACTAAGCAGGATAAGCTGGTGTGAACTTTGAAGAGAGTTACTGCTCTGAGCTTTGGAGAAACAATAGAATGTCAGTTAAAGGAAAAAACCAGATCTCTCTCCTACAGAAACACCTCTCAGCTGTATAGGCGTTCAGCTTGTGCTTGTAATAAAAATCTAAACATTGAGGACTTTTTGGTGGTACATCGTTTGTTTTGAAATTTCAGCGACCAGATGTTGTTTTGTCAGTCTCATGATTTCCAATACTACCTTGTTTTTATATATCTGAGATATATTTAAAGTTCAGTGTATGTTATTTTCTTAAGGATGTTTATAATGTGTCTATTCATGCCTAAGGATCCAGAAATACTATTTGAATCGATTGGTATGTAAATAATTCTCTGCTTTGGAAAGATAGGAGATCATTTCTCCAGCAGTAATTCAATCATGGCTTGTTTTTTGTATAACCACAATACCCTTACCTAAATTGAATTCAAAGTTTATGTCTCCTAGCTACAGTTCTAGTACTTCAGTTGGCACGAGTCAAAACACCGTAAATGTTTCGACAACAACAAAAATGAAGGACAATAGTAAAGGGATCTTTTGGGGCGTAAAGACAGGATAGAAAATCCAAGTTGTTGTTTTCAGGATTTTGCACAAGACTAAGTAAAAATCTGCCAAGTCATGCTGTTGTCCAGCACAGATTTTTGACAAAAAAAAAGAATTGTAAAATATGCATCGCAAAATGTTTTTTTTTCTACTTACAGGTCACCTAAAATCCCAAGCATTGCAGTATGATTGCTTTGAGATCTATCCCTTTGGCTGCAATTCATTTTCCATTAGGTATTCCACAGAATGACAAGCATTTAGCTTGAGTTAACCAAAACCTTGGGTTTGTCGGTAAGAGTTGAATTCAGTGTGTGGACTTACACTCCTATGGATGCCAGTTGCATGCTTTCAATTTTGACAAAAAGACTTTAAGAGCCTCACTCCAGTCTCTTACTGGTTTGATCGGTTCAAAGACGAATTCCCACAGTGATAGACCTGTCCTAAGCTGTGGCAGTGGAGCAGTCTGGTATCTGGGTTGGAGAATGAGCTTCCACCTACCATGGGAACGTGTTTTCCAGCATGTCACGCAAGTAGAATGCACTTGACAGACAAGAAGATTTGAGTATCCTGTGGTGACATCTTAACCTTGTACACATCAAAGAGGTTTTTCTGGTTAAATATGCGTGATGGTATTAGATTATGGTGTGAATACAAGCTGAAGTGCTGTGTTGTGAATTGCTTGCGTGTTTTGCTCTCTGGGATGTCACTGAGTCTTCTAGTTTGTCTGGTTTGGTGTAGGTTGTCTCGGGGAGGGTCAGGGGCAGTGATGCCTTTGGGGTTTGTGTATGCAGGAGGTGTTTACCTCCCTGGAGCAACATTTGGGTTATTGGTGGCAGTTCTCAGCTGTGCCCTTGGTTTCAGGTATCTCCTAAGCAATACAACCAACATTGAGCAAAGACACGCTTATTCCAGAGCAAGCATTTCCCCAAAAGGGCTCGGATGGAAAAGCCTTGAATTACGACTGAACGATTGAGTTCACGTCCTTGCTTTGGACCGTTGTCGTTTGCCGTGCTGAGAGGTGGAGCAGGGGGGTGCGGTGGGTGTGCGTCTGTCTGCAGGACCAGGGCGTGGGTGTCCGTCTGTCTGCAGGACCAGGGCGTGGGTGTCCGTCTGCAGGACCAGGGCGTGGGTGTCCGTCTGCAGGACCAGGGCGTGGGTGTCCGTCTGCAGGACCAGGGCGTGGGTGTCCGTCTGCAGGACCAAGGCGTGGGTGTCCGTCTGCAGGACCAAGGCGTGGGTGTCCGTCTGCAGGACCAAGGCGTGGGTGTCCGTCTGCAGGACCAAGGCGTGGGTGTCCGTCTGCAGGACCAAGGCGTGGGTGTCCGTCTGCAGGACCAAGGCGTGGGTGTCCGTCTGCAGGACCAAGGCGTGGGTGTCCGTCTGCAGGACCAAGGCGTGGGTGTCCGTCTGCAGGACCAAGGCGTGGGTGTCCGTCTGCAGGACCAAGGCGTGGGTGTCCGTCTGCAGGACCAAGGCGTGGGTGTCCGTCTGCAGGACCAAGGCGTGGGTGTCCGTCTGCAGGACCAAGGCGTGGGTGTCCGTCTGCAGGACCAAGGCGTGGGTGTCCGTCTGCAGGATCAAGGCGTGGGTGTCCGTCTGTAGGACCAAGGCGTGGGTGTCTGTCTGCAGGACCAAGGCGTGGGTGTCTGTCTGTAGGACCAAGGCGTGGGTGTCTGTCTGCAGGACCAAGGCGTGGGTGTCCGTCTGCAGGACCAAGGCGTGGGTGTCTGTCTGCAGGACCAAGGCGTGGGTGTCCGTCTGCAGGACCAAGGCGTGGGTGTCCGTCTGCAGGACCAAGGCGTGGGTGTCTGTCTGCAGGACCAAGGCGTGGGTGTCTGTCTGTAGGACCAAGGTGTGGGTGTCTGTCTGCAGGAGCAAGGTGTGGGTGTCTGTCTGCAGGAGCAAGGTGTGGGTGTCCGTCTGCAGGACCGGGGCGTGCGAGGGAAGCGCCTCCCGCCGCCGCTGTCCAGTGCGGAGCGCGGGGAGGCTGCGGGGTCGCGCCGGGTGAGGCACCGCCCGCCACCGGCCACTCGCGAAATGGCCTTGCCGAGCGCCTTTTGAGTGGAAACCCGCATTCCCCAGCGGAAACCCGCATTCTCGACGCTCCTTGTCCCCCCTCTACCCCAGGGGCCGGGGGGCTGCGGCCCCGGGTCCCCGCCGGCGCCGCGCCCTCCTCCGCGCTCCTGCCCGCCTCCCTCCCCTTCCTCCCCGCCGTCCCCTCCCCCCGGCTCCGCATCGCCGCGGCCGGAGCACACGCCGCCCGTACCGGCGCTCGGCCCCAGGATGCTCCCGGGCTTTTGTTCCCCCTGCGGCAGGTAGGAGCCGGGGCGGCCGGGCAGGGCTGCGGGCCGGGCGGGGGGCGGCGGCGGCGGCGGGGACCGGGGCGGCGCGGGCCGGGAAAGGCGGCGAACAAAAGCGTCGTGCAAAATGGAGCCAGGAGAGAAGGGCTGGACCCCTTCCCCGCCGCGCGTCCCTTCGCCTTGGATGGTCGGCGGCTGGAATTTCGGGGAGGCTGCTTGCGCCCGGAAAGCCTTCCCCCTCCTCCCCCGCTGCCCTCCGGCCGGAGCCCCGCGCCCCTCGGGCCGAGGGCGTGGGGAAGGCACCGGGCGGGGGGGCAGGAGGCGAAGCCGAGCCTGGCAGGGAGCGGGGGCAGGCGGCGGGGAAGCGCGCTAGCGGGGCGTGGGGAGGCAGCGGCGGTGATGGAGGCGGCGGGGAGCGCGGGGGCAGCGGCGGCTCTGTAAAACACTTTCCCCTTCTCTTCTGTCAGCCTCCGGGAGGACTCCCGTCCTGGCTCGGCGGAGGTTCCTTCTCCCTCTTCCCCCAGCCCCTCATCCCTCCCCGGCGAGGCAGCCCACCCGGGAGGGTTTTAATATCAGCCCTCTCCCGTGTGCGTGCGTGAAGTTGCTGACATGACTGCTGCTGGGTCCCGGTGCACCGGTAGCGGCGGGGAGCCGGATTTAAAGGGGAATTGTGCTGCAGACAATGCACAGCGGCAGCATCTGGAGCAGCCCCGGGGACTGGAGCTCCGGTTTTGACATTGCTACACGCACCGCACCAGCCGCAATGGCAGCAGCTGCTCGGAGTGGCTGCAGGCAGCAGGCAGGAGCATGAAGTAGCGAGATCACTGCAGTGCTCAAGATGAACTCCTCTTTGGTTGGCAACCAGAGTGGCCGGCCGTTCTGTCTCCTGGCCATCAGCTATTTGGAGACCATCAATTTTTGCCTCCTGGAAGTGGTCATTATTGTGTTCCTCATGGTGCTGATTATTTCGGGCAACATTATTGTGATATTTGTCTTTCACTGTGCACCTCTGCTGAACCACCACACCACCAGCTACTTCATCCAGACTATGGCGTATGCTGACCTCCTGGTGGGCGTGAGCTGTCTGGTGCCTTCTTTGTCTCTGCTGCACTACCCTATTGTTTTAAGTGAGTCCCTGGTCTGCCAAATCTTTGGTTACGTGGTGTCAGTGCTGAAGAGCGTCTCCATGGCCTCTTTGGCATGCATTAGTATTGACAGATATATTGCCATCACGAAGCCGCTGACTTATAACACGCTGGTTACCCCGTGGAGACTGCGAATCTGCATCCTGATCATTTGGCTGTACTCCTGCCTGGTCTTCTTACCCTCCTTTCACTGGGGAAAACCTGGATATCACGGGGATGTGTTTCAGTGGTGTGCCAATTCCTGGGACACCGATCCCTATTTTACCCTCTTCATTGTGGTGATGCTCTATGCCCCGGCTGCTTTCATCGTCTGCTTCACTTACTTCAACATCTTCCGCATCTGCCAGCAGCACACCAAGGAGATCAACGAGAGGCGAGTGCGCTTCAGCTCTCAGGATGGGGAGGCTGGGGAGGCACAGCCCTGCCCGGACAAGCGCTACGCCATGGTTCTTTTCCGCATCACCAGTGTCTTCTACATCCTCTGGTTGCCCTACATAATCTATTTTCTGCTGGAGAGCTCCAATGTCTATAGTAACCGCATTGCATCCTTCTTGACCACTTGGCTTGCCATTAGTAACAGTTTCTGCAACTGTGTCATTTACAGTCTCTCCAACAGTGTCTTTCAGAAGGGACTTAAGCGTCTCTCGGGGGCTATTTGTACCTCTTGCACTAGACAGAGGGTAGCTAAGGACTCCTCTACCTCTAGGAGCAAAAGATCTTCCAATGGATGTCATGTCTGAGACGCCTGTCAGATGGACTGGGAAGTGCAGGGACAATTCTGTAAATTGCAAAATAAGTTAAATACGATTTTAAGATATGTCCAGATTTGCAAAAAGGTTTCTGAGAAATGCTGCTGACATAGAAGAATCAGGAGCACGTATCATTGTGATTTCACTTTAAAAAATTACTGCTGTGGAGGAGGCTGTGGAGTTTCACCTCCGTATTCGTTTTTAAGAATAAAGCTGTATCTTGACACTTACCTCTCCAGCTGGTGTGACTGAATGGAGTGGGTGTCTGAGAGCTTTGGCAAAATGTAGTCTTTCTTACAGCTTTACTAGGTTCTTTCGAGATTCGTGCTTCACATGTAAATGATAGATCTGAAGTGGAAATGTCACAGTATATGGTATATTACAGGGATTTTTTAATATATGCCAAAGTATATTGACACAGTGTTCCAGCGTCATAACAGAAGGGGCCAAACAATTTGTTTTTTCAGTGCTACCTAGACAGGACTTCTAGAACGGTAGTGAACATTTCAGTGTGACCTTAAACTCTTAGTGAGCCATGAGTGCAGCGACGTGATCTGAACAGTCGTGCGCTTAGGAAGACTGATCTGGCTTCCATGCCCGCTTTCTCTGGTAGGATGCATGTGTGCGATCGGAGTATGGCATCTGCATTTTCCTGTTTGTTGTGAAGTAAGAAGAAAAACTTGGATCAGACAGAATTTAGCAGTTAAATAAAATGTATTTTGATAAGCTAAGAGAAAATACATGTCGCTTTATGGTACCAGAGTTGTGGCAGCCACTCGAAGATGATGCCAACATGTGAAAATTATTCTCCAAACAGCAGGGAAATGCCACGGTTTTCTATGTGGAAATTTTCTCAAGAACAACTTTAAAAATAACATGTCCCTTTTTTTTTTTTAATCTAAATTCTTTTGATATTTTACATACTAGAACTTAAGGGGAAAGGAAAGAAAACAATTGTCTTCTAAACAGCTACGGGAACTATGTTGTAAATTTAACTGTAGTATTTGAGTTATTCATAAGTGCACAGAGCTAAATCAGAGACATTTTTCTTTAGCCTTCCTGGGATTAAAGATGGTTCTAATATAGCAGGAGCTAAATCCTGTTGGCAAACGCATATCTAACTGGTCAAACAAAGTCAGTGTCTGAGAAACAAAATCTCATTGACCACAGCTTTTTCAAGCTAGCTTAGATGAGATATTTTTGAGTACTGCAGTGCTGTTAAGAAGGCAGTACGCCCCTCAAATTGATTCGTTTTCCTAAAGAATATCTTTATGGTTTTGCTGATGCCATACTGGAAAATGAAAGTGAACCAAGTATTTCTGTACTAATGGATTGCAGTCTGCATCGTCTTTTCTCGCCCTATCCTGGTGCAGGGGTGTCCCCCCGCCACACCTCTGGTCTGAGAGCAGGTTACATACCGTGACCTTCCGCAGGTCCCTTCCTTTGTTGTGCTTCCAGTCGATGCACTGGACCGCTGTGAGCCTGCGGGATTCTGTGAGCTTCCGAGTCACGGTTGGTGTGTACTGTTAGTCATAGTGGGAATGAAAAAATATTAGGGAAAAGTAATTTGATTTTTTTTAGAATTGGGTAATTCTCTTGGCCAAAGGGAAGATGGTATTTTTGTTAAATGGCTTCAGGTCTACTGTTGTTATAGGTCAAGATAATCCTCTTCTTAGTCCTGTATCATCTGTCCCGCAAGCATACGCATACCCTCCTCTCTGGTCTGCTGCGAGCCCCCGCCTCTCATCTTCCGTGCTTTGCCCTGGAGGGTGACGGTTTGCGTCTTGGTCCTGTCACATAAACGACTGCTACAGACCATCCCACTTGCTGCCCATCCACATTTACTCCAGAACAGTCTTGTGAGGCTGCCAGTGAGGAAACGCCGAAGAAGAGTGAGAGCAGCAAGATGACGCAGTGCTGGCATGGCTTGCGCTTGTCAGCGCTCATTACTGATAGACGCGAGTTCCTCTTACGCATGTGTGCGTGTACCTGTTCCTGGGGAGGATGAGGCAGAACCCCCTACTATTGCTGACGAGTTTTGGGTTGACAGCCCCGTTGCAAAGAGCGTTTATGTCCTATCTTGGTCTGCTTTCAGCATATTTCATCTCTAGTCCAAACCTCTCAAGATAAACTTCCTCCTTAGTTCATCTGAAATTTTAAGAGCAAAGGTGGTCTAAGCCCTGGTGCCTTCACGACAGCTTTTGTTGTTCTCTCGCAGTCAGACGGTGTCCAGGGCCAGGGCTTGGGCTGAGATCCTCGCGCGGGCACAGCGGAGGTGGTTTGTTCTGCAGAGCTCTTGCAGGCTGAATTTTGGTTAGAGACACAGCCAGCCACGGGGGCAGCGGCGTGTGAGGGTGTGAGTCATTTATAAATGGTATAATAAGCTCACAGCACATCAGCTGGCTAATTGTTCTCCAGCGTTTTGTAGGTATTATGGCAAAGGTGGGCTTTGGGGAACAATTTAAGGGCTTTAGTCACTAATATCAAAGCGTGTGTATGTGGTATTTTTGGAACAGCCTCTCAGGTAAACTCCCGATAGCTTTTCTCTGACTCTTCACCTTCTCTAACATTTCCAAGTCTTTGAAGTGATGCAATCTATCATTGAAATACCATTTTATTAAATTTAATAGAAGAAAAGAATATGCTAGCGCCTAAAACCCTAAAAATGGCAGTTTCAGGTTTAAGTAGAAGCTAGAGAGCAAAGACTGTTGCTTTTTTTTTTTTTTTTTTTTTCCCATGGCCTGAATAGAGGGTTTAAATAGCAGCACTGTATGCTAGTTTTTGAGAATATGGAACATTTTTAAAAGTGGTAAGGGGTCTAAATGGTGGCATAGAGATCTAACTGAGGATGGAGCAGTTGCCGCTTCAGCTGCGAGCCTGGAGTTGTACTCGGTGTGGTTGCTGTTACAGATGCAGATGCACGCCTGCAGCTGTTGCTGCGTTGCAGCTGAGGTTCAGATATTACATTCCCAACAGCCAGGCTCCTGGTCAGTTGCCTTACTCCTGTCAAAGTCTCCATCAGCTCCGATGGTTTCCGGGAGAGGTAGAAGTCGGAATCTGGAAGTCTCCAAGAGATGAGGATGGAGAGGAATTGGAGCCAGTGGATGCATTCAGGTTTCATCCAGTGCTTTACAGACACGTCTAAATGTTGCCTCAGTAACTTAGTTTTAGTGTCAAATACTTCTGGTTTTGTCTGTGTTAATTTATTGTTTTTTTAAAAAAAAAATTACTTTTTTTTTTTTCTCTAAGTTAATTTAATGTTGATCTAGGTCTGTGATTAGATGTTTTAAATATTCATAACGTTTGAGTCTGTTGTCTTCAGTGAAATTGCGTGGGGGTGAATCTTGTTCACTGTGCCAACTGTGGAAGAAATAATTTTAAAATACATTATCTTGTTTGCTCAGCAGTCCACTTAACAACCTTTGTCATACAGTTAGCATGAGGCACAGCAGCCCTTTCCTCGCAGTCTGTGCTATGAATTGTTAGGCAGCAGACTTTCCCGTTGGATCACTTACACCGCTGTACATATGAAACTAATCCTTTCCTGGCTATATTTGTATCCGCGTGCGCCTGGTGCTTCAGAAATTGGTATCAAGAGCATTACACGGATAAACGCCACGCTGAGGAGAATACAGACATCAAATTACATCTTCATAGAAATTGTATGTTGTGATATGATTGAATGAACTAATTTTGAAGTTCCATCTCAGACTATAAATTAATTTTTTTTTTTATTAGGGTTTTCTGCCTCACTTTTACATTAAGCTACGAGAAGGTTCAATTTGCAGGATGCAATTCAGTGGCATTTTTTTTACTACCATGGGAAGGATTTCTATATGCACAGTTTCTCGGAAGGTGATAATTTGCTTTATCTAGAACTCTTGATTTTTTTTTTTTTTTTTTAAGTTTACTGGAAGTTCAAGTTGTGATTATATTGTCATTTTCCATATAGACTGGGAGAATATCTGTGAAATATTTTTTTTTTATACTCTCCAATCAAATAACAATGTTTTTTAACTCAACGGGTATCTTTTGTTTGAAACAAAAGTTTTTATGTTATCTGCTGTTAGGTTTGGGTTTTTTTAATTAAATGTTACTAGTTTCTACAGGCTTTGTTTGCTGTTAGGAGTTTTGTACTTGTTTTTAAACTTCTCATCGCTCAGAATTTTGTTTCTACTGGTTGGAATTCTGACATGCCTCAGTGTCAGAGTGCCAAGGGGCAATCTTGAATATTTGTCACCAATCTTTGACAGGAAGGAAGCGGTACAGAGTACCGAGGCACAGAGTATCTCGAGTAGCACGAGGTTGCACAAAGAGTCTGTCGTAGGGTAGAATCAAATGAGAATTTCCAAATTTCGGTCTCACGATGCTTCTCTACGGCATGGTTCCTTTTCTCTCGTGTAAAGGTTTTACCTGTAAGAAGTCCTAAATTTCAGCAGTTTGTTCTGAACAAGACACTTCCAAGGCATTTGTGTGGTGGGAGATGGAAACATTCAGTATGCAAATTTGATAAGCAGATTTTTTTTCCATTGTGGTGTTACTAGCTTGCTGTGCTGGTAGCAGGTGTATTGAACCTTCATGAGTCAGGAAGCCTGAAACGTGTCAGTCTGATCCCAGTCCACATCAGAGTTTGAAGTTGACAGAGCTTCTAGTTCAGGTCGGTGCTTTAAAAACCTTATTTCTTAGGAACGAGCGTATAGGCATAGAAGTCTGCCTTTCGACATTACAAACAAAAGGCCCATTTAAAATTTTTCCAATTACTTGATTAATCTATTGTAGGTAATCCTAATTTAATAAGAGGAGGTGGAGGTTTTTGGAGGACTTCTGTTGTACTTTAAATACATTTTTAGTTTTGGCTATTTGGAGCACCTGTTCTAACATATGCCTGACCTGGCCCTTATTTTGTTGTTTCGTTTAGAAACCTTTTTCTTCCCTTCTATGACTTTACAGGATACAACGACACATCCTTCCTGTGGTTTCATTCAAGATAAACTTGAATTTTACCTCACTACCAGGTAAAGTTGAAGTTGGCAAGGCACATGTTCGTAACTGCTGAGATGCAATCCGTGGGTTTTATGCTGAGATGAACGAAGAGAAGCTGTCTTCCCTTCTGCAACTCAAAGGGATGGACACTTTGCCAGTGCTGGGGTGTTCTGTTGAGGCTTCCAGGAGGGGAGAGGCTGGGGCGTAACGGTGGTGGAGAAATGCCCAGGCCAGGTCCATTTGCTCTCCTGGTGATGCTCTGCATCCCACCCCCCCCCGTCTCAGCCTGCCTGTTTCTTTCACTCTGATTTCAGCTCTTCTCTTTCCATTCCTGTTGCTGGAATTCAGAGCTACAGAGAGCATGGTTAGCATAGGGCTTTTTTTATATTTTGTATTCTTTATACTGTGAATATTGTTGTTTGTCTGTGGCTGTGATCTCAGTCACTACATGAGATCTGTCACTTCGGGACCCCTAAGACTTCATAATTGTACGGGCTTCAGATCCCTTTGGCTGAGGTCACGTTAGACCTTGGGATAAGTTGCAGCTGGGCCATCAGGTTTTACAGACTGTTTCCAACAAAGTAAACAGCCCCTCCTTTTTAGGATGATGGGAGAATCCCCCCTCATGAAAACAACCCATTTTGCACTAGAAAACAAATGTTCTCCTGACTTCTAGAGGCCGATGTCTTAAAGCTTCTCAGCTGTTACTTCCCTTACTGCCTGTGTTGCAGAGGTGCCACTTGGAAAGACGTTTTCTGCAGATAAGCAAAAGCAGACAATTAAATACTAAAATTATGTATGTAAAATGTATTTGGAAGAGGAGAGCTCTTCAAAATTAAAATTTAGTACGTGTAAAACTGGATGCAGTTGTATTTGGAGAAAGAAACAGAAAGTTGCGGCCAGTGGAAACAAAAGAAAGGAGACCCGCTGGCCAGCGGTGCCTGCGCTGGTGGTAGGATGTGAACTGCAGTCCTGTCAAAAACGGAGTGTTTAATTTGGGTCATATCCTTTCCAATACTTTTTTTTTTTTTTTAAAGATGGAGTTTAACCGTCTTGTTTTTGCATTGCTGCACTCCAAAGGCAACTCGTGTGAGCCTCGGGGCTCAGCACCCGCAGCAAATGGGTTCCCTTCAGACCTGGAGTGGTGATCCAGCCGCTCCAGTTCCGTTCAGGTAAAACGGGATGATACCAGTCTGTGTCGTGGTTGACCGTCCGATGTGTTCCAGCAATAGGGAAATAACCCGATGCGATATAGTTTGTTTAGTCAGGGTTTTTTTTTCCTCAAACAAATTTTTCTAGACGGGTGAAAAGTTTTGCTTGCGCAGGCAGCTTTGCTGATGGCTCTCCACTCAGTATTGACTGCTGTCACCTTTCAGTTTTTATTCCCATTGCGGAGTTTGAAACAAGCCGCAGTCTGTTCTGCTCTACATTTAGTGTTGGTTGCAAACTGAAGTGTTTGCAGGTTCCACCCTTATCATATTTGCATCTCTTGAGCTTTAGCACTTAATGAAAATGTTAACGTGCGTTATGTTCCCGTGTCCTGACCCAGGCTGCTTGTTTACAGCCTCTGGTGGACTTCAGCGATCTGTCCAGTCAAAACTGATTCTCTAGCTAGTGAATTTGCGGTTACTTAAATTGAGAAACAGAAGTTGTTAAAGTCAGCTTTAACGTGCGTGTTTGGGCGTGAAGATGTTGGGGGGTTGTGTTGCGGTCCCTGAGCTGATCGAAGGAGGTGCCGGCTCTGATCTGGGGAAGAGACCAGGAGGGGGTGGCACTGTGGGACTGTTACCTGTACGCAGGCTGATAACCAGCAGCTTTATTTGCTGAGACGTTTTTAGAAATGCTGAGGGGATGCACATTGCATTAGGTTATATTCAGAGTCTGGATTTATATAGACAAACGCGTTTTGAAGTTAGCAGTTGTCCGTCGTGCGGAGGAGTGCTGCTCCTGGCAGCTCCTTTGCGTGCGGGGTGCCAGAGGTGCACCCGGAGGGAGCCCTTGGGTGGCTGGGGAGAGGGGAGGGAGTCCCAGCGTCTGTTCAACTCCTTTCTCTGTATGAATTTGTAAGATGAGGATAGTAATTCTGTAATTCAAAGCTTTGGCTTTTCTCTGATGGTCATTAGTGGAGATCCTTTAATGAAAAAGTTAAATAAATTCAAGTAACTCCTTGTGAAGATGAACTCAAATCTTGCTGTGCATATGCGAATCCTTCTTACATGTTACAAAGATCACGCGATAGGAGCGATCAAATGCTTAATAAACCAAGTCATTACTTTTATGGTAAATTGAAAAAAGTTCTTCTGGGATTTCAACTGTAAATGAATCCTCGAAAATCAATAATTAGATTAGTAAAGGATGACGTTTTAATATGCTGGCAGGAATATAGAGGGATTTGTCAGGGGAAGCAAAAACAGACTTTGCACTAAAGTGGCTTAGATGTATTTATAGTGCTAGTGGTTGTGTGTGTGTGTGAAATCTTTGGACTATTTTAATATAATGTAAGGCTTTGAGCTTTAGCTAACTGAAGTTGCTCGTTTTACGAAGTTACATTAGTACCACACTGTGAAGTATTTTTAAATATTAGCGTTACTGAGTATTAAAAGTATTTCATAAGAACATTTTTTAAAAACATTTTCTGTAGATACTGTCAAAAGAATTGCTGTTTAGTGTACAAAGAAATCAAACCCTGAGGGCTGTAAGGTACCTGTAGGTTTCTGATCACCTCTGTTTTTGAGGGGTTAGGTATTTCTTGAGGATAAATTGTTGTCATTAAAACCTACTAAAAATAATGGTGCAGTTAATCCTTTCAGATGGCAGGAAGCAGCATTACCTCCAGCCATGCTTTTGAACTGTCTGAAAGGATTTGCAATCACGTATATTGTCTTCAGACTTGTGTCTTTAGAGATGCTGTACAGCACAGTGTTTTGCCAGTTCCTATGCCGATGAATTTCTCTCCCTGTGTAACCTTTGAAATCTCGTTTCGGTTGTAATTCTCGCATGTAAACACGACATTCAATTTTGTATTTCTCTACTGAATGCGACAGGATGGAAATGAGTTTGCAGTTGCTAATGATGAGCTTTTTTACTGTTCTTAATCCTCGTGGGTATGTCTTTTCTTCAGGGATTTCAAAATTGTATTAGTACCTTTTTTAATTGTTTTATTTTTCACATACTGTTTACAATTAAACTGCAAGCATGGGAGGCTGTGCGTGCATGTGCTTCTAGGTTGCTTTGCTGAATGAAATACAGTGGAGCAACCTTATTTTGAAGGAGGCTCGCTTTTCCTTGTGTCCCACATGTCTCCTCGCGCCTTCACCGTGACTGACTGGCACAGCAGAAGCCACTGGTGAGGTTATTTCAGTGCGTTCTGGGGAGATGTGACATTTGTCAGAGGGTTTGGTTTGGGAGAGTCCGGCTCCTTACCCAACCAGTGTTACAGCTGGTAGTTTTTTCTTGTGTTGGTGAAACGGCCAAGAATAGGCCAGATAACACGTGAAGGGGGGGGTGTGTGTGTGCGTGTGTGTAAGAACTCCGTGCACCGGCCAATGCTGGAAATTGTTTCATGTTAAAAGATGAGAAAGAGGAGTGAGTGTGAAACGCCTGCTATGGAGAACTGGGGGAAAAAACCCACGGCAGCAGATTAGCAAAGCAAACAGGTGAGTTAGAGCAGCCCGACCCCTAAGACTCCAACGCTGCGTTTAATTCTGAGCCGGCGGCGAGCGGCAGGGCGTCGGCGTGGGCTCCTCGCCGCTCCTCCTCTCTGCCTGGGTTTGCTCTGCTCCGTGCTCTGCTGGGGAGGGGGAGATGCTGACGGTGGGGTGCGATATGCAAGGCAGCTGAGGAAGAGTTATTGTGGCTCCAGAATCACAGATTTTGTGCCAACTCAGAATTTTTATTAAAATACAGGGGAGAGGTGTACTTCTGCCCCGTGGTTTTAATAGACATTTCTGTAGCTGATTTTTCAACTAGGACTAATCATAAGAAAAACTACAGTTGAGCCAAAAATGACAAATGTTACTGATTTAAAGTAATACTTGCATATTTTAAATATTAAATGGAACTAGGTAAATCGGAAGCATGTAAATATCTGATTCTAAATCTTTGCATAATTATTTCCAAGAGGTAATTTTGCTATGAGCTATTAAAACTCAAAGAAATGTGTTATTCCCTTTGAGATTATCTGTACCCCAGCTGTGTCACGCATCTCTTGGCTTGTTTCCTTTTTGCTGTAGATGTACATGCATATATCTCTCTATATGTGTGCTGCATGACTGCGCAATTGCTGCCACGTTAAATCAGTTGTTTTAAAAGACAGATATATGTATTTTACGTATATATGTGTGTATGTCTATATATGTATTTTAAAACAAGCAGTTGAACGTGGCAGTAATTGCGCAGTCGCACAGTTTAGGGCTTTGTAAAATATGTAATTTTAAGAATGTCGGTGTGGTTCTTAGCAAATTTTATAAACACTTTTTTGAATCTTATCAGCACTTCCCATCCTAAGAGAAACTGCACATTTTTCAGTGATTGTTCCACTGGTTACATTTTTGTCTGCCATTTGTTCTGGATTGATGTAATCTTGATACTTCTAAAATTTCAAGGGCTGTTGACGCATTTCACATAAGCGTAGGATTGCCTGCTCTCCAAATATATGGATCACGCATCAACAGTACTACGTAGCCTTACTGTTTTGCCTGAAAGCCTAGCTAATTTATTTAATATTCTCTCTTTAAAGAGAGGTCTCTGGAAGGGGTAGCATATTTTAGGATGCTCCTTCTCTTTAAAGGGAAACTCCTAATTGAATAGCAGTACTTGTTGATCAGTGATATTATTGTAGCCAAAGGATGCATGGGTGGTTTAATAGGAAGTTTTTGCTTCAAGTTTCTTGATGAAATGTAGTGTTCTACAGAGCTGTGTGAAGAGTGTAGTTTTTTATTCTGAAATGCACTTGTACACTTTATTTGAAAGGTCTGAATGGATCATAAATACATTTAAGAAATAAATGATACGTCACATGTTTTCACGGCTTGGATGACTTTGTGTAACTGTGCTGATAAAGGTGTGTTCGTTTGGGAGCGGGTGGGGTTTTTCCCCTCTTATCTTGGTTACTGTAAATAGTCTGGATTGTACGCAATCGCCGAGAGCCGGAAAAACCTCCAGTGTGCGTTTTGTGTTTATGCTCTATCCATACATGATGTAGGGCACTGTAGGCAAACTCCTCTCTATAATTTTCCTGTGGGAAACTTGAGCCCTAAAAGGAAACAAACACAGCAAAAGGGCTGGATATCACAAGGGATTCACTTTTATTTTTAGAATTGCACTATATTGCCATATTTGGACTGAAAGTATGCTGTATCAATGCACTATTGTATCAAATTGCAACTGTCGAACCATTCCGAATTTGTCTACATTATTCACGTTTTTTCCACAAACACTTTGTTTGTGAATGTTCTCGGTAAGAGCTGACTCCAGGTAACACTTACATTCTGTGGGCAGCGTTCCTTGTGAGAAGTTAGCGAGTACATTGCTTCGAAAGCGGGGTTTGCAAGGTTTCCTTAAGGTCTCAGTAACAGGTGTAATTCTTACCAAAACCTTCTCGCAGTGATTTGGTCGAAGACAAATGCAGGAAATGCGCTCTGTGTCGAAATAGCTGTAAATACTTCTTATTAAAAGTAATCTGGGCAATGCCATCAACCTGCAAAACGGACCTGGTGACGTGGTATCCTACTGACATTGAAAATATCTATCGAGACACCTTTTAATATTTTCAGATGTACTTAAAATGTACAGATCTGCTCAAAATAACCTCTCCCCATTGTGTACTATTACTTTTGTTGCTGCCCCTGAAAGTTGCAGAGAGCTTTGCCTTTTTCTGCTTGTTGCAACTGCTGAAAGCTGTCAGCTGGCGTCGTGCTCTCGAATGGCTTGTGTGTGCCCTGCAGCAACGCGCCGTGTGCTGGTCTGACCCTGGGCACAACAGGTAAAATTCCTCTGATCACCTGAGTCTCTAGTCCCTTCTCGCAGTCATCTCTGACGGTGTGACAGAATCCTTGCGAAGTCAGTGGGGCTTTCCTAAGAAATAACTGCAAGGTGAGAATCGATCCCATTGCGGCCAGAGCGGGAATCCAGCTGAGTTGGGTTTTTGTGGAGGGTGTGTCGGATAACTCGCCCCAGTGAGCAACCTTCCATATTTTGAATCATTCTGGGAGTGGGAGCAGGGGGGAATCTCAAGTTTGGACCTCCCCATTGTTCCATTTTTACGTTGGTTTTGAAGTCAACCTAGGTGAAGGTTTTGTTTCATGCCCCAGTCAGATTTCTCCAGCAGCCTGGTGCGACAGGAGTTGATCTCTGGGTGCTAAGTCATTTGCAGCAGGCAACTTCCTCTGCTTCTCTGGAGATTTCTTATTCCAGGTTTTGTTTTTTTTTTTCATCACAGATCTGGTCCCTTCAGCAATTCTTTGCTGCTGCTTGTTCATCCTCTTGGGTTTATGTAGGGGATTAGAAAGAATAAACTTGAGCTGCTGAAAACCACAAGCAGATCAGCTCTATGAAGAGGTGCTAGGAACTCCATCTCTTCCATGTCTTAATTGTGGCTTAAGCTACAGAAAAAGCTTCTAAAGTAACACAGGCTCAGTCTGGAGACGTTGATGGAGGTTGTAACTGCATGATAGGGTTTGCAGATCCTGGGATGGGCCCCGGAAGATCACAAAAGTACAAGGAAAATGTCGTTTAACTATGTCCCATTCAGGAGGCGTAAACCACTCTGCTTTTATAGACAAGTTGATGCAATAGATGAGATTTTATTTGCTGGACTTCATCCTGGTTTCCATAATTACTCACATAGTTTCTTTTTAAGTCAACTGTAGAGGAAGGTTTCAGGATAGCTCCCCTAATATTTTAAGGTGCATAAAGGAGGGGGAGGAAGGGTATGTTCTTAGTCTGAGCACCTACATTTTCCTGCTTCCCTTCGGAGCAGTGAACTGTTGTGAGAATTTTAATCTCCACTACAGTTGCCTGAGTTCTCATGGCTGTTTTCCATTCTGTTTTCTTTATTACTTTCTTTTTCTTCCTGTCATTCTTAGCTTTCTATTTTTCAATCCCAGTTTGTGAAGGGTGTGGGTTCAGAAGGGTTTCCTTCAGTTCCCAGTCCCCTGAAAGCATGAGAAATTGCCCATTGAGCCAATTCTCACAGCAAGGTATAAAAATAGGAGTAAAGAAAAGGTTACACAATGCTTGGATTGCAGCAGTTTGTACTAATGGGGAGATTTCAAAGCCCATTTTTTAAACATTTTTTAAACCTTATCATTTCCGTTAATTTTTCTCTCCCCGAGCTATGTTTCAGCTGCAGGAACTAGCGTTACAGATTGCTTGAAGAATTGTCCTGAAACATAGGAGTCAAGTGCTGAACGAGTCACGCAAAGCCAGAGGGAGACCACTAATTAGCTCCCTTTAGCCATAAGGAGTGATTTGTTTGAGAAGCCTATCCTAAGAGTTTCCAACCAGATGCTTTGGTCTCTGCTATTAAATAAGTGGATTACAAGGCCAGTGGATGTCAGGTTATGTGGCCACTGCAGCAGAACGCAGGTAACGCTCAGGAAACCCACTTGTTCAGTACCACACGTGGCTGTTAGCAGTGAACAGTACCTGTGCTCCTGCGAAGCAGAGTATTCCACTGTAATTCCGTCTTGCAAACTTTAAAGAAACTGGAAGTTATCGCTAAGACTGTATCCACATGCTTTGAAGCTTTCAGAATTCTTTCTGAGCGTTGTCTTTCTCTACTTGCAAACCTAGCTGAAGCTAACAGCCACCACGTGTCTTTGTGGATTTAGAAGGCTTATATGAAATTTATTTAACATTGGATTTTGTTTGTTTCTGATTTCCTTATAATGAGGCAGACCTCTCTGGCATGTTAATTATTATCAAATTGAAATGCTGAACTGTACTTTTGATTTAATTTCAAAAACAATCCAGTAACTTGATGCTAAAAGCAGCATAATGCTTTCCCAATGAAATGTCTGTATTAAGCTGCAGAGAGGAACATTAACCTTGGATTAAAATCAGGAGAGAAAATCAAGCACATTGTGGTAATTTTGTTCTTGTTGTTTGCAAAGTTGTTTTGTGAAGGAAAAGACCAACTAAAAGCTGTATTTAATGATCTTCACACTGGTTACATGTATTTTTTTGCTATCTATTTTACTTTTAACCTTTTTTCCATTTGTCTAACAGAAACATGGGTGATTTGGATATAGTAAAACTTTTTAAAAATACAGCCTCTCTTCTGTTTTGCTTCCACAGAGCATCTCGTATGTTTGCAGTGTTAACCTGGGCACTGCTACATGGCAACCTCACACGTGAAGAGGACTGGCTTTTCCACTTGTGTGTTCGGTTCCCAGGGAAGCTACCTAAGAGGGGAACATTTGACTCTTTCATTAGCAGTGGTTGCTTAATGGTTATTGTGGCGTCTTTTCAGATGGTTCCCACTACCAGGGAGCTCCTGCTCTCATTAGCTGCCCAGGAAAGTCATCTTCTAAATAGCAGAAAGAGGGACCAATCGTAGGCAGAAAGAAACACCTGCAGACAAAGAGAGGGCTTTTGTTTCTGTTTGATTTTGGCAATGTTGGCAACAGCAATGATTGCAGCAGTCAGCTAGGTAACAGCTGGTCATCACTGCCTCAGAAGGTCAAGACATTATGGTGAAGCATCTCCATACAAAATCTGAAATCTGATTAATCAGAAATCACAAAATAGGGCATAAAATTGTAGAAATAGTTCTGAAATTGTAGAGGTCAGTTCAGATGTTTTAATTCAACATGGTGAGCACAATTTCTGATTCAAAAGGCACACTGAAATTGCCTGCCACATGGTGGGTAACTTAAGTTTTAAAGAGCGCTGGAGTGAGTGGTTTCTGTTGTATGCCACTCATGGAATAACTTGGCTTGGAAGGGACTTCTGGAGCTCGTCTGGTCCAACCCTCTGCTCAAAGCAGGTCTGAGTAGATCACGTTGCTCACAGCTCTGCTGAGTTGATTCTTGAACATCTGTGATGATGGAGACTTTACAGCCTCTTCCGACAACCCTTTTCCATCCGCATGGAGGAAGCTGCTTAATCTTCCAATTAACTTAAACGTTCCTTGCAAAGTAAAGCTTTTGGGAACTGCATCAAATCTTCTATTTTATGATTGCCCGGTTAGTAGGTTTTTTTTCAGTTGTGTCACTGTTTGGTGTGTGTTTTTAAAATATATCTTTCTTATTTTAGTTTTTGGTATTAAAGGAGTATGTAGGAAAGGTATGAGCAGTTTCCATTGCCTTCCCCAATAAGCAAATTTCTTAATTTGCTAATGGGAAGGGGTAGTTCTTTCTGTTTTCAGAGGACACTTTTCCTTGCAGTGCTATGAGCTCTGGCTTAAATGACTACACTAGAAATAGTTTCAAACTGAACTGAGTGAGATGTTCTGACCCATCTCACTCAGTGACACATCTAATATTGGCAGAGACCTGAGAAGACCTCAGTGTGGGAATGGCACTTGCTTTTTTTTCCCATTCGGAACGTGAATCTGTTGCAGGGGGCAAATTAAGTTAAGCTGGACACTGTTCATAAATGCTTCTCCTTTCTGTGATTATGCGTTTCTCATGATGTGCCTGACACAAACATCTTCCTTCCATATTCTGGAAACCTTTTTTCAGGATACTTCTCCAAGGTAGGACCAGGATTCCTTCTAAGCCATCCTCAGCAATACTGACATCGAATGGGATATTTGAGACCCGTATTGCCAGCTCATTTCGTGGAGATCGTCTGGTGTTCAAATCACTGGGATAAAAGTTGAGAGGAAAAGGCCCTAAGTTTCCCTTTTACTGTTTACTGTATTCAATTGTTAGGCTTTGTCAAATTCCTTTCATCTCTGCCGGGAGTTTTCACTGCCTTTTGTGTAGGACTCGCCCTTGATGCAGACTTGCTTGGTGTTTCTTCCAATTGGTCTTTGCAGGCCATTGTTCACATTTACTGGCTTTCTTAATTGTATGTTATTTGTTATTGTCCAGCTTTCCAAATGTCTAAGGCATCTGAAACTGATTGCATCACAGCAATGCAGAGAACAAAGTTCTCTCCGTTTTCCTCATGCTGAAGTGCCCAGCTCGTACAGGCAACTGCCCCTGCGTTACGTTATGCTTTACTATTCAACGCTGTCTGTCCTGGGCTCGTATGCAGTTTTCTACTCTTCTATTGTCTGGTTCTGTGGAGGGGATGAGGAGTGGTTTCTCCAGCCGAAACTGAGGGACAGAATTTTGGACAGCAGCATGCAGCTGCTTACAATTGACTGTTACTCTCCGGTTGTGAGATGGAAGAAATGTGACTGGGCAGTATTTGCGTTCAGAAGTCTCCAAGGGAAGGCTGCTGTTGGCATTGCAATGTCCTGGAACGCTTTTGTGTGTGTTTTTTTTCTGCCACTCACTGACTGTTCCCAGATGTGCTTAGGTAACCAAGTCTATCAAGATTGTGATCTGGAGCTGCCAGCCTGCAGGCAGCCTGTTCTGGTTGAGTAGACTGTGTTTTGTTATATTTAGAACAGTGTGCAGAACACAATGCCAATCTCCTAACTCTCAGTCCTAGCATATTGTCATTTATATTCTTCTGATGTGGTTTAATTTACCTTTTATTTTTTTTTTTCCCGAATAGGAGTCTCCACAAGACAGTGCTATCACCCGAGACATCAATCGAACGTTCCCTGCTCATGATTATTTTAAAGATACTGGGGGAGATGGCCAAGACTCCCTGTACAAAATATGCAAGGTATTCTTCAAATTCTTCTTGACTGGTTTTGGTAACTTGTTTTTAGTAACATTAACAGATGTAGCTTATCTGAGAAGAATGTGTGTGTGTCACAGGTAACCGTGTCATGGAGACAGGCTCTGGCACTAGACTCAGTCTGACTCTTCGTTGTAGACGTTTAGCTGGTTATCGTGCCATTCAGATAGGAAACCTACAGTAATAAGCCCTTCTAGATTCCTGAACACTAAGGAGTTTGGTAGAGCAACTTTGCATGATTCCAGACATGTCAGCCTGCATCAAGCTGGACAGAATATGCTGTGATGGAGATGAGGGCTAATTCCATACTGCCCGAGAACACCTGTCAATATTGTCTGCGGTGTGCTGGCAAAGTTAGGGACAAATGCCGGAAATCATGCTGATGCTGCTTCTTGAAAAGAAACGTTCTGCTGTTGGGTGTGCCCTTTTCTGTGTAATGTACACCATCCATGGTTGTTGTCGTACATAGCTGTCTTGAAAACTGGAGATAACTATGTACCTCCCATAAATGTTGAAGCCAGAGGCATGCACTAAAGGAGCTTATTAGAAGGAAGAAATTAGCAAAAATGGACAACTACTTGTTGTATTCAATTATTTCAACTGAAGTGTTTGAGGCTTCCAGCAGATTTTATTTTGTGTTCCTCCTGTTTCTCCCTCTTCCTAAAGTCCCCGTAGCACCCGTTCAGAGGTAAAAGCACTCCGATAAGTGGTTTAATAGGCTGCCGCAGTCTTGGTGCATCACTGTAACTGGCCACTGCCACGGTGTGTCACAGTCTGATTTTCATACTGGTTATCCCCTCATCGGAGTGGCAACTGATGCAGCCCGTGAAAATTTGATGGAGTGATCTCTTTTCAATGCAGTGTTTTGTTCTCTTTGTGTTTGTAGCTCAAGACAGATACGCTGTAAAGCCTTGATTCTTTTTTTAGGCCTACTCTGTCTATGATGAAGAGATTGGCTACTGCCAAGGCCAGTCGTTTCTTGCTGCTGTGCTGCTTCTACATGTAAGTGGTGATTTTTTTCCTCCCATGTGTTTTAAGCTTAAGAAGAAATATTGCCCCACTTGCTTAGAACAAACTCCTGAGCTAGTAGGGCTGCAGGCCACATACCCACTTAAATGTTGGTCAGTAATGTGATTTTAGACAGAGAAGAGTACACTGGTTAAAACTTACGGTGGTATTTGTAACAACTCTTTGTCTACAGTCTGCGTTCATTTTGCTGTATTTTTGTTAAGACAACACAGTAAATGTTTCTGTTAAAGGGTTCTGAGGTCAGATTTAAGCTTTTTAGAAGACACTTCTATTGGAATCAGTCAGAAATGTGGATGGTGATTGCCGTATGTCACACAGAAGTGTGTTTATGACATGGATGGCATGGCAGTTCATTAGGTCTCAGTGCTTTGAACAATGTGGGCTGTTGCGTTGTAGGCCTTTGTGCTTCTTGGTTAGAGAGGTTAGTGAAGGATACAATGATATTTTAATTTTTTAAAAGGTACTGAATTATGCCTTTTTAAACTTAATTGTTGTTGGTAGAAGTGATCTCATCAGAGCAGTGTCATTTAATTGCTTGTGTGTTCGGCAGCTAGAGAGATCTATCATTATTGTATATCAAAGGCAAGAGTTTTAGATTCACCCACACTTGGGAAATAAGAGAGGATTGGAAATCTGTACAAACTATTTATAGACTGTTCTTTTTTAAAGTAATGTCTGCTTTTTATCAGTGTTTCTATTGCAAGCATGCGTAGTTGAAATTGAACAGAGTTCCTAAGCCCAGTAGTGTTTTGAGATTTCTTTTCCCCAGCTGCTTTTTAGTGATTGTTGCCACCAGAGAGAACCAAGTATGAAGACTTCTCTCAGTTTTCAGTGAAGGAGGAAGTCTGCTCTTCAGGGGAGTACTTTCCCTAATGTTGTAAAGTCAGTGGAGGATATGGAAGAGATTGTGAACTCCATTCTTTTGTAACAAAAGCCAAATGACTAATGATAGCAACCTTTTATTTCTTTGTAATCTGAAATATTTACTTGATGAGCAATGAATTCTTTATTACTACATTGAATCAGATCAAGAAGGGTGATACTTTCTGATAGAACTAAATGCTTTTATGGAAACGTGATGTCTTTTAGCTTTTTCACTTCCGTATGCCCATTTTTTAAAAAATACCCATTGCATTAGAGAGACTCACTATCAAGAATGAGCCCTGCGTTATTCCAGAGTTCTCTCTTTAACAATAGCTGTTGCTTCTGGGAATAACGCATGCGTTTTAAAAAGCTAAATTTCACATAAGTTTCTTTTTATTTGATTTTCTTTGAAGTCATCCTTTGGAGTGTGGCTGCTAGGAAAAATAAATATTAAAAAGAAATGTGGCAGAAAAGGAAATTAAGTTTCTGTGGGTCCTTCACTACCAGTTTGGAATATCTCAGCAAAGTTTCCAGTTTTAACAAACTCCATCTGCAGGTTAATATTAGAATACTTGAGATGGATGTTCTGTCCTCTACAGGAACAAGTGATTGACCTGAAGTCAGACTTTACTGTGGAAATATGAAGACTGAATTTTGATGTCAGGGAACAGTTTGAACGCTGATAAGCCATGATGAGTGTTTCTTCAGGTTTTGGCAGGAAAGGGATATTGAACTTTCCAAAAAAAATCCTGAGTTGTGATACGTGGAACTGTTGTTAGCAGTTACTGGTCTCTCTCATCCATGCCATTTAATAAATAGACATCAAATGTAACAATATCATTTAAAAAGATACATATACTGTTAAGAAAAAGGGAAATATATCCTGTTTAACATCCTTTATTAACACTGCTTCTGTCTTAGTTACGTAGGAGATAAGGGGTTAGGCTGTTCAGAATCTGTAGGATTCTGCTTCTGACAAGATTTGGAACAAAGACACCAAGAAACTGCTTTGGTCTTGAGGTCTGAAAGACGTATTTTTTAGTCAAGCGATTGAGAGGTGGTTTATTCCACAGAATAAGAATGAAATGCCATTTGCAACACTAGGCCTCATTTTGTGTGGTAATATTCCTGTTTACTTTTAAACTGCATAGGGGCAGATGAAAAAGCAGTGACAACTTGGCCTTTGTAAGGGGCAGGAGAAGGGAGATAAGGGCAAACGGAACCAACATGAAAGGTTTAAATGCTCTGTGATAAATACACTTTCCTCTCTCACAGATGCCTGAGGAGCAAGCTTTCAGTGTTCTGGTCAAAATCATGTTTGATTATGGACTCAGGGAACTTTTCAAACAAAACTTTGAAGATTTGCACTGCAAGTTCTATCAGCTGGAGCGCCTCATGCAGGTAGGCGTTCAGACTTCGTGAAGTGAATGGATGAGAGCCTGCAATTCAAAACTAGCCGTTTACCTTCCATGTGAATAGTGTTTGTGACCTCTTAGTAAGGATGAAGAGTGAGGACTATCCATACTGGAGGTTATTTAAGAACAGAGAATGTTGACTCGAGACCAGTCTGATGCCTCTGGCAGCATGCAGTAAGGTTGAGGGCAGACGGTTGGAGTGGCTCTCGCGTGGCCTGGAATACCAGCGGCTGCAGAGCTCACTGCAGGCACACCGCAGAGGGGCTTTGCAGTGTCAGCACATCTGCTGGTTGGGTTTCTTGCGAAGGCGAGAGCTTGGAGATTGCACTCATTGTGCATGTGATACAGTATCCTTCTGAGCATCCGTGCCCTGGCAAGCCTTCGGCACCCTTAGAAGGTCCTTTAGCGTGGCAGGCGTGGGTGGATGCAGCAGCCTGCCTTGCTGCACAGATTGTCACCCTACCCTTCTTATTTCTGTTACTCTGCGATTCGAGCTACAGTTCCAAAAGAGTATAAATTAACTTCCAGTATGTACGTGCTTTTTTTTCTTATTCTTAGGAATACATTCCGGATCTGTATAACCACTTTCTGGACATTAGCCTTGAAGCGCACATGTATGCTTCCCAGTGGTTCCTTACTCTGTTCACTGCAAAATTCCCTCTCTACATGGTCTTCCATATTATTGACTTACTCTTATGTGAGGTAGGTGTTACAACGGGGCACTTGTACTGCTACCAGTACAGATTCTGACAGTTTCTCACTGGCTTGATTCCTGTCCTTGTTACTCTCTGTTCTTTCAGAGCTAGGCATGTGATAATTATTTTTATGTAGAAGTGTTATGTTTCTGCAATGAAATAGAGTTCTCAGCTTTTAAAAAATATAAATTAGGAGTCAACATCTATATAAAAGAATATAATCTGTGATTTCTTATAACTGTTGAATTGATGTGAGATTCTGTACAGTGCTCATGAGATGAGAGTTAATTTACAAATATGCGGATGCATCTGTTGTTAAATTCTATTATATGCAATAACTTTTTTTTTTTCTAAAATATTATTGCACAAAAGCCATTGTGTATAAAATTGCCCGGCTTACTCTCGTGCTGGTAATCTAACAAGCCTGGAGTTCTTTCTCCTGGAAACTTGAAGTCTCTTTATACTTCACAACGTATATTTAGAGAGCAAAATTCTTTACATTGAGATTTTGTACGTAATGATGTTTAGAACAGTGTATTTGGTAGTATGCTGGTAAGTAGTGTAGTTTGAGTCAGCGCTTATTAACGTAAGTAAACAAATCACATTTGTACTGAAGCATGCTTATGTTATTTAATGATTTGCTTTTTCACTCGCTGGTTGACGTTATGCATCCATTCTTCATTGGATCCTCCGTTGTTACTGTGATGCGGCACTTTGTCTGCATTTCCTTTACTGGTTACTGAAGGTTTCAGCATTCAGAAATCTCCTGGTCACTGTTCTTACCCTTTTTCTGCATCTGTCTGCTGCTTGCTTTGTCCATGTGCCAGTGTAATAGAAAGCAACAGATGGTGTCGAGAAAATCAGTTTAATTTGTTTAGAAACACATTTTCAATTCATAAATAGTAAATGTGTTCATAGTGAAGTTTTGAGGGTTTTTTAGCATTTTAAAGTAACAGTGAAAGAACAATTCAGTGGGAAAAAGAAAGACAGACCCTTGAAATAAGATGAGCAATATGTCTTGATTATCAAAGGTACCCCTTAAGGTGTATGCTACTACTGCCTATAGAGACTGTATTTAATTGGGCAGTATCAATAAAACTCTTCTAACAGTAGTGGCAAAATAGATGATGTGGGACTCCGTCCTTAAGTGAGTCACTTTCTTTTTCATTACATGAATTATCCCAATTTTTTAATACCAGAACTTAATATACTGATGTATATATTACTGCATTTCAATCCAGTGTTTTCAGAAGTTGCTATATGAAAATTAAATTATCTTGAGCTCACCCACTATTCATTAAAAAAATAAAATAAAGTACACAACAGTGCCTTCATCATTTCAGAGTTTGAAACAACTAAGGAGATAGCAAAAAAAAATGTTTCAACACAGGTTTTACTATCTATGCTGGCTGTCCAGTGAAGATACTTCCCAAATTGTTTGCAAAGTCATTCTCTGGGCCTTTGAGTTAATATAGCACCTGGCTACACTTACATCCTGTTCTTCTTTTCACAGAAACTAGACAAACAACAAAACCCACCAAATAAATTAATATCCAGGCTTGTAAATACTGAGAAATTAATTTATTTTCTCATTATTTTTCTCTCCAGGGAATAAGTGTTATCTTTAATGTTGCACTGGGATTATTAAAAGTGAGTATCCAACATTGCTTTGTGTTTTATGCATTGTCATGCACAATATAAAAATTAAGATGCCTGTTACAAAAACATTATGGATTTTTTTTTAAAAGCTAACAACTTTGTGTATTGCGTGTGCTGTTGTCTGGCATGGCAGCACAGCACAGGGCTTTTGAGGGTGGGGTGGTGGGAAAATAGAAGGTTGCAGAAATAGAAGCAAACGCCATTTACAGAAGGTTAAAAAGTAGTTATGTTCTTGGTGCTTTTCAAAACTGTTGGTTGCACTATTATGTCTGGGAGTTCAGTAATTGTACAAAATCTGCTTTGCAGTTACCGGGTTTTCTTTCCTTGTCTCTAGACTACCAAGGATGATTTGTTACTGACCGACTTTGAAGGGGCTTTAAAATTCTTCCGTGTACAGCTGCCCAAGAGATACCGTTCAGAAGAAAATGCAAAAAAGCTGATGGAATTGGCATGCAATATGAAGGTAAAGATGTGGTGATAGCAACTGCAAGCATATCTTTAAGGAGTACAATTTCTGTCTCCATGTGTAACTTTGCAGCTCGCTCGTCCAAATGCAAATACATTGCAGATGCTTTGCAGTGAAACTCAGTAAAGCCCCAGGATTCTCAGAGGGATACGGGCCCACCTGGAGAACTCAAAACCAGAGTGGCTTTCAGAAAGCAATATTCAGTGCTACTAAAAATCAGATTACTTAAAAAAAAAAAAAAAAAAAAAAAGCCTCATGACACTAATATACTAATATAAAATAATTCCAGACATCTCTCCAGTTCTTTGATGAAATCTTGTTGTAGTAGTAGCTGCGAACAGGATAGTACCTTTCCTCGAAAGGTAGCGGGGAGGTTTCATTTAAAACAGACTAAATAATGCAGAAACAGAAAGTCATCTTTCAGACAGAATATGGCTATTTTTAATTGTGGGTGCCTGTGATGTTTATGTACTGTAGTAGGGAGCTTATTGAAAATGCATTGACTGATTTACAGATCTTCCAGGGCGATGAAGGAATATGGTTTGGCATTTTAAATTTTTTACAAGTCAAGTTAGGGAAATGAACTTGAGTTTTATGTGTTCCCTGTGTGAGGTTTTGATTTGTCACTTGGGGGATGTATGTCGCTTTTTCAGTTAATTTAAGTTAATTTCCCGTTCAAGACTATTTCACTTGTACTCTAGGTAGCTGACAATAACAGATTAACCTCTTCTGAGCTTTGCAGTCTAAAGAGGATCTACTTTATATGAAATTAAACAAAGTGCTGACTGAGTTGTATGTTGTCTAGTGCTGCTGCAGTTAGCTGAAGTTTTTTAATAATGCCAAAAAGCACTATTTTTCATGAGCAGCCCACGTGGGAGGTTTACAGTATTGGCTTCCTCCTTGGCTTTTCCTTTGGGTACTGGAAACGAGTGCTAAGACACTCTGGAAGTAGAGCTCTGACATGTACTGTACGCTGTTTGGTGTGCAGATGTTTCTGAACATGAATCCTTCCTAAGTACCTACTGCTTTCTGCGAGAGTGTTTTGAGGCCAGCAAGCTAAGCTAGACTGGCTTTTTAACGTGGTCATCGCAGCTGTTTGACTTCTCCCAGAAATCATTGATCAACTGTTCATACAGTTGATGTTTAGGAAATATTGATGATAATTAGATTTCTGACTTATATAACAGAAACCACACATCACAGTAAAACGTCATCTCTGAGCCTTATAGGAGCCTTCTTTTGAACAGAATAGAAACATAGAAAGTAGAGTTCGGTGTGTACTGTGGACTGGGGAGATGCTGTCTCATAAATCAATCTCAGTAATTCCTGTTTTATTAACAGAATTTATCCAGAGAGCTCTGTGAGCTCTCCTGTATGTTTGAACTACTGAGGTAAACAGTGGAGGGGTTTTTTTTTCACTTGATTCTGGGTGGTTTGTTTTGGTTTGTTTTTTGGGGTTTTTTTTTGTTTTGTTTTGTTTTTTGTTTTATTTCAATAGCCCACTAGGCTCTATTTCTTAAATGTAACTATATTAAATAAAAGATCTAGCCTTTGACATTAGCCTTCAGTTATATATAGCAAAATTGCGTTACCTGACAGCTGAAAGTCAATTGCTTTTCTAATCAGTAAATACTGTAACTAAAGCTTTATATGGTGCTTGGCAATAAGCCCTTAAAGTGAAAAAAGAAAAAAAAAGACATTACTGTTAGGAAGTTACTGACTCCTCTTCCCAGCTAGAATGATTGAGTTCTAAAATGGAATTTTGATAATTTATTTAGTGTATTTTGTGATTGATTCTTTACAGTGTCACGTAGATTAATTTTTGGTGAAATACACTGGCATGGTTCAAAGTATCCTTTTTCCTTAAGATTCACTAGAGGAATTCTTTGTAGCATCAGTGCGTAAGTACACAACACCCCTAGTACATCAGCATTCAAGGCATCCTGTACTGCTGTACTGGCAGCAGTAGACATAGCAGTATTCTGCATAGAGTTCAAGCATATCTTATATGAAATTAGTGTAAAAATTATTGAATTGGCAACAATCAAGTAAGCTATTTTGGCTCTCCAATCGTTTAACATTAGCCACAGATCAAACGTTGCACGTGCATCTGGTTAAGAACCCGTGTGATGGGCGCGTTTGCTTTTCATGTTTCCAAGTAACAATTTGTTCCTCTTCCCACTCTGCCGAAATTGCCTGCGTGCCCAGCGCTGTGTGAAGTAGTTAAAGCAAACAGCCTGCTCTGGTACACGGCAAGGTTGTCCTCTGCTTCCTTGAGTGCTGTGTATTTTCGGGGGGATTAAATGGAAGTTATGGAGAAAGTACAGACTGCACCACTGGGCTCTGCACAGATGCTGAACACTTCTGAATCACGTCCCTGTGTGTTGCCCCTGATGGAAGTGTTGCACATAATTGCTTTCTTTGACCTAAAATGTAAGTCCTTTGCTGTCAGTAGAAATTTTCTGCTCTGTATCTGGAAGTGTGTTTGAGCAGAAAAGGGCCTGATGTCAAAATAAATCATTTATAGGAAGGGAGAAGTAGCCTGACTAAGGCATTGTGATTGCAACAGCATTCTGCTGGAAAGGAGGTCAGTAAATGATCAACTTGAGACAACAGCGGAGTCTTAAAGTCACTCTTCAATATTGCAGTCAAAATAGAGTTGCTGCTGCTTCCTGTGCCCCTGAAAAACTGTGATGGGATTTCAGTGTTTGTTTCTGCCTTCTGTCACCATGCAAACCCAAAGGCCTTGCTGACTTCCCTAGGGCACGGTTTTCCCTTTGGCTCCCTTGTCCAGAATGGGTGACAATAGCAAATCTTCTCAGGATCGCCCCATTATTGGTATCTAGAGGCAAAACTGGTGTAATGCACTTGGAAAAGCAGAAGATGAAGATACAGTGGTGTGACTTCTTTCCTTTCCTCCCTCATGGCTGGATGCCTCACTTCTCAAGATCTAACTTTTCCATAGCTTGAGATTGGGTTTCTGAAACGCAGCCACTTGGGCAGTGTTTCAGCAGGGCCCGAGCGGTGAAATCATCAACTGAAGTTACTGGCTTCGTTGTCAGGGAAGGGTTAATACTCTGCGTGTTTGTCTGGAGCGCTTGGTAAGAATAACTTCTGCAGTGTGATGTGGCTGGACTGGCTCCAGTTAAATGGACTGGCATCTCCAAAAACCTGTCAGCTGAAGCACAGGGAAACGTTTCTGTGCAGCCCTCACTAGAGGGAGCCTGGCCACCGGTTTTCTACAGTTCGTGTCGAGTAAGGTTGTTAATGATAGAACCGAAGATAAGAGAAACTAAACCTGTTTTCCATTCTGCCTGTCATTTATGCATGTAAAATGTGTTTAAGGTGTTTTTCAGACAAGGCTTTTTTAAAGAGGAAAACATAGCCATAGCTTTATAATTTATTTGGTTTATTGAAATAACAATAAAGGTTCAGCAGCAACTTTTGATACTGGAGATTTACTTTAGATGCATGCTAACTTGCATGTGAAACGCTCACAGTGGTCTTGGCATGGTCTGTGTTGCTAAACCATCGTAGCGTATGGCACAGCGAAGGGGTGACACTGGGAAAGATGCTGGTCCGGATCTGTTACGGGTTCTTTCATGTCCTCTGTCCCTGTGGGACTGGAACACTCTGCCCAAAGTACTGAATTCAACACCACCTTTCTCTCCCTTCTCACAGAAGGAGAAACTGGGACCCTGAGAGAGTCACTTTCCTAGTGTTGTGTGTCTGTCAGAGCCGAGTTCAGAATTCCAGCCTTCCGAATCCTGGAGCAGCAGGGGACAGAGCATACATGCTTCTGGGTTGTTGCTGCTTGCTGAGACACCCAGGCAGCTCTGGGACTGGGCTGTTTCCTACTGAGCTTGAGTGACACTAGCAGAAATGTCAGCTGAGCCTGTGCTTGCCCTTTCAGCATTTGCAGTCTCATGTAAAGTAAACCAAATACTCCTGCATGATGGTAAATGTTACAGCTGAAAAAGCGGCTAAAGAAACCTCAGCATCATGCTAGTTCAAAAATCAAACACATCTTGTGGGTTGTGGGGCAATCTGTTATGCTAAGCCACTGTAGCATTTGGAGCATCAAATAGCTACGCAGCACCAAGGAGAACTCAGGCAGGATGCTCCTGTGGATGCCTTTCAAAAACTTCGATGTTCTACAAAAACATAAGAGGAAGGGGTGCTTCTGTTATTGTATTGAATGGAATAGATTTTTTTACCATCTCAAAGAGTTTGATAATCAAAACTGAGTGAAGATATTAACTGTGTTTTGTAGAAGGCAGGAGTTGCCTAAAGCTTGTACCATAACCCTTTGTGTTCTTTTATTGATGTTCTGGGCAGGAACTAATGGGCTGCTTTAATTTAGATTAGCCAGAAGAAGCTGAAGAAATATGAAAAGGAATATCACACCATGAGAGAGCAGCAGGCTCAACAGGAGGATCCTATAGAAAGATTTGAGGTAACACTTACCTGCTCCAGTCTGATTAACGCGCAGTACCGGCAGGAATCCCTACTTTGACTCCTTCTTCTTTGAGCTGTTTTCTTTATTTTGTGACCAGGTGGGATGCAACAGGGGAATTGGCTACATGAACATGAAGTAAATCTCTATATATTGGCTGTGTTAATCAGGATGGGGTTGTTGTGAGCCCTCCTTCACAATGAGAGAAAGAATAGTATGAGTTGATATTTGGGCTTACACAGCTGTTTCCCTAGAGCCTGTTTCTAGCACTTGTGTAACAGGCTGATTGCACCAAAAGCCATGAACAGAATGAGCATGCCTAATTGGTTATAACTCTGCCTTCCATTTATTATAATCCTGCCTTCACTTCTCTCCCTAATTTCAAATTATGTATGTTACAGTAAGTATGTAATTTTAGAAAGACTTTATCAAATAAATATTATACAGGACTAAATTTTATGTGTAAAATTATGTATGCTTATATGTAACAGAATAACAGATGCACACATACAGATGCATACATAAATTTATGCATTTTAAGCTGAAGAAATTTATGTAAACTTTTAAAAAATATCTGTCTGGGAGTTGTAACAGGAGGGAGAAAATAGAGTGGTTTTCCCAGGATCCTCCTGTCTCATCTGTTTCAGCATGCAAATTCTATTTTGAGCCAAGAAAATCAGTACTTGTAGGAACCTCCTGACAAGGTATTGATGGCAGAACGATACCCCTGCTATTGCAGTCCTCAAAAACATTTCTATAGCTCAACAAGTGATGGCTGAGCAGAGTTACTTATACATGGTTTCTTCTCAAGGCTAATCTTTCATTTATTTTATATTTACAGTATTGCTAGCCATTTTTGTCCTCATTGAATTTCATGCAGGTAGAGTTGTCTTTGCATGCTTAAGGTGTAAAGTAGGCATTTGTGCTGAGGCACAGTAAGCATTGTGTTTACAGATAAACACCTGGGGACACCTTTGTCTTGATTTCTTTTGTTTTGTTTCCCACAGCGTGAGAACCGGCGCCTACAGGAAGCAAATATGAGGCTTGAGCAAGAAAATGATGATCTTGCACACGAACTGGTGACCAGCAAGATTGCTCTACGAAAAGATTTAGACAATGTAAGACACATATTTGTGCTTTCTCATGGAGACAAGGTGCTAGGGCTAATTCCTCATTACTCCTTTCATGGCAGAGGAGACACACAGAGTATTTTTTATTTGGGTGGGATAGGATGCTTTCCTCCGTGTCGTTACTGCAGAGTGATGATATGTAGGCCTTTGTCAGAGGTCCACGGGAAAAAGGGCTACTGGTGACTGAAATACTAATTACTCTGAAAAGCATTTAGAGTAATTTGAGGGAGAGGAGAGGTTCTGAGCCTGTACTTGAGTAGTTGCTTTCTTCTCTACGCAAGTCTTTGAATTGCCACAGACATAATAACATGGGTGCTGTATTCTGTTTTCCTTCCACTGGTGTTCTTATGAATAAGATTTCACAGCAGACAGGCTTTTGCAAAGTGCCTAAAGAACTTGAAAGTCTGAGTCTGTCTGGCTCTCGGTGGAATCAGATTCTCAGGTACCTTAGGCAACTCTGAAAATGTTCTTGTGGTTTCCGTTTGGCTTGTTGAAATCTGCCCATGTGCACCCATCATGCTGGCTTGTTTCTGCATCAGTAGAGTTCTCAGGAGGAAACTTTGGGTTTGCTTTGTGTTATGGGATTATTTTTTTTTAAGCTTACTGTCCCATTCCCTTACATACTCATGGGGGTTTTGTACGTTTTTTTTTGTTTTGTTTTTTTTTTTTTTACAGAACATGCAGAGGCAGAAAGACGCTGGTGTTTGTAGTGCATGTGGTAGGCTAGAATGCATTTAGTTTGTTCGGGGAGATGAGGGGAAGAGTTCACGTGCTCATGTTTTGCCATTCCTGTTCTGTCCCAAGATAAGTGCATTTCTGAAATCTCAAAGGAAAATTACTTTTGAAAATTGTACAGTGCAGGAGTTGACAGGCTTTAAAATGTTTCAGCATATCTGCTTCAGAGAATTTAAGGTTTCCCACGGTCTCCTGGAAAATTGCTGTTGGAAAAATATTCATAGTAAATGTTGATGCTAATGGGTGAATGTTGCTCTTAATGAGGTTTGGTTTATGACTTTCAGGTTTATTACATCTACTGCTCTTTAGTGTTAAAATCTGTGAATGATAGAAGTACATTCTAGAAACCGAGTTTTCAAAGCGCGTTGGCATGTTCACTTCCTGTTACCTGTGCCGTTCCCTTCATTAAAGATCGCTCACAGAAGGCTGTGCAGGCTGCCCAGCAGCTGCGCTCAGGGGGTGGACTTCAGCAAAAAACGGACTGAGGCAGCTTTTTGTATCGGCTATTAACTGTTGTTTGTGGCTTTCTGAGCCTGTGTGAGACAGTTATGCTCTTACACTGATTCATTTAAACGGAGAGCTGGGAGAGGAACAAAATTAAGCAAAATCTTTGAGCTACCTCAGTGGATATATACCAGTCCTGCCTTCAAAGATGGTAAATGATGTTGGCAGCATTTGGGTTATCCCCCAGGAGGAGACAGCTAGGTTTGATCCTACTTTAGGACCCTGATTAATTCTTCTAATTGGGTCCTGAAATTATAAGTTTCATTCTACTAGCCAGATGCCCTGAAAGAAAGCACCAAAGGACACGGTGAACACACCTTTTCTTATGCCTTCATGGCATGTCTGACATCTTGCAGCCCCCAAGATCAAAGCGAAGCATTTGGAAATACAATAATTTCCTTAATATCCTTTGCACTAGACCTGAAAATAGAATTCATTTTTCTACTGTTGCTGGACTCCCACATCCCAGTTTTCTTTAACTTTAAACCAGCTTAAAAACCGTGTAAAATGAAAAGATGTTCTCTTTGCCTTTGCCATCTGTTTTAAAGGATCAGCAGGACTTTGAGGGACTAAAATTCACTTTTTGATTTTCTTCCTTTGAAGAGAATTGGTAGAGCTACTTTCTGAAGATTTTACATATCAGTTGAGTTATTGATCTATTTTTATGTAGAATTCATACACCTATTGGGAAGTACTGTGTTGCTGTGTATAAGACCGGAAAAGGTGTCTTAACTTTGCAGAGAGAGGTTTTTAGTGGTTTATAAAGAGCCTGAGATTTTTTAGTGATACATCTTTATTCTTAAAAAACTGCAGTAAAAAAGGATAGCATGTTTCTGGTGGGACATCTTTCTTTAAGGAGGAAAGGAGAGAGAGGTCTGACCCTTATGTTTGCTTTGGCAGCTGAGTTTTTTCTTGCAGTATTTTCTGGGTGACATAATAAAGATGATATCACATCCATTGATAGGTGTCACAAAATTCTGGGGTTTTTAAAAATGTTCTAGAGGCGTTTTTCATTAATTCTGTTTTCATTGCAAGGTTCAATGTCTGCAAACTGAACTTAGGTCTAAGCTCGTTATAGTTTTCATTGATCTTGCACATTGTGAGCTGTTCTGTGCCTTTTGTCTTCAAAATGTATTGGTCAACTTCCAGTCTGGATGAGAAAACAAAACTCATTCCAGTCTTTGGAGCAATCCCTACTCCAGTTTTGCTAAAACGAGTCACTGAATTCAAGGAGTTTTGGAGTGATGTAATGCTATACTTCGTTAATTTTGATCTGTTGCTGCCTTGCCATTTTAATTTTTATTAAAATGATTTTCAGAATAAAGTTTTATTGTTATTAATAACAGTGAACAGACCCTTATTAACCGGAGTGAAAAGACTGCTACCTTGGCTGTGCTCTGCTGGAGCCTGTGCCCGTGGCTGCCCAGCAGCAGCGGCACAGCAAGCAAGCTGCTCTTCAGTGCTCTGCTCCACTCTGTGTTTCAGGCGGAGGAAAAGGCAGATGCTTTGAATAAGGAACTGCTAATGACCAAGCAGAAGCTGATTGATGCAGAAGAAGAAAAGAGGCGCCTAGAAGAAGAATCAGCTCAGGTTAGGAGCATTTCTGTCATTTTCGCATTTCTGTGTGGTACAGAAATATGGGAGGGGGGAAAAGTGACAAGTGTGGGAAGGGCTTAATGTTCTAAGTCATGTTTGTCCCTCTTCTGTAGTGTGAAGGATGTCAGCAAAGCAGAATTCATCGCTTTCCTGCCAGGTGCTTTATAGGGTAGTGAATTTTTAACTTGAGATCACGAAGGCACAGACTGTGCCAGAGTTTGCTGCACAGAAAGGCAGTATAGGACTTCAGCTGTCAGCACTTTTTTTTAATACTGTCTTCTCTTAGCTAGTCAATTTTTGTAACAACGATGGCCACCAAAGTCCCAGCTTTTCCTTGGATGGAGTCTGCATGGAGCTGAGCTCAACCATTGTTCCCTGTTGTGGTGTGTACATATACGTATACCTGTGTGAAAGCAGTGAGGTTAAGGAGAAGGAGGAAATACCACCTGTTTATTTTTCAGACTGTATAAATATATAAACCCTTTACTTTTTTTTTTTTCCTCCTCTACAGCTGAAGGAAATGTGTCGTAGGGAACTAGATAAGGCAGAGTCAGAGATCAAAAAGAACAGCTCTATTATTGGTGACTACAAACAGGTAAGTACAACTTGATGATGTGGTTTACTATCAAAATGCAAGACTTTCTCAGGTGTTTCAGGAGATTTATGGAAATAAGTGTCATCTGTGCCATATATTTGAGGAGATATTTTGGCTATTTTAAATGAGAAGCTTGTGGTTGGTTTTGCATTTTCTTTTGCTGAGATCCTGATGCTTGGTGGTCAGTTCTTTTTGCCCCCGATGTAGGCATTTGTAGGTCATCAGTCACCACAGCCTCAGTTACGGCCTAACGTTCAGATGAGCTCTTGTGTATCAAAGGTTCGTCTCATTCCAAAAAAAATGTTCTCTCCCAGCTTCCCTTCTTCGGGCAAATGGTAACTGCACTTAAGAAATAAGAGATGCCTTTTTCCTTTTAAAGATTTTGCTTTGGAATTCAAGCCCCTGATCATAAGGTATCAAGGGAACACATTCATGTATCTTTTCAGTGGGCCCCTAACCTTCAAAACATTCTTAACTCTGCATCACACAGGTCGCGAGGAATGAACTGGTTTGGTTTTTTTTTGGTTTTGTGTTTGGTTTGGTGTTTTTGTTTTGTTTTGTTTTGTTTTTGTTGGTTTTTTTGTTGTGGGTTTTTTTTTTTTTTTTCACTACTCTGTCTGTCTTGCCTGGTTCTTTTCTCCCAAAGGCAACAAAAAGTGCCACACTATTCCTAACCTTTTCTGGCTCCTTTAGCAAGGCCAAACGGCTCATAATTTATGCTGAAACTGCACCTTTTCCTTTGGGCATAGAAGAATATGTAGAGAACGAGAATATGTTCAATGAGACAACTTAATTGTAGCATCCCAGTTTTCCTGGCTTTCTCGGAGCCCTCAGACTATTCATGTTAATATTCCTGTAGCATATATTTGTGCCTTAGCATTCATTTGGGAGGAAATTTACATTTGTAACTGGTCTGGTAACATAATTTTGCTTGTCAGATTTGTTCCCAGCTGAGTGAGCGACTGGAGAAGCAACAAACAGCAAATAAAGCTGAAATTGAGAAAATACGGGTAAGAGTCCAGATAGATCTAGAGTCTACAATGTTTAAATCATAAGAGAAAGCACACAATTTATTCATTACTGAAATAGTGCTGAAAGAGAGTTCCTTAGTGACTTACAGTTTTGGAAAGAAGATTGTAACGGGGAGATCTTGGAGAAGAGACGAATAACTGTCACCTCTCTCCTGTGCTGTATGGTTACATACTAATGTTGATGCTGGGCAATAATAACTGTTAATTTTTTGAGGGATATTTTTTTCTGTAGGCAGTTTCTCTGACTGTCTTTTACAGTAAAGTAACATGTAGACAGTACGTAACCCATTATTGTGGCAATATCATTTTATGAAAAATACAGCAGTGTTTTCCAGAGCCCGTAAATCTGGGGGTGGTCGGGGTTCCTGCTTGGCTGTGCTTCTCTAGAAGTTCCTGAGTTTGCAAGTCATTAGTGGTCCCTCTCGTGTTGTGCTGCTCTTCTAGAGCAGAGGCAGGAAAGGGCTTTGATCATATCAGCAGCACTTCAGTGCAAGCATTCACAATCAAGTATTTACTTTAGCAAAAAGTGGATGACTGTGAGCATTGCCGGGAGTTCTTCAATAAAGAAGGCCGTGTGAAGGTTGCTAGCTCTGCCAAGGACGGTTCAGATGAGGACACAGATGAGGAGAAGGAAACACTGAAAAACCAGCTGAGGGAAATGGAGCTTGAGCTGGCCCAGACCAAGCTGCAGCTTGTGGAGGCGGAATGTAAAATACAGGTAATGCTCTGGAGGTTCATTTTGTAGTCTATATGGTGTGTCTGCATTCCTAGAAAAATGTGTGTTGTGGAGGGATTGGAACAGATCCTATTGGTTGAAACTGTAACCTGCTATTTCCTGCACGGGTTATTTAACCAAACATTGGGTCTGAAACTTAGTGTCTGCAGACAAAATAATTGAAATTGCATGAATGGTATTTACCAGCTACTACAACTTCCAGACATCTGCCTGGCCGCAGCGCAGTACTTGCTGGCTGATCTTCTGCAACTTCTTGGAAGAAATCCAAGCTCTGACAAAGTACTGAATCATGCATTTCTTTATCGCACAATCAATGTTAAATTGAGAAGTAACATGTGACAAATGTTAGACATGTTTCTTAAAATATGATTGGAACGCACTCCAGGTATTTGAGGTATTTGTGTAAAATATGACAACATTGTTCTTTTAGCCTAAAACTGGTATGTCAGTTCACAGAAACGTAAAAATTAGTTTGTAGAAAGTCCACTTCCTGTGGGAGTAGCTCCTTCTCAGATGGGAAAGAATTAAAGGCTTTGGATGTACTAAAGAAAGCTGAATGTTTCACTAAGGGCAATGACACAAGTCTTGTTTTGCTTTTCAAAGCTTTTTTTTTTTCTTCATCAGCTTGTTGTGCTACTTTTAGTTTATGTAAGACTTGTTTAACTTCTAAAGCGGCCAAGAGACTGTAGATGTCCTAGAGCCTTTTAAGTTTAACTCCTACAACCTTGTGCAGTGGCTACATAACAAATTAGTGAAATTACTCTTCTGTTTGCAGGATTTGGAGCACCATTTGGGTCTGGCATTGAATGAAGTACAAGCTGCAAAGAAAACATGGTTCAACAGAACAATAAGCTCTATAAAAACAGTGACTGGAGTCCAAGGAAAAGAGACTTGTTGAAAAGCAGTTCTGTCAAACACACCTTCTTAACACAACACCTTTTGTTGCCTTCCTTGGCCAGATGTTTAATTCTGTGACATGAGAGGACCAGAATGTAAATAAAATAGAAACACAGCATGTCAGGATTTCAATAGGTCAGTGACAAAGAGGATGGAAATGCAAGAAAGGTTTTATTGCTAGACGTGGGCTCTTCATACTACTGATATTTAACAGGTGATGTAGCTAGATTGAAGCTCTTCAGAGAAACACTCCATTCTGCGGTCTGGCTGGAGGCTTTTCACAGAGTAGGTACGAGAACTTACCAAACCCTAATTGTTAAGTTTACATATGATAGGTTTTTTTACAGTTATAACCTTTTTTAATATTTTATTTGAAAGGAAAAGTGTCACTAACAAAGTTAAAAAAAAAAGATAAAAATAAGTAAAAAAGGAAAAAAAAAAAAGAAAAAACAAACAACAAAAAAGGCAACTTTAGCAAGAACTACATCAGTGCCAGAAAGCAGTCCCCAGAGGTAGGATATGGAGAGTAGGAGGTGACATGTTTTGCTTTATGAATGGGGATGATTTCAGCATTCCTGTCGAGCAACCCCACTTTGTTTTAGTAGCTGCAGCATCCATCTCTCTGTGTTTGGCATTTCTTTCTGTTACTAATCAATTCTATGCAACTCTGGGCTTTTTTGGCATGGGCTGCCAAACAAATTCACAACCTGAGGCTGGGAGTCTTGTCTAAGTGCTAGACAAGAATAATCAGAATTCTTGGCAAATTTCCGTTTCACTTCTGTGTCATATTGTTTGATCCACATATCAACAGCGTTAAAATCCCCAACACCAGGACTGCTGATAAGTGCTAATTATGTGGATTGTCTGACATTTGAGTCTGTCTGTTCGTTTTTTGGTCAGGTTTTTGTTTTGGTTTTGTTTGTTTGTTTTTACCCGGCTGTAGCAGGCCTTCTGTGAAGCTCTGAGAAAGCTTCCAGGATTTAGTTTTGCACATAGGTATGAATGGGACGAAGAAACAATAAACTGAGATATATACAAGGCAAAAATCACTGCGTGAGTGTAGCTGCGAGCATCTTTAGCTATCCAGCTGGCTTCCCTGGTAACGCGTTCAGAGGTGGTGTAGGCCATTTTTCACGCTCGATGCAGTTGCACTAATAGGTGCTAAACGTGCTTGGGTTTCTTATTCATTGGATTGTCTTGAGTTCTCACCAGAAAGCTGTAGAATGGAGTTTTGCACCTTGTAATTTTTTTTTAATTTATAATGGTTTGTGTTATGCTGAAGTATCTATTGCATCAGTGGATAAATTTTGTGTGCAGTGTGAGTATAAGCTGGTAACAATAAGAGGCACTGGTTTGTATATAAAGATATTTGGTTTATTTTGTATTTCTACCTTTTTCTTGTTTACTGTACTAATGCTAGCTAATGTACTCTGTAACTACGGAATAGAACATGCTATGTCCAAGCTTTTTTCCTTAACTGCATACATTATCTCTATTGTTTAATACCAAAAAAACCCCTGTAACTCCATCAATATTAGATGCGTGGACATTGTGGTAGCATAGTTGCAGTGTGTATACTTTATGAATTGAAATATAAACTAGTAAAATTGTATATCTATTTTGTTGTTTCATTTCATTTGAACAGGAAACTAATTAAATATTTTGCAATATAAAACTAATTCTTCTCTTGAAGTAGAAGCGGTAGCATATGCAAGCTTCTCTAAGACCAAAACCATAGTCATGTTGCAAAGAGCTTTGCTAAAAAAGACTGCATATTCTGAGTGTTGCCAACACTGCTTTATGTAATAAAATCTGGGGTTTGCTTTGAAAAAAAAGAAACTGCAAAAATGACCTTCTGCAGCTCGAGGCTTGTGACTCAGTACTTCTCAAACATGTCAAATTTAGAACATTTTTTTTCCATGGCCTTCCAAATTCTGCTTGGATCTGCAAAAGAAATGTAGCTAGCTCTGCTTATCATCATCAGTAACAAATTCTGTGGGGTCAAGTGTTGTTCATGTCATCTTCACTTGGATTTTCCAGTTGTAGCTGAACATAGGGTTTAGCTGTGCAACTGGATGACTGCACTAATTGGGTCACAGCGCAGCGCGGGCTCCCCTAGCTGTGTGTGTTCTGCAGAGATAACAAGGAGAAAAAATGTATTTTTGTCACCAAAATGACTAAAGGTGACTCTGAAAGCAGCCCTGCTCTAGGAGGCCGTTATCACGCTGTCACTTTTCTAACCATACTTTTGCTGTAAGAGAATGGCGTTATAAGGTTGTGCATAGTCTTTGCTGCTTTGTCTTTCACAGAGGTGCGTCCCTTGGTAACTTCAGCTCTGCAGTTTCTCAATAATTACAACTTTTGGAGAAAGTTTGAATGTAAATATGTGAAGGGGGAGCAGGGAGGAAGAAGAAACAACTCAACTCCAAAGCATTTCATCCACTTATCTTCCCCAGAGGGACTGGGAAATAGTGTAGCTTGCTCTTCCCTCCAAAAATTAAATATATAAACGAAAGGGGAAAATGGCTTTATTGTTCAGATCTCTTCCACCGTCTAAATAAACGTTACTTTAAAATTACATGCAGCATATACTCCCTGTTTTAGTATGGACATGTAACATGCATAATAAGAAACTAATTTCTTCACAGCGTTTTATAAGAAACATTTTATAGCCACTTTCCAGTCACTATGGATTATTCTAAATATCTACCCGAAGGATTTTGATGCTCGAAAATAAATATTACCAATGTATTTCACATCTGACTCCATTTAAAATATCTACAGCTAATTAAGAAAAATGGATCCTGTGCTGAGACGCGTATCTTCCGAAGCGCACTTACTTTGGATACGCAAGGAAGCAGGTCATTTTTAAGATGAGGAAGATGAATTTGCAGATGTTCAAGACTGAATAAGCAAGGTGAAAAAAAAAAAAAAAAAGACATTGAGTCAGAGCTGCTATAAGCACAAGTATTTTACAGACCTGTAAGTAAAAAGGAATGAGTGTATTTGGTAGCATTCTTGGCACTAATAAGATGGTTATTTGCTGGTTGTCAATCACCTTTCCATTCACGTACACCTCTTGGCTGGTTTTCTGCACTGAACTCGAGGTAAGTGCCGCTCTGCTGATGCAGGGTTTTAGGTCCTGCGTGCTCCAGGCTCCAGTTTCCTAATTGCGTGTTTGTGCTGCATCATTAAGTTCCCATGGTCTCGTGGTATGGTAGCTCTAGTGTTACGATCTCATTTTTGTTGCAGAACTTCTTGGCTGCTCAGGGTCTGCAGCTGGAAGTGGATATTCAAGATCTATCAGAAAGTTTTACCTTTAAGCATTGCTGGTAAGCCTTCTTGAAATTTATATAACCATCTCCCTGACTTTTTTTAGCTGCCCTTCTTATCCGTGGCAGTAATATAAAGTTCCTGTTATCAAGAGGAGGATTTCACTCCATCTGTTCAACAGCTTGGCTTGCGTTCATCCAGCCTAACTTTAGACACTTCAGAGGTGCCTAACGTAAGAGCTTAATCTGGCGAGGTTTTTCAGCCCTCAGCGGGACAGGGGACGGTGCTGTGGGGTGAGCGGCTTGCCCCAGCCATGTGCCCGGTGCCCTGATTGAACAAGGAAGCTGACGTGAGCCAACTAAGTAAACAAGTCCCTAAATTAAAAAAGAAAAAAAAAAAAAAAAAAAGAAAATGTGGCATCTGCATGCATTGCTTTCTGCTTTAAATTTTCCTCTTTTTTTTCCCCCACACTTTTTTTCAATTGTGTGGTATTATTGCTTCTGTATTACCAAAGACAATCAAGAACTCTGCATACAAAAGCTTCAAAATTTTGCTAGAATTTAACTGCTGCACGTCATAGTGACTTTGAGGAATAAGGATTTATTTTACTGCATTTTCTGCTAATGAAATAGGACAAAGTGTAATCCTGTACTGAAGGCTTTTTCTTAGGATAATCTGGCCACACAGCTGCAGTCCAGTGACAGGGATGGCAGGAGAGCGTGGCCTGTGAGCAACGCGTGATGGCCCCGTTAAGAAGCCATGTTTGTTTTCTGATGCATGTGTAACAGTGAAAGTCAAGCATGTGCTCACGAGAGGAGTGGAACTGAGGTGACTTTGAAGTTTAAGAGGAGGGCCAGTGCGGAGCACCCCCAATTCCTCAGGCCCCTGTTTGTACGGCTGCAAAGAGCAGAACCCCGCCGAGCGCGCTCCCCCTACCCAGGCAAACCGGGCCTGGCGCTCATGGCGCCCTTCTTCCTGAAGAGCGGCGGGCAGCGCCCCCGGGCCCCTGAGCGAGCTCTGATAGGCTGGCGCGCTGATTGGCAGCAGGAGCAGCCCTTGAGAGACGGCGGCTCGTGGGAGAGCTCGTGGGGGAGCTCGAGGCGTCGGACGTCAGCCACGGCGGGCGCTCTGGGGCGCCATCTTGTTGCTGGAAGCTTCGGAGGAGGTGAGGCACCGCGCCACACCGCTGGACGCTGCGCCGAGGGAAAGGGGCCGTGGAGCAGGGCAGCGGAGAGAGGAAAGGCCAGGTCTGCAGGGGCAAGAAGGAGAAACTGAGTCTGGGCACGCTGTGCCCGAGCAGCGTGCCCAGAGCTGCTGAGCCACCCCTGATCCTGAGGCCTTGAGGGGAGCAGAGACCTTTCAGCAAGGTGGTTCTCTCCTTCCCCACACTGCGCTTGTAGTGTCTGTGGGGGATCCTCTCTGAGGGCTACTCTCCTTGAGCTTTCCCCAGCATCGGCACTGCCGTGTGCTGGTGTTTGGAGAGCACTAGGGCAGGTGAAGACAGCCGAGGTTTGGAAGACAATGGTAATCGCTGGAGATTGATAATACTTTGGGGACACCTGTGCTGAACTGGGTAGTGCATTAATTGTAGTTGTGGAGAAAGTGTTACGTTTTATCTTAATCTGCATGGGATTTAAGTTGCCTTGTTGGGGTGGTTTTTTTTTTTTTTGCCCTCTGCAGACAATGCTATAGACCCCTCTGAAGAAGGAGGGTAGGTTATCTTTTGGTGTAGCATCAGCACCTGCTATTCTTGGGTGGTAATTTTCACACCAGCTTGTCACAGTCATAGGTTTGTTCCTTTCTTTCACCAACTCTTCTGAGAGGTGAATTGAGCTGTGCTGAAGTGGAAAGCTTTGAAATAGGATGTGAGAAGTAATAAAGTACTGTGCGCTTGAGCCATTTGATCTATAATACGATGAGTGGCTGCCTTGTACTGTTTTCCCCATGGAAACCCTGTGCAACAAGAAGCCAATCAAATCACTAAACTGCTGAGCAGGTTAAGGCAGTTCCTGGTTTCCTCCTCCCTGTTACAGGCTCTGCTGAACGTTGGTTGTATTCTGTTGCTAGAAGTACGGAAAGCTCTAATAAGGAAAAAAAATACTTTTGTAAATCCTAGAACCACTGAGGTAATGGCTTGTGTAGATGTGTAAAAGGAAACTTTCTGTGCAGTACTAATGTGTGTAGAAAAAAAATGATAGTTACATACATATACATTTACACACGTAATGCATACGAATGTATAGGGCAAAAACTATTGTAAATAGAACTTTTCTGATTTCTATTTCTGAAGTAATGGAAAGAGAACATGATTTCTTTGATCTCTCTCTCAGGACTGCAGAAGCAGTTTGCTAAACAGTTCTGTGAAATATCTTTTATTTTTAATTGATTAATTATATTACAGGGTTTGGCCGAAGTTGGCATAGATTATATTGCCACAGATGGCACTGTAAAAGTCCTGGACCCTGCAAGACTTCCAAAGAGCAATGTTAAACAGCAAGGTTCTCAACATAAGTCCTCTTTGAATGATCTTTTAATGTTAAATTAAATATTCTCCATACTTTTAGGGAGATAAAATCTATTTTGATAAAATTCAGCAATTAAGTAGTTCAAGCAATAAACTAGTAAAGACAGAATCTGTCAGGATGCCAAACAGCCAGAGGTGCAGATTTCGGGATATTTCTTGTTGTACTATCTTATCCTTACCACATGTATTATTGAGTCTGCTTGGTATGTCTCATTAATTCTGCATATGGCAGAGAAGGGGTAAAGAAAGAAAACACTTGCAGGTGCTTTCTTGCAGGTGCATTTCTCATGCTGTACTTTTCGTTTATTTGGTTTTTTTTTTTTTGCTTTAGGTCGTTCATATCTGTGCTGAGTTTCTGCTTGTCTAATGATTAACTCTACAAGTTCTGAAGTTTCAATTTTCCTAGAAAGCACACTCTCTGACAAATATTTGCATCTTACAGTGTGGTAGAACTGATAGAATGGTGAGACTGCAGTCCTTCTCTCCCATCTGCACATTCCTTCTGGCTTCCTGGTGGCAACTCACCCAGGCGTAGTGCAGGCGTGAGAGAGGAGGCAGAACTACAGCCAGCCTGGTGGCCATTTGCTGTGGAGTCAGATCCTCTGTTCGCAGCAGCAGGGACAGAGCAGTTACGTTTAAATGGACGCTTAGGCTCTTCTCAATCCAGTGGGGTTAACTCCAGCATCTTAGAATGATTCTGCAGTAAAGGCATGCTGTAGCACTATCCTTATGACTCCTCTGTTTGCTATGGGTGACTCTGCTGTTTTAATGCTGCTTTTCACTTTTTGTGGTAACTGTACTTGATGTTCTGTAGGTAGGTGGTGTAAGAAAGATGATAGCAACCGTTCTTTCGGAGATACGCTTGCTGATTGAGCTTTTTTTTTTAAGAGAAGGGTGTGCCATGGGCTCTGACCTAGAAGGTACGCTGAACTAGATGGAGATGACACATAATGCACCACTCTGAACCAAATGTGTGCTCCAGATATGCTTGCAGTTTATTTAGTGTTTACAATTTTCCCTTGCTTCGAGATGGAAGAAAGAGGCATGTATTCGAGCGTTCTGGATAGATGCCGTCTTCCAGGTGCAGTGCCGACATCAGAGGTGTTTGCCCTCGGATGCCAGCTGCTGCGGTTACGCTGGTTTTCCAGCAAAGCAGTTGTTAGAGTTTTATAATTTTCTTCTTACAAAATGAGCACTGATTAGTTCAGACCAGCAACAAAACTGCTTAAACCGACCCAGCTGATTTTGCCTGGTACAGGCTGGGAGTGCTGTCAGAAACAGCACAGCTACGAAGTCCGTGGCCGTGATTGTGGCTGGGAGGACGACAGTGACACAGCTGCCAGAGGCAGGGGCCTGTTGCTTTGTCACAGTTGGATCTGGGAGACACATTTATTAAGAGCTTTCAGCATGCTGATCCGTGTCACTAAACTTTATAGACTGTTGCTTATTTGAATTAATTTGAGAGAACTATTCAAATCATTAAGCCTGGAGTTTTCCAAGAAATCTAATGGTATTAGGTGACCAGCATTAGCAAAAACCTCAGTGTGAACCCTCATTTCCTTCTAGGAAATAAAAAATCTACAATCTGAGCCTGGCATAGTTACAGGACTATAACATTCCGTATTATTCTTTCATGAGTCTGTTCTGACAGTTGTGTTACGTCCTTGTACGAAAAGGATTTGCTAGGAGGAAGTGTAGTAAAATTGAAGTGTGCTGGAAGTAAGTCTGTGTGATATATTTCTAATACATCTTGAACTTGGCTTAGAGTACTGGTCAGTCTGTTTTTTCTCTTGCTTTACTAATATCAGTTGAGATATGAGGTGTAGCAAACTTTATAGCAAAAGTTTATTACATAACAGTGAAAGGTTTTAAGAATATGAAAAACTTTAAATTCACCTTAATTAAAGTGTTAGGGCAAAAGTATCTTTTAATTGGCTTTAGTGACTTGAATTGCAGCTGGAGGTGATGTGACCTTAGTTGTTCACTTGCTACATCATGATCTCCTTACAGGCCTTTGGTGTGCAGCTTGACTCTGTACATGACTGTCTCTGGAGGTGATAACTGTTCAGAGTACAGGTTGTTTTATAGAAGTGAGCACAGCGTGGTGTTGCAGAGGTTCGCCTTGTATGGAAAAATAATGATTTTTAGGAAGGTTCTGCAGCATTTCAGATGGAGTCACAGCCACTCTGGCCTCTCAGACTCCAGAAGGTGCAGAAGTGATGAGACTCGCAGGCTGCCAGATCCGAGCAGAAGCCCTCGTCATGCAGAGTGTACAGTTAATGTATACGATAAATACATCAAAGCTGCGTGTTTAAGCTCCCTGCTGTGAGCATCTGTTAATGCTTAGAGTTGTCTGTGTGATCCAGGGTAAAGGGTAGCCGTAGAGCCACATTTGTAAATGAATTTTCAGAGGTGACACTAGAATGACTCCTGATGGGGTTTTCTAATCTGGCCAGTTTATTGCAGGCAGGGAAAAGAAAACTGCTGTGCAGATTTCATTCAGTTTCTGTGCCTGAGAAAAACTAGCAGAATACTTGCTGAGATGAGACTAGGAGCTGTGCCCCTATCAGCTTTCATGATGTGAGAAGGGTTTTTATCAGTTCTTTTAAGAATACTGTAGAAAACCAGTGTGGTTTTGGCTGACAAGAAAAGAGGGAAGTGACTTAATGTCTTCTGTGCCCTGAAGGCTTGTGCTAGTTTAAAGAAGTGGTTTCATGGTAATTTAATACTGGTGCATCAGAGTGAATGGATGGGAAAGAGGAGGAGGATGAAGGGTTGTTGCTTACAGAGTTGTGTATATCTGAGCTCTCCACCTACTCAGAGCATGGTAGGACTGCTGCATAATCCTACTGAGATTCACTTGTGGAACAAGATCTCACCTAGCATGGAGGGGAAAGGATAGTGTTTCTACGAGATGATGACTCTGCTTCTCCCTGAGGTGTGTTTTGCATGGTACAGTGTAAACCCCAGTGTGCTGGAGAGGCTATAGAAGCCGCTGCCAGACTTCTGTGAATTATGGATGAGATGTCTGCTGCTAGCACAGACATGAACAGCAAACTGTAGAGCTCCTGGGTGCCTTCAGTCTCAGCATTACAGTAACAGACTTTTTAGAACCCACTAGCAGCTCAGCAGCCTGCCCTGATCTCTTAATGTCTGTAGAAGTTACAAGTGCTGCCCATTTCCATGGTTAGGACGGAGTGAGGAGGCTAGTAATAAATTGTATAACTAATTGGAAAGTTCTAAATTTTGTCCAAGTCTTCATTCACTTGTTCTCAGTGAGAATAATGTAATGTACTTTAGTTTATTCGTCATCTTTCACGTGAACACTGTTGCATTTTTCTAATCTGGGTATGTACTAGCCTGGCCTTAGTGATTTGTTTGGGTTTTTTTTTTAATTTTGTTATTTTTGCTGCAAGGGAAGGTGTTGTCTTTTGCTTCAGCTGTGTAGTTTTTAATTTGTTCCAGTATTAAAAAATAAGCCAGTTCATTGTCCCAAACAACCTTGAATAGTCTGTGTGCCCTTTGTACATAGCGAGCAAGGTGAGAGATGGAGTATAAAAATATCCTGAGATAGCTGCTCAGACAGGCAGCCCAGTCTTGGTGGACCAGTTCTGTAGGGCTTCTATCAGATGCTGTAAACAGATAGCTCCTTTAAGGAGCTCTGTGTTTTTTACCCTCAGCTGTATGCAGAACAAAATTTGCAGAACAAAGGATTGGAATAATGACAAAGAATCCATGATACTGCCCTTGCTGCACCTACAAGCCAGAACTGTGAGGGACAAACGCTTTTTCGTAACTGTGGCGTCACTGGAATGGTTTCTTGATTCTGTGCCTTCCACCTCCAAGTACAAAGCTGCTGGGTAGGAACAATCAGACCCCTCAGCCAGGCAGGGTGCAGGCAGGGCTTCTGCCTTCACTATTGCCAGGGTGAAATGCAGTTGACAGGAATGAGGTCTGCCAGTTGAGGTTGAGGCTTGCAAACTGGCTCTTGGCTTTCTCTACAAGAGCACCTTTCTTCTCAGACTGCATAGAATTGGAGCCCTCAAAGTCAGTTTGGAGCAGTTTCTTGGCTTAATTTTCTGGGGATTTAAGCCTTTAATCTTAGCCAGCGTGAGGAAGATTTTTGGATAACTGTATTAGTAGAAGATGGTGAAAGTTCTCATTACCCTTCCTCCAGTCACTGGAATTTGGTCTCATCTTCATCTTTCAGGTTTGTTTATTCACAGCCTAAACTGAGGCACCCACAGATCTCTGCAGTTCCCAAGCTGCAGACACAAATTACATGTCTTCAGGATGTAACAGCATCTTTCTCAAAACCACTTTCATTAAAACCAAGATAACTGACCTGTAATGTGCAACTCAAACCCCTGTCCACGTGCTTGCTTTGTGCTCTATGCAAAAATCCTGTTATCTCAAGACCTGCACTGTCGGTCATATAGGAGTTCGTGTGCAACTGCTTTGCAGGGCAACAGAATTTGATATACTGTGCTATAGTTTGTCATCTTGCCCTGTTTCCACCTTCCCTCTTCTGCTGGGAGGTGAAATCTCTGTGAGTAAATGATAACCAGCAGAGGGCTGAGTCTGCTTTTATTGCAAGCAGGAAGTCCCATCCTTGGTGTATGTCAGCACCTAAGCAAAGGGTACTGGAGGGAAGTGTTATTTGTGCTAGGGTATGTGACCGTTTTTTGAGATCAAAAGGCCTTTTTAGGTTTTTGCCCCATGTTCATGCCTGGAGCAGAAAAGAGTCCTTTTGTATTACTGTACAGGCTTTTTACAGCTTTATAAATAAGTGTGCTGGAATATATAGCCCAGACTGAAGATCGTTTCAAGGCCCTGAAAGCATTAGTAACTCCAGTTTCTTTTCAGTTGAGTGTACCAAAGATTGGGCTGACAAAAGTGAAGTATAATTTGCAGCTTAGCAAATAGGAAAGAGAAGAACTCTTTCTAGCTGACTTGCTGGAACTCAGTCCTGTAGCAACCAAAGTCAGAATTATGTTGTGAGCAGAAAGAAGGGTGCTGTTCATGAAGAGCTAGTCCTCTCTTTTTTGGGGCCAGGTTTATAGATGCAGCAGTTCTTTGCACATGGAAGTGACAGGCTGCATGGACATCAGTCAATAATTTTTTCCTGGTTCCTCTGTAGTCAAATACACTTTTTCAAGGTGATGTTGATTACAGCAAGATAGACTGGGTGTCCTGCTTGTTAAAGGTCCCTTCTGCTTGGATCCTTCGGTGCTGTGCCAGCAAGGGATGGGTTAGAGCAGTCAAGAAACATTGGGGAGGGCCTGAAAATTATGAAGGAGCTTTCTGTTGCAGATTTCACTGCATGCATTCATCTGCAGGTTGATAGTGAGAGACATTGCAGTATGCTGAGAAAAAGTAGACAGACTTGGGTATTGTTTGTGGTTTGGAGGGGAGGGGGGGTAAAAGTAATGAGCGCAAGGGGCCACAAATGGCAGCTTCCCTGTTCTCCCAGGCAAGACACTGCGTAACTGCCTGGGCAAGCTTAAGTGAGCTACAGCAGAACAGGAATAAAACTAAGTAGGATATGTCAGGCAGTTTCAGAGGGAAGAAAGAAGGACCTTTATCAAGCTCCTTTATCAGCCTAGACTCAGTATTGTCATACTCCTCGCATGCACCACTCCCTTACCTACCCCTTGGTTCGTTCCTGGGAAGCCACAGAATGTCAGCCAGCTCCTGGAGTGGGCCCAGCTCACTTCACAGCTGTCACTGACCAGCGATTGCCAGGCTGCTGCTGAAGATGGTAATCCTGAGGGAGCTTGCTGAATGATCTCTTAATAAGCTAGCTAACATTAAGCATGTTCATAGGTATGGTATGCAGATATAGAGGGGGAACCTGACCTCAGTTTCAGCCAGGTGTTAATGATGTTTTCTTAACTGACTCTGTTCAGTTCTTTAGGGCTCTTACTTGCTAAATATTTCATGTAGCTCTGAATTTTAAGTAAGTAAGTGATGCGTGGTTTAGTTGGTTTTGGTACAGGGGTCCCTCAATAGCTCTTATGTGCATAACTGACTTGTTTGCCACACAACAGCACTCGCTGGCTGCGCGCTGTTTTGCTGAGTGCAAAAGTCTTGCATCAGGTCTTAGTCCAGTTGTCATAAATGCTAAGCTGTGAGGTTCAATAAGTCTCATTTTATTAAGAGTAATCTCAAATTCCGTCAGCTCACAACAGTGTTTAATCCTTCCTTAAGGTTGATCTTCTCTGAATTTGATTAATGACCTCTGGACTTACTTGAAATGGACTTACTCTTGAAATGCTGAATTAGAGACCAGAACAAACACTTCTAAGAAAAGGTAAGAGCATATGATAAAATGACTTCTCTGTCTTCCCTCCTAGAGTAAAACTGTGTTCTGTACCTCTAGGCAAGCAGACATACTTGTACATTCCAGTGAGTCTTACCATGAGTTGCAGCCTCAAGCAAACAACAACAGCCACAGAATTCTCATGGTATCCTCAGCTCCTGCCCTCAATGGCTCTGGCCAAGGAAATTGCTTGGATTTGTTTCAGACCTCAGAGGACAAACTGGGACCACAGGAATTTAATGTTTAGGAAATACAGTGAAATGAGAGGGGTGGCAGAGAAGAAAAGTTTTGTGTGAACCTTACTTGTTCTTATATATGTAATTTATCTTTTGAGCAAATAGGAATCTAGTTCTCCTAATCAGCTAAATACTAGGAAACGCCCAGTTTTCATTCTGAAGGAAAACTTGCCTTCCTGGCTAGTCTCATCACAGCCTTCCCTGGGCTTTTCTGTGACTGCTTCCATTGGCTTACCCCTAATGGTATTTATTTGTGTGCAGCAGCCCTTGCACAATTTCAGTTCTGTATGCTCTATTCACTGCCACTTTTGTGAAGGAGTGCATTCTGCTTGTTGCAGCATAGATGTGGTTTTTGTTTACACGTGAAAGTCACGACTGTGCTAATAATCATCTCTGATAAAAATTGCAGCCTTAAGAAGTGCTGTCTCCCCTTTCTGCTGAGGCTATGGCCTGACTAAAGTAGAACGGACTTCTGTGGTTTGTCTTCCCAGGCTTCAAAAAACCTTGAAGTCAGCTGCCTCACTGTAAACAAAAAAAAAAAACCAAACCTCAAACCAATCATAAGGCCATAATTCCTGTTGACAGAGATAAGCCTTTATTGTGTGCTATTGGAAGCAAATGGGACATGGTTATGGTTTTATGTACAGAGAAGTCTGTAGCACTGGTTTACAATCAGTGGCAGATGAACCAAGATTACAGTGCAGATCCAAGTGTTGTGTACAGTTAGTAACAGTGGCTGGCATACAAACCACAACACAGAAGCCAAATGAAGCCGAGTGTACAGGGTACAGCATCATGTGAGGAAGCACCTTAATGTACAAAGAGCATTCCATTTACTTTACATTTGCAGGCTTTTTTGGCTAGTGAGTAGATACAGCTCAATTTAAAATTCAGTGTGCAGTTATTTTTCTTCCCACTCAACTGCTACCAAATTAAGACAATTTGTATGTTCAGATTACATTTTAATGCTATAAATAGCTAAGGTTGTTGCCAAATTACTTTATTTGAAGTTGCTTTATTTACAGTATAGTCAGGAATAGTTTAATCATCATTGTTCTCTGCAGATTACCAACTGAGAGAAATCTTAAATATTTTGAAAATAGTCTAATTAGACCACAATAATCTCTTATACTTCACTTGGAAGTTTAATTCTGGGTAACTTCTTTTGAGAGAGAGGTTTATTGGGAAGAAAGATGGACTTGTCCACCATATTATGCATTTGTGGAATTTGTTCATCGTATTTAAGGTTCAGATAGTTCAAAGGTCATATTTCTTTTTATTCAATGCCATATCCAGTCGTAGTGTAAAAATAAACACTGTGTCCTCTGTGGATAAATAAATCCATCTGTTGGCTGCAGGTCAGACCCCTAGTGGTGAAAGAGATTTAGAAAAATAGACTTTTTCTTTAATGTTTACTGTGCTGACCCACAAAGGAAAAGTGAAATTCATTCAAGTCTAGAAACAGAAGTACAGTACAAGTGATTTATAGAATTGCATTCCGTCCCTCTACAAACTTGCTGAGCATGAAACACTGCCCCAAAGCACTGCCTGTCTTTTCTTTCTCTTGTAGAAGTAATTGTCATCAGAAAAGTCACACACTGCACTGCCAGATTTCCTGTCTGCCTTCTAGTGTGCAGACTCTCATCAGGGTTCTGCCTCCTGAGGATTCTTTGCCTAAGAATTCTTTAGATGGATGGGTGATGGTAGTTTGGGTTATACAAGGGCAACGTTTTAGCCCAAATTAGCAGCAATAGTTTTAATTGATTTGTCTGATGGTGATTTTTGGTGAGTGGAAACACAACCATTTAAGAAAAACCCCCAAAACTTGGAAACACCAGCCATTCCTCAAAATCTCCACTTCCGAGACTGCTTCCCATAGATGTCCTTCTCATTAAGGGGCTGGTACATTTGACAGGACAGGTTTCATGCTCAACTTTGTCACTAAGAACTGGACAGGATTTTAAAAAGCATACAGCCCACTGGGATTTGTTCTGCTGTAGTAGTCCAGTGCTTTTGACAGTCCTCCACAGCAGTGTTGCTCTCTTAGAAGTGCACGTCCCAGAACGGCTCTGGGATAGCTGGAGGACGGGTGACATTCTGGAGTGGAAGTAGTAGTTAAGCACCAGTTGCCGGCCCCTGCAGAGGCTTGAGAGAACAGAATTGCTTCGTAGAGAGCTTGGCAACCTAAAAAGCTTAGTCAGTTTGACCAATAAATATTGACTTAGGGTTAGGATCAGAAATAAGACACTACACTTTGGAACTGGAAGACAGAGTCAACTTCCTCCCCTTTTCTGTCCAAAAGGAGACTAGCTTTAAAACATCTGTCCTTAAGGACCTTAGTGATGTCTGATGTGTAGCTCACTAAGCGTGTATGAATGTATTTCCCTTTTTCAGGGAAGAATAAATATATGACTGGACAACAAAGCTTTGAGGCTTTTTTCAGTGGTGGTTTTTGTTTGTTGTTTTTTTTTTTTTTTTTTTTTTAAACATCTCTTCTGTGTCGTGTTGTCCCTGAAGGCGTATTTACCCACTCTTAAATTATGCAGCATTGCCCAGAGAATGGCTCTGTAGTTGAATATGCTCTCTGCAGTACAGCCTCCATTTTCTTCCTGTACATGTGTATTTCCAGGCAATAGATGTTATTAGAAAACTACACTTGACTTTATCCTGTTATTTTAAGCAGGTAAGCAGTGATACTAGTTTGAAAACACAAAAAATAATCTGTACAGCAAATTAGAATTTTCATAATTAAATTCATATAATCACTAACTTTTCAAAAGCTGTACTGCTCTGAATGCTGTTCTTCAGCCCACCATTATTCTGCTTTGAGCAGTATCACTTTGTGTCTGCTTATAAACAGTTCTGTGTGGAAATCATGAAAGAAGAATACTCTCTCTCCTACACTGACTACATTTTACTTTGTTAGATAACATGATGCCCTTACAGAACTACAAGTTCTGTTGGGAGTGCACCAATACACACATTTCCATATGCATAGATCATTAAATTGTAACAGTGCCAGTAGTAAAGCAAAACCTGCCAGGATGTTCTGTTCATCTTAATTAAGCTTGATTTATATGTGGCTGTTGACTTAAGATGCAGTTAGTGTCCACTGCTGAGATGACACAGTACCCTGAGTAACTTTTGTATTGATTACGCTTACACAAGCTTGTGCTTTTCTAACACCACAGAAATGAGCACAAAGAAAATAAGTACATGAGGTTGTTTCCATGGACCACTCTTAATCAGCTTACTCGTGGCAGCTTTGAAGTATGAACTTAAAACTTACCTTCTGCTCTACATCCTTTAAAACAGATGAGTGCTATAATTAACGCCCCTCTAGCTTAAAAAAAAAACAGAAGTGGATAGAATGTCAAAATAGGCTTTTTTGGTAAGATGAACCTATTTTGTCATGACCAATACACCAGTATTGGTTACCTCAAATATGTACATCAAACATGTAGTCGTGGAAGCAGTATCTGCTTTCCCTTGTTGCCATGCTGTTCTGTGTAAAAACAAGTTGTCTTAGAATACTGTGGGCACTGTAGAAATAAGTTACCAGCATTCCTTTAGGGGAAATTGCTGTCATTCCTTTCCCTGCGAAAATTCGGTTGCATGCTATATACAGTGCCTGGAGCAGTCTCCCTATTTTGGATAGGGCTGCATCAGGAAACAGAATTTGTTCACTGGATTTCTCCTGTTCCTCCTCTGGAAAACCTTCCATTGTACTTGTTTACTGAACTGAAAAAAAAAAAAATTCATCTGTAGCAATGTCACTAGCCACTTTTAGCCTGCTATATGGATAGCTAAAACCTCAATCTAATTTCTTATATTATATTTCTTATATTATAATTATTGAAAAAATAATACCGTCTCCCCCTGCTCTTAGTATACTAAGGCTGCTGGTTTACCACAGTAGACATAAACCTCCTGGTTTTGCCACAGGCTCTATTAATAGACTTGGAAAAGACAATGCAACTTTCCCTCCAACATCCTATCGATGATGCTCAACCTTTAAGACTGGAGAAGGGCATTCTAGCTTCATTTTTTTTTCTTTTCTCTCTCTCTCCTGCCTCAGTCCATTCTACCAGGACAAGATGCATTCAGCAAGCGTACGTTCAAGTAGAAGCTGCACTACACCTGGCAAACTGCAAAGCAGCATAAGGCACCTGGAGCTTCTAGGTAAGAGGCAGGAATGAGGCTTAAGTCCATGTGCTATTTTGGAACTAAAAATTACCTGCAACTCTTACTCATTCTAGCTCCCCTGTACCAATGAATGAAGGATAGCCAATTACATTCCATTAATGCCTTTTAGAAGTAGTGTAATTTGTTCTAGTAGAGATAACAGTCCAGAGGTTTTCCCAAACATGCGCTTCTGGCAACAGTTTCTGTAGACTAGGCTTGATGGGTTCTTTTAAAGTACACTTACCTGTTAAACTACCTGTGGTACAGTATATAAGACCTTATATTGTACAGAGTTAAGGCACCAAATTCAAGATAAAACTAATCCAAGATAAGAAATTTGCTTTAGAACTGCACATCTCTACATACCACTTTTGGACATTCAGCTCCTCTTAAACATCAAGATAAACATGTTGTCTTATTGTTGCACGCAGCCTCAGGAACTGGAGAAAAAAACACTTCACTGAATTTAAATCTTATACTATGCTGCACTTTTATCTTACAAAACTTGCACAGCTACTTTTAGTAAGGCATTGCATTGCCTATATAGTATCAGGCAGGCCTAGCAGAAAAAGCACCCTTTCTCCTAGAAGACTCTGGACTAGAGGAACAAGCATGTGTGTCCTATTCATGCTTTGTGTCATCTTAAACATGAGTTACAAACAAACAACTGAATCGGCCCCATTCCTGTAAGCAGAATGGCACAAGGGAAGATGTTTCAGGAGCACTAGAAAACCTGGACATAAATAGGTATGGATTTAGATGACATAAATAAAGCTAAGGAGACATAACTTCTGGGGCTAAGTAATAAAACAGCTTTGTGACGACAATTCTCTTAAAGTCAAATGCTTAATTACTAGCTTAAGTGGTTAACGCTCAGAAGAAGGGTGAAATCTGCTGCCACAATCCACAGGCATAGGAGTTCAGTGTCAAGTTTCTCCAGTGAACTGTTCTAAAATTACTATAACAGAATTTCCACTTTACAGTAAGGATCAGATTCACAGCAAACTAGATATGGTAAAACAGAAGAATGAAACCCATCAGTTGTTAGACAAGCTGTCTATATATATACTATAGATAGCTGATGCAACTACACTATCCCTTTGCTTTGCTTTAAACAAGTCAATAAAGTGTCTCATTTGTCAATAGATTTATTCAGCAGGAAGCCCGAGAGGATTGGTGTCCTGAACACTCAAGCCAGCATTTAAGACAGTACAGCCGTTCTTAGCAGAACTCCTCAGTGAGCCCAGCAGAGAGCTCATTTTCATTCTTTTGATGCCAGAGAGGAGAGGTCTTAGCTGCACAACTGAAAACAACAATCTGAACTTCATATTTACATATAGCATCATGTATCCAAAAGAATCCACTGCAGCAGTTCTTGTGCTGTTTGCCAGAGCCACCGGAAATAGTAGCTGTTTTTGTAAGCTGCTTCTGTGACTTGAAACTCATCTGAAGCTGGGACATATTTTTCCCTTGATTAAGTAACAAGCAACTGTCTACAGAGAATTTAGCTAAAGGCAAGAAGTTTTAATACCAAATGATCGTATCTTAGCCTACAAAGCAAAAGAGGCAGAGGGAAACTTGCAATTTTGTCTGCGTAAATGAAATACTATATTGTCTGCTTGCTCTTCATTTATACAGTTCTGGAAAGACCTTCAGGAATCCCGCCTGTAGACTGTGATGATCTACGGGCTCTCAGAAGTACAGATACAGAATTACAAATGAAGCAAGGGACACTGTTTCTTTCAGGGGGTTGGTGACTGAAAAGACAGGGACTGCCAGCCTCGTTGTCCAAGGATATTGCTGGGACTGGATCAGGAATGGTACGTTAAAGCTGCTCACATTTATTGCTATCTTGGAGTTTTAGAATAAGTGCCAAGAGATTGATGTCTCCTAGTTTAACAGCGAACAAACAGGATCTTCTTTTCCTAGAGCACTTGAAAAATCATCATGCTACTCTTCCTTCATTTTCTACTTCCCAGTAACACAAGGAACTTGTGGTCAGGGAAATTTTTCTCAATAGTTCAATGAAAGCAAAAAGCCTAAAATAATTTTAGATTTGTGCACTTCTTCCCAATTAAGTTCTTTTGGTGGCTAGAGGGCATAGTCTTTTATTGAGTAAGACACTGTAAATCGTTTTTTCTGACCAGAAGGCAAATGTTCTCAAAGAAAAAATCTTAGTCTCCAGAGATACTAGAGTAGTTTTCACAGATCTTTGTAAATGAGTAGAAATAGTCCCCTGGCACACAAATAAGTTGAAATATTTTTAGGAAAACCTGTTTCTCTGAAGTTCTTCATAAGCTGATTAAAAGTTTTTAAGAGTCTAGAAACTTCTCTGTAGCAATTCCATAATTTGCAATAATAAGTTACTTACTGGGATGCCAGAAGGTGATCAGAAAAGGCAGGGAAGGAGGACAGAATTCACAGAAGCAAAGGTGTTTAACTGCAGTGACAGTCACAGCAGCAGGGTTTATAGCACATTAAGCAGGAGCCATGACAATTGCTGAATCATCTAATTAACTCACATTGGCTACATGACAGCAAATTAGATAGATTAGGAACCAGCTACCCAGGCACTAAATTGCCTTTGTGAGGGTTGGATTGTGCACTGTGTCCAACAGAAATTGCTTGGGCAAGAGAGGCGGCGTGTTACACATTCCCTTCATGAGGACAGGCTGGCCTCCCTCCGTCCAAGTGGCACGATGCCTGGGAATAAGGTCACCATGTTCCAGCTCCTGAACGTGTGCTTAAGGGAGACGGGGAGCACTGGCAGAGAGAGGACGTGATGGCAGGGAGCATCACGTACCATGCTTTCAGCTAGCCAAGCCCTCCAAACCAATCCGGTTGTCTTAAAACCTTCGCTAGATAGAACATGCCTGGAGAAATCTCTTACGACTGGCAAAGTAGGATTGAAGCCCTACTTTATTAAATACCTTACATCTTCAGAATTCACAGTTGCATATCTGGGAAAACATTCCAGTTGCCACTCACCCATCAGGAGGGGAGACGCTGAGGTATGGGTAGCAGTACACCGTACTTGGGGGTTTCCACCTGTAAAGGCTGCTGTTTAAAACTCAAGTTCTTTGACCATTGCAGCTGGTGAAATGGAGGTGCCAGCTCCTTGCAGGGCTTTGCACTTTTGGAGAGGAGCTACCCACCGATTTATACCATATGTATGATAACACCAGGTCTCCTGAAGTCACTTGCTGACAAGATTTGTAAACAACTTCTATCTAGCTTTCAGCTGTTTCAAAACAAAGGGAAACACTGCTTCTAGAATCATGTATGAGCTCAAAGCAAGGTCGTATCAATGCTGCTCTTACACCAGTGCTACAGCTGTGCAAGAAGTCAACTGGGATTAAATTCTCTGAAGGGGAGAGGGGCCAGAGAGAACCGCTGTCCTGCACAGGCACTTCAGATACCAGTCAGACAATGCTGTCTGTATAACCAGGCTGGGTATCCATACATTTCTCCCTCACGTGGTCCCATGAAACTGAAACCAGTAGAAAGGGTGAGTACCTGCCTGATTATGGGTCTGTATGCAAGAGCAGATGAAGAGAAACAAATGCTGTTGTAACATTGGAACAATCTGTGTTTTTGTCCCCATTCTGTAAATAGCTTCACTTTCCTTGGTGTTAACTGAGCAGACCACTGAAGCTCACAGTTGTTCTTCCAAAGTCAGTGGTAATGCCAGCCACATCCAATACAAGGGTAATACATTAAACAGATCTATTCTTTATCGTAAAGCTCTAGCTTTTTTTAATTCTTTAAGTGCCAGACACCATCTCCCACAATACACACACTATCTTCTGGTTAGCTAAAACTAGAGTTAAGGTGGGTAGTGTACAGGCACAGAGTTTCCCTGGTATCCTATTTATATATGTACTAATTGCAAGGAACTTGTTCAGTATTCTCTTCCACGAACCAGAAAGTCAAACTGTAAAATAACATTTCTGCTTCACTGAAAAGGTACTACAATAGAGCCAATAATAGTAGCAGCTGCACAAGGCATATGGAACCAGGTTTACATATTTGGCTGTGGCTGTATCAGAAATATAAAGCTCAGTAGCCATAAAAGACCTCTGATCTCACAGAAAAAGCACTTTAGACCATGCTCCTGTGAGGATGCTTTTAAAAGGAAACCTGCAAGTATCTGCAAAAGAAAGGAGTTTCTAGTTCTGCCTTAGCAAAACAGTGCTTGTTGCAACATTGATCAAGCAGATGCTACCTAAATTACTAATCAGATAATAGTCTGGTATTTCAGTTAGGTTAAAACCTACTGTTAGAATTTAACTGCTCGCTCAAATACCCATGCATGAAGCACTTAAGGAGCCTACAACTGTGACACTTCAATACACAGGAATGTTTTGTGCAAGTTCCACTGTCAGTGAGACAGGTTCCTAGGCAATCTTGCACCTTTGGATCTTACCACTGATTCCAAGTGGCTGCAAACCCCAGATTTAGGAGTCTTAAGTACACCATGTATTTCACACGTCAGCAAATGGTGTCTCTTCTACTGAGAAGGGGTGCAGCAAAGGCAAGGGGACAAATTCCAGACACAAGTACTTCTATTACGAAGCACAACGTATTAGAGAAATTTAGTGTCTTTTCAGTGAAAAAGAGAAGATCCAACAAAGTGAGAATTTTTAAAAAAGCAGAAGAGTGGAATGCTTAGGATTGTAAGAGTTAAAAGGGCAATGACAGAAAAATATGGAAATTCAGTCAAAGCAGTTCTGATGGAAACCGATACAAATGGATTAAGCTGCCAAGTACAGGCCACAAAGAAACAGATCAAATAAGAGCCAGCAAGACATTATTAATCAGTCCTTGAACTGGACAGTGCTTGTCAGACTGACATCAGTTAAGCCTAGGAAAGGAATACTCAGGAGAACTTCATTATAATGCACCTTAACGTTGCCTTGACGCATATAAAATACTGTCTTCCGAAGGAAACAGAGCAGCCTGCTGCTCCGCTGTCAGGACTGCTTAGCCTGACAGGCTGAAAGATTGAATTGAATTTTAAGTGAGCTTCAGACCAAGCCCCAGGTTTGCACCTTGAAGATAACAGCAGATGAAAATCTGCACCACCGAATGGGAAGGACATTCTGATGGCTCATCAATTGCACCTGCAAATGTAATCAAATGGTTATGTGCTTTCACGGGCAAGTCACTGGTACAGTTCCTTACGTTCTTTTCCCCAGGTGCAAATATATAGGCCACTTGCAAGATTGGGTTTCTGCCAACAGTAGCAAAGCTAACAATACTGAACAGCTATTTTTCTATATCAGCCTATGAATTCTATCCAGACATACCCTGAGTTATGGATAACCTACACATGCAGTTATTTACTGAATTTGATGTTTTCAATATTGAAATGAAACATATTTTATTTTTGCTGTTATATTTTGATGCAAAACAACAAGCTTTGGACTTGATGATACTACTACATATTCCATACCAAGTGTTTCCCTGTTTAGCATCAGTATAAACTGTGTTCAGTCAGAGGATTTTAATGCTTTTATCTCTGAATTGAGAGCCTAAAATGTACATCAACTCCCCCCTCTTTTTTTTTTAAACCATTTTTATATAAAAAAAGAGTTGTTTCCAGCAACTTCAAGTACTGCAGTTGTGCAGTACTGTACTGTGCAACTTTGCATAACGCAAGGTTGTATAAAGGCAAATTAAAAAAAATCCTAGTATTTTAAAATTACACATATCATGTGCACCATATAGGTAATAATTCAAAATTATTTTAATCCAAGTAAAATGTTTGTTAAAACATATACTACAGAACTGAAAATAATTATTTATGGATGGCTGTATCCTAATTTCTAGCTTTAGAAAACCACAGCTAAGCAAATTATTCATGCAGAGTTAAATCACTGCCTGCCTGCCTTCCTCTCCTCCTACTGCACCCGCAAGAGGAAAGCAAACCTGGCTGCCTCATGAATTAATTTGGCCTAATGTAATTTGATCTCTGCAGATTTTAACTGTAATACCATCAAAGTCTTTAATTCTTCACTTGGAGTTTAGCTTTAATAGTTTAGGGAAGTAATTTCTCTCTGTATTAGTTAGATAAGATCACACATTTCACGTCTCATTTTTATTCCACGCACCTATAACCATGGCACAGCTTTCAGTGCAGGCCATGGCCGTGGCTTTGGTACCTATTCAAATGTTTTCTACGGGTGTGCAAGGAATGTGGTGCCTGACACACAGCAGTCAATACTGCTTTTTATGCTACGCAAGAGAAAAGTGTTTGAAGGAGAACAGTCTGTGATAAACCCAAACAATTTCTTAAAGTGTTAAGTAATTATTTTTTTTTAACTGAAAGTGTAGTATTTGAAGTGGCCTTGAAAAATACAAAGTCGGAATTCAGACCTATATATTACCTGTTTAAACATTTAGTTAAACAAGACATAATAAAAACGTGCCATATACAAGATTGTCACAGGTATACGAGATTTAGAAAAAAAGCAATAAAAAATATTCTTTAAGCTGAAAATAAAATCTCTTACCTTTTATATCACGATCTCAGCTTACAGTCACTACATTTCTGCTTATTTTATACAAGTGCATATGGCTATGAAGGTCCGGAGAGAATGAGAATAAAGTGGTATTAACCTGCTGAAAACGGCTTAAAAGTCTTAAGCTGCAACACATAGATGTTCCAATACCATTTAAAAAAACATTCACCTTTCAGTTATTGCTGATTCACAATCTCAAAATATCAATGTACAGATATTTAAGAGGAAAAAAACTCGGTAAATTTAGAGCAGCAAAGTTTTTTGAACTGGATGTTTACCAAATACTATGTTTTCCTCTCATTTGGTGATGATTTTAAGAGACACAAAAGCAATCCATTTGAAAGTCAAGTTCAGGCCTACCCTTTTTGTGCCTCATATTAATGATGTGGGGAAGAGACAGAGAGAGAGAGAGAGAATATATAATTTAGTTAGATTTTGGTAAAAATATATATTCAATGTTTTTTTTCTGCCTTTTTGCTACATTTCATGTCTGCTGACATGTACAATGGTACAAAGCACTACTGCTTCAAGAGTGACCACTGCAAGTCTTTGTAGCAGTTCTTATAGGAAACATGCAAATACAGTCCCTGTATTAAAATTCTGAAATACTTAAATAGTGAAAGTAAACACAGTATTCGCTGCTTAAAGCAGGCATTCTGCTAGGTTTTGTTTCTTGTTTTGGTGTTTGGTTTCCCCCCTCCCGACACATCACTCTTTTCCCTTCTAGTTAAAGAAATAACAAGACGTATATACACATCTATTGCTATGTACCCAAAGAAAGGACTGTGGCTTGGAGTAAGTATTGCTTTTCATTAAATGGAACAAAGTTCAAGAAGTGAGAGAAGCACTTAAAAAAAAAAAAAAAAAGGAAAAAAGCTCAGATTCCATGTCTGAAGTTGAGAAACCTCAAAACGAGCCATGTTTGTTCTTGCTTTTAAGACATGTACAAAATGCCATTTCGAGCCACACAACCTGATGGTTCTAGAAGTCAGAGAAGAAATCTTGAGGGCCCAAGTGAATAATAAAAGGTGCGATGCTGAGAGGCTGGCAATAGGGACTTTCAATGAAAAAACCACCTACAGTGGGAAAAGAGCAGAGAAGCAAAAACTTCATGTTAATTTCAGAGAGACTGGCTGAAGCTAAAGCTCCATTTAAATTTCTCTGCTCTTTCAGCTGCAAGTGGAATTTTCATTGTAAAACGGGCACTTCTAATTCTTTGAAGGTATTGAAACATCTAACACTTCCAAGGTTACCACTTTCTAAACAAAGAACTGACAGCTCATTCATATTTTCAGTAAAGCAGAGAAATGTAAAATATGCAGCAAGGGGGCAGGTTTACAATGTGGTTAGTAACTCCCAACAAATGACAAAAAATAAAAAATGACTTCTATAAATCATCTGAAATGACTGCCATCATGTTGGAAAAGAGCATAGCGCCCTCCTTGTTTTTGAAATAAGAACAAGTTATTTGGCTTATGAATGTTCGTTGTATAGAATTGGTTCAGAGAATATTTTTTTTGAAGTTTTACAAAGCTGGGGGTTAAAAAGAAAAAACAAAACCACAAAACTACAAACGGTTGCCAATCAGGGGAACTCCAAAGGAGGGAGGGGGAGAAATAAAGTGTGTGGAGGAAAGATTCCTTTCATGAATATTTGATTAACAAAAATGGGCTCTTATCAGCCATGCTTTTTCTGCTCCGTGATGGCTTCCTTTCATCCATAGGCCAGCAAAATACATCAGTGATTTACAAGCACCACTCAATTTGACTACATCCCCAAGACCCTGCTCTTTATTTCAACACTAACACATGGATGACGGGACCAGGCTCACCACTACTTGTCCATACAGTGTCTACATTTTTTTATTAAAGTACCACCAACACCAAACAAAAGCAAGAGCTACGGCAGAAGAAAAACCATTTAAGATATAAACGCATTCCTAAGCACAAATCCTTAGCTTAAGAATAACAGCTGCGGTTAATTCCAAGAAAAGCAGCTTGTTACATAAGCCACCCCTTATTACGCTTTTCTAATACTTCTTTCCCTATAATGGGGGGCCCAGGGGAGGAGGAACTTCACATTGCTTTAAACGCTGTTCTTACACCCTCTTCATTTATAAAGCTCCCCCTGCCTCAGCAGCGGTCTGCTGGAGAACAGAGCATATCAAGGCAATCTTTAAAAGAGCATGAACTAAAGCAAACCTACTGAAAAGCAACGGGTGATGTCTGAGTAGAGAAGTGCAACCAACAATGCTGCTTATTTTGTGGGGTGATACCTTAATAAAGACTACTTGAATCCCTCTTTAGAGCCCACAGCAGTTTTTATGCAGAAGTCTACAACACATGGAGACAGCGTGGAGCTGGGGCCTGTCCTGGAATTTCAGACAGGTGCATACCCTCTGGATTGGAAAGAGGATTCTTTCGGTTTGAGCACCAACTCTTAGAACTAAAAGTACTGGCCTATGGCTGAAGTGTGTCACTGTTCACAGCAGCACTCAACAAGAACTGGGACAATTAAATAGCAAGTTTTCATGGGGACCTTGTTGCTGCTTTAGATTCTCAGAAATGTAAGGGGGAAAAGGAGAACCCTTTGTTTTAATATAAAATTGACAACTAAAATTATTTCTATAGAAATGGTGGATGGAAAATCAAGGGTGGGCAGACAATCTGAAAAGTGAAGAAGGCCACAAGAACAAGTGCATTTTTTTTTCTTTAGCTTTTTTTTTTCCTTTGTAAAAACAGAAAAAGGAAAACAAGCAGCTTTTGAGCTCTAAAGAACCTGACTGTAACATTACTGTCGTCCTTTCTCTGGGCAATACGGACTTAACTGTGTATCCCTGCCATTACATAAGAAGAGTCCTTCTGTGGGCTCTTCCTTTGTTTCATACTTATTTCACAGAATGTAACCTAATACAGAGACAGTCTAAGACTAATTTCCCTTTGTTCTGTTTGTTTTTCAGTGTTTTGTGTACAAGTGAAAAGCCTTCTTGTATAATTAAGACTGTGTCTAAAATCACAGTTACAGTGTGCTGATCTGAAAGATTATAAGGAAACTCAGGTACTGATGCTTAACTATAAAAAATAAGATAAAACAATATTTTAACCCATATTTTACTAAGTTTATTACACACCATAATATTTACAAAGTTAAATGTTAACTGTAAAGTTTCTACTGTGTGGGTTTGGTTTTTTTAAAAAATTTTTAATTTTTATTTTCTAAAGAACTATGCCCTGCATTTAATAACCCTACAACAAGTACAGGTCATTAACTGAATCTGTGTGACTGCATTAGGAAACAGGCAGTACTCTTGTGTTACAACAAAACAGTTTATTTGTGATCAGTGTTTTATATTCTATACATCCTTCACAAATTTAATTTTACATAATCGGATACTTCATTTAAAACATAAGATTTAAGCTTCTAGTTCTTCCCTATAACAGAAGGCTGGTATAAGTTATTTGAAAATGAGGTAACATTTCACAGAACATTTTTTTCAAGTTTTAGAGAACTAAATTTGCATTTTGTTAAAATCAAAAAGTAGGAAAAAGATGTTTCTTTACAAATGACTTTGCTCAAGTATGTGTTCAAAGAAAACAGGATAAAAAGGCTTTTTTTCTTCTAACATTCTGTACTGTACTGTGTTGTTCGATCAATAGGGTATAGCTTCTGCCATTTGCTAAAAGAATGAGTAGTGGGGAACAGGATAAGTTGGGAATTTCATAACTGGTAACAGAACCATTCTCTTGGGTAAACCTACAGAGAGAAGAAAGGGAGAGGACTCCAAATAAGTTCAGTGATCCAAGAAAGTCAGATAAGAGCTTACAGTAGTGTTCTCATTAACCTTTTCCAGATCGGTCAGTCAATGTGATTTTAGGGTGCAGAGTCCCATAAACAGTAAGACTTCAACACTTTGCAGTATTTCATACAGAGGTTTAGCTTAAAGTTTACTTTTATTTTTGTCCTGGTGTGTGGTTTCTCAAAAGCAGAGTGTGTATTTGGACTTGAAGCTCTACTTCATAGTCTTTATGATGATTAATCTCTACTGTCTCATTCTATATTCTGAGTTAATTTCATAGGCCAGTTACAATTGCAAATATTCTAGTCAGGCACTGCTGTACATAAAAGACAACGCACAGGGAAACTGTTCAGCAGTTTTGATGAGCATCCAGGTAGGTCAGCCAAAAATCAAGCACCTACAGTAAATTCTGCATCTGCTTCATTATTCTGCATTTCCTCTCCTGTACTGAAGTGGCAAATCTGGAACGATTAATAACTGCCTGATTTCATGATTATTGTAGAGTTCTTGTGGCCTCGCAGACTTATGCACAATTAAATGTTTGTTTGTTTTTTTAATCTTGCCTATTTAAATTCTAGTATTTAACCTATGTATCCATTCAGAAATCACAAAGCAGCAACAGCAGGTATTCCAGAGCACCAGATGATCAAAGTGAAGTTTCCCAACATGCAACAGCTTACAAAGGCAAAGAGACATGTTTACCTTACAGCCAAAAAGCATTATCCCAGTACTTGGCATCACAATCAGAAGACATTAAAAACAGAAACTCTTTATGTGAAAAATGGGGGCATTCAATTCCACAATGCTTTGAAGTCAGTGATATGTCACATATACACAACTAAGTGCTTAAAATCCAGCTCCCAAAATAGGCATCATGAGAAAAAACACGAAACAGAAGGAACGAATGAAAAAAGCAAGAAAAGCTGCAAGGAAAGTTAGTAACAATTGTATTATTTTCTTCAGCAGGGAAAGGATTCCTCTTACGTCACTTTGTGTCCCTGCTTGCAACAACACATACCTGCAGATACCGCTCATCCTAGTAATAGTCTGTGACTATTGCTTGGAAAGAACCTTAAAAATCCATACCATGAAGTAAGCCCTAAGCTAAACTTCCTTTCATTTTCCCTTGAGAAAACTTGTAGCTGTTCCTTGTGTAATGCAACACAAACGACAGCGCACAGAGCACAGTCAACAGGACAGCACTGCTGTCAGCTGCCGGTCTGTCAAAGCACTTGGCCAGGCAATAGGGCCGGAGTTCTAAAACTAGGGAGGTTTGTTTCCATTCTGAAGGGAAAATTCCACAGTGCAAATGCAGCCCATGGCCCATTCTCCTTCCCCTTTCCACTGCAGGAGTACAGAATAGGACCAGCTGGACTTAGTCAAGCAAAGTGAACATTTTTAATAACGCAGCAGCATTCTTCCACTGTTTATAACTCATACCCCTAAAAGAAAGTAATGAAATCAACGTTTCAAAATATTTTTCTTTTGTAATGCTATCGGGGAGTTGGTATTGCCCAAGCTATACGAATTTGAAGGAACAAGTATTACAAGTGCCACAAAAGCTGGAAAACTAATAGCAAATTGCAGGCTTAGTTTCCCATATGAAAAACTCCAGGTCTTAAAACATACTCAGCTTGTCATTTGAGTAGCAGGCTTTCTTTCACTCAGTCCCTGTGACAGGAGGGACAGTGGGACTGGTTCTGGTGGGCTTGCTTTTTGTGTGCCAGGACATATCACTGACTCCAGACTGCTTTGCTCCCACTGCCACATAAACCTCATTCAAAGTAACCAAAAGGGCCAGTTAGAAGTATGCATTGTTAGTCTGGCATAAAAAAAAGCTGGTGGGTAGGGAGAAGCTGAGTTAAGAAAAACCCTTCTATCATAGCACTCTGATTATTAGTTTATTTTACGATCTAAATGAAACCAGTGCTTTGCCAGCCTAATACCACTCTCTGTTTTTTAGTAAAAAGCATTGCGGCAAATGAGCATGTCCTAGCTTCCTTGCAATCGGGTTGCTAACAGTATAAGCTACACAAAAACCCTTCTGCTTGTCCCAAGCAGCAGCGTTTCAGCCTGCAGGGGGTTGGGGGCAGTGGGTGTATATGCACAGACTGTACTGGAGATTTCATACGGTTGACAGCGTTAAGGGAGCTTTGTCCACAAGCGACTTACACTTGGGGACAGACATTTTGCCAATGTTACTGTAATGCTATTTAGATAAATATTGGTCAGAGATGCTGAAATAGGCCCTTCGGTAGTCTTTGAATGGAGCACAGATTGGCTGTAAAAAGTAAGAAAACTACTTCAACTCGGTTTCGGTATGAAAGGGAACAGGCAATTAGAACAAGCAGTTCTTCCACAAATCAGGCAAAGCATAGGCAAAAAAGCTACTCCAACCAAAAAAGAACCACAAGGTTATGGCATAAAAGTGTTCTTGTTGTCATGGTTTAAGAGCTTTAATCTCTTTTAATTTCTCCTTGGACTGCCACATTTGGACTGCCACAACAGTTTCTATATAATTTCTAATTTGTTAATTATTGGGCTGTACATACCGTAAGCTGGCGCAGCTGTACTGTACCCATACGGTGCTCCATAGCCTGCAATATAAACAGATAAGGGATGGGTTTCATTTCCTGCAGTATCTGAAGACAGTCAGTGTTTGCACATCAACACACAGGGAGAGACCCTTGCTGGTACATGAAGCAAGACCACAGAAAAAACAAACTCACACTAATAGAGACAAATATTGCTGAAAACATTAAAATTCTTCTACATGGTGGCCTGAAGAACAAGCAGCCCAATGACTTTCTCAAGCCTCAGCAGCAGAGTTAAATTCTGTATTTCATTTCCTTAGCATTTTCTTTCAGCTGAAGCCCTCAAGTCTGTACTGTCAGAGCATGGAGTCGGCATGATCCAGACATCTCATATTTGCTTATGTTCTTCCTAAAATACAAATACAGTCTGATGCAGAAAACAGTCTCTTTCCTCAACTTCCATTATAAAGAGGGGAGTGCTAGATGCCTGTGGCAGACACCACATCACCATCAGTAAAGCTCCTGGGAATTCTGCTTTCTCTGACACTTCTAACAGAGAAAAGAAAGTTCCACAAAGGAAACATGAACACCTAGAGGCAAACAAGAGAACAGTATTTTTTTTCCAGAGAGCTAAACATGACTCTGGAGTAAGACAAAAAGCAATATGGTAACACCGGTCTTGGTTACTACATCTCACTGGTTCAGAGGGCTTTACAGGTTTGTGGTTTGTTTGTTTGTTTTTTTTCTGGTGAGATGGCATGTGTCCATCACAAAAAGCAAGAGGTTTCTGAGAAGAATAGGGGACGAAGAGAAATAATCTGTGAAAGCCAAGGCCAGTAAAAGCTTAACAACTACAGCGGCGGGGAAATTAAACCTATTTCTGGAGTAATTCCATGCTGGCAAGAAGCATGCCCCTGGCAGGTTAAAGTGTCTCATAAATGAATTCTCAGGCAGAAAGATAGTTCCAAAACCAATGTTAACAGCCATTAAAAATGAATTACTACTTTGTAATATTTATAGTTACATCAACATACAGGAACAATGAAGACGACATGCTGTCGACTGTGCCAGGAAGCAAGACTACCAAACAACAGGGCTGTGCTACTAGCGTGAGTGAACTGCTGGAGGGTGCAGTTAGAGCTCATACTGTAATCTGAAAACCAGAGTATGAGGTACATCAGTTTCATTTTTTGGAAGCTATTGGATTTGCTTTGACTAAGGAATCTCCAGCACCCCTTTCTTAGGAATTTGTGATTCTTATTCCAAGTAAAAACGATGTCTAGATTCCCTTCACATGTCACCTGCAAGACTCAGACGTGTTGCAGAGAGTCACAAAGAATAATGCACTTTGAAAAGTAAGGGGAATGAGAAACAAACATTTTGGTATAATTTTCCTGCATTTACATATTAACACCTTATACTCTATGTGCCTGTCGTATTAAAAATAGAACAACACAACAAAAAAACCCTACACTATTTTGTACCAGCCAGTAGTAGCCGAGCACTTCAGTCCTTCAAGCTGGAACAGTTTTGCCTCTGATGGTTGCAAATCTGCCCTAAGGAATCAGCAGTGAGATATCCTGACTAGTAACTTACCTGCCCTGTGGAGTGAGTACCAAGGATAAACGTGAACCAGAAGGCCCTTGGATTTCAAAAAATGTTTCTGCTAATCAGAACAATGCAGCAGGGACGATGAATTAACACCAGCCACAGTATGAACAGAAATTATTTTACTTTTGTTTTTTGGCCACCACAGAAGCTACTAACAGATGCTGTGCTCACATGTGTAATTCATGTGAAAAGCTTCTGGGAGCAGAGTGACGCCCGAGCCTCCCAATTTAATCTCCACAAGAGTTTCTTGGGAAAGCCACTCCTAATGCTAAAGGACACATGATCCAGGAGGTTCTTAGGCAGGAAGAGAGTTTTGGGAATGGTGCCACAGCAGTGCACTACGAAGATGACGTATAATAAAATAATAAAGCCAGGAAAGCCATTATGCCCATAACTGAGTGCTCTGTGCATGTCAAGCTTCAAGTTGTACACTCATAAAGGACAGGTACTGCCAGTTTTTCAGCTCTTTGATTTAAAGTCCCATAATTTCTCCCTTCTTTGTCATCTCAGATGGTTAAAGTTGAAAAAATCACTTGCGTAGGTGATTGACACATGGAAAAGAACACCCCAGCAGACAAAAATTAAATTATTAGTGTTAGCGTTGTGCATTACCTGGTGTTATGTATCCAGTAGCAGCAGCCGCCCCAACAAATGCCCCTCGCGTTAAAGCACCTCGTCCTCTGCCTCGAACAGCCTGGACTGCTGCAGTGACAGCTGTATTGACAACCCCTTTAGTCTGCCCAGAGTAATAAAAAATAGCAATTCAGAAAGTGAAAGTATTGCTGGAAATACAAGGCCTTCTGCATTAAATCACCACCTTTTAAAAATCTCTTTAAACATGTTTGAGGCTCTAGTCTTGCGAAAGGCGGAATACAGAATGGAGAAGTACTGTCCTAACGAATCTGACTGACAGAAACCAGGTGGGTCTCTCGCCAGGTCACTGACTGCAGTGCACAGCAGTGCGCACAAGTCCAGCACGTTCACTTCACTCAAGCCTGCAGTCAGCGTGGTCAGACTGTGATTCACCTGTTCTGGTCATGTGGGCACAAATGGACCCTGGTGGCTTCTGACGCTTTCTCTGCTGTGCCTTGTTGCTGTCTTTCCCACCTCATTACAAGCTTCCTCTCCCCAGTCTTTGTTTCTACCATTCTGAACCCACATCACTTCAGCAGGGCCAGGATTTCACCCCAAAGACAAGTAACCACCTCATGACAACACTCGAGTGCTTTAACCTAACCTTACTAGAATGCCACCTTCTTTTTCCCACTGTCACCACCTACAAGCAAAAGAACAGCACGGAGTTACAGAAGCTGGTGTTGCTCACTGCATCAGAGCACAGCTTTGCTGTACTATATGCCTTGACTGCCCCCTGAAAACAATAAAATCATGCAAATCCAAGTATTTCAAAGACAAGTCTTGCAGTTACTGGCATCACTGACCTGTTGCCCAAATCAGAGGTCATTTTCGTATCTTAACTGCATGTGGAGCATTATCTTGTGAGGTGGTGTTTTTCTCATTTACTAGACTTTCAACACAGTAATGGAAATTGAAATGCTCCGAAATGCCCTAAAGGGCACTAAAGGGCTTAGTGAAATGGAGAGGACTTACTAGTCACAGAACAAAAGCAAAAATAAGAGTTGGCTGTTGTCTTTTGTAAGTGTATTTAATGATACATTCTGCTCCAGCGTGAAATGACAGGAAAATCCTAATGCTAATGTATCTGCACAAAAGAGACAAATTTTAATCCTTAGAATTTAGTTCAGACTGTAGTCCTTCTGGAGGAAGAACACTGTTAATCAGTTTCTGCTCTGCTCAACCTTTATCTTAATAGATTTGAGAGATCATTGTGGCTGTTAAACCTAACGGACAAGACCAAGGTTTTTATTATACAAGTCTTCCTCACCAAACAAAATGGCTCATCTAAAAAGTTGAAAAGGTGCAAAAAAGGTGCAAAAATCTCAGCTTACTCCAGAACCCAGAGGTAAGGCCTTTACCTGGCTACGAATGACTTATCCCCTAAGTCTACGCCTCTTACATCCTGAAGGAGCACGCTATGGCTCTGGCCGGAAACACAAGAGACTTCCACATCATTGCTGCTTGAACCACTGACCTTACTGTATCCCCTCCAGGTAATCAGCACCTCTCTTTCTTTGTGCCTCCTTTTCTACTGTATTCCCCACAATATGATCCCAACTATCAGATTATATTGTTATACTACAATAATTATAGAAGAATAAAAACAGAAACCTTACATGTGTGCATAAAACAAAAGACTGAAATCACGTGCTTTCTGCAGAAGTTCCTGTATCGTAAACCAACCCAGAGCTGTGATAACAGAGCATTCCGAAAAGCAAATAACTATTCTTACCTGAGGAAGAATCTTCTTTTTCTTGTTGTTTGCTGCGTTAGGCCCAGAAAACAGTTTTTCAAGTGCTGCTAATGCAGCACTTGCTTTTGCTACTTTCTTATTTGGGCCTGCACCTCTGAACTTCTGCCCATCTACTTCTACCTGAAAACGGAGACATGAGTTTATGCCTGGTATTTATCCTTAGGAATACCATGCTGCACCGCTGGTCAGTGACGTGCATCCATAATGAATCATAGAATCATAGAATCACATGGTTGGATGGGACCTATAGGATCATCTAGTCCAACCGTCTTCCCACTACCATTGCTGCCACAGCTACTAAACCATATCCTGTAGCTTCTCATCAAGCCGCCTCTTGAACACTGCCAGGGACGGAGACTCCACCACCTCCCTGGGCAGGCCGTTCCAGTGCCTTACCACTCTTTGAGAGAAAAAGTTTTTCCTCAAGTCCAATCTAAACCTCCTCTGGTACAACTTGTGGCCATTTCCTCGGGTCCTGCTTGTTGCCTGGAAGAAGAGGCCAAACCCCTGTTCATCACAACCTGCCTTCATGAAGCAAAGTATTTTTTAAAAATCCTCATTTTTATGTGACTAATTTCTATTGTTTCTAGATGATGAAGCTGATAATGAATCCCTAAGTGATCCTCTGAACCATTATATCGCAGGTATTAGGAATCTGGAAACTGTAAGTGCAATTCAAAGAGGACCAGTATACCTGTTTGATACTGAATTTAGCCAATATGCTTGAGCTTCTCAACACATGAATGATACCACTAAGAAACAGGGGGGTTAAGATCATTTGAGGCTCCCCTCATCGTTATCAATGCCTTATATACCAACATCGTTGCAGGGGTGTTGGACCAGATGACCTTTGAAGGTCCCTTCCAACCCTGACCATTCTATGATTCTATGATCTTTGCCTATGCTGTCTACCTCATACCACTTCAGAGCCCAGGGCTACTTCAGAGATAGCACAAGCAGATGAAGAAGAGAAATCAAATGAGTTTACCCTCTGCTACAGTGATTCCAAACTCCCCTGGTAAGCTGGCAATAGGAGATTCAAATCAGGTCACTGACATACGGTTACCAAGTATGTTTGCAAAATTTGCAAACTAGGTATTTTTGTCAAACTCTGGATCTTCTACTTCCCTCCTCATGTCAAGACATGATGTAGTTTGGGGCTGTCAGAATCCATTTTTAATTCTCACTGTACTTTCCTAAAGCACAAGACATTCCTTTCGCCAGTCTAATCACCTCAACGGCAATAAGTGATACAAAAACCTGAAAACATCACCACCATGATGTGCATTGCAAAAAGGAAAATAGAAAAAAATCTGAACTGTATCAGCAAGCAACTCCAAAAACTAAAGCACTGTTAATAAAACTACCTACCAACTCTGTAACTTTGCTTCACTCACCTCCATCACAAAGCGCTTGTCGTGGCTTCCACCTGTCTCGGAGATGAGCTCATACTTCAGACCTCTTCTTTTTTCATTGAGCTCCATCACTGGGTTTTTGCCACTTGCAGTGAGTATAGGACCCTGAGTTCTTACCTAGAGAGACATTTATAGTGTTGCTTTAGAGCCTTTATCTCTTCAAAAGGCAGATAAATATCTACAGCATTGTGGCTTACAGTGCCACATGGCCACTGAGAGAATGCCAGCGTTATCACTGTGTGCAGCCTCTGCAATAGCTTGTCCTTCCCAACATGTACACCTCGGTGGGCTTTCCAGGAGCAGACCTCTATCAAAGGTGACACTACCTTGGCTTCAGTAGAGCATGCTACGGAAGGGCACGGGGACAAACAATCCTGTAAAATAAGTTACACCTTTTTTGTTTCCATTGGTAAGAGCTACTGGTCTGGTGTCTACACAATACCGAACATTACACCGGGTGCACCTGGAATTTCAGCCCTGAGGGTATCCAAAGCTGAAGCTGAGGGCATGGTGTCAAGTTCCTTGAAATCGAAGGCTTTATCACTGAAAGGAGAGAGTATCCTTCCCAACCTCGCACTCTCGATCTAATTACGTCCTGGCACTACTGAGCTCTGACTGAAAAAGTCTCATATCCCTGGTCACATGTTTCCGCAGAAATATCTGTGACTTTTTGGGAAGCAAGGATGGTAGAGCTGAGATCTCAGTGCACCAGCAAATCAGCCTGCATTACAGTGCACTCAGCTACAGACACAAATGACTACTCACTAATGAAGAAAAACATGATTAAGAGATCAAAGTAAAGTTTTCAAAAACAACTTCTTATTTAGGATAAAGATTAAGGGTCCTAGTACCAGGATCTGCCCTTTGAAAGTAAAGTGTCTCAAAGTGTAAACACTGAAAGCCAAAGTCATGCAGCTCGGGATGTATCTTGGTTGTCTTAAAATATTGCCTGCTTTTGTGATAAAATATAATAAATCTTTATTCTAAAGCCAAATTAACAGTTCAGTTTGTTGAGTATAAAATACTCCCACATTTTATTTCCCTAGAAATGTCTCAGTGGACTAAATACATATGTGAATTGGGTTGTCTGTGATTATGCGCTGTCTGGAAATAAAGTGGCTTCCAACTGAAGAAATTAGTCTTTTAACTTCTTGACAAATATTCAAAGAACAGAACAGTTACTTATATTTACAGCATAAGCCCCCCGTAGTCCTGGAAAAAAAGCATTATAACAAAAAAAATAAAGTAGGGATCTACAATGGTTTATCAGTACAACCGCCAGAGAGCTTGCCAGAGTGATCAGGTACACGAATATACAAATCAGAGCTGTTACTCAGTCTTTACGTAGGATGCTTCTCGTGGCAATTGCGAACACTGGTCAAGGAAATCAGGAATGATATTTTAAGCATGAGTTTAACATCTCCTGGTTTCTCAATGGTGAAAAGAAACAAATACCAGAAATACTTTAAGAAAATATCCAATTAATGTACTGCAGACCCATCACAGCTTCATTCCTGGGGACATTCAGCGAAAGTTACTACCGCTACTGGAATTTTGTCCTTTGAGGAAGACTGTTTCCTACAACTTCCATGAGAAAACAAGCACAGCATGCTCCTTGTAGCACCTGACTTCAGCTACAAGTGCCAAAGTTAATTACATTGAAACTGGAGCATTTTCAATGCAGTGTTTTCTAGCTCATTCAATATGCGTAGAGCTATTAGGTTTTACATTTCTTAACATCTCCTAATGCATTTTTACATTTCATTGGTCTTCATGTGTATCAGTTTAAAATATTACGTGAGTATACTTTTTTGACAAACCAACTGTTACAAAACAGAAATTGTAAAATTTGCATTACTAGAGGCCAAAGGCACCAGACAAGATAAAGCTGTCCCAATCATAAGACCGTACATAAGCTCGCTAGAAGAGACAACACGTGCCTCAGTTTATGGTTTTACGAGGACACAATGGCTATGCACCACCTTAAACCTGAGGAAAGGACGCACAAAGATCAGTTATTTGTCCACAGTGGTACAAAGTCAGTGGCAGATTTGAGACTGGAAACACCTCATTCCTCATCCACCACCCTAACTAAAATGCCATCCTCTTCTGGGAGAAGAGGAAAAAAAAAAAAAAAAAAACCCAAACCCAAAAAACCAAACCCCACACCCCTCCCATCACCTTGTACTTTTTAATGCAATACTCGCCTCTAGGGTAGCGGAGGTGTCAGCTGTCGAATTTCCAGTATTATTGCTTGAGATTGAAGACACTGTTTCATTTTTACCTTCAGTATCTGATTTCTCGTCAGAACTGATACACTCCACATCTGCATCAAAGCCAGTTGGATATCCCATAGCTTGTAAAACCTACCACAGAACCACATGAAGTGAACTGTAAAATAGGTAGCAGTAGAGAAACAAAACAAAGCTGATCACAGCACAAAACATTCACCATATACTTAAGAAAGGCAGATTGCTTAGAATTATGTTTTCTCCTGTGTTGAAATGGAGAAAAATACAATAGCAATGGGGAAAATTGTTCCAGGTTTTCAAAAGTGGAATCAACACACACTGAAGTTTTAGCATCAAAGATAGCAATTACTCCTGAGCATCACTCATCATCTCAAGAATTCCTTGCAAAATAACAGATTAAAATTCTGAAGTGCGTCCACTGCATGACACTGCCTAACGGCATGATAAGGAGATTGTTTTGCACACCATTTTCCCCCTCTCTTTCTGTATATGGACAGACCACGAGATTGACTGTGAGGCAAACACGTCAAACAGTCTTATGAGAATTAAAGCATTATATTTCTGAAAGACAGTACTTCTGGATTTTCCTAGGAAACTGCTGGCAACAGCCACTAGGTACCCAAGTGGTACACAAAACATATCCCTGAAGCTAAGGGGTGATACCACCTCCCTGGCTTGCGCCTTTCAGCAGCACCAGAGGGTGGATGCTTCCAGAGCAGGTGTACAGGGAGCAAACTCCTGAACCGAAATCAAGGTGAAGGACTGCCCAGCCAGCAGAGTAACAACCTGTCTGTCTGCAGTAAGCCTACCTCTTAGCAAACCAGGTCACAACCTCCAAGCTTTCTCCGTGCTGCTTACAACCAGCAGCCCTATAGCAAATGAAATTGTACTGATGAAGGTACTACTCATCAGTTCCTCCAAAAACATCCTCCACTAGCAAGGCCAGCCTCTCCATTACCCAGCTACCTAACCTAGTTGCATGGAGGTACCAAACACAGGCCCAAAATCTGCAAAGAACCTGAAGCTCCCCTGAAAATTTAGTCCCAAGAACAAAGTTTGCAAAAATCACTGAGTTCTAACATGCAATTGAGAACTGCATTGGTAACTCCAGGCTCTGCTCCCATACAGTCGTGGTACTTCTGGCTGCATTTTCAGGGCTTCTTAAGTTTTAAAAAGGACAGATCTAGAAACTGAAATGGTCACATTATTCCCTCTGGGAAAGCAAGGCCCAGATCTGCTAGGAAAAAAAAAGAAAGAAAGAAAGAAAAAAAAATCTAGTCTCTACCACACCACCCATTTCCTCTTGGCTTGAATCAGGGATGTTTTGAAGTGTAGCCCAGGATTTGTATATGTATAAATTTAGAAAAAACAGAGCTGGGTAGGCACCAGCACAGATCTGGCTGACGCAGAGAGTTTCAAGGGCAGAGAAGTCACAGCTTTTCCGGGCAAGTTTTGTATTTAAAAAAAAAATAATATATCAACTGCAGAGAGGGAGGCAAAATAAAAGAATGAGGCAGAAGGTCTGGGAGGACACACATGCAGAGAGCTGCTGCTTTTCCTGGAGGAACAACACATTCCCTCAGATACTTTTGGACACTTTGAACTTGAAAGCACATGGGACAATGGGATTTTCAAAACTGAAATCAAAGGAAAGCAGAAAGTTGCCAGATGAAGCTTCTAAAAAGGAAATTCTTGTTCAAAACCAAATGAAGCACAGAATGACAGATGGGCTTGTTCCTATCATAAGTGCAGTTCTGTTAAAGGAGGTTCTCTTTCACATGAATTGTCTGTAGGAAACTTTCATTTATTCCCAGAAACCCAGCAGGCCAGGGCTGCTTTACCAGTCTGAACTGTCCTCGTGCTGACGTTGGGCCTTCCAGTCTATCACTGCTTTACAGACCTAAGCTCTGCCGTGTGGGGCACCTAGAGGAAGCAGCAGCAGGCTGACTAGTCCCTGAATGATGCTGGTCTCTTACTGAAAAACTGACTGGAGCCCAATCATTTACATACACTGTTTATCTCAGTGTGCAAAGATACACTTCAGACACTGAAGAAAGGAAACAACTCCATGTTTCCAGGAGCTCACAACCCAGGAATGGACACAGAGAAGGAATGGGAGGAAGAGGGAGTCACCAACGCACCGTTTTCAAACCAAGAGGAGGAAGGACCAGAGCAGAACAAAATTAAACCATCCAGTCCAGAACTTAAACACCACATTCAGTCCATTGCCACATGAGCTGACCTGCAGAGCCCTGGGAAGTTCTCCCTCCCCTCCGCTAGTATAAAACCAGTGATGCTCCTTGAACCATGCCCAGCTGTGTTTAGAGTACATAGGTAGTGGCTCAGTTTCATCCAATTTTTTTTAAATTTTGAGGTTGCATATTACTCAGTCTAACCGCATTTCATACTTGCTGTTCCAAGATCTGCAGTTAGCAGATTACTTCAGGCTGCCTTACCTTCACTGCCACGTGGAGCTTGGCTGTTTTCTTAGAAGGTCCTGATGCTTCATATGTCGTACCATCAACATCTACAGACATTGTGAAGACTGGGGCATGGACTGGGCCAGACTGTGACAGCAGCTTATACTGAAGCCCTGGCCTGATTTGGTTCAGCCTCATCAGAGCATTCATGAGATCTATTGCTTTACTATCTAGAACTAGCACAAGATAGTAGAAGGGGGTGGTAGAGGAGGGGGGGAAAGAAAATAGGGGAGATGAACAAAACAAGATGAACAAAAAAATTAAACAGTTTGCATTTCAGTGCCTTCTGTATGTGTAAAGGAGCAAAACAACCCCTCAGCGTCTCAGGTTGAGGATAGCCATACAGCTGTTAAGTCCTTAATAAGCCTTCCTACTTTCAGGTAAAAACTTTAATTACTCATTTTAAAAATATTGTTAATGTAACTCTTTTGCAGCTAGCTATGTTATTCCTGGCTGCTATAAAAGGAGTAACAAGTTTTATAGGTAGTAAGGAACCAGATCCAGAACTGGCACCAAAGCAGCACAATGAAAATAGTCCCCAGCACTGAGTGGATCGCAGCTATGCTGAGAGACTTCTAGGCTGTGCATATGTGCAATGTCAGTGTTTTGTAGATAAAGCATTTTATTTTTCTTGTGGGAGGTCTTGAGAGACCAATAACTAGCTCCAGAAGAGGAAAAATGCAAAGAGGCAAATCTTCACACATTATCAATAAAATAGCTCAGCTGCTTAGGCAACTTAAATTGTACTGTAACTGAACAGGTAACACCATTTAAAAATGCAACTCCTTCAGTTAGTGAAACATGCCAGGGGAAATTCAGATGCACAGTAAGAGACGTGTTTGACATTCTGAATGCGGGGTGATAGCGACAACATTTTTTGTTCCAAAGACTTTTTCACATGCTATTCCACACCAGCACAGAGCAGCCTTTGAGCCAGCTCCCACTGTACAACAGATCTTTGAAAACAGAATGGAGAAGCACTGCACTTACTTTTCCTCAGATTACGCTTCATCTTTTTATTTGGATCTTTATCATCCCCAACACTATCTTCAAATGGTCTCTTTAGAGCAGATGAGCCTGTACCTAGGGTATAAATTTCCTTGTAATATGGATATGCTAGTAGAAAAACAAAATTCCACAGCAGGAATCTGATTAGTCCCATACTGTTCCTTGCATGTTTACAATGAAAAGAACTCAGCCATCAGTCAAAGCTTTCTTAGTGTTACACGTAAGCCAATATCAGCTTATTACTCGCTGTACCGTGCCACGCAAGATGTCTGTTTCCAATATCATCTGTGATATCAGTAGTGTAATTCTGCAGTGGTGGTTTCTACAGTTAGTCTGAGGCAAGAACTCTAGTAGTATTGTTTTTACAAAAATACACAAGGAAATTCATTTTTAATGTAGGTATATTATTTCCTAGGAAGAATTATTGAGCAATTCTTATTATGAACAGTTGTTACATGCTTTTTGACCAGTCTACAGTCTCTCCTTCCCCAGTATAAGAATCATAAATACTACTTTTACTCTTCAGACCACAAAGGACTTTGTGCTTAAAGGAAGCTGCACTGCTGCTCCTCTGTTGGTACTTCTAAGGAACATAACTTCCAGATTTTCTCCTAATAATGAAATATTTTTTTAAAAAATCCAAAACATTTAACACAAAGAAAAGCCTTTACCTTGCATTCACAGCATATAATTCAGGAATTTCACCCATTCTAAAGTAACCCCTAGTTTACTGCCCAATTAGTGATTTTTGGAGCAAACAATACCTACCTTCTTTGTCAGTTACTGACCAGGAATATTTCTGAAATGACTTATTTGATGGGAGGGGATCCATTTCCAAAACCTTATAGATTTGACCAAAGGCTGATAATCTGAGGGCGTGCTACAAGGTGACAGTAGAAATGTAAGTTACATCACAGCACTACTTTACCTCGGTGGTCTAAGTTTCTACTTAAGTTTGTAGACACGAAACCACTTATTCTATGAGAAGGTAGCTTCCACAGCTAACTCCTATGATAGCTGTAGAAAACACTCATGTCTAAAGATTTTAAACTCATTAATTGCTGTAAGACAAAGTGCAGGGCGCACTGACAGGGAGCCTACTCAAGGGCTCTGTGCCATAAGCACTTGAGGTGGGATGCAAGTGGTGCACAGACATCAGACTGCCTTTTGCAAGGATCAGATTTCATACACGTTTAACTTCTGCACTCACAAACTATCATTTCATCTTTCCAGGGTAGTGCACTGGAAGAACTGTCAGGACTGCCATTAAAATAAGCTATTCTGGCAGAGAATTAATTGTATTATTGAGCTGAAATTTCCACTGTCATAGTATCTAGCTCCTCAGAAGTAAGAGTTTTCTACCTGAGCGCTGTGCGTAATGGCTTCTTTTTGCTGAACTGTCATATAAGACAATGCATCTGTTGGCTCCCGTTCACAGGGGTCATGCAGACCAGGGCCTCCTAGGAGGGAAAGAGGCAATGCAGATCATCGAGAGTAAACGAGAAGCGATATGAAAATGGGGACTGACAGATAGTCTAGTCTGTCTTCAGCAGAGTGGGAAGGGCACCTTTTCCAGTAAGGGATCCAAACATCATACGAAACAAGCTAACCCCAAGATTTTACTCCCTTGCAGCAGTGCCCACAGAACTTACCAGGGTTAACACCACGCATGTATAACAGCATGTATACTACTAAAGTATACAGTAGGTTTAAAAAAACAAATTATTTGGACAGATATGTAGATTTAGATGAATCTATTGAAAGCAGACGGTTGTTTGCAATCCCTTAATGAGACAGGAGTTAGTTTATAAACAAACCTAACATTCCCCATTAACTTCTGCTGCATCAGAAGTACTCGCTTAAAGAGTTATAACCCTGCAACTTCCTCCTTTTTATTTTTCTTTTATTTTTAAATAAAAATCCATTCAATTAGCACTGCCACAGGTTAGGAGTTCAAGGCAGGCATTTTTCATCCAATCATACAGCAACAGCAAAATGTTAAGGCTGCCTAATCAACCTTTTGCGTTCCTGAGATTCATTTGGCCCCTTACCGGGAAGCAGAATTCCAGATGCCAAACACTCCATCACTCGTCGCAATGCCTCCCCAGCGCCCAGAGGTCTATTACAAGTACCTATAGATTTTTCACATATAAGCTCGAGTGGCTAGAAGACATTAAATTACGATTAGTATGGACACAAGGGTAACTGGAACTGCAGTTAAATATGGAGAGGTAGAGGGGAAAAAAATATTCACAGCAGCTAGCTTCATTTTTAATCCACTACAGATCTGACAGAGAGCAACCCAGGCCATCCCAGAGGACAGTTCATGGCACAGGTATTTGTTCCCTGCTCTGAGTCAACTTGTGAGGAAACTAGCTGCTCTCCATTAACTGCCCAGGAAGTCTAGGAGGAGCCTCCTAAAGCCAAATCACTTGAATATTCTCCTCTCAAAGGCTTATCGCTTCTATGTGAGAGAAAACTGCCTCCACTGACCTACAAAGTGTTCCTCTCTGAATATGCAGAGCATTTGGCCCTCCCCAAACCTGCTAACGTGAAATGGTATCCTCTGGTAGGAGCAGCACTGTTATGGCAGCAGGATACTTTTGAAAAGCTAAACTTGGAGGCAACAAGTGGAATTCTATTGCGCAAGGATGCGCAAGGCCCTACAACATTATGTCTCTTTCCGTGGTATCTGTACATCTTACAGACTGGACAAATACTCGCCTTCTCTTTCCTTTCCATAAGCACTTTTCTACACAGGGACAGTTAATGGGGAGTAAAAGGAAGGGAGGCTTAAGGAGGAGATTCATACAATGCACTGTTTGCTGCAATCCAGACACTGCTACATTCTCAGGAGATCTCAGACCTGACCGTGCGGCCTTCACCTCCTTCTGTACTTACCCATCCTTTCAGGGGTGCCCATGTGGGGACTCTGTTGCACAAATCTCGCAGAATACGAAGGACAATTACACATGATTTTAGTCCATTTGCCCTGGCCTAAAACAAACAAAATGATTCCAATACACCTGCAAGAACCTGGCCTTCAATTTTGCTTTTCTTTTTAAAATGCACAGAGTCCTGGGACAGGTATTTTAATTATTATTACTTAATACTTAATCAGCTTCATGCAGAATAAACAGTTATATAAAGGTAAAGTGCTTCAACTTAGAGAGACATATAAAAAGGAAGCAAAATGTCAAGATCGCTTCTGTAGCCTCATGACAACTCTAGACCAGCTGGCTGTCTACCTGTCACGTCTGCCCTCGTACAGAACAGCACTGAATTCGGAATTCTAGACCTTCGCTCTATTAGGGACTAGTCAGAAATTAAAGAGGCATTAAAATTAAAACTGTCTCAAATTAAACCTCGTAAGGCTACAATAACAACAAGGTAAGAACAAATAGCCAACCTGAAACCATTTGGCGTGCCGCAGAGACGCCAAGGCCTCCAGGCATTTCTGCCTGTCCAATAAGTCCGGAGGATCTTTCATCGCAACATTATCTACTGGTAAAAATGGGATAAAAAGAGACAGATACAATTTGACCAAGGGGTTTCTGTCACAATACAAAAAGAGCGGCAGCATCTCAATGAGATAATAAGACTCCCAGAATTTAAGTGCACTGTGTTATTTTAATTTAAACAAGCCATAAAAAGTAGTAAATGTGCACGTGTGCAACAGAAGCAAAGGCATTCACTCCTTGTAAAATAACAGTAATAATAAAGATGGGCACTGCTACAAACAATCTGGGATCTTATTAAAAATGTAGACACATTTCAGGGCAGAAAATAGCTATATAGCACTTTTTTTTTGGTTGGGTTGCATTGTGCTTTTTTTTTTTCCTCTTCTTTCCCGACTTTGTGACTTTTATTCCACAAAAGTGGCACAGAATTTCAAAGAGACAAGCTTCTTTTGACAAGAGGAAGACATCCTTGGAGGGGTATATAAAAAAATTGTCCATGCAATTGTTGAGAATTCCAAAGAAAAACATTGAATATATTTGAAATATTATTGCATGAACAGTGCTAGCCAATATAATTCAATTAAAGAAATACATAAGAAGTGCTAGTATGAAATTTTAGAGTTCGATTAGTCTTTCATATAACCAGAACATATGAAAGAAGTAAGTTTGGTAACTTCCAGATTATTAGAGACACAGTTCTCTCTTGTAGAAATCTCTCTTCCCAACAGCAACTGAAACCAACAGAGGAAATTCAGAGAAGGATTTGAGAGACAAGACACTGATATCTTCTGTGCAGGCTTACACATTTTCCTTTTTTTTCTTTTTCTCTTTTTTTTTTTTATCCAGCATGCAACAAACTGCTTTTAGTAGTCACGTTCGATTCTGTATTGAGGGACATTACGCATCAGTCCTTTCTTCCCTGATTTTTTTTTTTCTTTTTTTTATCCTAAGGTGTTATTAGCATCCAGATTCTCTGGAAACTCTGTACAAATGACTGATTTTGCATATCTGTGAAATCAGATTAAAAAGATTTTAGTTTTCAGCTGACAGAAGAACATATTGGAAGAACTGAATTAATCATGGCTCTAAAACCTTGACTATGTTATTTTCCTATGAATACATAATTACTCTTTATTTCACAATAATTGATTTGGAAATACAGTCTTTTCATTATTCAGACTGGTCAATTCTCCAGGTCTTGAGACCTATGCAGGTCTGAATGACATACAATATCCATTCCAAACTGAAGACTACGCTAGATAAGCAAAATCCAGCACGGCATTTAAAATATGAGGACAAGTTTGCAGTACAATTTATTAGTACATCTCAAGGTGCATTGCCATAGGTTACTTTGGATAGTATTGCACGCGCAGTTGCATCTTTAATGTTAAAGGTGCTTCACCTCCTCTGCCATTCAATGGGAAGGCTACTCTGGTAAAAGCACATTATGTTATGATGGATAAAAGAGCCCAAAGCCAAAAAAAACCCCAGTGTAAAGCTGAACAGAACCAGGTATCTTGTCTGACAGTTCGCACCTGCTCGCTCTGCTGTCAGCAGAAGGCTGAAGTGCTATAAGCTTATTTTCTACCCCAGTGAACTTCGCAGCAGATATTTGCATTGTTTCTCATTGCCCTCATCAACAGTATTACTATACTGGGATTTATCTCTCCTCTTGCCTGTTTTCCAAATAAAAGCTGCAAAGTCTCAAAGCGCTGGATTTCTATGAGCATTAAGGTCCTTTTGGAACACAAGATTTGCTTCTCAATTTCCTTTGCAGTTTCATTGTTTTCAGGAGTAACGTTTTGTGGCACAAGATTACTACATGTAGTCTCTGTGGTTCTGTAAGAAAACTTTGTTGTGGACAATATAAACATCTGCTTAAAGCTCATATATTGTATAAAACAACTACTGTCAATGAATGATCAGAATCTTATTTTAAAACGTTAGAAATGGCAAAGGTGACTGATTGCAAAATCATTAATTTTTGGCAATGAAGTGGATCTTTAAATGCCTAGGGACTTTTACTTAGGCTTTGTTGAAGTGTGTTGCAGCCATTGACAAAGTAAATGAATTTTTCCTTTAAACTACAAAACACAAAACCAGAATATATGTCATCCGTCATTCAGGTGAATGAAAAGGCTTTTCTATTCTTTTAAGATTTAATTTGTTTTCAACAAGTTAGAATCTTACTTTTTCCTACAGAATTAAGGCTGTTTCCAAAGGTGTAAGTTCCAAGTATCTTGGAGAATTTTGCCAATTGCCAATTCAGGACAGTGTCCTGAGCACCTTTTGCAGATGTTGCAGTCAGCCAACTTTTGGGTGCAAGATTCTATTAAACGGAAAGATGAAGAGAACAGGCAGTGAGAGGGCGAGCGGCTTGCAGCAGGCTCCCTTTCCACACCCTCAGGAGAATGGCATGTTTCTTCATGCTCTGCCAGTCAGGAAAGTGAGACCAAATCAAAGTTTTCAAATGTAATTGCAAAGCTTTACTTTTTTCCTTGTGGTTTTAACAAGGGCAGTGATACAAGGAGTTTAACAAACAGTTAATAAGAAAGCCCTGACATTAGCTCACTTTACGCAACACAGATCCAATCCTTCAGCAGTTCTCTCCCCCCTTGCTGTGTGTATTCTCTTCACACAGTAGCTGCCGACCTCACCTGCAGCCAGCCACACCAGGGGCACTGTCTTCTCTGGAGAGGCCAGGTAAATCTGTGGCTCGCTGCCCCTCCAAAGGCACTTGGCACCTTTGGAGCATCGCTGGCTGCGTCTGCCCAGCAAGGGCGGCAGGGGCAGACTGTTAGGCAGTAGCTGCTCAAGGAGCAAGGTTGATTTCAGCCCCACTTTGGTAAATTAACTTGTTCGTTATTACATAGGCTTGTTGTTACTGTATGCTCAGTAACAACAACTGATTTGCAAGCCACAATTTTCTGGTCTGGAAAGCCCAGTTTATATTTGATGCTATGACTAAAAATTCCATTTCTTAAGAAGTTTAAAATTTCAGCTGATGCAAAATGCAGGAATTTTAGATGCTTGACTTCTCAACTCAACATGAGAAAGCAGAGCTTTATGGATAGCCATTTGTGAGAAACACCAAAATGCACACACACACTGGTCCACTATTTATTTTTGCTAACAAGCAGCAAAAACAAATAGGACAAACACCACATCTTAAACATGAACACTTTTCCAAAGAGGTGGGAACTGAAGAGAAATCCAGGAATGTTTTTCGATACATTCTGACATCAGGGCATGAAGGCACACACAGCATTCCTACAGAACAGATGGGAGCACTGGCAGCGCGGCCGGTTGCGCCGAACCCCGCCGGTTGGTTAGAGGGCAGATTAGTGCCAATCCCACCGAACCCGAAACCTTGGTCAGTTTCGCGCCACGGGCACGGCCCCGGGGCAGCGGCTCCCGGCACAGGGCAGCGCCCAGCCCAGCGGCCTCTCTTACATGGAAGATGAAAGGCAAGTTGACACGCGTACTGAGCTCCTCCATTCCAAAGAAAGCATGGAATAGACTCAAACCAGTTTTTAAAACTGCATAGAAAGTGTATTTACATTTCATTGGCATTGTTGAGGAGCATTGACAAAAAATGGCAGTACTTTCTTTGGGGATTTTCACCAGATAGTTTCTCTGAGTATTTTCCCTTGATACTGGATATGAATGAAGCCTTTTTGGTCTGAATCTAAGTGAAAGTGACCTAAATATGGTTGGCAACATTATGGAAAAAAACTATCCCTCATGCCTTTCAATTTACCTACTGACATCTGCATAGTATTTCACATACCTCTGAAAAGGAACACGATAAATCTCTGTTCACTTGTGATGAATCAGTGTCAAAGGACCTGGGCTTTAAAACAAGCTCCATTACCCTATTAACTGTCCTCATCAGCTGCTCAGAGTGACAGCATAACGCCGCTCTAAGAGAGGTAGTTGAACCAATTTTTAAAATGTACTGAATTTTGAAAATATTTTAAGATATTGAAAATAAAACAAAACACCTACATTTTAAATATAGGAAAGCATAAAAATTCAAATCCTCATTCAGTTTGAGATGAACTCAGGGGTCCGTACAGTTTACTGCCCTTTTTGCCAGGGAATACTTGAAGCCTTTGTGCCAAACTGTATCTATTCCCTTATGAGAATCTTACAAATCTTTAACCATTAAAATTTGTTCTCCACTTTGTGCTTTCTCACAAACATGTATCGGCTGCAACGACAGCAGGGCTGATCTCAGCATCTTATGGGAAACTGAAGGACCACTGCAGTAATACGCAATTTATTTTTAATGGTCTTGCAAAAGAGTACGGTTACTAATTTGAGAATACACTGACATTGCAATTAGGAAATCTTTGCCATTCATCTGTTTTGTAAGATTTTTTCTGCATCCAACTGCTGCCAAAGTGGTACATTTCATTTGAAAAGGGATCCTTCCTGCCATTGCCTCAAACAAAAATGAGGAGAAACTGACCAACATTTCTCATTGTGTCGGTTTTCATGTGGGAGAAGGGAGGAAGCAAAGGACTTGTGGCAAGTCTAGAAATGGGAAGAGAGCGACAGGGAGTTCCCTAGCCCACATGGGCCCAGCTGCCTCAGTTGTCATGACAGAGAGTGGCCAGTTGGTCAAAGGTCTGACATCATCCAGTGGCAAAGTTTCTAGGGATAGGTTTGGGAAGTGGAAGCAGAAATTACTGACAAGATTTTTAAAATAAAACAAAGTACGGCTATGTTTGCTCTTCTCTGTTTCTCTTGGTTTGTTTCCAACCTCATTGATACCACCAGTCAACATTCCTTGACAAGGGGCGTATGGCTATATTGGACAGCACATAGTTAGGGAGAAGGAACAGAAAGAAACTAAGTTACAGTTCTCTATATCTATTTTGCTCTAAGGACATGAGGTACAATGTTCAATTCAGAAGCAAAAGTACTGTATTACAGCACTGCAACTTCAACTGTATCCCATTTAGGAAATTCTTAAAGCCAGAGACATGCACATATGTACCATTAATTAATAAAAATTGAGGGCCAGGACGACACAGTTGCGAGCTTTGCAGGAGAATTTTTTTTAAATATAAAAAAGAGAAACAATTTTACGAGTTTTCAGGATACTACGACCAATCCCACTTGACTGACTTAATTTGAAAACAAGACTGTGCAGCGCTGGGATGCCCAAGAATTAACTAGCAAGTCTGAAAGAAAGGAGGACCGAGATCTAATTGTATGTCAAACTTAACACAGTAGCAATATTGCTTGCAAATGAAAACTATGCGTATTGACAGGAAAATTAAGTGACTGTTGTCTTTTTAAGGCACAAATAATGTAACCTATTGGGGCAATAGCCAGTCTAGTTAGTATACGATGCACAATTAAAAACTTCCCAATAAACCCTGTGCTGCACAGTCAAGGCATTTAGATAGAACAGGCTTAAAAACAAGTTAAAACGCTCTGTGTACCTCCTTCCTTCTTCTCTGCTTCATCTCGAATGAGAGGGGATGTGAGTATCACCTTCAAAGTTAGCCTGGGCTCCTTGGTGTTACGAATAATAATAGCTGCCTCATTTACATGCTCCTCCACGAGATACTTCTCTTCTGTAAGTTTCTGAAAGTCACCAAGAAAGATTTCAAGAATCTCGCAATCAACTGAAAAACCACAGAATCTCTGTATGTGCATATGCCTCAACTAATGAGAAGCCTACAAGACATTGTAATAACAAATAAGGCCTTGCTTCCCTCATTAAAAATAAACAGAAAAACCCCAGTAACATGCTTAAGAAAAAAGGTCTGCAGCAAATTTAATGAGAATACTAAGTAGTCCCACTCTGACTTTCATAGCTGCTAGTGTGCGCAATACCACCAGCAACTTTTGTCCTTAGCAAGTACACACTTCCCCGGAAACACTGCCTCTAAATGTAAAACCTCTCCTGTGACCAACGGAGTCACTGGAGTGCAAACGGACGACAGATTCCAGCGCAGGAGCCGCACCAGCTTGCCCCGTCCATGTACCTGCCATGCAGTATGACCAAACGTACCTTGGCTGTCTCTTACCGACCGTAAGACGTTCTTCAGATGCCCTAGCAACAGAATTTCACCATCCCTCCAAATGGTCTGTTCCGATTCTTAGCCACAAATAGAATTTAGATGACCTGGAACAAACTGCCCCCTGCTGCAGTTCCAATTATTTCCCATCCTACCTTTGGTAGCCACGTGAGATACTGAGTTACTGTCCCTTTATAAATAACCATGAATGTCTTAAAACTTAACACCTGCATTCCATCTTGACTTTCGCCAAACCAGATCATTTTGATTAGGTGGTTCTCTAGGTGCTTATTCTCACTCATCTGATTTTCTCCAACTTGTCTGTCCATCTCTCACTCCCTTTCCACACAGCACCTGAAACTGGACACGAGACCCCACTGCCACCAGCTCCATTCATTAATACCAGCCCCAGGAGAGACCCCTGACAATGCCTGGAAAACCTGACCTTCCTCTCTTGACAGCACGCCAATAAATCATGTTTTTTAAATAGTTTTTGATAAACTTTTTCTTTCTTGCTTAGATTTCTTTTCTAGATAATACTACAAACTGCCTTATAACTTGTTCCATTAACGTGCATTGTGTCAGAGCTATCTCAAGTGATCTGTACCTGCAGGTCTTTCAGTAGGGCTTTGGGACCTCTCTCAGCCTCCAGAAGTGCAAAGATAACCACAGACGGGCAGAGCCCTAACGCTATTCCTTGCGGCTGCGAGTTTCTTTCAGTGGGACCATACGGTTAGAACGTATCTCACGTATATTCTAACTTCTTTCCTTGTTCCATCTGCACTCCTCCAGGATGAAAGTGTTTCAGCATCTGCTCACTACTGGCCTTCAAAGAAGCAAAGCAGAAGCTGTTAACATCTCTGCACCTCATTTGCTCTTTTTGTCCACTAATGGGCCTACACCTTCACCTTCCTTCTCCCTCCTGTACCTGATGTGTCTGCAGAACCTCTCGTTGTCTTTTATGCCCATTACAGCTACAGCTCGTTTCGTGAGTCAGGTTCCTCTTACCTCACGTTTTCCCATAATGCTTCCCCTCTCAATCTTCCCCACAGGATCTTACCTACTTGTTCCTTTAATTTATTGCAGTCTTCACATCTTTTAATCACGTCTGTTCTGCTGTTCTCACTTTTTTTGAAGCATATGCTAACTTTTTTTTACCACTTTCAATCCTCCTCATCTCATGCCTCACTACAAACAAGTAAAATTTACTCTTTACTACTCAATAGTTCCTTAGCATTTTCAGCTACAGACAGGGCCACAACTGCAGGCAGATTAGCTCATTAAAACAAGCCCTTTATGCGAACAAACAGCGGCCCAAAATGGTAAAACACACACTGTCTGTGTGGAAATAGACACAAGGCAGAAAAGCAGAGCAGGAGCAAAGCAGCTCAAGTTTGGAGAGAGGCACTTGCAGTGGAATACTTCAGGGCACGGTTTCTCGGCAACACTGTCTGTCAGTCTGGGAGCTCGACTGATTATTCAGACTCAGAACTCTGCCAAAAAGGTGTTATCCCTCGTTGCTTTAAAGAGACCAATGTTAGCCGTAAGTGCTGTCTACTGGATGCCAACATCAGAATTAAATAGCCGTAAATAAAAAGAATTAGGAGCTCATGATTAACACGAGCTAAAATGAGTGACCACCTAAAGTGACATGTCCTCGCGTCACAAGTACAGAGGCGTTTATCTTGGAACAGCCCAAGCGAAGCAAAGCAGCTGCAATGTAGAACTTAAGGTTCAGGCACAGGGACAGGGGACCACAACACAGATCAACTCACATGCTGGAGCAGGGAAGATTTCTGGGGCTGCAATTTAGCTCACGTTAGTGGTTGGACCCGAGAACAAAAATCAGCTGGGTTAGTTACCAGAAAGAAAGGTTAGCTGCCATCATAGCAAAACTGACATCACAGGTAGGGATTAGGCAACCACAGGAATAAGATGTTAAATTTTTTTAACAGCTACTTCATGTCACACACCCTAGAGGTCATCCTAGATCAAAAGTATATTTTTTTAACCTCTATCACTTGTCTTTTTCCCTGGAACAAGTTCCAGCCTTTACCAAAGGACCCCCTGCGGTGCTGTCAGCCATTGGTAGAGGGCTACCCTAAATCCACTCACCTGAATTTGAGCTGGGAGATTGTCTTTAACTATACATAACAAGGTCTTTGTGGGCTTTTCTTTGCACATGAGAACCAGCTCCAGATCCATATCATCTTTTATCAGCAAGCCCTTTGCAACCAAGCCAATTCTCATAACACCACACAACGTCCGACCACCTTGATCCCTGGAAATGAAACAATTTAGAGTAATTAAAGTAGCATTTTCTCACATTCAGAACACTCCTATTATCCTATCACAGTGAGGAGATAAATGGATGGAACCGATGACTGTGCTGAAGTGGTGCATCACTGATCAGAAAATGAAAAGCATAGGTTCCTTTTATGCAAGTAGCTCTTAGGAAAAAATGAAGTACTGATTCACACAAACGCAGAAGTTGCCTAGCTCAAGTCAAAGCTTCACAAAGTTCAAAAAAGCCCAAATTCACTATCTGCGGATTCCTTAATATTCCATGCATCATCGGAAAGGAAACGAAAGAGTCCTTTAACTGCGTCTCCACTGCAGGCTATGCCACAGATGTAACCAGATTAAGCCCCAAGAAGTTCAGTGGAGAAGCAGTATATCACAGGAACAGCAGAGAACTGGAAATGTTTTTTTTCAAGTCATGACAAATTGGCTGTTGGCCTCCTGGTGCTTCATTTCCTCGTCTGTAACCTGGACAGATTTTCCAGAAAGCACCGAAGAGCCAGAACTGCCCAAGTGAAAAAGTTTTACACTAAGAAACTTTAAAAATAGAGACAGTTGTTCCCGCTTCTTCCTCTGCTACTGGAGTTACGCTAGAACAACAAAACTTGGCGCCATGTCAGGAAGTAGACTGAGACATACAGCAAACAGATGCTTCACTCAGTAGAGAACTACATACTTGTACTGCTTTTGGCTGGGATAGAGTTAAATTCCTTCACAGTAACTTGTATGGGACTATGTTTTGGATTTGTGCTGAAAACACTGTTGATAACACAGAGATGTTTTCATTATTGCTGAGCAGCGCTTACACAGAGTCAAGGCCTTTTCTGCCTCTCCCACCACACCAGCAAGAAGGCCGGGGGAGCACAAGGAGCAGGGAGGGGACACAGCCAGGGCTGTCCCATACCATATGGCATCATGCTCAGCAATAGAAGTTGAGAAGAAGGAGAAGGAATGGGTGGACATTTGGAGTTAGGGCGTTTGTCTTCCTAAGTCACTGTTACGTGCGGTGGAGTCCCACTGTCCTGGAGACGGCTGAACACCTGCCTGCCGATGGGAAGGAGTGAACGAATGCCTTGTTTTGCTTTGCTTGCACGCATGGTTTTCGCTTTGTATCAAACTGTCTTTATCTCAATCAATGAGTTTTCTCACATTTACTCCTCCAGTTCTCTCCCACATCCCACTGGCACAGGGAGTGAGTGAGCAGCTGCGTGGTGCTTAGCTACCTAATGCAGTTAAACTGCAATACTAGAATGGATCCTTAGAAAAGCTAGTTTGCTGGATAAGCAAAAGTTTATAATTTTTTTTTTTTACGAGTGTTAAGCTGAAAGAGCCCCTAAGTAACATGGGTGTGGATTTGCATTCGTGTGTTACAGGGACATAAATTCACTTGTAATTGCTGAAAAGTCTGCCTGCTAAATGCAACTTCACAACATCACAGTAAAATAAATAATGAAATAAGAGAGCAATGCTGCCCAACACTGGGCTTATTACTATTCCCTGCACTCACCCTACATACTCCCACCTCAAAAAGTCCAAATATATCCACTTCCTCCTATGAACATTTGTACGCAACGGAGTCAAGTAACACTACGACTCTTATTTAGAGGGAAAGGAACCCATTCAGGGCAGCACAGTAACACATTATGAGGCTCAACTCACTCACTTGGCATTGCTTTCTGCAGCTTCCTCCTTTGCTTCCACATCACCCTCGCATTTCGTAGACTTGTTCTTTTCATCCATCCAGTCAGAGACATGTTTAAGGGCACATTCTACTGTTGATACCATGTTCTGGACAGCTTCAAGTTCCTCTGGAGATGGATAAATGGTTGAATGTTTCACCATAACATGGCGGTCATCATTAGCAAAAGATCGGATAGATCTCTGTTATGAAGTGGGAAACAGGGGGGGAAAAAAGAACAAAGTTACTGGATTATCAACAGAAGGATACTGCCCTGACTGGGAGTCCTCCCTGACAGACGTAGGGAAGTGTTTTATGATGACCATTGCTTATAATCACACAGGAGTGATTGCTCATCTTTATTTAAATAATTTTAAGAAAAAAGAAAAACCAAATACCAGTGCAAAATCAGCATTAAGCTGGTATGAAATAAGACCTTGGGTGGCTTTTATGGCACCTAATATTTGATGCCTAAATTCAACTCTATTGGCTAGCAGGAGGAACGGGCACATGTGGAGTGCAGTTCATGTTTATGTGTGCCAGGCACATCTGGAGCACAGTTTATGTTTATGTCTACTTTAGGATGAGATAAATTGTGTTTTAGAGGTACATTCCCCCCTCACCCACAAGTGACAACAGAAGTCTAGATAATGATATCAGATTAGCTGCTACAGACATCTGAAAATTAAGCAAGCTGAATCTCATCTTTTGTCTGATGTCCGCCGTAAGTGGAAGTTGTGCCACTGTGTGCGTTAGTCGCAGATCAGGAAAAGGGCGAACTCAGGGCTAGGGCTAGACAAGCCTCCGTACTCCCATACACAGCTATGGGGGGTACAAAATAAGGGCAAGACCTGTAGTGTGCATTACTTTGTTTGCAGTGGCTAGAAATGGAGTTTCTACATCTTCTCCTTTCATGACTTCCCCCTCTCATTTTCTTTTTTCTTATTTTTATTTTTTTTCCTCACTTCTCCCTGCCCTCCCCCTCAAGCTTGTCTTTAAGGAGAGGGCGGGGTCTGGCTGGCTAAGTATTAGGTTAGAGCACTGAAGCAGCGGATCAAAAAAACCCAAGTTTCATTCCCAGCTTTGCGACAGACAATCTAGGATTTTGGGCAACTCCTTTCACTACTGTGTGTCTGACTTCCCTCATCCTTTGACTACCTTGTTTATTTAGATGAAGCTTTCAAAGTCAGTGAGAAATCACTTAGGCACTGACCTTGCCGGAAGCACCTACATCTCACGGAGATACAAGCTGTGAGCAAGAGCACTGAAAGAAAGAGGGGCTTCCCTACCCTGGAATACTTGCAGGAGTTAAGGAGTTCCTGAATTTCAGCGATCTCTGTTGGCCTGTGTCAATCTTCAGCAGCTGGAGAGCTCAGAGCAAAGGGAAAAGCCGAGGCCCTTATCCCAAAAGGGACCTCATTTCAAGGCAGGGAAGTTTAGAGCCTAAGTATTGCAGGGTGAGAGCAGATGGAGTCGAGCATGCAGAAAGGAGGGCAGACAAGGAGAACAAGGAGAAGATTCCTGTTTTGTAAAAGGCATTTATATTCTCCAAACACAACTTTGCATATTCTGGAAGTGCTGAGTGCAGCCGTTTTTCCTCAGTTTATGCTGGAGACAATGGCAATGCACCTTGGAACAAGAAAATTAAACGGCCGTTCCCTTATGGTTTTGTTACGGCTGCAGATGAAGTCATAGGCAATACATATTGCTGTGAGAGGCTGAGCAAACAGCACAGGAATTCACAAAGGCATGAATGAAGATAAGGATAAAGATAAATTGCTACAAAAAGACCAAAATAATTTCTTAAAAAATTGAAAGAACAGGAAGATATTAGAGTGCTAATTAAAAGAGCCTGCAGTGAAATTCGAAGTCCTGAGTGGTATTGTTGAGGAAGGCAATCTTAAGTAGTTGGGTAACTTGTGCTAGGAAGCTTACAGTTTGCCGCACACCATCCAGATGAGACTTACTTGATCTAAACAGTGACCTGGACCAGCTGCGATCACAGCACAGACCTCTGGCAAGAGCAGCTCTAAGTCTTGCTCTCTACGGACACATCAATCACTGCTGAAAGCCTCCCAGAACTTGGAATCATCAACTGAAAAATCTTTGTTCCTCCTACATATTAAATACCTTATGAAGGTTTCATTGTCACCCCCACTTCATGGGTTTGTAATAGTACGCGCGCTCAGGGATAAAAGGGCCTTTGCGGGATCTCAAAGGCCTCCGGGTTGAATCCTTGTTCAGAACTGGTCACGATTTCCTAGCTCATGGCATTCACTAGCTCCGTCCAGCAAAGGCTGATGCGACATCATTCCTTTCCTAACTTCTGTGCTCCTACCCAGATGGACACTTTAGTCAAAGACACTCATCCGTCGGGGCCGGCGTCAGCCCCAGTGCTTTCACAGGTCGCAAAGCGCTCCCAGGAGGTCCTGCAGGAAAGGAGCTGCAGTTCAGCAGTGAAAACTGACAAGCTGGGTTTATTAATTCACCCCCACCATGTCTTCTCTGCTGAAATATCAATTAGGAAAAACCCTCAAAATGGAACAAATTAGTAACTCCTAAATTAGAAGACATTTGCTTTCTCTTCTAATGAAGGGGGGTTGACAAGATCAATTCTTTATTACAATTTAGGCCAAAAATAATAGCGAAATGGGACACTTCTAAATGCGGTTTCCTAACATCTGTGTAGCTGGCTGCTGCTGCTAGGCTGCGTTTATGTTTATATTACAAAAAAAGACCTAAGACAAGACTTTCACCTGTTACAGAGCACCAAGGGAGGAAGAACACTTGACAAAGTAGACTTGTCAATAAATTATATTTTAAAGGTATTACATTTATTTTCATTTCCATTCTCTCAGTAATAACCTTAGAGGACTGAAAAATATACAAATATGCTTAAACTGCTCTCCACATATATTTTTCAGGACATGAGGTTTACTGCCTTTTTGTGAACACATCTTTGGAATCTTACCATCACAATACTTCATACTTGCACAGCGTTACAAACTCAACATCTCAGGCATTCCCAATTTACAACCAGTACTAGGCAAATCAGAAATGACTCCTCACTTAATCCACACATACACCCAGCATATTTGACTGCACACATTTCACCTACACTATTTACAGAGTGTGCACAGACCCACAATCAATCATCTTTTCAGACTCATGCACGTAAGTATGAATAATCAACACTTGCTTTTGTGAGGGAGAGGTGGAAGGGAGTATCAGTGTTTGGTTACGCAATCTGCAAGTTCAAGGTCACATGCTGTTTGCTACAGCTTGCTAATGCCAGTTTTATTAGAAAACCTTAGGAGCATCCCCTTCGTTCATATTTAATAATTCATGTAATGCAGGCCCACAAGACAACTCTCTGGTTTTAGGAGGCTGACGATATATCAGACCTCATTTGCTTTGCTCAAAGCATTCAGCACTATCTCTAGTGCAAGGTCAGAAAATCCCCTTGCTCTGCTTTGATCGGGCACCACGCAAAACTGCAGCAGAGAATATTTTTAATACAGCCCTGTGAAAGATGACAAATACCTACCATGGTTTGTTAGTGTTTCAGCTCTCTCTCCCTCCCTTTTTCCTTTTCCCTCCTCCTTGGTGTCTTTGCTAAGCACTGTTTTGCCTGACAGAACCTCTTCATAAGCCTCTCAGTCCCTTGACAGCTCAAGAATTCATACAGCCAAGATGCTCAGAGAGTCACTTTCTGTAATTCACCTGCAAAAAGAGAAACAACTTGAAACAGAAGAAACGGCTTGTTAATTCCAATACGTGTTCAGTGCAGCACATTAAGTCAAACGCTGATTAAAGCAAGCGGGCTTCAAGATGGGGAAGCAGTCACTGAACCATTTATTCCTGAACAACAAGCAGATGTCACTGTGGAAAGCAACTTTTTGTGATGTACCCACACATATGTAACGACTTTCCCATGCCAGTTAGAGCTTATCTCAGTGTGGCTTCTCAGCCACCTGGCAATCTAAGCTTCTGCTCCGAGGAAGATGGGAAATCCAACAGCTCAAATATGCTCTATGTGAAACCAGCTCAAGAAGTCTCAATTTTTATGTCGCATGCACATTAGGAATCAAACACACTATATTTAATTATCAGGTAATTATCTGTTGAAATCCCCAGCGCAGCCCTCGATCCTGAACATGTCAGATGCTGTCCAACAAGAACTGACTTCAGGTGGCAATAACTCCACGTTGTACTTTTTTTTTTTTTAATAACAAGTGCATGATAACAAACTGATGATGTAAGACTTGTGAGAATGTTCAGCTGCAATAATCCACGCTGCCTTTTCTGCCCTTGCATCGCTTTTCACAGCACACAACACTTAGAAGGTCCTGCAAGAGCAGCCCTCTCATACTACACCAGGCAAACACCAGCCCTGGCAGCATAAGGAACTGCAAATAAACGCTAAGACAAGAGCGGAGTCGAATAACAGAGCAGGTAATGTGAGAGAGGAAAGCACAGGCTCATTGCATAGCAAGACACTCTAGTCCTTGCAGAAAATTCCTGTTTTCCTTTCACTGCACATATTGCTGCATCAGCTTTTCCATAATATTTTCAAGCAACTGAAAACCCAGTCAGTAAATTTCTGCAGACTGACACACACACTCAATGTTTTCCTTTTCTCCTATACGTTGATCATCCTTCTCTAGCAATACGTTGCGTATTATCTGTCAGAGAATCCTGACATTGTTAGAGATTAAAAGCATGTTTGGCAACAGCAGAGGGATAGGCGAGATGACTTGAAAGCCGAGTAGATGCTTAAACCTCAGGGGTGTGACAGGGAATAATTAAAATGTTGCATCCCATAGAGATTTGAACACGTCAGAGGAACGGCAACACAAATCCTGCTTCGCTATTTTCCTAGTTAAGAAGAAATGAAGCAGGTTTACAGGACCAATAGCTTTGGCAGCAAGTGCCCAATAGTCGTTTGCATCTCTCATCACTGAAGTTAGGATGTAGAACTGGGTGAAACAAAAAGCAGCCAGACAAGAGCACTGTGCAGGGGCCGTCTGCCCCAGCAGCTCAAGACTGCCACGGAAGAAACCCCACGAGAGTTAAACGCAGTCGTACTAAAAATACTTGGGAAAAGCAAGCTAATAAAAACCCCGCAGGACCTTACTTCTTATCACAAAGCCTATACACCCTACCAAGGTGTATTAACTCTGCCAAACCGCTTCCCAGAAGTGAACGAGGAGGGGATGTTCTTTCATAGGACTAGAACCTTCTCTTAAGGGATCCTGAAAGCCAAGCAGGGGCAGATGTGGGGAAAAATAAGCAAAGATTACTGCTTTGGCACTATTTACTCTGTGAGCTAGTCATAAGCTCTTCCACACTTAATGGCCTTTCACCATCTCCAGAAGCAACCAGACTCTTTACATGGCTTTTTTGTTTTGCTTTTCTACAATAATAATATGCTTTTTGAGTCAGCAGACGGCAAGCTAGAGAGACTTTTAAGAGACACGGTTCCAGATCATCTATTTCAAATTCGTTCTCTCTTCAAACTAAATTCTAGCTATCTTCACATACTCTTCTTCCTTGTGACTCCTACACGTCACATTTTCAGTTTGCTATCTTCTCTGGTAACTGTAACTTGGCAATTCCCGGCAGGGAGAAGGGCACTGGAAGGTGTTGCTGACTTCAGCATGTGCCCAGTACAGTATCTCCAGGCTCCGAGCAACGCTCCAGCCCGGGCTCCCTCCAAAGACTACTGCAAGCTGTTGCTTACCAGCCCGTACAGTGCATGGAAAGCAGATGGACAAAGCTCGCCGAGCAAATTCTGGTGCTTCAGAAAACTGCTGAGCAGAGTGTTGTCTAGAGGGCAAGTCTGCAAACTACCTCACCAGCTCCAGGCAGAGGCAAACCTCAGGATGCAGTCCTGAGTGTGCCAAGTGCTTTTCAGTGTTCTTTGAAAATCTGAAACAGACCAAAAATAAACGTTTCACAGCTACAACGGGGGTCAGTCATCTACTGGACAGATGAAGCAAAACCACCAACACCTCTCAATGCTCTGCCTTAAGCAGAGTAGTAACCATCTTGTTTTCAAGACAGGTTCAAGTCTCAGTGACAAGTAAAAGTTGTTGGACACAGGTATTTACACGCTTGATACCTGCCCTTTTTCTCAGCTGTGAGCGGCTGAGGTCAGGGCATATACAGCTGAATTACAAAGGAATCTTTATTATAAAACTCACAAAGCTGGAAAAAAAAAAAAACAAACCCAAAACCAAACCTCCTGCAAGTTGAGCTGAAGCTGATAAATGATGTCTTTCAAGACATTAACATCCTAAGAACATTTCACAGAAAAGTGCACAGGAGTGAAAACCTAATATAGTTCAGACTTTGAGAGAAAATTTTCAATAAAAGCACTAAAGAGGAGGGAGTTTACTATAAAAGCGCAGACACAATATACGGAACAAAGTACATTTGACAGCATGGGGAATTAAATTAAGGAATACTAAAATCAAATCTGCTCCAACCATATGGACTAAGGCAGCAGAACATAGCTCAGCACCAAACATATCAGAAAGCATTATGTGAAGTGAGCAGCAATTCCATAAATCCAGCAGCCTCGTTTCACTACCAGGCTATAGCAGGATATTTGTCCCTGCATCCTCAGGGAAGTAACAGCTGACGCCAGACTAAAAAGCACAATATTAAAATGCATCGTTGTCTTAGCCAGGAGCTGCCACCAACACTTGCAAGAAAATTTCCGGGAAAAGCTACTAGCAATACGGAGACCTTAGTGACCTTGAGAAAGTCACTTTACCTCTGCATCATGAGGCCCTAAAGTGTAAAACAAGAGTAAATACTTGCTGTCTCCAAAGCAGGCCACAGAGGAGCCAAGCAGAGCCTGCAATGTGGTTTAAAGTCACTGTGGACTCGACATGTTGGAAATGTTATTAAAGTACCATGACAGTCTAACAATGTTTCCATTAAACATCCCATCCTTCACAGAGGAAGTTTATGCTTTGGCACAAGACAAACAAGGAAAAGAATTTCAGAGGAGGCCTTTGTAGTGGGGCATATTCCTGCATCTGGAGTTGTGTTCCCAAGAGACGGACATTTAAACAGCCAGGAGTGACGAACGCGCTCAGCTCCCTTTGAGTGCCTGTGAACAGAAGAGTAAAACAGCAGCAGAAACAGGTACTTGCACTCCACGAAGACTCAAGTGTAACATCAGAATCAAGGAGCCATAAGCTTCCAGAAATGAGATGTGAACTACGTTTGGTGTCCAGCTGTCCCCCGGCAGCGCAAAGCGGTACCCTGCACCCAAGTGTTACTGGTGCTACAAAGAGGCGGCCAGGGTCGCTGGACTCCAGTCCTCCAAAGCCTCACTTGACTGAGCTGCTGTTCAGGCACGTGGCCAGGCCAAGTAGAATGCCATGAAAATTGGTTTTAAATGCAACATCAAGGCCGCACATGCCAACGATATTCCACTGAAGCACTAAAAACACCCTCCACCCTCCTAATCTGCCCTCACCCCAGTATCTGCCCAGGACAGCTACCGCTTACAGCATGCACCACCCTGAGACCGCTCAGCGTTCGTGTTAACAAAGCAGCAAGGACAACTAAGGTTGCTAATAACAAAGCAGTGAGTATCTTACACAGACTGAGGTGTATCAGAAACAGTAATAGACAAGAACTGGAATTTATATCCTCTCTTGTTACTTTTAGAAGTCAGAATAAGCAGCGTGCAACTTTAAACTGCAAGTTTATTTTAACTTCTGCTTTGCATTGAGGAGACAGGTAATTTATCGTCACACCGTACAAAACGCTGCTGAAAATATGTTGTGTTTTTCTGCAGGATAATTTTATTGCTGGCCTTCTGCCAAGAGCCTTTCTGGCAGCATCTCCCACAGTTGGAAACTGTGTATCTGGGTCAGAAAAGACAAGCCGCTTTTCAGAACAGCTCAATACATTTGGCAGAGATGCTGATATTATAATTGAACTCTTTCAGCAACTCTTTTCATGATGTACCCAGACACTAAACAAAACAAGATCCGCAGTGTTGATTAATGTCAAAATAACTGACAGAGAAATATCAAAATAGTTTTCCCTCATGTTAAAAGTATCAACAAACCAAGGGAACAGATAAGAAATAAAATTCATGAGGATTCAATGAGGAGCGTGGCACAGAGAAATCTGCAGAGGATGACTGACCTTCTACTTGCGCAGATATTTGGTATTTTACATCTGAACTCCCTGTATGCTGCACAGAACTGTATCTTCATTCCTCACCACCACATGAGGAGAAATCCCTGCCACTCACAACCACGTACGCGTTCTGTACAGGAGTGCACCTGTAACACCGGGATACATAGTTAATGGGACTCAGCCTGCTTCCAACAACATGCTCAGTGTTCCGTTTCACCTGCAGACTGTATATTCATAGGAATTTTATTATTTTCCAAGTAACGCAATTCCTGGCAAAGCTGCATCTGGGTTAGCCTCTAGGAGACTGGAATTTTCCAGCCAAATGAATAATTACAAAGCAACACAACAGATAAAAGCCAGAAAGGTACTTCCCTTGGTAAAATCTTACATTTCACCCTACAAATACCTGACTCCAGTATTACTCCTGCCCGTTCAGTTCTCACAACATCTTGAGAAAAGGCTCCTGTGCTCAGAAATCTCCTAGGAGTGGCCTCCGTCAGGTAGTGCAAAAAAAAGAATTAAAAACTGGCTGTTGAAACTTAAATAACACATTGACACATGAACATTAGTATAGTTTAATGTATTTCCTGCTCAACCAGTCAGAATTATCCAAAACAGAATTGCCTGTAAAACTGAGCACTACAGAAAACATCTCAAAAGGAGAACTTCAGGTTACCTCAAACAAAATAAAATTAAGAAAAATCACAGATTAGATAGTACCTAAATAATTAATAGCCAAGTATTCATTTGAGACAAGACAAACCACCACTGGGTTCTCAACGTCTGTGAAGTGTTAAACTGATTTCTGACTTCCAGCACCCTGAGGTAGGCATTCCTGCTCTTCTGGCTGAACTGGACAATGGAAATCTGATGCTACTTTGCAGTACACACCTATTTGTGAAGCAGTCATAATGGGACATCCACAGTAAAAATCATCTGAAATTCGAAACACAGACTACATTCATTTACAGTTGAAGAATCAACTAAATTAATAAAAAGGATTACATTTCACTGAAATGACACTCGCCATCTGCAATGTCATTTTTCCAGAGACAGAGCTGGTTTAAGCAAAATTCTGGATGTAAGCCTGAAATTACATCACATTCTCCAAAGGAGAATCACAGTTCTACCTCCCCCACCACACAGTGCAGTTTAGTGCCGTGCTGGGCTCCTCACCGCCCAAGCCTTGTCCTGCACTCGCCTCCCAGCACTGAAGCTTTATAGACCTTCAAAATCCCAGATACCTTCCACGTCCACATCACTCGTGTCCACTTCCTTACCTGTGAGGCTTGCTTTGCTCCAGAACCATGGTGGGACGCAACCACAATGTTTAAGAGATTAAGAACAGGGATATTCCTTCTGTAGCACCCTTGAGCTCAAGTGCAATAGCTGCAGTGCCCCAGTTTCTTTCCCGCTGTGACTCATATCCCATAGACGGCAGGTCGACCTCGCTGCAGCCTCCCAGCTAACTACGTTTGACACGCACACCAGGACGGGGAAAAGGCCCCCAAGGCCCCTTCCACCAAGGAGAATGTGTCTTCTACAGAACGGTGAAGTCAAAGGCATACACATGGAAAAGGCTAGAAATTATGGCATTCCCTCCCCATGTTGGTAATAAATACAATTAAATAAAAATAAAAAATTTAAAAAAAAAAAAAAAGAGAGAGAGACTGGAGAACAAACTGTCCTACAGTAGCCCCAGATCTGCTTGTACTGGTGGTTTGCACTTTTCAGAAATTCCATGAAGTAACAGTCAGCCACATTTGCTCTCCCAGCTGTTCCCTGTTCTGCACCTCAAGCTAATACAAACCTTGGTTATTAGTAAGGTGAAAGGAAAGCAACATGAAACCTAAACCTGTGTTGTAAATAAAACAAATTTAGTAATTCTTTCTTACAAGTAATACGATGTAAATGCTGTATTTGATATTCACATTTTTCCAATGTTTAACATAAATCCTCAATATCAAAGTATTACGAAGTTTTTAAAGAATAAATCCTATCCTTCTGACCAGAATTCCAGCAACCCTTAATGGCGAAATTTACGGAACAGTTTCTCCCCTAGACTTTCTTCCCCCATGGCAACATGTACAGAAAGCTGGCACTTGCAGTACTGCAGATCCACGCTGGCTACTGGCACATCTGCCTTTCGGCCAGCTTAAACATTCATGACTCTCCACTTAAACGCATTTTCTAGTATATCAGTCTTGCTGCCTCAGTGACTTTTTTTTTTTAATTAAAGAGAGAATATTTAAAAGGATTTGGAAGAGAAGACCACTAGACTCTGCAAGCATTGTGCAAAGCGCTCTCGTGCTCTCCGCCAACAAGCACCCTCCATCAGACTTGTACCATGGTTTAGTTCCACTACGACTGCCCAACAAGCCCAGGTTAATTTTTTACTTTCTCTAATTGGCTATTTTGTCAGAAAACATCTTGTCAAAGATTCTCCATTACTAAAAGCTTCTTTAAGGGTTTTTCCTTGCCATCTCTCATTCACCCACCCAACCCTGTTATTTTCAGTTTCTCTCTCTCATTCTCCTGTGTCTTAGATCGTTATTTCCAGGGAAGTCTGAAGCTCGCTGTCACAACATGTAATGCTACAGAAGCACCTGACACTAAACCTGTAACTATGATCTTAGGCTGCTTTGGAAACAGAAGCCTCCTCTTTTGAAACACTCCTCCTTCACAGTGCTACAGATACGGCCCGTACGTCCCACCAGCCCCGGCGCAGCATCCCGGCTGCTGCACCGCTCGGTCTTCAGTCCCACCTGCAAGGGCTCCCCGGGGCAGGCACAGGACCCTCAGCTCCAACAAAACCAAACCTGCAGTCTAATTAATTAATTTCTTCCACATGACTGACTTGGAATGGATTTTGTAAGTCACTCACATAAAAAAAGGGATTTTTAGTAGCATTGTTTCTGAAAGGTATACGTTCCAAAAAAATCCGTATTCAACGCCAGTGAATCAGTGTTCGTAATAGAAACGTTTGGAGCGAGAAGAACGGCAGAAATCCTATCTGCCAGGCAGGAGCTACCAAATTTGATTCAGCATGTAGTGCAAGTATCCCTGCAACAGAAAGCAATGGGGATGTCTCTGCAGGGAAGAGTACCCTGGCTGCCATTGATTTTTCAGCCTCAGAACACAATTATTTAATTCAACTGCACAATAGCCCTACCAAAAGATTTGAATTAGTTTATTCAGGCAGGAAAGCTAGCTACATAATGAAACACCACACCAATGCGTTAGAGGGCAGAGAAAGGACCCTCAGTCTGACACTACTGACTTGAGTCCACTATTTATGTCTTGACCAAGATTTTGTAGTAGGAAGACCTAGCTTGGCTAAGAGGAAGAAAAAAGGCACAAACATATTTAGAGATTTACAAAACAAATATTAAAAAAAAATCATATTTCCTTGGAAAACCACGAGTCTAAAAAATATTCTCAGTTGGCTTATGCAGCATCTTCTTGCCTCAGCAGATCTACACTGCATGCATGTGCTGTCAGATCCACCAACCTCAGCTGTGAAACTCATATATTATTCTTCTCTCAGCACAGCTATGTAAAAGACAGCGCCAGCAGGGACCATCGGTGGCAGTGACTATGCTCAGTTTGAAGGCCACAAGCTAGGCTACAAAACTAATTTCTCAGTATCTCTGTCAGTCTCATCCTTAGGAATTCCCTTCCTGAGATGAGTAATGAATTCCACAGCCTTTTTTTTTGTTTATTTTTAATACAATATTGAAATTAAAAAGTTAGCAAAATTACGTTTAAGTGTCTGTAGCACTAAATTCTCCAACGTCTTTGGAGAACACAACTGTGTAAGTAACTGGTCTTGTACTTGAGAAGTTACATTCAATCTTTTTTTTCATCTTTTGAATTTAAAACAAAATCTGGGAGGAAAAGAAACTATTGATAGAAATCTGCCAGTCTCACCTGAATGTCATTTTTAAGAACACGGACACAACTTTGTTGGTTTGGTCTCTTTTCTTTAAATTTCACATAGGGCTACAAATTAGTTTCATCTCTCTACACAGACGGTGACGTTATCTCTCATGTGCCGCTTTACTCACACTTCATTTGTTGACAGAAGGTTCCTCAGTCTTTGCCATTCACCACTGTTTTGTTTAGATCACATAATCATCATCACACCTTGTTCTCCCTGCCAACATTAAGCAACAACGCCTCTGAACAGCAAAATATGAGCTTATGAGCAACATCAGGGTCTCGGAGGCAACGTGCTTGCCACAAACCGCAGGAACCCGCCTTTTGGTGAGGTTGTGGAGATGAATAACGTGACATCCAGGTTAGGATACGGGAGTACGTGACAGCAAGCTGCTGCAATTCCAGTGTAAGAGAGGGTGCATACCTGCTCTTCTCTGAGGGACGCAAACAGACTGTGGAATCAATAGCAGCATTCAGAATGCTCTCAGCTTTGCAGGGAGATCAATTTACAACAACAAAAATCTCACTTTCTCCCCAAAGCTCCCTTCATACGCTACAGTTGCTAAAAGTAACACTTGCAATGACTATCAGGGGAAAGACTAGAGAAAAACAATCTAAGTTTGTTTATTTTGGGCCATTAACTGCATTCCGTGTCTAGCCACTTCAGTTCCCCCGATAACAGGAAACCTGCTGTTCCTAAAAGCAACATTGATGGGATTTATTTTATTTTATTTTTTCAAAAGAAGGAGCACTTGGAAAGGCACAACGTGTCAGGGTAGGAGAATGCACAGTTCAAGATGTGGATGGCAGGGTCAAAACTAGAATTAAACAACAGCTACGATATAAATCGGCAGTACTCTCCTCACCTTTCACCTCTCAGTGAGAAGTTATGAGTAAGCTAGATTAGAGTCTTAATGTTTTTATTGCCTGCTTAGCCACCGATGCAAATCTGTGTCCATGTCACAGCACCACGATTATTACAGGATACCGCAGCAAGGAGAACAAGAACCAAAGGGACACGAACATTGAACTCTGCGCTGGTCAGCACAAAAAACCTGCTTGCTTTATACAGTTTAAAACTATACTTTCAGTGGTAAAAGAATGTCAGATTATAATGCCATCAATCTATCTCATTCCACTGTTCAAACAAAATTCAGCTCTAAAAATTGAAACTACTGTGTTAGTGAGAAAAATCTTTACTTTAAAAAAAACCAAAACAAAACAGATGCATTGCTTTATGCACTGAAAGAACACTTTCTTCTGCCCTTGTACAAGTTCTTCCATTCACTCTGCACGGCCCCTCTCTTGCGGAAACAAAAGTCTCTGTATCAGGGGCTCCTCAGCGATACTTGGGAACTCCTACACTTACTGCAACTGAGCGTTCAGAGGCCAGCAAGAACCACCGGTAACCGTTAATTCACCATTAATTATCTGCAGAAATACATTAAAGAAAACGATAACAAGGTGAAAGAACATTCTTCCAAAGGCTTTTTGCTTATTTTGAGAGAAACAAAAAGGAAGTCATTAAACCTAGCTTACACTTCTTCATGTAGCATTTTGCTCTCAATCATTTAGAATCCACGCGCTGCAGGACCAGGAGAATGCCAGAACTACCAGTGCAGAACTCTCAACGCAAGAAAAGGCTGCCCCTGAAATTTAGTGGACAAATACTACCAGACAGTTTCATGCTTTTCTGAAACAAAATCCACAAGTTAAATTTAGAATGATGATTTCTGCAGACGCTCAGATGTTTCTGTTCTAAGTTTTCTAGAAATTGCAAATTAGAACTTGGCAGACTTCAAACTGACCCAGCATGTGTCTTCTGTAATCCAAATCATATTCTGCCCTATTACTCTGCAAAACATAGGGAAAAAAAATCACGCCTTTCAACACATGGTTTCAGACAAGTGACAGAGACATTCCATTTAACTTTTGTTCTTAGCACAGAGATAAGTTGTGGTTTTTTCCCTCTTGGAGTACTGCCATGAAAATTAAAAGCTAATAGAGGAATCAAAGTTATCTCCATTGCAAAATAAGCAGCTTGCTGAATAACACTACTTACACAACTGTATTAATTCAAGGTGTTTGTGGCATTTTTTCCCCATTTACCATGGGGAGAAGGTATGACATTTCTAGACTCTCTGATCTCGTTCTTAAATACTGCACCTAGATACTCACCCAAGCACGCAGGTGTCACCAGGCTGCTTTGTGGAAGCCAGTGGCGATCCTCCAAGTTCACTAGCACAGCCTCCACAGCCAACCAAGAGATTAAGGGTTTGCAACACCAGAACAATGGTGTTGAAACACCATTGACTGAAACAGCTCAGAGGTTACAAACAAAAGAAATCTGGGAAATTGCTTCTCCATCTCCCGGTAACCAGACAGTAGTACCCAACGTTCCATCGCCAACCTGTGGGCGATGGCAATCTTCAGGCTGGGCTTCACAGCAGACTAAAAAACATTACCCAGCCTCTTCAATTTTGATTGCAGTATCAAGCTCCAATGTGCTTTTATTAGTCGGGGGGAAACAGATCTCAGCTACACACACAAGAATTTCACAACACTTCATAAACATCACTGGGCCACTTGCTGTAGCAGGTGTAAATGTTACGCCGTTTGCACGTCGAAGAGACCCCACAGCCCAACGACTTAAGCGACTTGGCCAATGCCACAGTGAATCAGTGGTAGGACTTGGAAAAGCAGTTAGTTTTTCATTGAACATACGCACCAAGCATGGAGCGTGCTCTCTCCCCTCCTTTCTGGCTTTCCACCCTTTCCTTAGGCTTCTTTAGCTCAATCTGAACAGACACTGAACTGCTGGCTGCTTTTGCTATTCAACCTCTCCCTCCCAGGACCACTGCCATCCTTCACAGGACAGCTTGGCAAACGCTCACAGTAAATGCCTGACAACAATTACCTGTAGATTCATGAGATTCAAATTAGCAATTCAATATCCGAATACGGTGTGATTAAACTCAGGAATCTAATTCACAATGTGTCCTATTTTCAGACATCACATTTTTTGAGCACACCACTCTTGAAAGTCGAGTTGGCATGGACTCGGGAACCTTATGAGTCTTTTTCAAAAGAGGACAATGGAGTCTCTCTTTTGTTAGGCAGCAGGACACACTTAGTCTGTTCTCAGGAAGAACAGGAGCCAGAAAAATAAGAACATTTCAGGACACCAGCAAGGGACCTGAGCCATTCTGCAAGATAAGGGGAAGTTTTGCAGCCCCACTCTATAAAGTAGCTGCTCCTCAGCGTCAAGCATCTCACTCTGGACACCAAATTCTACATATCATGTGGTTTTGAAGAAAAAAACCAAAGGCAGTTGTCTTTACCACTTGGCATTTCTCTATGTGGCAGAGGAACAGGCTATGGAGGATAAGGTAGTTAATTCCTCTCTCTCTCTTAAACAAACAAAAAAATAAACCAAACAAAAACCCCAGCCTTCACACTAAATATTAAGTAGCCATCTAAAGGACCCAAAAATAAACAAAAAGGATGAAGGGTCTGACAGCATCTCTCTTACAAATCAGAGAATAAATTGGCAACTCTGGGATGACCCGAAGTGCCTATGTCATCACCTCCCCTGCCTGTTCCCAGATCACACACCTCAAACAGTGTCCCTCCAATCTTCTGCACGCTAAGCTCCGGCCATCTCACACTAGTTCATTTCTGTGAGTTCGCTCAGGATGGCTACTTTGATCCTAGATCTGTTGACAAGGAGACTACAGAGCGTGTACTTCGATATGATGATCTCTACAATGAGCCCAACTGCCAAAAGGCCACTTTTCATCCCTACTGATGCTACATTTTCCTCCTTCTAAGCCCATCTTCTCTTAGGTTCCTAAGAAACAAACAAAAGAAAAGCAAACACACGTATGTTACAAACATGTACTGCTTCCCTTGGCTTCACACATTCTGGGAGTTTGGATCGCTGGGCAAGCAAGTTTGTCTCCTGTACAGCAAATACAGAGAGGTCCAAAAGCTACCAGCTCTTCTCCTTCCCCCCGTGCCAGTCTTAACAGCTACCCGGTTGAATCCCCTCTGTGCTGGAATACCTGCAAGCTGTTCTGGTGCTGCAGCACTCAACCGCTACAGAGACCGGCCAGGGGAAAGCCAGGTTTGCGCTGCTGCAGACTGGAAACGCTGCAATGTGGACAGGCAGCACACAAGGCCCCGTCAGCCAGCCCTGCGGGAGTTTTGTCTGCTCTCCCCCAACCTCCCTGTTCTTTACATATGAGGAAGAGAACAGCAAGGTTTTGCAATTTCATGACAAACTTATTTTTCTTTCTCAACCTGAGCAACCAAAAAGCATTTTTCAATCTTTTCCACACCAACAACCTTCTCTCTGCACACTTCCATGAAGGAACACTACAGAATCCTCTTGCCGCATGAAGGCTTCTGATCTGTTCCAACATTCTGAAATATGAAGAAAACTTAAGACTGTATTTTGTGCACGTGTATTATCGAGCTACTATGCATTCCATCAACACAAATGCTACTCATGCACACAAAAAGTCTTCTCAGGAGATATTCCAAACTTTGTTAGAATAGAATGTTTTCACTTGGAAGGGATCTACAATGATCATCTAGTCCAACTGCAACACAAGAGGAGCACAAATAATGGAAACAGAGCAAGGAAAAGGAAGGAGAGGGGAAGTACAGCAAATCCCTGTACTCCTCAGCCAAAATTCAGTCTTCTGTGTACTGTGCAGGACGCTTGCTACTGTACTGTGTGAGGAGGGTGAAGAGAACTCACTGAGACGAGGTGCACCGGGCAGTAAAACCCATCGACTACTGCAAATCAGGAGCGCCCCGTGCAAACAGGAAGCAAGGCTTTGTTCTTCTGGCACAAGAGAACTCCTTCATTGCAAGTACCACATGCAGATCAAACATTTACAAGCAAAAGAAAAGAAGCTAGCCAAGGGATTTATATTAAAATAAAGATTACAGATGGCAGTGTGAAAGAAAACAATAAACGTATCACTGAGTCCCATGCCCAGACAAGCTCCTCAAGCAGCTCTTCCTCTGAAGGAGAACTGCAAGGAGACAGCCTGAGCCAACAGTTTCTACAGCAACTGCAGAAGCACCAGTAAAATGATATTACAGAAGCATCAGCAAATGGATACTCCAAATACTGAAGGACCATCTGACAGTTTCACCTGGACTCTTGCCTCACTGGGCAACTCATTGATCCCAACCAGCTTAGCTCAACTCTGCATTTGCCTGTTTCTCTGCAAACTCTTCTGAATCCTCTTTACCCTTCATATTCTTTCAGTACACTTGTTCCCCTCCAGAATTTCATGGAACTTGACACAGGCATCACAGAAAGTTTTGTAGATGTGGTACTGGAAGGATGACCAGCATCATCCTGTGAGGGAGAGACCAACCGCATCTTTGTGTGGTGCTGCTGCAACTTCTCACCGAGGTGGAATGCTGTTATGACAATGACACTACGCTTATGTTGCATTACTAAAAGCACACTTGGAAGCATCTCAAAGGGAACCAAAACAGAGGTACGTTACTACCCAACTACACAGAAGAAGCACGTCCATTTGTAACACACGGTTATTTTAACACCGATGCAGAATCCATATTAAGGATTAACACAAAACATTGCACCTATGCCCTTGGAAAGTTCTGCAGCTAAGAACTGCAATTCACTGAAGAATGTTTAAGGCCGGCCATTTCTCATTGCTGTTTCAAGAATCCGCTTTAATAAGTCTCAGCGCCTCAACGGTCACGGCTTCATCAGCAGTTCCATACAAGCACTTTTGCAAGAGTTTTTTCTTAGCTCTGCAGCCTTACTTTGTTTCACACTGAAACTTGGCACGAAGCTCAGGCTCCTGACCCACAGCAAGAAGTTAAACAACATTGCTCATTTGTTTTTAAAAGGGTCAGAAGTCTCCAGTTTCAGCTTCTTCAGTGTTCGGAGTGGAGGGGAGCAACACATACAGTCACAATTCAGAACTTTCAGTATTCTACCCGTCTGCAAAGAACGGGGGTTAATCAGAGAACTGTCAAAGATACACTTTGTAAATCGCTCTCATTATTGGTTTATCACATCAGGCCTCGTTCACAAAAACAGACATTTGGTCAAGAGCTCGCTACTCACATAACGCTGACTCCCAGCTACCTGCGCTAAACACCAGCCTTTATCTCATGGGCTAACAAACAGAAAAAGACAGATAAAGCAGATTGCATGGAAATAATCAACCTGCAAAAGACAATCTTATTGCTACACTAATGCTGGTAGAAAAGAAACATAAAGATTAAAATATTTTGTTTTTCTTTTTGTGCCTTTTATCATGATTCACTATTTAGGCAGTGACAGTTGTTTTTTCTAAAATGTGAAGTACTATGAAATCTAAAGTGGAAAAGTATCTTATAACTCGTTAAAGCATAAGCATGCAATGAAGACTTCCAGATCAAATTTATTCCTTAGCAAGCTAGTTCTGAAGGAATAAAGAGCACAGTCCCAGCCAACCATCTTTTAATACAAGGTAATATAAAAATATAACTTATTTAGCAGCTACAAACACTCTCATGTTTCACATAATTTGCTAAGACTGAAAATTCAACCAAATTTTTGAAATTGTTGAAAATATCCCAGTTACAGGAGGTTCTTGTTTGCCTCCAAGGTGGGAGTCATGATTCTTTTCTCTTACACAAATTTAGACAACTGTGTTCTCTCTTCAGCCTCCCGGCCATCTGTAGAGATGAGGAGGTGTATACAGATGTGGGCTCAGAGCAGAACAAGCTCCTTCTCCAAGCTCATATTTTTGGCAGTCACCAATTTCACCCTCACCCACCAGAAGCAAAGAAGTTATCAGCTTTGTCTCCCCCCCACCTTCCCAGCATTTGCCTTTCTAGAACACTTGTCACTGTATTTACCAGAGTACATTTATTACTGGTTTTAAAATAACAGTTTTTGTAACAGAGGGGAACATTTCAGGTCTTTATCGAGGAACTTCAGACGCGAAGAAATGAAATTGTGCAGTAAATCAGTGGCAGGACCTGAAAAGGGGCCAAACGCTCCCCTAATCCATACTTCCAGTTTAACCACCAGACCTTCCTCCCTGGATTGTGTTGCTCTGTGCCTAGTGCTGAAGAGTTTACTCACTGGGCTTTTTACCAGTTTCTAGTTTTAAAAGGAATGCTCACAATTACTCTGGGCTTGACTGTGACGCACAACGTCCCCGGTTACCATGCGTAAGAAACGCGACATTTCAGGCCTACAGAGGCCCACCGATGCACTCGCTCCTCTCTAAGGTCATCCAAATGGCATAGCTGATTACTTTGAAGAAACAAATTAAGTCTCTGTATGATTAAAGACTTGGACGGCATGAAGGGGTAACCAAAGAAGCCCTAATCTATTTGTTAAGTCCAATTATCTAGACATCAAATCAAGAGATCATGGAGCATTAGGATGTTGAATAGCTGGTTACTAAACGCTTTTAGGTCTCTGAAAATATGACAATCACTAAGAACCTATGACATGGAAAGGGTGTTCTTGAAAGCAGAGGTGGGGAGAAACCCGTTCTTGGGCATTTATGTTTCCCTCTCATCTTCCGTAGAGCTAAACTGGCTATCAGAGTAAGGGGAAAGAGATTAGGATGGGAAGTGGAAGAGGAGTACAAATCCAAATGTTCTCAGTCTCTGTACCATGTGCATTTACAAAATAATTCCAGCAGATATCTGAGATTACATCTGAGATCTCATTTCTCAGTCTAGCAATGTCGCCAGCCTTTCTGAGGCAAGTAAGACGAGTCCAAGCTCCCTCACTTCAGTTAGAGTCCAGCCAGCAGCTCCAATAGGTTCTCAGGCAGGATTTCAGTCTAGTTTACTTAAGAAAAGAAAAAAAAACCTCCAGTTCTCACTGCACTTATTGTTCAGGAAAGGAATTGCAGAAGCCAAGAACTGAGGCCGTACAGATTTTTCTTTATCTTTTTTCAGGGTGAGGAGTTACATAACTAACACTCATCTAAAGCAGTGCTAAATTACATTAACGGAAGACCCCACCTAGGCACACCTTTTTTTTTTTTCTCCTTTATATATAGTGACATAAAAGTCAGCCAGTCAGGTTTCTAGAATCCATCTCCATGGTAAATACAACCCAACCTGAAATTTCTCTTCCTAATCTTCTGTAAAGCCAGTCCAAGCTTGGCTCTGGGCTGCACAACTACCACAACATATGGTATTACGGGGCTAAACCCAGATTTTGATGGGTACCTTCCAGTTCTCAGTTTTCTCTACAAGCACTTTATAGACTTCTATATTGTTCTTTACGGATTCCTCACAACCCTTCCTTTCAGCTGTCTTACACGGAGCTCATGCTCTCGACTCGTCCCATCATACCCAGCTCTCCAGTGACTGCACATATTTGCCGGTACTTCACTCCCTGGAGACACATGCTGTACACCTACAGCTCCCCCTCCTCTTCCAGGGTCATTTCTGTTAAAGCAAATATCCAAGAATTGCCAAATTACACACACAGAAACCAAGTACTAATCCCGCAGAGGGTCGGTCAGAGAGCAAACTACAGCACCCCATAACCAGAGAAAAGGAGCCGGTTTCCACATGCAAAGAGCTGTCCCTTCAGCACAGAAATATTACGAAACAGGAATAAATGACTATTTTTTCTTCTTATCTTCATACTGGAAAAATCGGTGTCTTCGCTCGCTCCAGCATCAGTTACACACCTCCCAGAACAGCAGGCAGCTGCTCAGAGCAGAGCTGGAAAAACCAGCCGCGCAGGTTGTGCCGACACACAGCTGCAGAAGCCCCATCCCGCCCGCGCTTCCCACCAGCCCCTTGCCATGCCCGGGCCGGGTGATCACCACCACAGAAACAGTCGTTCTTTAAATGCAACTCCAAAATTGATTAAATGTTAACACTTTAATCGGCACTCCCAGATCCACTGATAACACGGTTAACTAAAACACCCGCAACCCAACCCCGTCCATCTTATCTCCGTGAGGTTACACCGTTGCACCCCTTACGATCACGCTACATGCTGTAACAGAAACAGTCCAGCTTTGCTCCTGACGGCTGGCTCCCATGGGACAGAACTCAAATACCTTTTTTTTTTTTTTTAATTCTTCCTAATACAAGCTGTAATCTGTTTTTTCAAATGGGCTGAGCTGTACTACCTTAACTGTAGGCTTTCACTCAGTCTCCAGGTGATCTGTTTAGCACAACCATTCAAGGTCTTGCTAAGCAGGCTGTAAAAAGACCATTTCAGTAAAGTACCTTCTTTATTCCAGTATATACCAGCTAGCAATTTCAAGGTCATCACCTATTTCAACAATCACAACTAAATTCAGTGGGGTGCAGCGTGCCGGCTTGTTTCCTTGCTGAATGTTATACATTCTTTCTAAAGAGCAAATACGAGGACATTCAAGAGAGGTATCACATTTATGGAAAGGGTTAAAGAGGCTCATGGCAACAATGCTTTGGCTGCTACACCATAACAAACAGAGCCACCCAATGCCCTGCAACAAGCACTGAAATTTCTTATGCCTCCTCTAAGATTAACCATGACTTAACATAAGCAACTGTTACAGGACCCACCCCCTTTAAAATACAGAATAAAAAAGGTATATCAGTGTCAGCAGCACTGGCACCAGGATAAACCATTTTGTGGCAAAACCTCCCTGGAGGAAATCAGCTGTGTTGTGTGCTCAAGAGGCCCCTGCTCGCCAGGCTCCTCAGCCCAAACAGGGACTGTTTTGCACAGCTCGTGTCTAGAAACACGCAATACTTGTTCCCAGAGCTTGTGCCTCTGGGCTTGGCGCACACCTGTGCGTTCACGCTTTTCCAGGAAGGCAGGCACTGCCAGCTAAGAACCAGCGTGAGGGGAAGATTTTCTTCAGGGTCACAATCAACTCCACCTAAAGCTTGGGAGAAACATCTCCACATGTAACACCATACTCGTGTCTCGGAGAATACTAAGGACACTTTAGGGACCAGTACGTAAAACACTACACTAACACTCAAATTTGCTGTACTACATGTCAAACAAGGAATGCATTTCATGAAAGCGTCTCCCCCTCAAGAATCAAAGGCAACAGAGAAGTAAAGGCCTCTAAAATGAGCTTGCCTCTTCTGCTGCTGCTATGGGGCGATTTCCAAGAGGCAACATCAGGTTCTCACCATCGAGTCCCTTTACTGCCAAGCCAAATGCCGACTTCTGCTTCAATCATTGTTTCCCTTCTTCAGCACTAACTAAAAGTTTAAGGTCTAAAACCCCAACTGATTATGGTTTCTAAGATTTCTCCAAGTTCTGTGACATCCCACTAGTAACAGCGTTCTTCCCAACCACATACTCAAGCACTCAATTTTTCAATAAAGTCAATTTAAAGTAAAGGCACAAAAAGAACAAGATGCAGCAAAATTTAATTTACTGTGATAACCAGACACACCCCAATTTGATTTTATTTTTAAGCACACAATTAGGGGCAATTTCATTCCCCTGTGTTGATATTACATGAAAGAGAAACATTACTGTAATAAGAGCTTGTACTATTGGTAGACAAACCTTACGACAGATAAATGAGAGCCTAGTAAAAGAGCGTGTAATTTACATTTTGTTATGTCAATCACAAGTAGCATCTTGAGGCACTTAAATAGTATGCCAAACCACAACAAAAGGGAACTAATTTAAATCAACCCATGCGGCAGGATCACTGAGTTCCCCTAAAATGAGTTAGCAAGTGGATTTCATAGGATTATGCCTCTTCAACGTCCATTTACACCTCTAATTTACCAGCAAGTTATGAAAATATTTTACTAAAGAGTTACAGAGTTTTGCATAGTTATAGAAAAATCAATGAAGTAGAACAACAAGGCCATGGGTTTTAATAATCCACCACCTTTACTGCTCGAGAACCCAACCAGCAAACATGCAGGTGGCCCCGTAACACAGCCGCGTGGAAAATCCACCCATCGGATTAGTCTGAGTTCTTGGGTTCAGCCAGCAGAGAAGGAGCGACAGAGCAGCCCAGAACCGTGCTTTACATACCTTTCAGTAACAGCAGAACAAATGACATACCCCGAATTGTTCCTTACGTTTCTTCTATAACCAGCACCTTGTCTACATTCCTGTATCGCACAGGAAATTAACAGAAAGGTCAGTATACACATCGCAGAGTGAAAGTATGAACACAAGGAAACAGACCGTGGCGTAGGGTCCAAGAGTTCTCTCAGTCCTCTTCCATCCGTGATGTTTAGAGGAAGGGGACCAGAAACATAGGGTAATTCAGCTACAAAATAAAGTCCAAAAACCCAGAGTGCAAGAAGTTTATCTTAACTGACTCGTATCATTTGTAAGAATTTCTGTAAATGCATTTTCTTAAAGGAACACGAATTAAGGTTTTCAGAAAAGTTAAACAGAAACACTATCCCTCTGTGCCACTGTCTATGTTTTCCATCATCCCTGCTCAGTGGAAGACCCGCACATAAGAAGGAAAATCTACACAAGTGCCAAGAAATGCAGACGTATCACTGAGAAAATACCGTCTCTGGTCTTGTAGTTTGTATTAATCATGGCTTTAATAAAAATACAAACAAATATTTTCAGGTAGGATGGCTTAAACTTCTGTTTCCTTAAATATGAAGTTTCTGTTTGTCAAATCATGCTGCAAGTACAACAAACTTAGTCAAACTATGATTTCTACAGAAATGTTTGAGTTGCATTTTTCTGCTATTTAAATCCGTAACTGTAATTTTCATGTTGCTTTAAACAGGAATTTTCCCTTTAATTTAATCATTGCAACACATACAGCAGTAAAGTAACCTTTCCTTGCCAATACTGCTCGGTTTATAGCAAATCCAGGACACTGCATCAGCCAAGCGCTCCTCATGTGCGTGTTGTTAGAAGAGAAAAGCCCTCCCTCCCCCAACCTCCATGCAAAGTAAGTTCAGAAACCAAAACCCTAGGCTGGAGTGCTCAGTTGGCATGATCAGACTTAATACGAACCCCAGCTCACCCAGAGCCGAGCGAGCCCGGCGAGGTGCAGCCTGAACCCCTGCTCTCACTCGCCTGGCATCGCCCTCAGATCACCAACACGCTCCCGGGTACCTTCCCTCGGCTGCCGCAAGTACTCCCCCTCACTTGGCCCAGTCTATAGAAAATACACACGCTGCCACCTTTTTACTGTTTTACATTTACACTTAGACACATTGGCTGCTTCTAGGTGTGCCTGCATCACCACAACCAAGGGCAAGGCTCTGCAAACCTCGATGTTTTAACAGATGCTTCTCCAAGCACGTGCACTGTGCCTTTTCACACACTCAAGATCTTGTTAACTGGCCAGGGCATTTCCCTCTCCTCCCTTTCCAGCCACGAACCTGCTCTTCAAAGAGCTCTGTTTACATGGCAAGTTACAAAGTTCAGCTGCTTCCAAAACAACGTGGAAAAAGCGTGGCGTTTATCATTCTACAGTGAGGTTTTTCACAACATGAAGTAGCTTCCTAGACTACTGGGGTATCTCCGTCCACCCACAGGCCTTTGAGGAACATTCACTGATGGGCTTCAGAAGAAGAGAGCTCTGCAACCTTAAGCATCATGTTACTGAACGAACACTTGTGGAAAAAACTGCTTACAAGTCAGAAAGAAGGGTCTTTGAAATCTGCGTATCCGGAGTTTAAACTGCCTCTCTAATGCTTAGGCACAGCATGTCTTTTGCCATCTTCTGTTATATCTTTCTGTTTGCTTCCGAGCCTTTGGTATGAAATCAGTTGTGTCTGAAATCTCTTCTTCTAGGACAAACCACGAGGCTGGAGTCGGTCACTTCTTCAGCAACATTCGTACCAGTTATCACCTGGGGCTCCCCCCAAACCCCAACACACACGTATTTCAAGATAGAATCTTCCTCCACTTCCCCAAGAAATTAAATCCTAGATTTCTGCCTTGCCTGTCAACCACCTGGAGCAAGAACTGGCGGCACCTTTGTGGAGAGATGACAATATTGTCAACAGTTCAATAATAACGATTAGTTTGGATGAACAACCAATGCAAATAAAATCCCTTTATTAAAAGAGGAATAAGAAAAACAGCAAGACTAAAAACTAAAACTAAAGATTCTACTAGAAATGCCAGAGCAGCACGAGACTTGAACTGTCAATGACAAGATTCTGAGAAACAGAAAAACCGAAAACATGAAAACCTTACTATTGGCAATCCTTACCCACTCATTTCCCCATCGCTCCCTTCGTTCTACACCAACATGAAGCAGAGGAAAATGACTGGAAAGTTATGGAGAGAAGAAAGTGACACATGCCAAAAACTTCCAGAGGCAAGTCCAACCTCCTAAAAATGACCAGGAATTTAGTAGAAGCTACAGCCAGCCGCAGTCTGCCGACATGGATTTCTTCTTCCTCTCTATGCTGGAAGGAAATAACTACAACTCAGCTTTCACAAATTTTTTATGGCCCATCTAAGAGGTGGACTATTTAAACTCTTGGAAAACACTCTTGCTTTCCAGAAATGAGCGACACCCTTGTGCAAATAAAGGAATACAGCAACACAACCCCTACAGAGACGCCGTCAGGCCTTCCCCCCTTCCCATTCCCAAAGTTTTGTTCTTAAGGCCTCCCCTCCGAGCCCGGCCAGCACTGCTCCATCCTTCTTCCTTCCTTCCTGCAACCACGAGGCCCTCTCCGCCTCCACAGTTGCTTCCTTTGGGTCTCTCAAAAATGGTTAGCACATCTTTAAAAATAAAAGACCACCAAGTTTTGCAAACAGCCCTTCCTTCTCCATTCCTTCCAAGGATGTTAAACTACTCTGCATGAATGAAGGAAATTATTTTAATTTTCTGTCTTTACCCTAGAAGGTCAGGTTTCAAATGCTCACTAGAACACACAGCTATTTTAATTTAAGTTAAGCAGCTCAGCTATTTTAATTTAAGTTAAAATTGTGCAAACGTTTTTTGGAACTGGGGATTTGAAACACATTGTGTTCCTGACAACAATGGCCACGTACGTCTTCTACTCCAACTACACTTAGAATTTCTAAGTTTTCAGGACTAAGTATGTTAAATTGTTTTTAAAAATGTTAACAAACTACAGTACATAGCTAAAGAAAAGACATAATTCAGACATACCCAGGACACCCCATTTTATAAATTTTTGGTACTGCCGAATTCTGTGCCCGAGCTATTTGGAACGCGCGCTCTCTGGAGCGGGACATGTTCTTCTCGCTTTCTGTAAATCACACGGCACCATTTGCAGAGCCACGTAAATAAATAATAAGACATTTAGCTAGATAATGCATATTTCTATTTTGATTCGAAACCAGAATTTCGCTCTACTCGGTAGCCGCCGTGTGACTCCCCAGTCATCCCTCTTAAGTCCTCACTTCCAGGAAAACCGGTGGGTTGATGATTAACAAAATCCGGCGCAAGGCGAAGCCACAACGAGAGGGGAAAAGAAAAACAAAACCGCGAAGCAGACCCCGACGACGTTTCCCTCGGAAGCAGGAAGCCTGTGCAGGTACCGAGCGACGCGCTCGCCCGGGCTCGGCGGGCTCCTCCGCGGGGTCGGAGGAGCGGACACGGCGCTGCAGCCCCCGGGCTCCGGAAAACTTTTCGGGGTGAAGCCGCGGCCCCCGCGCAGCCCGCCCGCTCCGCCCCCCCGCCCCGCACCTGGCCGCGGGGGGGCCACGGCCGCCCTTCAGGGACGGGACCACCGCGCACAGCGGGCGAGTTCCGCCCCGCTCCTGCCGGGCTCCGGCTCGCCCGCCCTCCGGCGCCTTGCGCGCCCGCGGACAGGTACGCGCCGCGCAGCCCGTGGAAGGGCGGGCGCGCAGCGCGGCGCCGAGCCCCCTCCTCCCCGCCCCCGCCCGCGGGCTGGCGGCCCCTCAGGGCGTTCAGGACCCCCCCCCTCCAACGGCTCCAACGGCCGCCGCGCCCCCCCGCGCGCACAGCAGCGCCCCCCCCTCCCCGCACCGCCTCCCATCCCCCCGCGCCGCCCCCCGCGCCGTGTCCTGCCCTTGCCTCCTGCCCGCAGTGCCCGGTGCAGTGGGAGGAGCGGTGCCCGGCGTCCGCCTCCCCTCAGGGGCGCGCAGGGAAGGGCTGTCCGCCGCCCCGAGCCCTCCCCCGCCGCTCGCCCGCCTCACCCCGCTCGCCGCCGGCCCCGCCGCAGCCCCCCCGGGCCCCGTCCCGGCTCCGCGGCCCCGTCCGGCTCCTCCGGCTCCGCAGCGGCGAGCGGGGCTCCGGCACGTGACAGCGCCCGGCGCCCCCATAGGCTGGGGCTGCCGGGCAACGTGAGCCCGCCCCCTCCCTGCACCTGAGAGGGAGCCTTACGCCAATTGCGTAGGGGGGGATGCCGGGCCGCCGCGCCAATTCCGTAGCGGCGCGGAACCAGCCTTTTCCTCCCTCCTCGCGGTAGGCCAGCGCAGCCTTACGGAATTGACGTAAAGCTTCTCGGCTTGGCCCGTCCGGTTCCCTACCTGGGGCCGCTACTCCCTGCGTAAACTGCGTAATCCCACCCGCCTCCCGGGGAGCGGGTTCCCTGCGGTTCGGAGAGCTCCTGCAGCTGCGCGGGGTAGGAGCGGCCAAGCCTGCACCTAGGAACGTCACTTACGTAAAGCCCCTCAAAGAGGTTAGTGTTCCTTACGAATTCTCCGTAATGTCGTCAACGCGGCCGCTGCACCTGAGAGGGTTCCCGTTGCGCAAATGCCGTAGGTGCTAGCGTGCCGGGCGCAGAGTGCGTAAGCGGCGCGGGAGGGTCCTCCCCATCGCCGGCCGCGGGGCGGCCGGGCCCGCCGGCGGGGCGGAGGCAGGTGTGTGCGTGCGGGGAGGGTCCTCCCTGCCCCATCTCCGCTCCGGGCGGGGGAGGAGCTGCCGCCCCCGGGCGCCGGGCCACCTCGGCGTGTGGTTTCACTGTCACTCGGCCCCGCTCGCAGCGGCCCAGGGCCGTGCGTGCAAATGGTCCCCGCGGGCAGCGGCGGCTGAGGGCGCAGGGAGGGGCTCCGCTGGCGGGCGCGGCCGGGGCCTGGCCGCTGGGCCCGGGATGGGGCACGGCTGAGAGGAGCGGGCGAAGGCCGGAGTGAGGTGTGAGGCAGGGCCCTGGCACTCCTTCCCCGGGCAGCGCACCTCCTTGGTGGGCTTTATATCCCGCTGCACAGTCCAAAGCAGTGCACAAAGAGAGCAGCTTCCTCAACGGAGCTGTGTTTCCACGTGAGTAGTTGTTCTCCGTGTGGAATCCTCAGTGGTTGTCGGAGGACGTTAAGGCAGCTTTGTGGTGCGTTTAGGCAGGTCAGGCTTCACAAGGAATACAGTGTTCAGACCTCTCCGTCTTTCTCTTCTAGAAATCAAGACAAATGGGCCCAAGTTAGCTTTCAGCTGCCCTGCGATCATTCTTCCTGATCCCGGCCACCCGACTGTTCTAGAGCAGATGGGCGCTACGGTGAAGTTAGAGACCTCGAGTACTGTTGTTCATCAGACTCTTCGGAGAAGTGCTAGCATGCCAAAACCTTTAGGTACGAGCAGGGAGGGTTGAGTCTGGTGGTTTTTTCCTTTGGATGTGCATTCCATAGAACCTTTATGGTTTTCCTTCAACATTCAAATGGCCGACATCTTTACACAAGTGCTTCAAAATTTCTGACAGGTTTTCTAGATTAAGAGCCTTTTCAAACCGAGCTTTCAGCATAAAAGTCCATGGCAATCATATATAATGTAACTTTTTACACTTTTCAGAACTAATTTTATATAGGCTGTAAAGATGAAAGATGGTTGACTGGGGAGCTGTATGCCAAAATAATCAGTACACAACATGCTGTGCTGAAGCGGCCTATGAGGGAGCTTTGGCAAAAGGCAGTAGGATCAGGAGATTTGCAGTGCTGAAGTGAAACAGTAACTTTCATTCAAAAGAGCAATTTGCAGCATTAGAGTGTAAGTGGAAAACACGTGTGCGTGACTAACTTTACATGTAGTGAGAGGTCCAGCTTGTTCAGATTAAACTTGCATTATGTATACTTCTCTGCAAGCCTGTGGCTAAAGCGTCTATTTCTGAACAGTCAGACATACCTCTACTTTTGTAACAAACTTGTATCTCATGATGTTTAAGGCTTGAAAGGAGAAACAAATCTGAGGAACCTCAATGACTGCTTTCAAGTCTACAATCAAGAGGTTTCAAAGCAATGAATGAGTTTAGCTAAATGTCCTGTGTGGCCTTAAAATATTAGTGTAGGCCTTGAGAAGGGACGAGAGGATAGCAGCTAGAAGATCAAGGACTGGTCCAAGGACTTAATATGAGAACACTTTTATTTGAAATTGATTGCAGCGAACAGAGGCACAGTACAAAGATAGCCCAGATGAAGGCTGATGGAGGAGATAGTGGAATGGGAAGGGGCAGCTGTGAAAATGTGGTGGCTGTGCAGTGAAGCTGGAAGTGTAGTAAGGACAGAAAAATCTGCAAGAGATGGCATCTCAGATAGTGAAACTATTGCAGGGGCAGAAGAAAGATATTTTCAGTTGTGGTCTGAGTGAAATCTTTAATTTTTCTGTTGAGTTCTCCCTTGGGCTAATGATTTGCCAAGGGCAAAAACACAGAGGAAAGGGGATTGATGGATTAATTTAGAGTACAGGGGATTGGAAGAGCTTTGGCACTGCAGTACAAGGATATAAATTTAACAAGGAAAAGAACATCTGAGGTTTGGAGAAAAAGTTAGTATCGGTCTTTAGGCATCATGGAATAAAAAGGAAGAAAATTGAATTTATAGCTGTAAGTATACTCAGTAAGAGATGGAGACTTGAACCCAGTGCCAAAAAGCACTTGAACAAAGTACCAAAAGCAATCTGGAATTAGAGTTATCTTGATGAAAGCTAAAGTAATTATCAGTAATTATGCTCTTTCTTGGGACAAAATACTGACATAGAAAGATATTTTATTAAAAAAAAACCCACTATAACTATGATGGAAATAATGTACGTTTTCTGCTGATCTTTCCACAGAAATATTTAAGTCATTGTCATGTGTTCTTGAATGTTACCAGCATCCCCTAAACAACTGAGGGAATCACAAAGGCTGTAGAAGTGCAGAGACTAAGTTAGGTGAAGCGCTTTGCCGGAGGTCACGCACACAACAAGTAGCGTAGTCTGGATTAGAATTCCAAGCCTTATGCTCGTTCCAGTAGGCTGTCCTCACAGTGCTGAGCAGAAGCAAATCTGAAGGGTGTTATGGTATTTGAAAATACAAAGTATATGTCATGGGTGTGAAACTTGGATTTGATTTGATTTGATTTGATTTGATTTATTTTATTCTGAAAGAGGTTGATGATCTAAATGGTTCTGGGAAATCTAAAATTTCTAGGAAAAGTGAGTGTGGAAAGGGAACTCATTGTTAACTTCTGAGTACTGCATAATGGCTTATCCTGCCTCTGTGTTTCTCCCGCCTGGCCAGAGTAGGTTAGGATGGTCTGATTTTAAGTACTGGTGTGGGTTTTGTGCTGTAACAAGTGTATATAATGGAATAAAACCAATCATGAGAACAGTTTACAGATCTGAGATGTTAATGCAGAGAACAGTCATGGTGACGGAAATCTTCTAAGACTATTTTTCACTGATGTTTACTGACACAATAAATGTATGTTCTGGTTTTGTAGAATTAGTTTGTGAAAAACTAGCTAGTATATATGACCAGTGTGTGAAAACAGTTTCCCTGACGACTAAAGAGCCCCAGAAAGCCAGAGGGACCCTTTACAAAAAGTTGTTCATAGCTACTGGTTTTAAGCTTGGAGTGAACCAGGCACAGAAATCTGCAGTCGGGCACCCGCGGGACGGTGTACGTGGATGATCTGGCGTCGGCTACAAGTGCTGCATTAAGAACTAAATGGCTATTGGCTGTAGGAAAGGGAAAAATCCTAAGTGAGCATGGATGAAATGTAACCCACCATATTTCAAGTGTTTGGTATTGTTTACAGACAAATGGGAATGTTCACGTAGTGCCTAAGGGAAGAGGTATTTTTCTCTTGTTAGAACTCGGAAAATAAATCTCTGAGACTTGCCATTGTCCAGTGACCCACTTCTTTACAGGTTTCAAATTCTGCCTTGAGACATGAACTAAAGTTAATGGGATCTGTGCAAAGATATCCAAGCACAGACTTTGAATTGCAAAAAAAGAAGACCTCTGTACAAGGCATGTTTTTTAAAAGTCTTCATAGATAAAGCTATCTTTACATGTGAAATTAGTCTCATAGCTTCACAAGAGCTTAAAAATAACAAAAAAAAATGGAGAATTTGAAAAGGAACTTGTGTGACTTTACGTTTTGTTAATCTATAAAACCAAATAATTACATGTGCTTAACTTGAATTTTGGTGGCACTATCACACATTTCCTGTGGCTGTTCGCATGCTTTGAAGTTTGGCAGTGTTTGAGTACCTTCCACGCAGGAGGCTTGGATTTAGAAAGGTGATAAGCTAAGAAGATGATTTGCAAATGTGTTTTGAAGAAAATCTTGGAGTTTGAAAAAGTAACTCGTCTTTAATGATGAGAATGAAGTTGGAAACAATTCCATACAACATGAAGCAGTGTCCAGAGCCACTCTTCTTGTTTTTGCTTGTGTGGAGAGAAGTAATGAGAAAAGAAGGGAAGTGGAATGCCAAAGGATGCAGAAAACAAAGTAGAAAGTCGTGATGTCATCGGGCTGCTACAGAAAAAAACTCATCAAGAGAGCAGAAGGCAAAAGTTAAAGGCGTAAAGAAGCATTAAAGTGTATTTTGAGTGGATTAAAGCTGCATTCAGAAAGGGTAAACACTATTTTTTAAAAAATCCCCTCTCTTTCCAGGGCAACTGTGTGAGTATTAAAACCCAGAATCAATAAAAATATTTCTGCAAATCTGCATTAAAATCAAAGGCTAAATATCAGAATAGCCAATTGCTAGGAGTGGTCGTGGGGTGCAGGAAGGGAAATCAACAGTGAAAACTTGTCAGATTTTAATGGAATCTGTTTCTCTGCAGGATGTGGGCAGAAAATTCACAGTGGAGGGGAAAGAAACGTGATGCGATATCAGTACTAGAATAGTCTGTGCTGGGGCAGATAAGCGTTGCTTGTGGTAGGTGTAACTGTGTGTGGGTATCGATCTTCTGAAAGCACATCCAAGGCTTAACCAAGCAACTGTCCTTGCACGCGGTTTGTGCTGGGACTGGCGTGACTTAAGCTGGGATTCTCACCGCATCGCTGGAGTGCGGCACTGCTGAGTTTTACCTTAACATGGGCTCTGTGTCTGTTTCCTGGTGAGAGCCCTGCAAAAGTTGATTAACTGAGTTCATGTTTGACAGTTCCCAAATGCCATCTCGCTGTTCCTCGAGCATCCCACGTTGTTTCTTGGTGTCAGAATTTACCTTGTTTTGTGTGTACGTGATCCTAGCTTTTATTGTTTTGTTTCATTCCATTCTGCCTTCATTTTTGTTTGGCCCATAGCTACTAGATGGTTAATCTGTGGCATGCTGCAGCAAAGAGTTTTATTCTGAAAAATGCTTACAAGGTCTGTATTCATTTTTTTAGAAAGTATATCTCTGGCATAAAAGGGAGAGAATCAAGCAGATGACTATCCAGTGTAGAGAGTACTTTAAAATCTAGAATCTGTGCTGCAAAGCAAAAGATGACAAGGATAAATCTGGCAGTTCTTTGTGTACCTAACTCATTACTAAGAGTTTTACAGAGTACTTGCTAGTATCTGGTGCAATCCTGGTGATAGTTGTTTGACTCCAGACTGGAGCAAAGGAGATAAAAATGGTACTGGAGAAAAATTAGACACTGAAAGAGGAGGAATTACACCATGAGATGTACCACAGTGCTCCTCAAGGCCCAGAGCAGGCTCTGTGGGGTAACAGTTCAGAGATCTTTTTAGTGATAGGGATGAGGATCGGCTTGAAAAGCAAGCAAAACTGGAACCAAGTAAGTGGGAAATACTTTCAGGCTATGACTAATGCAATTATTAGAGAGGCTACTGCGTGCGCTGTGGTGGATTTAGCTTCAAATAAGAACAGAATTTATGCCGTACGTGATTGATTCCAGGTTGGGTTACAATTTAGAAGTGCAATTAGTGAGTCATTTGCTACTTTATATCAATTATTAAAAACAACAAAGGTCTAGGTTAAAAAAAAAAAAAAAGAGTATGTATCTCAATATGTGCTGCTCTACTTGCTAATAGTCTGATTGCACGTTTTTTTCATGTGTGTTAGCTTTGCTGAGGGTTGAGGTACAGTGTTCCTTGTGGTAGGAAGGGAACTGCTGCACGCTGCATTGCCGTCCCTTCGGTGTGACCCTGTCACCTCATCCCTGACTTTGTCTGGCCAGAGCCAGCCCAGGTGAAGTTGTCTACAGCGCACCTGCAAATCGGCAGCTTCCTGAACCGTTTGGAAACAGGAGGGCTTTAATCTTATTTTGTAGGTGCTTTAGGGCACGGTGCAGCACGGCTCGCCTCAGCCACCCGAACATCTGAACTGTTTGGCAGACTGGGCTGTCTTCAGCCTGCGGGTTGTGTTCTCATCGCCGTCGGGTGACTGCTGAGTGTACAATTGAATGTGTGATTTGCCTCTGGTGGCCGTGGCAGAGCTCATGGCGGTAAGCAGGCTTCTTGAAAATGTGAGTGTGCCTGTGCAGGCGTATTTTCTGCTGAGATTGTTTCATTGTGATGTGTGTCCCAGGAGTGTTTCCTGAGAAATGAAGACTTTATAGTTAATTTAATGTTTGTTTTTTTCAAAATCTGGATGGCATTGCCCAAATGGAAAGAGAACGAACTCTTTCAAAGGACTGCGGTCATATTGCTTATCACTGACAGGGTATGTGACCACTCATGTCCATGGTAAGAGGAAAAAAAAGTTATTTTAATTCCTGTCTCAAAGTGTTTCTGCAGGTTGGTGCAATCTAACAAACTGTTGATGGTACAATGTCAGTCCCTACAGAAGGGGAAGTGAGATGAAGCCGTAGTTACTGACCTCACACCCTCTGACATCACTAATACAACAAGTGCGGACCCCGGGGAAACCAGAGAGAGCAGACCACGGGAGGTGACCAGGCTCACGGGCTTCTCAAGGTGGTGTCTCCTGTTGCTGCTTTCAGAGACACGATACCAGGCTGCGCAGGAGCCTTGAGCTGGCCCAGTAGAGCATTTCTCATGCAGTAGGAAGGCCTGGAAACAAATAATATTGCCAGCCTTCAATGACCATTTAATTAAAACTTCTAGGACAGATGGAGCCCTAAATGAACATCTGAAACCTCCTGATACTTAACATCTCTCCTTTGGGAAGGGGAGTGTTGACGTATGACCTGGCCTTTAACATTTTTATTTTCTTGTGAATGGAAGTGCTTTTACCTCTTGTGCACGTGGCAATGAGGGGCGGCAGCTGGTCACAGGGCATCTCTGCTGCATGGTCTGTGCAAGGAGAGGCGGCAGAACGAGGGTTCTTCTGTCATGTGGTAGCTGAGCACGCGGGGTTGGCAGTGTCGTAAGCAGCGTGTTTCTCGTTGCAATTTGATGGCGTAAAGTTCCAAAGATTGTCCATCAATCCGCAATTGTCCTCCCTAGAGAAGCCTGAACTGCATGAACAGACATCCAAAGTAGGACTGATCTTCACGGAGGTGTCCACAGTTTTCAGTCTTTATAACACACACTTGAGATTTGCTCGTGTGGTCGCTTAGCCCTCACAGTGGTTGTCGCTGGTGTGATTGCGTGTTACTGGGATTGTAGGGATGATGAACCGATCTGGAAATCAGCCGGTTTTTGCATTGTGTGGGTAGGGTGTGCTGCATGTTTATCTCCTATCAATAGGAGATACGTGTTTTCACATATATCAGTGCAAGCAGATAAATATTTGGGGAATATTTATGTCCTGTCTAGAAAACCGATGATGGAGTTGTAAAGGTTATTGTTTTAGGGAAGAGTGTGATCGGGCCGGATAAGGGAACACAGGAGTTTAGTGCAGGTCCTCACATAGATATATTAGGGTTTTTTTTTCCTTTTTCTTTGAAGTTTAGGATTGAAAACCTGCCATCATTCCAAAGCAGAAACAACTTGGGTGGCCTTTTATCACTAATGGGCAGAGTGACGAGGCAGGACTGTGACTGCACTGAAGGAGGCTCTGTCATACCAGAGGTTTTCCAGGTCACGATTAAAAGCAAAATATCTCTCATCACACGGGCCTTTGTACTGCACCCATATTTTCTAAATGCTTTTGGCTTATTTTTAATGTTTATGCTGCTATCAAAAATAAACCCAGCTTCCATCTCTGCGGGTGTTGTATTTAACATCAACAGTGAATAGGCTTTTTCATTCCTAAATGCTAATTTTCTTTCTGTTTTCAATCTGTTTCTGGTACAAAAAGTTTTTGTTTTCAGTGGTGGGGTTTTTTTTTCTCTTTGGTTTTTTAGCTGCGTGCTGTCTCCTGTATTTTTTTTTTTCATGGAAGCAATAGCTGAGTGTCTATGGATGACCCTGAAGCCTAGAACTTGAATCAGAGTTTGTCTGAGTGCGGCTGGCAGTACGGTCATAATAATTTTTAAAAAGCTTTACCAAGATTCGTTTTCATCTATAGAAAGTGGAGAACTCTTAGGAATAACAGTAATTGTTAAATAGAAATAAAATGCTTTGAACTGTGGTCAGAAATCTGGTCTAAAAATCTTGCTATAATGAGAATTTTAGTTATAATAAAGTCATTTCATAACTTCATTAAGAATTTTGTGAGACTACAGACAGAATTCAATGGCATTTAGGAAATGTTCACAAGCTGTACCCTTGGGATAAAATACTGACCTTGTTGAAGCTGCTGTGAGTGTTTCCTGAAGGTACTGGTACCAAACCCAGTATTGTAACATGGGATCAGAGCAGTTTGTAATTCTGTGTCTGTTCGTCTCCAAGTAGCTGAAGTTCTCGAGCACAGAGATACGGCCTAAATGTGGACCACACTACATACCAGATATTATTTTTATCCTATTTTGCTTTCCTATTATAGATACTATTCAGCAATTCTGCCTTTTATGCTTTGGTGTGCAGCCTTTCTATCATTTAACTCAGCAAATAAATGTAAAAATCCTATTACATGCGAGTGTTCACAGAGCTATGACTTTTTATTTATCCCACTTGCTATTTGATGACCTAAATGATTTCAGCTCTTCTAATTACTTATTTAAGGACTATTGATCTCTCGGGTTTCTTCTGGGAGGCCTTACAGAATAGTATATCACACAAATAGCATTACGTTTGCCTGCAAATTAAGGCAAGCAGACGGGCTGTTGTAACGTTGTAGTAACCAAGCAGGTGACTTATTTTAAGCTAAGTTCTGTGTGAAATATTTATGTTCTGATTTAAATACTACAGAGCTGGAGTTCACGCAGTAGGAGGATACAGCTCTGTGTTGGGCAGCAGTTGAATCTTCCCAGTGGAAAGCCCTGTAACTACATCCTAAAGGCATTCAGCAGTCAGGGCTCTGCTAGGAGCCGCAGAGGTCTGAGTCACGGTCCTTGGCTTTCCGTTCCTGGAGAGCTAGGGTAGCACGGGAGAAAGATAGCAAGAAGGCTGTGAAATTCAGTATGTACACAAGTGTTGCAGTATTGAGAATTAACATGGGATCATCAACATTCATTGTGTTTCCTGATACCTTTTTCAGGATAGTATTTAAAATGCTCATATTTAAAATTGTTAAAATATTTTTCAAGGAGAGTTTCCCATGGGGCGCTTCGGTAGGAAGAGCACTAACGAACATTCGCAATTTATATGTTTGATGGTGTATACACAATACCATGGTGTATTTGTCGTAGATATCATTTAGTGTAAGGTTTCCTTGTGTGCAAAATTAAAGGGTTTTTTTTTCTTAATTATTGGAAAAATTCAAATGTGGAAGTCAAAAGAAAAAGGAGGTTTTCTTTTTTCCTTTCAATTCTGCTGCACTGTGCATCGTGCAGTTAGTAACCAACCTGCGTGCCAGCACTCCCACCGGATAACAATCTTCCAGGCTTACGCTGCTCGTACCCTGAAGCACAGCTGCTCTTCCCAAGGGACAGGCAGAATGCAGTCAGCGCTGCTTTCTGTTCTGCACTCACTAATTGATCTCTGGCTTGGTGACTTCCAACAAGGTCAGAGAATTTGCAGCTACAAAAACAGTGTTCTGGGGAGAATTTAAAGGGGAAGAGTAGAAGTATCTAGCATGGGATGTTTTATTTTTTTTTTAATTCATAAATATTTTTATTTGTCAGATCTTCAGTTTTACTTCTGCAGAAGTCTGAAACTTGGAAAGGACTGGTACCAGCATCTGTCCATCGTGGCCTGTTCCTTCAGCTTGTGAGTAATGCCCTATCCTGAAAATTGTTTTGCTCTCTCTTTGTAATTCTACTTCTGACTCTATTCTAACGGAGCATCAGCATTCTCATTATAGTTCAGATCCTGTAAAGGCAAAATGATTTCTAAGCAAGTGTAGTGTGATCTTCTCAAATTTCTTTCTTTGCAGAAGAGTTGTCACGCTGGCCTTGGAAGGCATCTCTGTGTGTTTTTTGCTAAATGGCTTGAAACCATATGCTGCTTTCTCAGAACTGATTCTCTGATTAATTCAGGCACTTTATTATTTGAAAAGTGATGGAAATTTGGAGTTAAAAAAACCCAACACCAAACAGACCTGAACTGTCATTCCCCAAATGCCACGGTCTGTGTTGCTCGTTAAACCCTGTGCAAGTAGGGCTCGCTGCCTTTGTCATTGTTGCAGTAATGCCCTTTTATAACGCTCTGAATGCTGGCGGCTGTGCTCAGCAGGTAGCGTTACAATGAGCATGGCCTCTGTTCCAGGGCCACATGCTGTCTGCTACGCTGTTTGAGTTGAGCCATTCTATGGATACTTACTTTTTTTTAAAGCTATGTAGCATGCTGCATGTGTCTAGTCAACAAAAACATGTGAGAACTGCAAGTAAAAAGATAGATTAGCAAAGTTTAAGTGCTTAAATACTTGAAAAGCAGAAGAGTCTGCAGGGTTTGAATCAAGGAAATGGTCCCAACGGCACGATTGCAAGACTGGAATACTGAGGGCAGAATTAACCTGTACTGCACTATAAGGCTTTCGTGAGTGATGTGGTAGAGAAAGGAAAAGGGGTTTGGTTGACCTGGTGAAGCTTGTGTGATCTAAAAAATAAAGGAATCTTACCAAAATTTTGTGACGATATAGATCTGTTATAGGAAGAAGCTGAAGCAACTGATACAGAAAGATTGACAGATGTCCAGATTTTCTGGATCTCTGGATGGATGCAGAGGTCAAAGCTGTTGTCCTCATTACTTTGGAGCCTGGATACTCTGATGCTAAAAGTAAAAATAGTTAAGAAACATTATAAAACATTTGCTTCCTATGAAATCCTGCATGCAAATTTTTATTCTTACCTGAACTTTTCCAAAAGAAGGATTTGCAGTAATTTGGCAAATTCCAGGTTTGTCATATTAAATTTCTGCATTCATATTTTTCTGAGCTTCGTGCCCAATAATGAAGCAAAAGAAAGGTGTGCTTTCCAACTAACTCTGCAGCACTTGTGGCCCCAGGTATGCAGTACACAATTCTAGAACTAGACACGTTTCAGGAACTAGAGGAGTACATGTATGGGATGGGAAACTCAAAGATAAATAGGTCTAGGTAAAGTAGAGGGGTACCAGTTGTGGTCAGTCCCCTCTCGTGCTGAAATCAGAGGCAAATGGAGATTTCTCAGCTCTAACGGCTGTGACTTGGGTATGGAGATATTAATGTAATGTAATATAATGAAATTATAATATTCCAAGTGACAGAGTTCTGAATTAGTGGAAATTTGGTAGATAGACTAATTCTCTTGAGAATTTGTAAATTATGTTAAGTAATCGCTTTCTCTCTTACACAGGTACTACCTGCTCTGATTATAACCCAGATTTGTTTCTTCATGTAAAGTTAGCAAATCTTCAGTAGCAGTAATAATTATTCTAGTTCCTGAAAGGTACCACTGCTGAAACATCTTGGTGAGTTTAAGCCTAGTCTCGGTGTTCATTTAGAGTGTCAGAAGTGGTCCATGATATTTGGATAAATGCATGCTTTGTAAATAGAACACTGCTATCTGATGAAGTGCAGCTGGTGCACATAGAGCCAGCTTGGCTAACCTGGTAAATTGGCAAGATTAATTTAAGTTAATTGAAGTTTTATGAAATGGTTTATACTAAGATGATCTTTAATTATGTCAGTGTTTCTAGATTAGAGCTTTCTTGTGTGGACAAAACAAACAGTTATTATTAGGTGAAATTATCATTAACAGGAGAGTTTGTGATATTTATTTCTGAGGTTAAATGCCTGTAGTTTGTAAACTCTGTCCTGAACTTCAACTTTGTTCAAAACTCTGTCTAAAGTTTGCTGACAGAAAAAAACAGTTGATAAAAGTTACTTGTCCTTAAAGAGCCTTTTTCCTAATCCTGCTTTACTAACTATTGCATAATTGAAAGCATTCTGGCTCGGAGTGTGTCAGCAGTGATACTCTGCAGTTTTGTGTGTAACTAACTCTGAATGGCATTATGGAGTTGGAGACTGGGGTAGAGAGGAGTAAAGACTGGGGATCAAGTTCGTAGGGAGCAGGAATAGTCCGTATGCCCAAGGTGAGGCATAAACTTAGCTCACAGTGTTCAGCTCAGTTCTTCAGTAAAAGCCCTGCAAATGTCAGTTCCCTTTATTTACAGATGAAAAGAATAGTTGTTACTGTATGTATTTATGAGGGTCACAGTGTCACAAAAGTTTTTAAAAGACTGTGAAACAAAAAGTGGAGAGCATAGATGCAGAAAGGGGAACATTATGTGAATTTGCATAGATCCTCTTGGCTCGACTTCAAAGATTTTTCTTGTGGCTACACCTTGCGTCTTGTTCCTGTGCTGGGGAAAGCTGCTGCAGTCGTGGGGGCCTCTCTCATGGGATGGGGGTTGTGGCCATAGAATCAGAGCTGCTGCAGCATCTTTAAGGAATAAAGTGTGCAACTTCCTCATAAGTGGAATGGTAAGCAGGGTCTCATGAAGCAGACGTTGGAAAGCGTCTGTAGAATATTGTTTATTCCCGGTGTGAACCAAATGGCAGTAAGTAACATATACTGTATTTATAGTTGCTCTCAATAAGCCAGCAATTGAATTACCAGCTAAAGACTTAAAGATTAGACATTATGTCTTTGGAAGAGGGGTGTAGAAGCAAGCCTAATTTGATTATTGCAGCAAATCCATTTCTGTTCATTGTGTGTTGAAGCAAATAGTTTAATGATTCAGAACTTCTTAAGCTCTTTGTATTTCAAAGATAGCTGCTGGTGTTGGATGTTTTAACTCTTGTGTGAGACATGATACCACAGAGAGAAAACAGAAAATGAACATGTTAAATTGTCAGGAGCCCCAGAGCTAATAGATGTATTTAATACTGTTTATTCTACTAGAACTCAAAGTGATTAATTGAATAAATGTTTACATTTGAATCATTAATTTATCTATAAATATTTATAGTAATCAATGGGGAGGCAAGAAATAATCTCAAGAGTCACCTTGGGTAGAGAATGAGCATGCATGATGCATTCTTGGGAACCAGAATGTAATTACGGCACCTAACCTCTGCCACCACGCGGCAGGGACATCTCACTGTGACCACTGGCCCGGCCGGAGGAGGTCTGCCTGCAGAGCTGTGCTGCGCACCAGCAGGCCAGCACTGGTCACTGTGCCTAAGGGAAAGACAAAAGCACAAATATTCTTTATGCAAAATTAGACCTGGAGTTTCAGAAGTTTCCCAGTGCAAAACAAACACGCGTGTGTGGCTGTGTCTGAGGCTGACAGCTGCTGGTTTCTGCTTGGAAGCTGGCTTTGGGGAGCAGTGTTCAGTATTTTGCCCAGCGCAAGGTACAGACCCAGTCTAAAGAGATGGCGGGATGGAGGTGGAAGAATGTGTCCCATTGAAGTCTGACTGATGAAATGGATAAGGACAGACCAACCTGTAAAGCTGTCTCAGAAGATTAATCATTTCTCTCTTACCACTGCACTAAAATGTCTTTATTTGTTTATGTATAATCCACAACTGTGTTTCAAATGAAGATCATAAAGCAGAAAACAAAAGCAAATGGAAATAAGAGAATGTAATTAAGGCTATAACACAGGAGTCGTTATACTAATGGATCATTTGTATGTGTATACGTCTATTATAGATCCACTATAGGTAGCAGTGGCAGAACTGGATATAGTGATTAGTGTAGGCGTTGTCACCACTGTGTGCATAGTCCTAGCGTGATAACACTAACCAACACCGGCAAGATTGACTTTTGTTTCTGAATGACGTTACGGCTAGATTATATGACATTATAAGAGCTGATTCATTTCTGTCCATCACAAAAATGGTGGAGGCGTAAATATTGAATTAGACTAGCAAAACTAGTCACACTTTTCAACAGAACAGTAAAATGACTGATTAGGTGAAGTCCAAGAATAATCTGAAAAATTCTGGGACTTTCCATGTATTACAAAACCACTGACTAATATGAAAGACATTATGTATATTCTGTACTTAAATGCTTCCTATTAAATCAGTTAGGTCTTACAGGCTTATAGGTGTAAAGTACTGATGTACTGTGTTCTTCTTGAACAGTATTTGGGATAAATAAGAGTGCAGGAGGATATAAGAGAAAGCTTTTGCTCACCAGCCGAGTAACCACGTTCTTCTGAGGGGGCTACAGGGAATTTCTTAGGCACAGGGGACAGCTTCTTGCAGTGAGAATACGTGTGTGGATTCTCTGGGAATTACAAGATTCCATTAAACTGGAATGAACCTGTTGTAGGGCACATTCATGTTTTATCCTGAGTGAGGAAATACTATTGCACAATGCTGCTTCTTTCCACCAGAATTCCTGTATGCCCTCTGTTCCATACATACAGCAATACATAATTAAAGGTCTATAAAGCCACACTTAACTTTCATATATTTAAATTACTTGGTGAGCCAGAGGTGGTGGTTGTCTTGTCTGTGCTTTTGCTTTGCCTTTTTCTATAGATTGTTGAAACAGTGGGGACCACAGCCTGATTAGTCAGGAGCTATGGAGAACCACTGCCAAAATGGTACTCAGCACTACCTGATTGTCAGGATTAGTATTATGTTAGAAAAAAGTATAACTCTATAACAAAGTCTAATTAATTTGCAGTTGATACTAGAAAATATCAGTGTGTGCTGCAGGTATTCCCTTCCTCTGTTAGCAACTTATGTTGAGCATCAGGTAGAAATCAATATCTGAAACATCCTTCAAAAACAGAATACAAAACTAACCTCCTTTTACAGCGCGTGGCCGACCTCCCAGTAACGACAAAACCTCTGCCTTGAATTGTCTAGACTGGCACACTTGCTAGGAATGGTATCTGTGTAGCAAATGAGTGTGTGTAACATTTGTTTTCTCTACAACAACTACTGGCTTGGACATGGAATAAAAACCAATAAAAGCTTAGTCTTGCATCTTGAACTTTCTCACTGTTCCTTTCTGTCCTGGATTTCTTTTCTTTAGAGTAATAGTTCGTAACTGGATCACATGATAGTATTTCCAGTCCTTCCAGTGCTATAATGTGCTCTGTTTCCCAGGTGCCCTGGACCTTTTTGTTTCAAACATTTCACATGTAACTTTTTATACATTTAATCGCCATCAGGCAGAGTGTTTGGATACAGGCTGTTCAGAGCGACTGTGTGTGCTATCACAGCCCACTCAGGGCCTGAGGGAGACCTTTGGACAGAAAGGAGTCTCAGATTTCTTTGAGCAATTCAGTATTGCCAAATACTTTGGTTTGTTATTGCTGCTGGGTTATGGGATGGAGAAGTGTTGGGAAGATCTGTTCAGAGCGTGTTGTGTTAAAAAAGATCTGTTTAGAGATTTCAGGGAAGTATTCAGGAAAATGCTGCTTCTTTCTGCTCTGAGCACCAGAACTGTGAAGAAAATATAACTGACGTTGAGCATGAGGTAGAAATCAATACGTGAAACATCCTTCAAAAACAGAATTGAAAACTAACCTTCTTTTACAGCTCGTGGCAGAAAGAGCCTCTTCTGTAGCTGAATGTTACCATTTACAGCAGTCATAGGATCATAGAATCGTTAGGGTTGGAAGGGACTTTAAAAGCAATGTTAGTAAAGGACCTCCTGTCAAAAAGACTGAAATGTAGCATCTCCAAACCTTTTTATAGATAAAACAGTGTGTCCCTCAAAATCCGTCCTGCTCAGTTAAACCTTGCTGGCATGTTTCGTGATGGGGTTACATAGTCTTTGATAGTCCATGTTCAGCCTTTTCCATCATGTCTTGATAATATTTAGTTCCTTCTGCTTACAGGATGTTTTCTCTTCTGTACTTTCCACCTCTCCTCCCCACCCCTTGCAGGTGGCAACAACCAACCAAAAGCATTACTCTGTCACTTGAAGCCTCTCAGGAGCTCCACTACTCAGAATTTGCATGAATGCTCCTGTACACAGTATCACGCTAGGGTTGATGACCACACCAAGCCACCGGTCTGGTGTACAGGCTGCTGTTGTACTGCCTGCAGCCACCGGCCTGCCCGCTTCTCTGGCCTGCCTTGCTTTATGGTGTGGGTCACCAGTCCCCACCTTGGGGGGGACCTTGGGTCCTTGGGGACCTTGTGTCTCTGAGGTTAAGAACCTGTGCTCATCCCACTGCTTATCCCAACCTGTAGTAACTGAGGCATTTTTCTGACAGGTCATTACAAACAGGATTTCACAGCATGATAGTCTCCAGCAGAGAGACTCTCACTTTTTTCTTTTTTTCCTTTTTCACACTTTGCTTATGACACCTCCATCTGTTTGCTGCTCTGTGCTTGTATCGTTCTGTGAAAAAATAAAATGCAACCACATCTTTTCTTCTCTCTAAAGACAGAACAGATGACATGAAAGTTCCCTCAAAGCTTGCATTATCTAGTGTTTTTAACTCATTGGACAGATGTTATTCAGGGCTCACTCCCTCTCTCCCTCATTTTTCTGACCTGTGGCAATCTCACAGTCATCACAATCTGCTGAAATGTGGAAGGACTGAGCTTTCTGGCAGCATGCTCTCTGTGGGCCCGAACCACAGCCTGCTGTAATTGCTAGCTGTTGTTAATTACCTCACTGGGTTTTGAGTCAGAGGGTAAGTGTAGAAGACACATAGTAACGAGAAATCTCTCTGGCCCTTTGACTTTTACCTGTTGTCCCTTGAATACCTCAAAATCTCTTTGTCACTTTTCTTTTCATCTTTGCATTTTAATATCTCTGCTTTACTTTCCACAAGCTAAAACTGCAGAAACCTCTTTGATGTGATTTCTGTCTGGGCTTGGAACTTCACAGGCTCACTTCTGGGTGCTGAAATTACAGGTTTGTACACTCTGAACAGAAGAACTGGCTTGGCCTCCTCACACACACACAAAATAAATAGGTACGGTATCGAAGTATATGGAGTCCCAAACCTGCTTTTGACTAATTTATTTTTCCTTCATCCTCACTTCTTTCTTTCCTTTTCCCTTTCCCTACTGGGAGACCAAATTGTAGTCTTTATCCTGATACTGCATTAGGGAGCTAGGGAAGAAGAGTGCCACGCTTCTGTAGTTAATCTTTAGTGACTGAAGATTGGGGACGGCTCTAAGTACTTCTTTCCTCTTTTATTTTGTCCTGTAAATGGTAACTGCTGTGGTATTGCTTTTCAGGCAGGGAAGCCACTATTGCCCAGCCCATACCTTCAGCCCCTACCTCTGCTTTGGGAACAATTGTCCTGCAGAGAAACAAGCTGGGTACCACTGAGAAAGTGCACGAGCTGAGTTTTTCTCTTCTATCAGCAGGTTATTTTTCTCTTAAATGTATGTTTTACTGTTCATGTTTGTTTTAAGTAAGATCCCTGGCAGATGAAAGGTACATTGTTCAGAAACTGAGAGACTGAAGGATGTATAGAAGCAGCCCTTTCTATATGCATGAATTTGTATTGCCTTTCCCCGTGTCTCAATCCTTCAGCAGCAGGGACTAATCCTAATGATTCTGCACTGATGGAGAATTTTGAGTATGTGCTCTGTTTTCCGAAGAGGATCCTTAAAGAGTGTGATGTGGATTGTGGAATGTTTTGCTTTTCATGTGGCTGCGTGTAATTGTTCTTGAGCTGCCTTTTACCTAAGCAATTCACATTAGTTTAAGCATTTGCAATTGCTGAGTTAATATTCCTGATCATGTTAACAACATCTGTTTTGGGAGTTACTGCATTTGCAGTTACGCATGCAGAGCAGAGGGGGAGTACTCTCTTGTGGAACTGGCTGAGGAGTACTCGGGTAGCAGCAGTGACCTCTTAACCCTGTGGAAGTGCAGCCACAACAGCATACCTAATCCTGTACCCATCGAAGGGAGTCTGGGTGATGTGAATGGGGGCTTTGTGGTGACGGACAGGCATTTCTGTTATGTTTAGCACAAGGGAGTCTACATCCTCCTCCTCAATACTTTAGTTTGCAAAAAATGGTAGGTTTTTCTTGTCGTAAGTGCTTTGTGCCTTATTAAGGATGATTCTCCATGCCAGTATACACAATGACTGTTCTCTGGTGTGCTCAACATTATCGGTGTTTTGGGTTGGTTTTCAGGATATGAATATATTTTGTTTTCCATATGATGCTGGTACAGTGAGCCACAAAGGGGAGGGGTCATCTAGGGCTGAGTCAGTACATCTTTTTACATAAATTGTTACCCGGTTGCATATGCTACAGCTGCTCTCTCACAGGCTAGTCCTGAAGCAGGGCCTTCTGGAAAGGCGTTGTTAGGAAAGGAGGTGCCATGTTTTCCATCTGCTTTACCTTGACAGGGGTACGTCGCTGTGACGTTGCTATAGAGCAGCGTAATTGGGAGCAGTATATGAGAAGCGTAATGGTCAGAGGAGACACAATAACAGCTCCATCAAATATTGATAGTGGGATTATTAATTAGAGCAGGGGTGTAGGATTAAAATGTCCCTTGAGTTTCATTCCCCATTTGATGCGAGAGTGCGGTTTTGCGGTCAGAGAGTGGGAAGCTCAGGACAACGGGAATCTTTTCTCTTCTCTCCAATGTGTTTGCTTAATGTCCTTAGCGGTTCAGTGGATATATAGTACTATTGACCAGAGTCCGTAGAGTTATGGTATGCTCCTATAGTGGCACTGCTGAGAGTGAACTTTACAACGATCTTTCTGTTAGCGTAGCTTACTCTGAGTGAAAAAGAAAAACACCTCTGAACAAGCTGGTGATTTGCAGTCCTGTTGTCCTGAAGTCTCGCCCACTTTCAAAGAGCTACATGCTGTTGTGAGAAGGTGAGACAGTGGATCAGTACCGTGGAACAGAGCGTGTGTGCCACTGGACTGCTTGACCCTCTGCTGCAGAGTGGAGAATAACATTTTGTGTTTGATGGTGTGTGTAGTGCTGAACTAAACATATCAAAAGAGAATGAACTGATTTTCCCAGTTACACAGCCCTTGTTTAAAAAGGAACTTTCAAATGTCTCACACTTTAAAAAGACATTGCAGGTTAGGAATGAGATTTCCTTTTAGAACAAAGCCCTGATCTGCATTACTAATAACAGCTGAGGTCATAAAAACAGAATTTCCCTTTGAATTTCTTTTGAACAGTATCTGCATTCTCTGCCTCACTGGCGTTACCTTTTCTCTTCCCACAGTTTTGATCCCCCAGGACAGTGCAGTAAAGGTTTTTTTTCCTCTTTAGGTTCTTCCTGGTTCTAATATTCTACCTAGAAGAAGTGGTTTAGATCTGTTATGATCATCCAAGTTCTGTAAATTCACTTCTTCCATCCCTAAGCACAAAGTGCACGTTCTTGGCATCCCTCAGCATGTGTCTGTATGCGCAGCAGCATTTTAACATTCCCTGTGTGCCCCAAGGCTTTTTTAACTGATAAAACTCTCCAACCTATAGCATCTTCTCTTTTTCTTTTCTTTTCTTTTTTTTTTTTCCCTTTTTGAGTGTTTCCCTGCTCTCTAGAGCCATTAGATGTTCTGATTATGCACTTCAGGAGATCAATATGCTTTTGGTATTCAGAGGCATTATTATTCTGAGACTGTATGACTAGTATGTGTTCATCCTATTAACATCTGCTCAAAATTCCCAACATGCCACCACAGCTCGCAGAGAATGACCGTTTTGTCCTTGGCCAGGCTCTGTGGATCGGCTGCTTGACACCTGGCTTGTTGTCGGACAGATTCCATTTCACTCCTTACTTTCTTTTGACCTTATTTCACCCCTGGAAGCCCAGTTTTGGCTGAAGATGAATGAACGAATTGGGAAGCATTGTGTCTATTCCTGCCGTGGCAATTCTTGTGTGTTACTGCCCAAATAAGTACTTTGGTTCCTAAATTGTAGGAACCTGTTCTGACCTAACAGTGGGATTCTACCAGCCCACAAGGATGTGCTCATAATTGAAGTACCATTTCTGGAAAGCAATAGAAAAAGACAAGAGATCAAGTCCTCTGCTGGGCAGAATCAGCAAATCACTGTCTTTACTGGCTAATTTAATGGGGGATTATGAGCTTTGAAGTTGTGGAAAGAGGATGAACTGTGGCTTTGACTGGAATGTTAACTCCAGTGAATATTTGGGAACGCAGGGAATACAAAGTGTCAGCTTTATGATTGTAACAGAAATTGCCAATAGCGTTAAGTTACTGAGGGGAAATAAACAGGGAATTGGAGTTAAGGGTGCATCAGTGTTGAGGTTAATAGCCAGGAGCAGATTAATTATTTAAAAATCATATCCAAAGGATATAATCTCTTACTGAATGGGAAGAAACTGTTTCAGGGTAGAAAAACACTGTGTTGACATTCCTGGCTTTCTCCCATGCATTTTGGTTGCTTTGGTTTCCTCCTTCGTGTTCTCCTGGAAGCTGGTTGCTGTCAGAGGGGCTGGATCATTCATCTCTAGTCTGCACTCTGAAGTCTGCTGAGGGTTAACCCTGACTAACAAAGACAAATACAAAGTAATCGTTAGCTCATTCAAGATTCCAGGGAAATGGCTATATGATTCCTCACATTGTAAGAGGAAATGTTCTAACAGCCCAAACAATTGACAGTATTGCAAGCTGACTTTTTACCTTTCTAAGTGAAGTGAAGCTGTGAAATCTCTGAAATACTGAGTGCTGTGTCGTGTTTCACCTCCATGTTACATTGCCTGGCCTGAATCAAAGCAAATGCAGAAGCAAAGGGAACCTACGTTTTAACAAGCTTTACAGAGAGGTAGAAATGGAATTTAAGAAATTTTCTTTTAGTCTTATCTAATACAAGTGACAGTGGTTTGTGATTTTCTCAGAACAGACACATCTAAAGAGATTTTCTCCTTGCTTCTTGGACTCTGTTTCTCCAGAGTGGTTGCCCTGCTGACCATCTGGGAAGTGAGACAGCAGAAGTGTGCAAAGTCCCTTGGTTCAGCGTCATGCATTAAAAAGGCTTTAGGATCAAATAGAGTTTAAATCTTCAGCCAAAGATTTTTTTTGAAGAGCACTGATAGGCCGCCATGAAACATCTCTGACTCGCTGAATGTACAGGTTAGCAAAGCGAGAGATCCAGAGATCGATTCAGACACCAGGAAGTGAAATTAAATTTCTGGAACTGTTTTACTATTATGGGAAGCTCAGCCATCCATACTTTAGCTTGCCTTCTGGTCACAGATACAGGAAAGGAACTTTTTCTGAAGTCATGTCCTGTAATAGAGGAGGATCTAAAGCTGAGCTGGAAGCAGAAAGATTCATAATTTGCCCAGACAGTATAGCTAGGCTGGCATATGCAGTCAGTCCCAAAGCAAATGAGAATTAAATTGTCAGGTTTGTGACTTCTGTCTCATAAAGCATTCAAGCATAATAAATGATGCAGACAAACTGGCCTTGGCATGGAGAACTTCTTTAAAAATACAAGATGCTGCTTCTTAGTGGGATATATATATAAAGGGGTGACTGTCGTAGTTCGGCCCCAACGGGGACCAGACTACGCAGTCTCTCTCTCACTCCCCCCACTCTCTGAGAGAATAGGAGGAGATTTGACAAACAAAAGAAAACCAGGAAAAAAAAAAACCCAAACACGCGGGTTGAGATTGAACAAAAAGTAAATTTAACAGTAATGACAGAAGAAAACAATAGAGTGATGGAACACAAATACAGTATAATAGCTCACAACAGATCTCTACATCCAGTCTCTTCCAACTAGGAGGGCCTCCCTTCAGCACCCTCCTCACTTATATACTGAGCATGATGTCAGATGGGATGGAATAGCCCTTTGGCTAATTTGGGTAAATTAACCCCAGCTGTTAGCTAATTAGTTAACTATCCCAGCCATAGGGGCTACCAGCTTCAGTTCTCCACCCAGCTCAGGTAAATATTAACTCTATCCTGGCCAGAACCAGGACAGTGACTTAGTTGCAATTAAGTTTCTCACAGATAAAATGGAGAGTGTTCCAATAAGCTGTCAATTATCATGTTTCTTTCCAGAAATTATACATATAATTGGTAAAGGACAAGGCTGGATTGGTATTACCCATCGAATTTGAAGTGTTAGAATTCTTTCCGTGTTTCTTCCTGTAGTTCTTGGGAAGTTTCTAGATCCATCCACTTGAATATTTTTTATATAACCTCATAAGAAGCCTTACATGTCTCTCATTAGAGAGGGATGCTTTGGTGCTCCTTCTTGCTCTTACTGAAACAATCATAATCCTGATGAAGCCGCCACTGTGCTTTTACCAGGATTTGCCAGTGTTCTGTTCCTCTGGTTGTCTTCATAAGTAGGTTGGAAAAGTTTAAAACAGTTCTCCACGTGTTTGCCTCCATCTGCTGAGGTCACTTTCTACTGTTACTTTTTGAGTGCTCATGTGAATATGGACTGCCCTGCTCCAGACTCTGCTGCTGCTTCCTCTTCCCACGCCTGAGGCCTTTGGCAGTGCAGTCACAGCACTGATTGCTCTTCAATTCCAGCATCAGCAACCAAGGCCCTCGGCTTGAAAATGTTCCATATAGTAAGGTGCTCAGTCAGACACCTGGAACTGCACCGTTCCCACTGATTCAGTGCGCCGTCGTCACAGCTGATGTAACGCCCAGCCAGACTCGGATATCGCGTCTCCTTTTGCCCACTGTAGCAAGAAAGCTGTACTGACCTTGTGCAATGCAAAGTGTTGTGTGGATGAAAGTTGATTATATCAGAGTTGGACTTCTTGATTACAAATCAGGATTATAGACTGTGCTTTAATTCAGCATGGTATAAGAGCTTAATTTTTCTTTTTTTTTTTCAGATGCCATCGAGCAGATTTTGTTTCAGATGTATTGCTGCACTCCCGTGCACATTCAGCACACCAGTTAGGAGAACTAAAGATTCGAACGCTTGTGTTGCAGGTTGATGTCACCTTTCGCAGAAGCTCAGCAGGAGCTTGGTTTGCCTACTGTTGCAAGACATGAAGTAGAAAATGTGCATAAACCATGCTCCCTAAGCCGTACAAACTAGAGCTTCCCTCAGGGCAGACAGAAGTGCTGCAGCCCTAAAAACCTCAGCCTATCCTTGTCTCTGGTCCAGTTACGCAGTTAGAGCTTTGTGTATTGGTACAGTTCACCTGTTATATTTATCATAACAGTCTTTGGCAAGGAATGTATATTTCTGTAGCATCTAATTGTATGGGTCCCTAGTCCTTGATTGCAGATATGCAGCAGTACTAACAGAGAATGAGAGCATTAACTAACTGTGGGATTGTCTCTCAGCTCAGATTGTTCCGATCTGACATTACTGCTGCCAAAGTAGTAGTAATGTAGTTGGTCATTGTCAAAACACTTCTGTGCCAGGAGACAGTCAAGAGTACAAGTATATATGCTTAGTAAGTGAAATTTGCTGACTTACATGGTATTTTCTTTTCTCAAAGAGATGTCTATGCATACAAAGCAGATCTGGAAGAACTGTTGCCAATGTGGTGACAAGTTAATTATTCAAGTCCTGATTACAAAACAAATTCAGTGTTATTGATGCTGGGATGAAGCACCATTTGAAGACCATGAGAACAAGCTTGAATGCTGTTAACAATTATGTAACGATCTGTATTTGTCATTCTTAAAGGTTTGTTAATCAATCTGACAAATGGATGGCGATGGAAACACCAGGATTTGGCATCTCAGCTAAATGAAATGTCTGCCCGCATGCCAGTGCATGCTGCAGTAATCCTTGCAAGGCTGCCAGACCCTCTCATCCAAGTGACAGCAGATCCAGCAACTTTTGCACACCCAGTTTAGGTAAGGCCATTATTCCGGGGCATCTGTGAAGAAGAAACAATTGACTCACATGGGAAGTTCAGTCTGTGAAATACTCTTAGAACAGAAGTTAACTGAAGAGATGTTTAGTGCTCTGTCACTGTGGCACAGTCAGTGGTTAGAAATTCTGGAGTGAAAGTAGCTGGACAGTATCCCGAGCTGGTGAGTCAGAAAATTGAACGTGGGGCTATTTCTGCAAAGTTGTCCCTTGTCGTCATATTGGCAAATGTGTCTGTTCAGTTACCTGGATTAGATTTGGAGGTAATAAGAGTATTTCTTGAATGGAGTGTTCATTAAGGTGCAAATGCACAAAAGCCAGTGTCGCATCTTTGGCTTCTTGGAGAAAATTACTCATTCCTCAACATTTGGCACATCTTTAGTCGGCACCCATTTAACTTCCTGCCACCTACTGTGGTAAGAATGTCCAGTTTTTCCCAAGAGCCTCATTACAGAGCAGACTGTGCACATGAAGACTGTGAGAGACTACAGAGATTACATCTGGAAGGAAAATGAGGCTGAGCTTGCTGATTTATGCAGTAATTGAAGGTGTCATTTCCATGGCAGAGAGAGATGTCGTGTACAGGACTTTGAGGCTAGGCTCCACTTCAGAGCACACAGCTCACATTGCAGCTAGATGTGTTTGTTTTTCAGGTCCAGCTAGGAGCTTTTCCAAAATCCCCTTTTCCCCACCTCCGTGTTTGGCCTTCACAGAGCCCAGCCTTTTGCATTACAAGGTTCCTTTCACCCAGGCTCTGCTGCAGGGCATAGCTCCCTTCCTTTGGCTCTGATTGTAGGTGCCTGTGGTTCTGGCTGAGCATTTAGCTTTTCCCCTGCAGCCTGCTAAGCGCCCTAGGCACCAGCATGACTCCAGGGTTGCCAGCAATGCAGACTTCTGCAACAAACATATGCTAATTCAGAAGGTTGCCTTTCAAAGCTGTTTTTAGGCTGGTCGATCAGCAAGCTGCCCAGCACTGCCCTCCAGTGGCCCGAGAGGCTTGCTCTGAGCAGTGATAGTCGTAGTGAAAAGGGACATTTACGAGCATGTTGGATCATTTTGACAAAAACAGCAGCAGAAAGGCCTCTCAATAGTCAGCACAACTTCAAAACAGTCTTAGATCCAGGCAATGTATTGGACACACCCTTCCTGCTGTAACATTTTATTGCAGAAAGTCTTGCCTGAGACTTTTTTTACATTGTTAGCCACTTCCTGTTAACTGATCAACATTCTCATCCTCCCATCTGCCAAAAGAGGCCCCTTGGACGGGATTCACCTCCACCGTGGCAGCTGTAAGCAGTGGAAGAGGATCAAAGGGGCTTAAAGTTGACCTGCAGCACTCCGGCAGGGTCTCACGTAGATCAAAGGGTACGTACGCGGTCAGAGCCTGACTTCTGTTACTCCCCTCAGAGATAACTTGGCAGAAGTATGGCCCCATCTTTCCTATGGCCTAGTCTGCGTGTCTTGTGATGGGGCTTGTACGCTGAAGAGGAAGCTATAGGTAATATGCATGCACTGGATGTCCTTCTTATGGTTCTTAGGATTTGTTGTTTTTGGAGTGAGGCACGTAATAAAGATCTCTGCTCAAGCTGCCGTATTGCAAGGCAAAGTAGGTGATCTCAGATTTCAGGCAAATCTGCTTCGATTTTATCCCCTCAAATCCTAACCCTGGACCTCCTGTAGTCTGCAGACAAATACAGGAACCTTCTGAGAAACTGCTGGTGATACTGATTAGAAAAAGTTCTGCCTAAGATGTCATTTGTCTGTAGAAGTTAATTCTTTCAAGAGGAGCTGATGTTGTCCCAGTTTCGCAGTTACGACAGGATTTCGCTGACGTTTTGTTTGCTGTTTGTAGCTGTGTGGCTGACATAAACCACGCGTTTGTGGCTGGTCGCTGGTGGCTCACGAGAGTGGGAGTCCATTGCCACAGGATGGCGCCTGATGGCCAGGCTTTCAGGGCTGCGCGGAGGGGAATACAGGCCCCAGGCCTATGCCTGTGGGATGTGTGTGCTCCATTCAGTCTTAACCCAGAGATATTTCCCATGAAATTCTCGTAAATAAATGTTCATTCTGCCTCTGTCCAACGGGACTGCCAACTCTCTTCTTCCTCAACACTACAATTTTATCTGAAATTTATTATTGTGCTCTAGGAAAGTGAGACTGGGTCAGAACTCTGACCATCCATCACGTTGCTCTAAGGAGTTACTACCCAGCAAGAAATAGCAGCCTTTCTGCAGTTCCTTGTCGTGCCAGTTGTTTCATTGCCGTTACCTAGGACTGACCAGTCTCGTGTGCCCAGTACTCTTACCAGGCAGCATGATCTCCTTGCCACCAGTTCCAGTTAGCAATGATAGGAAACTATTGTGTCTAAAAAGTGCAATTAGGATGTCCTAAGACTTTGTGTGATTTTTGCCAAGTTTTCATAGGAACTTTAAAGTTTTGACTCACAAGCAAAACTCTTCCTTGGCTCTTCTGCTGTGTGGATGTTGCAGTAGGTGTCACAGTGTCCAGGGTGCTGCCCGGCGCAGTCCTGCAGCATTTCAGGATGTGGCCGGGTGCACTGGTTTGGCAGCGCGGGAGGTACATGAATTTCTGTTCAGCTCTTGTCTCACACAAGGGCCTTCGCTTGAGTTCGTGCGGTGCAGAAGGGACATCTGGTGGGCAGACGGAAAAGTGGTGACAGTGACTGTTAAGGGCCGTAAGGTTGATGATTACAGGAAAGAGTGAATTTCGAGTTAGGGACTGGACCTCGGAGAGCCCTCAAGCATTACATCATGAAACTGTGTTTGAACTTTTCAGTGTATAGAATTGGCCTGTGGTCTGTAGGCTTGAAATTCCAAATCCTTGAGCTTTTAAAAAATATATCTGGCACTTTTCAGCAGTGATTGAGAGTGGAAGAGCGCACTGAAGCAGTTATTTTTTTGCACACTGTTTTTCAGTGGAATTGGAAGGTTGTTTCTTAACTAGCTCAGCTTCCCAAGTCCACAGGCACTGTTAGTATGGACTCCTTTGTTTATGGTTGTGCCAAATAACACTCAGAGGATGAAGCTGGGGGAAAAAAAATCAGAAGATTTTGATGCTGTTAGCTTACATTGTTCAATTCAGAAAAGTAGATTTATATTCAGTGGAGAGGTTCCAGAACTGTAAGGAGGGAAGGTGAGGCTCTCTCCCCTGAGGCAGCTACAACATGTACGTATGACAGGAGGTAGGAATGGCTTTATCCTTACCAGCTTCTGTCTGTGATATTGGCTGTCGGATCACATGTCTAAGCTCCAGTGTCCAGTCTGTAATATTAGGATTATTTTAAGCACTGCGTGAGGAAAGATTTTGAAATTCATGCAAGTGTACATTGTTCTTCGAATGGAAAGTGCAGGCTGTTTTTCTTAGCTACTTTGCTGCACAGCTCATTCTGAACTATTTGTAGAAAAAAGTATAGGATTGTTTTGTGAAAAGTGTACCAAAAAGTCCGGAATAAGGGGACAGAAAGGCTCTGCTGATTACCCCACACTACTCTCTCCCTTTTCTCTTAATCCAGCTTGCCTACTGCTGCCCCATTTTCATGGCATGCGTTTCCGGCTTGCGAAGTTCCCTGCCTACTGCCTGAGAATAGAAGCCTTGCTGTTATGCTGCCCTTAAGTCTCTTGTAATGAGTGTTACACAGGCGAAAGCAGCTGTGTCCTTTGGCTCTAGTTTTAATACTATGTTAAAGAGCAGATTATACCGACGTTGGACTGCAGCGATGCAGAGGTAGCACAGAGTACGGCCAGTTTAGGGAAGGCTTTAGCAAGGATGACTAAGGACTCGGAGCTTATGCTTTAGATAACAAATCCACCCAATTGTGCTCCTTCTTTGAAAATGTAGTCAAGCCTAACAAATCGGGGCCTCAACAGAGTTGCATTAGGGTCCTTTAATTGGACTAAGCTGGTTAATACCCACATTGGTTTTTCTATGCCCAAGGGTCCAGCACAGAAATGGTCTGCCATTTATGCTGGCAAAATCTCATAACATTGCGGCTATGAACATTGAAAAAAATAAATTCTGATACCCTCACAGGCAGACACTAGATTAAGGTATTTCGGTTACTGTAAGGAAGTCAGATATCTTAACCTATGTGGGCTTCGTTAGCTTGGGTTTTGAGTGACACTAAATGAGCCTTACGTCCTGGCAGACCACTTGGATGTGCTAGCAGTTAACAGTAGTCATAGAGAACAAACGAACACTTGTTTCAAGAGGATCATCCCTTGTAATCTGCCCCAACCCCAGAACTCACAAAACGTGTGTCCTGGCAGCAATACAGGCATGAGAGTCTCACCTCTGGAAGATTTTGGCTGAGAACCATACACTACTGCCACTTCCAAGGTTGCTCAAGTCCAAACCCTGCTGTGACAAATGCATGCAATGGTACCTTCAGAAAGGTACCAGTCACAGCGTTCCTGCCTGTGTGACGGTATTGACTGGCCAGGTTAGCAGTTCTGATCGAACCCATCAACATAACTTGGCAGAAAGACCAAATGCAGACTCCAGAATAAAACTCAGTGCCTAGCACAAAAAGCTACTGCTTGAGACATTGTCTCAAATGTGCTGAGAGACACCAAAAATGTTCCTCTCTGGAGCTTTTTAATTATTCAGCCTCTACTAAACCGTTCTGCTCTTTTTGAGTCTGGCTAGTGCATAACAAGTCTTCCGTAGCTAATGGCTCTGTCAGGGGCACGAGGTGCCGCAGGCCACACAGCACAGCAGTACCAGCAGAGCTGCACGAGACCTGAGCCTCTGTGGGACAACCTCCGCCTTATGTCTGGAGATTTGTTACACTAATTCTGTTTTGTGGAAGCTGAGCATGTCTTTCAGGTAGACATATGAGCCATAAATTACTATGGATATTTTTATTTCCCAGTTGTTGTGAACTGTTGCACTAGTCAACTCACAGAAGGGGCTGTATTCAGGAGAGGAAGAGGAGCGGTTTCTTGCGGTGTTAATTGTGCAATGGATTCATGTGTATTTCCTTTGATTTGGAAAAGGTGAGTTATTAGGAGCATAATTCACACAGGTGAGGCAAACAATTTCTGAGCAGAAAGGTTCTGCACATGTCAGCTCTTGGTGAAGTCCCCTGGCAGCAAAATGAGAATCTAAAGAGAGAGAAATGAGTTCCAGATGGTGGTGGTAACTGCAAGAAACTAATACTGAGGCTGATCCTGAGAAAACAGGCTGGAGACACCAGAGATGAAAGTGGGGGCAGGGTGGTCCAGATAAGGTTGATAACACATGATATATCATCTCTGGAGCACTCCAAGGCAGGAGAGTGAGATGAACCATTTGTTCCTGAATTGCAGTGTTTTGGTGGTGAAAATGCTTTTGCTGTGACTGTTCTGCTTTCTGCACTGAAGGTAAAAACAGCGCAGTAAATATTCCATTTACCTGCACGTGGCCCGTCGGCCTCTGTCCGCTGAGATAATATAAATTACTCACTGTGGGATTGCTGTTTTCATCGTGTGCAGCCCAGGCCTGTCTGCACCAATTCCTTGCTATCTTTCATATTTCTTGTTTAAACTAGGAATCTGTATGGCATCTTACCTGCCTTCTATTTTTAGTTGTCAGTGGAAGGGTGAGGCAATGTAATTCTCATTACAGTTCATTTAATCCAATTGTGATGTGGATTTACAGGTACTTAGTAGGTCACAACTGAGTGTGGGCTCTGTCTTTTTCCAGTTACTCTGGTAAAACAATAGACACTGATAATGTTTTTTCACTTCTGAAACTAAACACATGCATCTAAAGGGGGTGATGTGATTAGGTGTCTGTGTTATGCAGATACTTCTCTTGATCTCTGTAACTTTTCCTTAATTGGGAAAAGGGGGTTCATGTACATTTTGTGGGTTCGTATGTCTTGTGGGTTCACGCATCTTATGTTGTGTGAGAGACAGCAGTAAAGACTAATGTGGACTGCCTCTTCGGGATTAACAGTGTGCTTTTTGTGATTTTTGTCTTATTTTCTCTTTGAACAGAGCAGCCTCTATCAGAAAATTGTGATTGACCCTCATCTGGAATTTGTTTGTACACACAAACTGACACAGAAGCCTGCGTCCTATAAATGACCCCTGGCCACCTCAGTCCCCGAGCCAGTTCTGAGTTCCTGACACAGCTATGGAGGAGGCACCAGGTTTGTTTTCTTCATTATAGTGGGGGAGTTCGAAAACCAGAAAGCAAAAAAAGCCACCCAGTGTCCTTTTTCCTTTCTGCCTGGTACTGTGAGTTTCCCAGTTCCTCACTGCCCTTGACAGCCTAGACGCGGGCCTGCAAGCCCTCCAGCCGCAGTTCCTGTAAATCCAGCTTGCTTTGCCCTGGGCAGTTCAATCCGCGTGATCCAGGCAGCGTTTTCTCCTCGTTCCGGGCACACGGGAAGCGTTCGCGAGTGGCCGGGGACTCTGTCCAGCGCCTTAGTGCTGGTCCCGGCGCGGCTGGCATGGGGCGAGCGCCGGCCGTTCGCCGGGGTCCGTGATGTGCGGAGGGCTGGTGTCTGCCGGCTTCCAGCTGCTGCTTCTCCCCCGAGGTTTTTAGAGCAGCCACTCTTAGACTTGTCATGGAATTAAAGAAAACTCCGTCCAGGGCGTACAGTGCTGCTATCCTGCTGCCACTTTTCCTCTTACTTTGGGGTAAGTTTTTGTCTTCTGTGCCTGATTCTTACTCGGCTACTATGCCGTAACTTTGGATCCAATCTGTGATCTGCCCTTGTATTGCAAAGGTAACTGAACAAAATGCCACTCTCACAGCTAGATCTGAAGCCTGAAAACTTATTGTCTGGAGGGTAAACAGGCATTTCATTCTAGGTACGTTCATCCTTCTATTTATTTCTTGTCTTCTTTTGTCTTTCTCCCTGTGCACATGTATGTATGCTGTTGTTCACAAGAGCTAAATGTGTGTGCACTTTCATGTAATTAAGCGTTCAGCTATTATAGTAACCATTTTCTCCATTGGAAAGTTCTGAATGTTGTGGTTGTGCCCATACAGACGAAATGCAGAGCTTGATTTCCGTTCTATATGCCTTAGAAATGTATCTAGGCAACAAAGGAGTGTACCTAGGGGAACATACTAATACGCTGAAGTGCCAGGTACCTCCGGTACAAAGTTTGGAGGAAGAAGACAGTGCATGAGTATTCTTTTGAAGAAAGCAAATCCATCCTGAAAGTGCAAGAAGTGATGAGGTAACAAAAGAGTCTATTACAGTGATGGGAGTTTTTGGTTTGGTTTGGTTTTTCCACACTGAAAACTTATTTTATAGCCAAAGAATATACTTGAATATACTGGGACTCTTCAAGTTCACATAAATGTGTCTTTGGGCTCCAGAAGTCACCCTTGCATACAATTTCTTATGCTCCCAGGTAAATAATTTCTCTGTTTCTTCTGGAATGGGTGCCTGAAGATCTGCTGGGCCTAGACATCTGTTTTAGTCGTCTAGGGATTATAAGGTCACGTCAGGAACATGTCCAACCTTTTACTGGAAGGTATGTTTGGGACTGAACCAGCCTCCTTATCCTCTCCTCGGCACTGCCAGGGCAGTATCTGTATGTAAAAGTCCTGTTTGGTTTCCACTGAGCTAGGACAGGAATGATCAATGACATGAAGTAGTGGAGGTAAAATATGGAGAACATGCAGAAAATACAGTAGAAGTGGCTTTTCTCTGCTACTATCTGCTGAACGCTGTATTTGGCATTTTCTCGCATTGGTGGGTGATGTTTGTAGAGTTGGAAAAAGTTTTCGGCTTTTCCTTTGATTCTCCAACAGTCTTTTTTTTTTTTTTTTCCCCCATCTGAAGCCTCCCTAAATTTCCTTTGCTCTGATCACCTCGGACTATAAATATGAAAGTCAAAATATGTTTTGTTTTGTTTTTTTTTTCTCTTCATTGTACCAGCTTCTTTGTCTGGTGCATTTGCTCCAAGTGCCTGGAATTCCTCTGGCCACAGGGAAGCAGCAGGACTGTCTTTTGTATCTAGTAACCATAGCTACTGGTTTGGAGTGTGGAGCAATTATGGTGGCTTTGTGCTGAGCAGAAGGCAGGCCCATTGCGTATACCCTATTGCTCAGTGCGTGGCTGCCAGAGAGCTGGCTTGTTTCTGGGGATTTGTTCTGTTTGGCCGTTGCACTGATAGCTTTTAGCTCTTGGGTAAAGCCCTTTTTTGGAACAGTGATTTACTGAGAACGTTGTTTTCTTTTGGAGTGCAGGTGGATGGCACATCTTGATCTAGCCAGCAAAGCTCAAGGGAAGCGGTAATTTCCATAGTCTTTCCACCTGCTCGTATTTTGCAAGGGGAATTTTGCCAGATGTCAACTGGATTCAATGGTGGTGTTTATGTAGCACTTGTAGAATTTTAAGGCCAGAAGGAAATACCTTTTCTTGCCCTTGTGAGGCATATGACTACTTTTATTTTATTTCTAATTGACTGAGTCTCAATGTCACTGAAGCACAGAGTGGCTAAGTTACTTGTTCAAAATTTTTTAGAGAACTCTGATTATCCAGATGGGCTGTTGCAAGCTGTAACCATAAGAGCATCCTGCAGCCAGATCCACACTGTCTCCAGTTGTTTAAAATAAACTCCAGAGGGACAGTGGTACAGACTCTGCTGGTGACTCCAGTTTTGCTGCTGCTCTCTGTAATGGGCAGAATAGCTCTCAGCTTAACTTGTGTTCTAAAGGAGATTTTGGAGGGCAGAATGAGTGTCTACTCATTTCTGTTCCCACAACTCTAGCCAGCAGTGAGCACAGTAATTCACATACCTTTGGCCTGGAAAATGCTTTGGACGCCTGTTGAGAGAGAACATGTGCAGCCAAACCTTTTTTCTGGCAGTTTGCTATCTGCTCTAATGCAAGCTCTTGAGATTAGCTCGGACACACGGACAGCTTAAACCTTACTCACTTCAAAACATGGAAACAAAGAAATACAATCTTTTCAGCTGTTTTGTTGCTTGTCAGTATATTTAAATACGAATTGGAAATTAAAGCGTGTGACTCAATCTGATTAACTGAATACACAGGAAACCCCCTTCACAGCGTTTGATCTGTGGAAATGGCTGGGAGATCAGAGAATGTGTAAACCATGAAGGTCAGCGCGGAGGAGTGTTTATTAAGGGAGAATACTGGGGTGTCATAAGCACAGAAGATCAAAGAGTTACTGTGCAATATATGCACTGCTATCATAAAACATGGATTTACAGCACCTGCCTTTCTCCAGGTTCCAGAAGCATGATAATAGAAGTTACATCTTCAAACCTGCATTAAAGCAGTGAACAGATAATGAAAACAAGCTAGCTGGCTACTTGTTCTGTGTTAAGAAAAAGTTTAATTCCCTGAAGTGGTATTTCTGATAAATGCCTCTGGCCATAATATGGGCACTGCTCAGCCCTGTAGATAGCTGCCCACCGTTCGGCACCATTCAGCAATTCACTGGGCAAGGAGAGAGCCAGGAGTCAGCATTCTGTTTCCTTGAGGGGGTAAATATTCTGCATATTTCACAAGGGGAAACTGAGTCACGTCTTCTTATACCTGTGTTAATGAAAGTCCAGTGGTCTAGGCCTTTGTAAATTCCTTATAAATATTTTACACCAGTATACTGTGTATATGTCTCTGGAATTAAAAAGCTCTGGGACACCAAAAACCTAGCGTGCAAATGTTGATCTCCAGTGACAAAGAAAAACAATGTAAGAGGCTGAGAAGTGGTGAATGCACGATATCCATCTAAACCTGTGAACAGGTAAACCTGCAATCTGAACGGTGTGCAGGAACTTCACTAGAGGTTTTTAAATTAGTATCCAAACTGGTAGTTGGCTAAGTTACTGGGCTTGTGTGCTTAATCTACCAAAAATCTACAAGATATATCAAAGCCATGAATAGTAAAGGCGCTTTTTAAATGTCTCTTCTAAAAGATGCTATGGGCATTGCTAGGATCCCTGGCATCTTGCTGGGCCATTTATTCAGTATTAGTCTTAGAAGTACCTGCTAATTGCCAACATTGCTTTTTGATAATCTAATCTTTATTTTGAGGGGTTTTTTTTTGTCATAGTGTTATGTCTTCCTTCACAGAGGTTGTCAGGTCTGATAAGCTGTTAACCTGCGATGATAATGGTGATGTTTAGATTCAGATAGCAGATAGTATCTCAGCCTGCATTATCACTGCAGTTTTATTTTTTCTTTTTACACTATTTGTGCAACAACAACAAAAAATAATTAAACAGTTACTATGGAAAAATGGAGAGGAAGAACTTGACTCTGGACACCAGCGTCTTGAGGGGAATTGAATATACCTGGTCCTAATGGTGACATCACCTGAGCGTGAGACCAGAAACTTCAAACAAAAACTGCTGGGAAGTGGCTGGGGAGAGAGGGAGCAGCTGGTAGATGGGAGCAAGCTTCTTCAACAGAGCGTCTCCTGATAGCTAGCTGCTGCAGCTCAGGGGCTTAGTAGTTGTGGTCAAATATTGGTATTTTGGAAAGTTTCCCATGCCCACATCTCATTTTTTTTATGTTGAACAGAAAACCCCACTGTTAAAGCAGCTGTCAAATGATGCCCACTACAGTGTTAAACAGGACAAGGAATACAAGTTATGGAATATTTTAGGCTAGGTGAAGAATCTTTGCCAATTATTAGCATGTCATGAGCTTGTCAGTAATCTCAGAGAACTTCAGGGCCTTGTTTTCTGATGCTAGTGTTATTAGGAGCAGTTGCTTTGCTCAGGTCTGGGAAGAAAGGGTTTAATCTCTCTGTGTCAAGAAGGAAATGGGGCTTGTCAAGCCCTAGGATGTGTAAAGCCACCTGAAAAGGCCTTATGTGCTCCCTGGACAAGTACACTGAAGGTGCTTCCTGAAGAAGGATTTGATTTTATTCAGCCATTACTTTCCATAGCAGATATGCTGTCCTTCCAAAGTTAGCGAGGGCGGGGGAGAGAGGGTGAACAGCATGAAAGCCCCTTTTCAGGCCTGTCCAGTCTTCCTTCGGTGTGTGGATGCTGGGAACAGGCCATGGTGCGTACCCTTTCACTAATCCCTTACACTGACCAGGATAGGGAAAGATCAGCAGAGGTCAGCAGGGATTTACTAATATAAGCACACGCCTCCCTGTTGTCATGGAGACATAACTCTTTCCATTCCTCTCTTCAGAGTTTATTTAGTAGTTGTGTTACTCTGATTCTTGAGGTGGAGGGGTTCCCTTTCCACCCTTGGCCTCGGTATCTTTCTCTACTGGGAGGTGTGCTGGGGTGATCAGCAGGAGCAAGCCTGATTGGTAAGAGTTGCATCAAGCTGGGGTTTTGAGCATTCATGGTTTCGGCACTTTTGAGATTCCTCTGGCTCTATCATTGCATTGCAGTTGGAGGCTGCTGCTGGGAAGCCTGCTGTGCTCACCCCCTGGTTGTAAATTGTCTTTGTTCTAGCTGTTGTAGTGAGTAGGGCAGGGGAAACACACCTGAAGGAAGCCTCTTTCTCCACAAGCCTGCGGTGCCTTTTTGTAACAGATGATAGTCATAGGGAGTAAGATTTAAACCAGCATGGAAGTCAAGGACCTCAACAGCAAATCCATGCACAAAAGGTGCTTAATACATCATAACGGGGGCATAATTTTAGAAACATAAATAAATACTTTATCAGCATGAAACAGTTTTTTTTTTCCTAAAGTATGTCACTAGAACAAGAGGAGAATATGCCAGAGTACTGGCCATTGCAACTTGTTTAACAGAAAACAAAGGTGCTACGCTAGGAGATGTGGTGTGTAAACTCTCTTCTCCTGTGTTTGGGAATCCTTTGCAGTAACGGGTTCTTGAGGAGAAGAGCGCACATCCCTTTACTCTGCTCAGTTCGTGTCATGGGGAAACGCTGTTTGGCGTGTGTGTAACCTGGTTACCCCTTAAAAGCATTGCAGTGTCAGCCTGGTATTTTACATCCTCTGTTTTTCTGTCTGTTTTTTAAAACTGGACTGTGGGTAATGTGAATTGTACTGATTTTCTGGGAGAAAGAAGCTGAAGGAATGAGAAGAGCTGGACATACGCAGCCTTGATTCTCATCCTTTTGTCATCTTCTTGTCTCAGAAGGCCCCACTTGTGACTGACCCAAAGACAGGAAAGACACAATTCCTTTTATCATTGATGTTCCCATAGTTGGTCTGGGTCACATGCCCAGTCTGACATCCTGTACCATTTAGAGCCTGCCTTCTCCTGCTAGGTATTCTCTGCCTCCTGAGATGATTCAGGCATCTAGGAATGATCAAAGCCACAGCTGGAAGGTGTAAAACTGGGCAAGTTTTCAGAGCCTAGAACTTGGGGAAATATATTTCATGTTGTCGATGGGAATCCAGAAATAAAATGTACCCTTTTCTTTGATTGTCTTTCCTTTTGCCAGACAGTTGTAGTATTTATATAATGTGCTGAAATAAAGCACCTTCAGGTTATAGAGACTGGAAAAAATCTAACTTTCTAATTCTGTAATAAAGTATTACAGGTTTCAGATAATTTCATCTTACAGGACACTTGTGAAAATATGTACTTGTAGCTATTTTTTAAGTTGGACAAACTGATACACAAAGTGGAACTGGCTTGCCTAATCTCACATTAAGTTTTTGCCAAGCCAGGAAATAATATTATGGCATCCTGACTCTTCTGGCCTTTGTGTCTGTGATTGTGAGCATTTTGCTGAGAGATTGTACACAGGAGATAGTGAAAAGATGAAAATGTGTTCAGAATCCAGTGCACATGCATGAACAGAGATGGATATTTTCAGTAAGTACCACAGAGTCTGATTACAATTTTTTTAGTGCTTGTGAAGATTATATCATTCCATTGGAATAACACATTAAGCATAATATTTAAAAAATAATCATTTGTCAAAGTTGTCCTTCAGTATGAAGGAAACCAGGTAATCTCTGAGCTGATAAGGCCAATCCCTGCAGTTCCCTGTTGGAATTTTAAGTGAGCATTGAGAGCACCTTTTTAAGGTAGTTATCAGTGAAGCTGTGTGAGGAGTTAGAAACTTCAGGTACCTGTGCATAGATAGGGTGGCAATTAAGGAGACTTTGGGAATCAACAACTTAAGCTGCTGAAATTTAAGTGAGAGAGGTTCGTGAAGATGTGGCACTGACCATATTCCATCAGGTCAAGTGTATCCCCAGCTTGAGGGCATCCATCCTTTATCGTCATTTCCCAAGACTTTGGAAAAACAAACTTGTGAAAAGCAAAACCAAAAAATAGAAGCCAGTGAGTAAGGCTGAAGCGACATCTCACAGGCAGTGAAGTATTAAAATGACTGAAGCTCCTTGTCCTGTGTATTGTCTTAGCAACTCATAATTCGTCTCTAATAAAATCTCCTGCCAGCAGTGCTAAGATAATGTCGGGATGGAGAGGGGAGGCTGTGAAAGAAGTTACTTGAACGCAACTCATGTTGTGGGGGAAATTACCGCTGAGATTTCACAACATGTGTGAGATAGCGGAGAGCAGGCAAGGTTGAGGGGTTTTATTTGTCTGTTAAAGAAAAGGTCAGAAACCTTGCTACAGCTCTTTGAGAACCTCCTCCTCCTGCACTGCCTTTATCAGTTCCCACAACTCTGCCAGTGCCACGCAACAGCATCTTGTCCTGCTTTACTGGAGTAAGAGATTCCTCAGGGCTCGCGGGGAGAGAGACACTGAGCTACTGCCGAGGGGATCTCAGATTGCCCAGCATCTCACTAACTTCTGATTTCTCTTTTATGGCTAGAAAATTTGCTGTTGCAACTGCCCTTTGACAAGATCGTTTAGTAAAGATATAAAGTATGAGATTATTAAAGCCAGTTACTAAAATAAAACCTGGTAATGCAGCTTGTTTGCCTTGCAGTGATACGAAAGGTCACAAACCTCATCTTTTAGGGAAAATCTTTGTCAGCTACCTTTAAAGTGTAAAACCAGACCTGTCCTGGCAGAGCTCAGTGAGTGCTTTATATGGGACTCTGTTAGCCTTTGAAGTTCCTCCTAATCCACTCCTAAATGCCTGGAACGTATTCTTCAAAGAAACTGTGGTCTTCTCCCGTTTCATTTCAGGGTAGGGTTGCACGATGATATGACTAATCTATTTTTTACTGGTTTTTTTTTTTCACTTACAAACATCACCGATTCATATTCTTCCTGTGAAAAATAAAGGAAAAATCCTGAATGTCATTGTTAATCCAGCAACAACAACCACTTTTGTGGAAAACTGTAAACTCTTGTCATTCAACAACTTCTTTGACCTGATTTTCACCATTTTAATGAAACAGCATAGTCTGAATTACATGTTTTTGTGGTTGGTATATTGTGCAGCAGGAAAAGCAAATTTATTCATTGTGCTTATTAGCATTTGGTGCATATTCATATGCTATTCACATTCATATAATAATCTATTCCAAAATTGAGAGGAATTATTGTGTGCCGTAGGACTGATGGATGAAAATAACAGAACCAGAGCTAAAAAAGTCATGTGTCCTTTCTCAAGCTAGGTGGTAGTCTGTGTCTTCGATACTCGTGTCGTACACTGATTGAGTACACTGGTTTCTTGCAGACTCTGCATTTAACTTCCTGGCCATGACACAAGTGCTGTACTCACTTCTCACTGCTGAAATGCCCCTTTCTGATGTCCCTCTGTAACAAATTCTGTTTCAAATTAGTGTCTCACCTGTGGGATTATTTAGCACTGCCACTGGATGAACATTAGGGTTATACTCTGTTCACACAGGGGCGTGTTTTGTCCTTGACAGATGTTTTGCCCAGTGTTAGTATAGGCACGCTGTATACAGGGGAGTATATGATGTCATTTTGGAGTTAGTGTTGTTAATACGCATGTAACCTCTACTGATCTGGGAAAACACATGGGCAATTTTCTGCAAGCTGCAGTTCACAGAATAATTTGAAGTTATTTAGGTATTGTTTCATTTCTTGTGATTTACACTGCAGTCTCAGCCTGCCCCATGCATGCCTTATGGGCAATGCTGTGTTACTGCAGGATATTTGTTCCAAAAAATGAACATTTTCCTCCAGACTGAGGTCCTGCAGAAGTCATTTGCAAGGAGGATTTAGACTGTCTGCTTGTAGAAGCAGCAGAAAACAATGCACGTAGCCTTTGAGGTGACTTCAGCCTATCTACACTGGAGTGCTTGGTGATTCTGTTGAAATGTGAGTTTCTTTGCAGGTGGAGTCTGTTGCAAATCAGAGAAATCGTTCTGAACATGCAGTGGACTTGATCTCCTGTTTTTTAAATCACAAACCGTGCTCCTGGCCTGTGGAAAGTGCAGGCTGGGACGGGTTATTCATTAAGCGTACAAAGGCTGGTATCTCCTGCCCAGTAAAACTCCTGCCCAGTGAAACTCTTTGGCAAATAGTTTCCTGGGCTCCCACTCTAATTGCTACAGGGATTCCAGGCAGATTCCGTCATCCTTGTTTTCTGCCTGACTGGGAATCTGAGAATAAAAGGGTTGATGGCAGAATAATGAGATTGCTGGACAGTGCAATGCTCAGCAACTCTCCCCAGCATCACATGAGAGAGGAACGGAGGGCTGGGCTAGAGATGATGCTGGGAAGAGAAAGGGCCGTCTAAATCCCTGGGCACCCTCCCTCCCCCATCAACACTGCCTCTTAAAAGAAGACTTGGAAACACTGCAGTCTCTTGATGGGAGGAATCTGGGGGAGGTCAGGGCAGGGGCAGGCTATTGTCAACCGAAGTCTCCTATAAAATCCTGAAGCCGGATGCCTCCACCTTCGGGTACAAAGGGACTGAGGAGCTGATGGGGCAGTGAGTGGACAGAAAACCAGTGACACAGATTAACTACCGGGTGTGCAGAAGGTGCACCAGAGCAAGGCAAACATGCCCAAAAATGGGCTGGAATAGCAATGGCATGAAGGAGAGAATGTGTAAGGTCAGCTGAGCAGCAATGCTGTGGTGTGTGATCCTGGCAAATCCTTAGCATGAAGTGCGGCACGTTAAACAATGTCTCTCAACGAGCAGTAACGCGGTGAGGGCCAAGAGTGGTGAGCTGTGGGTCCTGTCAGAGCTGGACAGGCCTCTGGCCGTTTGAGTAACTGCCCACTCTCCACTGCCGTTGTGGAGTTTCCCAGAGACTGATTCCTGTCACTGGTTGGCCCACAGTTACGTACTTACGGCAGCAAAAAGGGCAAAGAGCTGTTTACACAACGGCGTCTAAAAGCAAGGTTGAAGGCTAGTGATTGCTTGACTTCCAGTGCTGGCAAAGTCAGGATTGTCCCACCAGCAGTAGTAGCTGTTTCTCAGATACCATTTGCTATTTCATGAGCTGTACCGCTGCTTTGTGGTTGTTTTTCACAGGCATTTCCAAAACATCTTCTGTATAGTTGTTTGCGGAGTTTGGATGTTTCATGACGCTTACACCAGAAGCAGTCTGGGGTGTCTCTACCCCATAGCTTCTCTCTCATGGGTCCTGGAACGGAGCAGAACAAAAACTCAGAGTTCAGAAAGCCGCAGTGGGATGAAGGGTTAATGAGTGCTGCTTTTGTGAAGGGAGAAGTTCTCTGTTTGTATTGCCTTTGTCCCTTTACACTTTTTTTTTCTGTTTCCCTTTGGAAAGTGTATAATTGTGTCATTGAGTCCAGGGCATATATCCTAATTCTAGTACCAAGGCAACTATCTCCCATCCCTGGAGCTCTTCTACCTTTTGACCAGTCAGATTACTTCCCACAGTGAATTTGAAATTTCTTTTGGAAAAGAAATGAGGACTCCTCCTTTTCTTCTGTTCTGCTCCATTGACAAGTATCTAAATTGAGCAGTTTTTGTTTTTATATCACACATATGCCCTGTGTAATCTCGTTTACATGAATTAGATTTGCAGTCCCTTGGGCGTGTCCCATCACATTTCTGGATGGTGGAATTGCATAATGGGGCAAGAGCCTTGCAAACTGCCATTTTTGGGACAGCAAGGCGTTGTGGGTGTGTGTGAATAAACCGATCACATCCAAATGCTCCCAGATCAGGTCTCAGCTGGTGTGTTGGCTCTGCAGATACTAAGAGTCTGGATCTGAAATACCATCAGTACAGTGAATCTCATCAGTCTCTGCTCTTTGCTGTTCTCATAACACCTAAAAATTTCCTGCTCTGTAAATATACGTGTCTAAGCTGTGGGGAGAGGGTGTCCGGCCAGTGGTTATCAAGCTTGGAGCTGCTCAGGGTAATCAGAGCCTGTGTGCAGTGTGCCAGGTTGGAGTTTGTGTTGGGTTCTTTATGGCAGCGTCTTCAGATCACTAGTGGATTAGCTGAGGAAAAATTGTGTCCCCAGAAGGAGCAGCTGGGACATGAAGAGCCGCAGCCAATATCTTAAAACATACAGCGTGCCTCTGCGGATTGTATCCTGCCAGTAAAAGGGGTCGTTAATTTGTCACAAAGTTAATCTGGTGAATGAATTTAAGGTGATATGTTTCACTGCTCTCAAAGTGACTCAGGGATCAATAAGCACAAGTCAAACGGTTGGTTTGTGAGTGCCTCCGAAAAAGCAGGCATCTAGACACCTAACTTGGCAAGAAATTCCTGATTGCCATCTTAGGGAGGCGTGTTGTGTTGTCTTTTTAGTAAAGTTTACTAAGTAAGTGTTTGATTCTCCAGTGTCCTTCTCAGCTAATGGCTAGAACAGCCCCTCGCAGTGGGGAATTCAGGTGGGCAATCTCTGAGCTGTACGTGGCAATCAGCAGAAGAACTTTGTCTTTAGTGCTACAGATTATGACTAACCAACAGTCTCTTTTCTCAACAGGGACTTCATACTCTGAAAATGATAGCAGCTGTTCCTCATCCCCCTGTGAAAATGGGGGGATCTGTAAGGATCTGGACGTGGGTTACCAGTGCACCTGCCCCGTGGAGCCGGTGGCCTACACGGGCGCGAACTGCGAGCTCCTCTATGATGCATGCAGTAAGCATGAGTGTCCTGCCCGCAGGATTTGCAGTGGGACTCCGGGACTCCTGAAGTACGAATGCATCTGTATGCCTGGCTTCACAGGTATTGACTGTGACGTTGATATTAATGAGTGTGAGAGCAACCCTTGTAAAGATCCTCGATTTGAGTGTGTAGATAGTGTCAATGGATACACCTGTAAATGCCAAACCGGACTGAATGGAGAAGGCTGCCAAACAGAAAGCTCTGTGTGCTCTAGCCACCCCTGCCTAAATAACGGGACGTGTGTCGAGGGTCCTGGGCACTATACCTGCATCTGCCAGCCCGGCTTCACTGGGGCCAACTGCAGAGACAACATTGACGAGTGCGCCTCCGAGCCCTGCCAGAACGGAGCCATCTGCCGAGACAGGGTGAATGAGTATAGCTGTTTCTGTGTGCCGGGCTTCCAGGGGTACAACTGCGAAATAGACATCAACGAGTGCGCGTCCCGGCCCTGTAAAAACAACGGCACCTGCCTGAATGAGATGGATCACTATTTGTGCACGTGTGTTCCCGGCTACACAGGTACCTCTCACGCTCATGTACTAGCCGGGTGGTTGGGTTGTCTCTCACTGTTCACGTGGTTCCATACTTTGCCTGCTGCTGACGTGTCTGGTAGTGGTAGTAGCTGGCCTGAGAAGCTGTTCTTTTACAGCAGTGAGACCAAATCTCTGTGGCATAACTCATGTTTCTGCAGTGTTTGGTACTGTGTGTGAATAACGATGCAGGGCTTGTTGTTGTGGCTTCTGGACAATAGTTGAGGCTTTGGTTTTCATGGATGGTGTGGATGTTGAGAGACGTGGATCTAAGAGGGAAAGTGGTGGGACTGTCTGAGACTTGAAGCCTAGATATAAAGTAGATGTGATTAGCTCTCAGTATGAAATTAAGGGAAATTAAAACAGATTAGTGATGATCAGGAAATGTATACTTAGTGTTTCTGGGTATAACTTCTCTCTGCCTGTCTACGCGAGTTCTTTGTTCTGTCCTGCAGGATTTCTCTGAGGGAAGTAGTCTTTTTGGAATAAAGTGGCTTTTAGTTGGAGATTTCTTGTCCAATTCTTCCATGCCGAGTGAATGTTTTTTGGCATGTGACATAAGTACCTCTTTTTTTTTGTGCATCTGTGCTAATGGTGACTCAGAGAGTAATCTACACCTGTGAGTTATCTGTGAGGGAGGCATCTGGGGGTCTCCGTTCTCCAGTCCTGCTTATCAGAGAGGAATGCATTTGTACTGCGCCCATGTCTGCCTGGTACCACCTAGCACATGAACTTTCTCAGCCTTCCTCATCATAGACTGAAGTGTTTAAAGAGTTAGGTTGCTGTGAAGGAATGCTGCTGATTACCAGTGGAATGAGGAGACGTTACAACATCAGGAATGCAGTCCCTGATGCTGACTCACTCTCTGATAAAAATTAACAGAGATGAAGGAGAAAAAAAGCAGAATTGCTGTGTAGGCCTGAAGATTACTACTGTTTTTGAATATCAAGTGTAATTCTGTCTTTGCAAATCAGTTTCTTTTTTTATCTTTATGCTGAATCCTCAATTCAGGGTTGTGGGATTCCCCTGCCAAGGAAGTGATCAAATGACACAGGCAGCTGTAGGAGCTTGTTGTGCTCTGAGTTATTCTCATGTCAAAGATGAAACTTTGCCTTACGATCTATTGCTTCATCCTGAGGTTCCAGCACCGTTGGCCAGCAAGGTTGGGTTGTTTCCTGGTGCTTGCAGCTGGAATTTGGGTGAAGGAAGTTTTGCGTGGGTATTGACGGGTTTGAACCAGCAGCTTAGGGGGCCCGCATTCCGCCAGGATTAGGATGGCCCTGTCCACTGTGTGGTGAGGCTTTGCCAGGAAGGGGAGATTAGGTAGATTGGCAGGTGCCACTGTAATGAGTAAGGCTGGGAGGTGACACCAGGCCACAGACAGCTCAGAGGTGTGATATAGGATGGTAAGGTAGTTGGACAGAAGTTGCACAGGACGTCTTATTCTGTCAGGGGGAGTTGAGACTTTGGACCAAAAATGTGTGGCTTGCTTTTATTGTTGACTAGGAGTATTTGAGCTAACGCCTAACTTTTAGTTAGTGTTTCCTAATAAAATTACTTACTAATATCTAGTATCACTGTAATTAGCGTTCTGCACTGCTTTAACGCTTTTTTTCCTAGGTATCTCAAAGCAAGTTACAAATATTATTTAAACAGATGGAACAATGTTTTGGAGATGCAGGTAGAGATCACTTTTCCCATACCCAAACTGCAGCTGCCTCTGATGTAGAACACTGGATCTGATTAATAGCAACGCAACACAAATGAAGAGTACCATGTCTAGCTGAAACTGTAAGAGCTGTATTGTATATAGAGGTTTAAATAACACTGACTAGCAGTGTGAGTCTTCTCTTCCCTGTCCTCCCTGCCCTCAAAGGATCCCAAACCGAAAAAGCTATCACTAAGTTTTTAAGAGCTGTATGTAAGATCAAGATCGTATGGCTTACTTAGAAAATGGATGTTATTTGTGAAGTGCTGATGAATTGGCTACTTCAGCAAACCTGAATGAAAGAGACTAAAGCTCCACAAATACGGGAAACTATTTTTAGTTTTGATAGAAGACTAAAATCCAAAAGTCTAGACAAATTAATTTTGTTTGCAAATAAAAATTAAAGGTCCTTAATTTGTAGGAATCACATACTGTTCATAAGCTCCCAATATGCTTATAGCAAAACTGGTATAGTAGCCAGTTTGGGTTGATAACATGGCTTTTGTGATTCCAGCTCGGAAGTTCAGGTAGCACAGGTATACTTTTCTGGATTTTTAACACAGATATTTCTGTTTTGTGACAAAGGTATGAACTGTGATGCTGAAATAGATGAATGTGATTCAGACCCTTGCCAGAATGGGGCCCTGTGCAATGATCACGTTGGGTTCTACACCTGTACCTGTGCACCAGGGTACCAAGGAATCCAGTGTGAGGTGGATATCAATGAGTGTGTGAGCCAGCCCTGCCAGCACAACGGGACGTGTCATGACCTCATTAACAGGTGAGAAGTCAGTGGTGTTTGGGCAATTCCATAGCAGGACTGAACCCGAAGGTCTGCTTAGTGTAATGTGTGAAAATTGGAGTAGAAATCTGGGGGGGGGATTGGATTTGGTGTTTTGGACATCCCAGTGGTCCCAGCAGCAGTAACAGAGTGATTTATGGCAATGTGAGAGGGTCTCTCCTAGCGCTAGAACTCCTAGGATGCTTAAAGGAAGGTAGGAAAAGATTCCTCTTACTGCTTCCAGCTAACCTATCAGACACAAAGGGAGCTGATCTGCAGAGCATGAACAGCAAAGGCAACTGCTGAGAACATACCTGTGTCTGAATTTGCCTTTTCATAGGTAAGGTGTGAACTCAGAGGCTGCTGAGGGTTGTCTGCCCTGTCATTAGTGTGGCCTGTCTGTGCAGATGGAACTGCCTTTTTCCTCTGCCCCACAAGTGGGTATGAGGACTGACGGCTTAGCTCCATCTGCTCTTTCCTCATACTGGGCTTTACAGTCAAATTAAGAGCTTATACGTTGTTCTGTTTTGCTGCCCCACAGCTACCGTTGTGACTGCAGTGACACAGGCTTCGAGGGGGAGCACTGCGAGTTGGATATCCTGGAGTGTGCCTCTGAGCCCTGTCTGAACAGTGCCACGTGTGTGGAGGGAGTCAAAAACTACAGCTGTGCCTGCTGGCCAGGTGGGTTAGAAACCTGTGTGCATGTAGGCACACTGCAGTGAGAGCACACGCTAAATTGCCATGTTGAAGAAGTAAAGAATTAATGATCATACTGCATCACACTCCCAGTGTGATTTTTCATTGTCTGAAACAGCAAGGCTGCCACTGCTGCCCTATAACAGCCATCCCAAAATCTAGCTGACCTCATGGCTGGGAAATGCACCCTGATTCTCAAACATAAAGTTTTCTTTTTCTTTTCTGCCTTTTTCCATCATGAGTTAATAATCCTTTCCTGCAAATTGATTATTTGGCTCCTGGGTTTGACAGAGTGGAGAAAGTGGAGGGCCCTGGGACCGCCTGCTAGATGAGCCGCAGTGTCTTCTAGGTCTTACTATCGCCTTCAAGGCAGCCACGATATTTGGGAGCCTAGTTCAGTGAAGTTGTGCATGACACTGACACTGATGTCTCCTGGCAGGTTACACCGGGCAGCACTGTGAAGACGATGTGGATGAGTGTGCGGCAGATCCCTGTCACAACGGAGGAGTATGCTTTGAGCGATCCAACCAAGCCTATTACGGAACACGACCTGACTTCCCCAGTAATTTCAGCTACAGCCAAGCAGCTGGTTTCCTCTGTCAGTGCCAGCCAGGCTTTGCAGGTGAGCTGTGCAGTAAATGTTCATCCTGTCTGCACCTGAAAGATGCTGCGTCGTTTGAGTAGGTAGAAATGGAGCAATGTTATCTGTGCGATGAAAATCGCTTAACAACTGGTACTTCACAGGGAGTGGCAGCCTGATGCATCAGAAATATGCTTCTGTTCACATCCTGTATGAATATATTGCAGACAGCTGTGTGAATGTCATTCTCTGGCCAGCAAGCCTGTCTCAAGGCTGAGGCAACAGCCTATGCGCTTTCCAGGTGCTTTGATGAATGCCCTCTGGCTGTACAGGTGCCAAGGTGGTTTCTCTTTGTCAGTCTCTCATGCATATGGCAGAATTCATCCCTAAAGGAAGTCTGTGAAACTCCTCATCAGAGGAAGCTAATTCCCTGGAGTCCCAGCTAACTATTCTAGGTGTTTCCTCGATGAGACTACTCTCATGACAGCAACTGTATAATCAGAGTGGGTAGGAGAAGAGGGGGTTCTTGATGTCTTACTCTTGGAGCTAGAAGCTCTGAGGGTTTAGCTGAAATATCACCCTTTCCCTAGTTTATATATCTAAAAGGCTGGATTTAACAGGTGGGGAAATTCCCTGGTAGGAGGGACTAAACAATAACACTTTATTCTTTCTTGAGAGAAAAATGAGAGTTTGGTCTATTGCACAGTTGGGAATGGTTCAGGAGTTCTGATTCTGCCACTGCTCCCTTTCGTGACACTGGAAAATCATTTGACCTTTCTGTACTTCATTTTCCCTAATTGTTTGGGTGATCGTATCTATTTGCCAGTGTGTCTGGAGAGACATACTGTAGTTCAAGAAATGATATTGCATTTTTAGATCATAGAAAAGAAGTGCAAAAAATTATGAATGCAGTTGTCATTCAGATTCTTTCCTTCACTGATGCATGTGTGTGCTTAAGATGCTTGTTTGTGTTTTCACTTCAAAGGGGAGACCTGCTTTACTAACATCGATGAGTGCGAGTCCCAGCCCTGTCAGAATGGAGGGGTTTGTGTGGACCTTATTGATGGCTTCCTTTGCCATTGCCTACCGGGTTATTCAGGTAATGCTGGTGAAGGGGGGTGGCTGGAATCAGGTCCTTCTGGTTAGCCAAGGTTGAGCTGCTGCATTACTGCCGGCCGCAGGACTGGATTCCAGCGCTGGGTAGCCCAGGCTGCTGAGCAGGACTGGGATGAGCAGTAGCGGCGCAGCAGGATGTCTGCAGGCCAGGGCTCAAATGCCATGCGAAAGCTATGTGATTTTGGTCGAGTAAGTTGATAGGCTGTGAACTAGATTTTGAGACACAAGATCAACTGTGTAGAAAAGTCTCAGATCAGAATATCTAGGGGATCTGTATCCTGGAGTGAAAGCTCACTGGGAGAACTGCGAGGTATTTGTATATGCACACTGTGAAGGTGAACAAAACCAGCCTTCACATAAAAAAGGGGTGCTTACCATTCTAGTTGTCACAATCTACTGAGTGTAGCAGACTGGATCACCAGCACGTAAAACATCTGTAAAACATCTCCATTCCCTAACACCCCTGGATGATAAGAGTCAGCCATTTTTGGCTGAAGGCAGTAATCTGGTGTGTTAGGAGGTCAAAAGGTCTTTGTGATGTGAGCAAATGAAGCCTTCTCTGTTTACAAGAGAATGGAGAGTCTGGATTCTTACACAAATGCCCTGCCTGACCCTAATGGGTCTCAGTTTTCTAGCTGAGAAGCTAGGGGATAGTGAATATAGCACATCAGTTCTGTCGGGAAAGTACACTGCTAACTGATACTAAACATCATCTTCATTTAAAATATTCGTTCCCAGTTTTCTGCATCTTTAAATTCCGTGTGTACTCTCTATTTTGAGCAATTTAACACCAAAAAGTAGTTTGTATGAAAGGTGGTCCCCGGCACAATCTTGTGGTTTTGAGGCGGATGTAATCTTTCCGCAGTGTTCCTAGGCTGCCATCTCGTGGGAAAAACTTGAAGCCAGAAGAAAATCTTGTCCCTTTAACTTCTCGGAACAGCAGGTAGCAGCATTCCAGAGACTCTCTTAGGCCTTTATTGCATGGGAAAGTTTTCTCTTTTCCTTCTGTGGTCATAGTGATTGAGCTATGTTGGCATAACTCCATCTGGGTCTTTCCTGGGAAGACCCATTACACAGGTTCTTTCACTCCCAAAATCTCAAAGCACCTCCTAGTTAACACCTTCTATAACTAGGCTGAATTATTTGTGGGGTTTTCTGGCCTATCTAGTTTGCTTTGGATTCCTAATTTAGGGTAGGCCAAGAAAAAAATTGCTTTTATAGATGAGGTCTTCAAAAGTAGGCTTCTATCTAAGCTCTTCACTGCTACTTTCTTGGGTAGTGACAATGCTGGACTCATGAACTGAGATCTTGTCCAAAGAGATGGTTTAAAGTTTATCCTGCTTGTCAGATTTCCAGCTCACATATGTGCCCTGTTCCCTTTTCCTCCTTCAGTGCCCCAGCACCCTCAGAGAGTTCAGAATTTCATTGTGCTTTGCCAAATTGCAGGTCTGTTTAATCCTTTCCAATTCTTAGCGTGCTCATGGGCAGAAAAGCTGACAGGAACACAGGATGATGGGCGAAGGAGTGCTAGAGTTCATTCTGTTGCATCAAATTTGCGTTCATTAGTACTTGAAGGGGATTAGAAACAGGTTGCTCTTCTGGATATTGCCTTTGGTAAAGGACTTTGTCTCAGCTGAGGTAGCTCTGACACGTTAATGCAGTGAAAGGCTGGGAGCAGTCTGTGAGATCAGTGAGTGCCTGTGGCGGACTGAAGCTGACAGGGAAATAATAGCAATTAATCTCCCCTCCTTTGTCAATTAATCCCAGTACAGTCATGCTGGGTAAACAGCTTATTACTTCATATTAGGATCACAGAACAACTTTGTGAAGCTTCCCATAATGTTTCTGTTCAAAACACATTTCTGTGGCAGCTTAGATCTGCCATGAACTTGGGTTTAAGCTGCCTCCGCTGATTAAAGTGAACTTGCTACTCTGATGAAGAATCCTGTCTTGGGGCGGCAGGGGGTTCTTTCTGTATTTTTTTTTTCTTCAGTCTGAGGAATTTGAGGAGTGTTGGGATAACAATGTGAGTCAGGAGAAATTCTTTCTTTGCAGATTAACTGCCTCAGTGCTGTCTCGGGCTACGGCAGGGCAGGGAGATGAGCCAGCTCTCTCTGAAGTGTAGTTGTTGCAAAAGCGGTGCCTCATTCCTGAGAGAACTGCATAATATGTCCTGAAGAGTCTGTTCAGTGCGTCAGTTTGTGCTTTACTAGAGGATCTACCCTGAGAGGGTATAAGAAGCATGAATCAAAGATTACACGGGTACTAAATGAAGTGAGAAGGAGAATGAATCTTGCATGGTCTTTGAAATGATGTCAACCGTGGTCAAGAGAAAAAGCATATTAGGAGAAGCCTGTCTTTCAGGAAAAAAATACAAAGTGAATTCTTTACTCATATGAATGCTTTCAGCCCATCATGTATGTAGTAGACAATAGTGTAGGCCAGGACATGAAAAAGACCAGTACCTCCATTTGGAATGGAAACTGATTTTTAACCTGCAAGAATGCAATAACTTAATGGCTCATTCATTCTTTAAAAACTTCTAAATGGCCTGAGCGCTTCCACTCATATTTCTACTCCTGCTAAAGTTGTCTTTAGAAAGGCAGTGCCTTAAAAAACTGTGCTGAATGAGAGGGAAGAGCCCTGCCATTTGGATGGCAGACATGCCTTGGCAGCGGCACCTTGCGATTGTGGTAGAATTCTGAGCTTTTTTGCATATGGCTGAGGAATGCTTCTACTCTCATGAGAAATCAGAAGGTGATGTGATGGTAAATTTGGGAGGAATTGTGACTGGAAATGTGTCTCAATATAACTGGAGTGCTTATTAACCATTCTACTTTGTTCAGCCATAATGTCTTTGTCAATTTTCGTTAAAGAAGCGGGATCCCTTCTGTGTAGCTAGCCATAAGTGGTTACTCTATAAAGAGTGCCAGCCCAGATCAAATGGGCTTGAATTCCTGAGTTGGGGGTCGTGAAATAAACGGGAGATGCTTCTGCCTTCCAGCCACCTTGGACAGATTTAATTTTTTTTGTGACGGTATTTCCTGATGTCAGGTTTGTTTTAGAGATGCAGCCTCCGCAGAAAGGCCAGCTAAAAGGTTAAGAGAGTAAAGAGATTAGAGGACCGTTAACCCTTCCACAGAATCCCCTTGGTAAATACAGGCAAAGGAAGCTAGGGAGCACTTTGTGAGAACCCCCCCTGCTTCCCTTCCGTTCCACATTGCATCTCCCTCTGGATCATAGCTCGTGGTTAATCAGACCTCTTGACTTCCCTGTCATCCGATCAGAAAGCTGCAGGAGCATACGCTTTAGTTTGGGTCCTGCTTGTGTCTAGGTGTCAGGTGAGTTTAGATCAAAAGTGTCCTCTGGGATTCTGATGTTTGTGGCTGCACAATCTGTTTTGAACTAGCCCTTCACATAGATTTTTCTGACTATGGACAGCCTGAGATATGCCAGCTGACCATGGTTAAAGACTTTTGAGAGGATTATTAGTGGTGGAGGAACTCTGAAGAATTAAATTTGACTTCCTTACTAACGAAAATGGGTGAAGCCCAGCTTAATGTCATCTTTAGAATCAGGACAGGCAAGTCCTTAGGCAGAGCAGTGTCCCAGACAGAGGAATTCTCCTGTCTGTAGGTGTGGCAAGGTGGTTGTCTTCTAATGGTGGCTACCACGAGAGATGAATTCAGGATGTCAGATATTACACTAGATTCAGTATGTTGATTTTCCCATAAAATGCTTATCAGCGATGTTTATTATTTTGAATGGTAATGGAATTGCTTGCCAGGAGGCCACTGCTTGCAGTGTGTGACTGCCACGTACACTTCAGGCAGACCAAACTTTCCTCTTTCCTCTTCTCTAGCTCTTGAGACTAGGATGGGTGTCTCTGAAGCCTGGAAAGAAATTCCTACATTTCTGGGACTCATTTACCAACACAGTGAGGAAGTTGCTAATCTCTATCTAAAAAACATGTGAAATTTGGACATTTCTATCCAAAGGTCACTCTCCATTTTGTGACATTTTTCTGCTAAGAACCCTCTGGCATATTTAGTGTTCTTTATCTTGACCTCCTCCAAGAAGTTTTACAAATGATTAGGAACAAAATAATTCTCTGAATTTAAGCCCCATGACTGAATCTTGTAACTTGCATGATTGCCACTGTGTCAGAATGAGGAATTAAACCCTCTAGAAAATGAATCATCTGATCCTTTTAATTTATTTAGAGTCCTCCAGTTGCAAAGAACCTAAGCAGTCCCTCCTCAGTGGTGTGTAGTTTGAAACAGATGTTCAGTGATCCACCGTTTTGGCTTATAAGAGGTCTTATTTAAGTATTTCATCTTGCATATATATGTACTGTTTGGATTTGTTACAGCTGTGTGTCTCTCTAAGAGAACCCTAGTCTGTAAATATCCTTACACTGATCCTGGGAGAAGAAACAATCACAGTTTCTAATTAGCAATATTTCATGTAATGAGTTTGAAAAGATGTAGTGACTAGTAGGGGATCAGAATCTGTGCTGGCTTATGCTATGTGGGTTTGGGTACGATGTATTTCCAGTCAGCCGTATACAGAGTCTCTGTATGTGTATTTAAATGAATGTGTGTGTGTATAAATCAAAATATGGATCTTCTTAAGGGATTTACTGCTCTCCAGTCCTCACAGCTATTACACTTTGTTGTTGCAGCAGGCGGTTGCATGGGCACAAGCTACCCACTTGTGCTGTCCTGGGCGCTAACAGCGGGCTCATGCTCGCTGATGCAGACAGTATTTACCACCCGTGCTGGGATCGGTCTGTGCTTGCGCGGGATGCAGATGGGACCATCTGAGAACTTTTTACTCCAAACAAACACTCGCTATATCCCTCCCACTTAAAATATCTGTAAAATTGACTGGCGTGTTTGGATTGAGTGAAGTGAAGAAGGTGAAATAGCTACAAGAGTTGTTGGAATGCTTTCTTTTAATATCTCATAGCGATACTGCTGATGCAGATTCCAGGCTCTGACACGTGGGAGTTTTTGTTTGCTTGGACCTGACATTGATACTAACAGAGACCTCAGGTTTGGGGTAAAGCTCCCAGATAACATTTCTTCACAGAAATAACAACCTTCTCTGGGTTCCTTACAGCATGAAAGTACAATTCTGCCTCTGGGAACTTTACAATATGAAAGTTAACTACATCTTTTCAAAAATAAAAAACAAACCCAGAGAAAAGAATGAGATTGCAACAGCTATCTTCTCATTAGCAACAACAGCTAATTTTATAATGTTGCTAATAAGGAAAGAGAGAGTTTTGATTCTGCGGTCCCGTGTTTCAGCCGGTGTACAGTCGGCATAATGCAGGGAATTTCCTTCCGTTCCATTTCACTTCAGAGACACAGATCATGGTAGTTAAAACTCGAGAGTTTTCTTTGCGACTACTGCAGCGTGGAAGTGCTTGTCCTCACAAAAGCACGGAACGGGGCACAGGGAGCACAAAGGGCTGATCCCTGCTTGGGTCAGTACGGAACGTAGGGCAGGGCCCAGGTTGCACTCTGCGTTTGGAACTCTCCTCATTGGTATGGTTTGGATCTTACGCAGCGGGGGATATGCAGCTTTGTGGCTTAAGCCTATAAAAAGAAAAATCCATATTTTGGCCTTATTGGTGGAATTGGGCAGATTCACCTGGGAGGCGGCAAAGGCAGGAGATTGTCTCTTGGCTTTTTGCCGTTGGGGCTAACGCTGTGGGTGCCGCAGGGAATTAGTGTCGCGCTCTGAGCGAGGAGGCTCTGCGAGCACGCATTCTTCGTGTCAGCACTGACAGAGGCCAGCTGGGGAGGGTCAGAGCAGGGCTGGATTAGATCTGCAGCGCAGGTCTCTTCTATATTGGCTCGTTTCATCTCCAATCCCTTCTGTCTGACTGGCATCAGGGAGCGCTTGCACACATTCTGCCGTTCCAGTCCAGCCTTTTTCGTCATTCCTCCCCCCATTCACCCCCTTTTTTTTTTCCCTTTACTATCACAAATGTCCACAAGGAGTCGGCCATGAAACCTGTGCTGATTGGCGTGATCCTGAAGGGAGTTTTTCTGCTGGCAGGTAATGAGATCTATACAGTAATTGCAGTGTGTCCGGAATGTTTGTGTGCCTGCCCAGGGCAAGGAGCTGGCTGTGCGATTAGTGGTGGCTGGAGGCATGAGAAGGAACAGGAATTGACTGGAAAGGAATCATGTTTTTATTTTGAAGACACCTGAAGTTTTGTTTTGGAAACTTCAGGGCAAGGAGTTTCCTTGTTGTCGCAAGATGAATGCGGAGCCGTCAGCACGCTTCGTGTGCGTCTTTGCCACGTTTCTGCCTTGCTCTGTAGCAGTCAGCTCGGGGTGCTCCAGGGCACGGGTCCGTGCGTCGTGCTCAGATGTAAGCACGCAGCTGTCTCCCTGTGAGTTCTGTGAAACGTCGGTTTTGCTTTTTACAGACATTTTTGCAATTTTCCTTGTTCCTTTAGTGATTTAAAACTCCTTTATTGAGAAGTAGTTTTGTTTTAACTCGGAGGACAAACCTTTTGCTGGCCCATGCACTTCTCCGTCTCCTCCCCCACCATCTCCTCGAGCAGTAGTGCACGGTGGGAGAGAGGTCACAGCAGCGTGTTGCCGTGGAAATGGCAGTAATTGTGCAAATATAATTGTGTCGGGGTCCGTTAGTTGCAGCTAATTCTCTCTCTCCCCCCTTTCTCCCTCCCCTCCTTTTTTCTTTTGATAATAATAATCCAAACCCTAATTAGGATGCAGCAGGGAAGGGTTGCTAGGAGTTCAGCTGTCTTACCGGAGAGGGCTGGCCGGGAAGCCCCACTGAACTGCATGTTTCAAGACTGGGCCCATGAATAGACTTCGTCTTTCAAGTTTTTTTGGTGTATGAAGCTAAATTAGAATATCTCTCTTTATGTGTGCTCATTCTTTTATCATATTACATGTCTGTTGAAGTTCGTGATTCTCACACTGCGTACAATGAATCTTTGCTTATTGATAGCAGTCAGTAAATCATTGCCGTCGTTCAGGGAGTGGCGAGCTGTATGGATTTTGATAACACTTGCATCTATGAAACAAGACCGTTCTCACCACATCGGTAACACTTTGGAATCTAGTGAATAGATCTGTGTTTGAAAATCCTGCCGGCTGTCAGCGCTTGGCAACTTCTGGGTGTCAGTTCCGACGCAGCCCCTGGGAGGTTAGCCTGGGACTGTTACCTTAAACACTGCTCGGGTACCTGCAGTGTTTCAAAATGCTTGTCTCATCACAGCCTTTTAAATAACACTTGTCTGATTTTCAGATAACAAGTCCCACTGATTTGTGTTTGTTAGTCTTTCACTAGATAAGAAACTCATTAAACGTTTTCTCCTAATGCTACAGTGAATCAGGTTGGCAGCATTGCTCTTACTGTCGATAGTTCAAATAATAGTAAACGTTTGAGCTAAGAAATTTAGAGGGAACAGAGAAGACTATGTAAGAGTAACTTGGTTTTGTCAAACGGAGTCATCCTCCCCTTTTATTTTTTTTTTAATATTCCTGAAAAGGGATGCCTAAGCTTCTCTTAGAGAAACAAGTTAGTTTTGAACTTCTTTATATCTACTTTCCAGTGGATTTGCAAAGACACAGCTGTCTTGGAGAAGGCTGGAATAATGGGTATCCAGGAAATTATCTGTACTTCTGGATACTATAATGGCCTGTGGCAAAAATCTGTTTTTTTTTTCTGAAATAGGGAAAGTTCCTTTATTTTTCTGGCATCCCTTTCTTCATTTACACTCTGTGATCCGCAGCCAAAACCTCAAATTACAGACCCCTGTGCTGCACTGAAATGAGCATCTAGGAAGCAATATGCAACAGAAATCTCCTTCTTCTGCCTTGTTTTGGTGTAGCTGAAGAATTTGAGATATTCAAACACGTCTGACAAAAATCATTGATGATGACGGAGGAGGAGAGAGGGCAGGACAGCTGGCTGATATGGGTATGGGCACTGTAAGGCATGTAAGGAGTTGGAGATGTAGCACTGGGTAACTGTTCAGCAGGGGACATTGGCTTCCAGGGAAAAAATGTTGTTAGCCAGATTTTTAGAATTCTTGCACAGTCTCCTCTGTTATCAGTTTGTTTTAAAACTGCTTCGGATTCAAATCTGGCTCTGCACCGGATTCTAGGAGGGCACGAACACATTAGATGTTTTGGAGGCCCTTTCCTTCTCCTGCTTCGGTCCTGTGAAGGCTGGCTGCTCGCTAGCAGAAACAATGGCAGCAGCAAGGATGTTGCCTGTGTTTTGGTTCCTCTAGGAAGAGCTGCCGTCCTCTCTTTCTGCGGCCAAACGTTTCCTTTGCCTGTTTGCAAGCTGTGAGGTTAGACAGCACTGTGTAAAGTCCTGAAGTGTCAGCTTCTTCTTTTCACCCATTTCAAACAAATCCTCTAAGAAATCAAACCAGCTGCGTCCCACGGGAAAGCCTGGTGTTTAATTAGCCACCAGCCTGGGGCTGTGCGCTCGCCTGGGGACTCATTTGCCCCCTGAGGTGGAGCACTCACCCCGCAGGTGTCAGCCGGGAGCAGCCAGGGCAGGTGCTCCTGCCGCTGCTCAGTGGAGAGCACTGCGCGGAGGAGGCGGCTGGGGGGCTAGGAATGCGAAACGGGAAAATGGGGCTCAGCCCTGCCTCCCAGCCTTCTCAGAAATGCAAAAATTCATGGCATCTCTCCTTTTGTTATCCAGACCAGTGCTATCTTCTCCCCAGGCCCTGGCAAATATCAACAGCTCTGATCTGAAATGAGCAGCATCTCAAGGATTTGGGATTCTACCAAACCCACTTTCTAATCTCACTGCAAACTTGCCTGGTGCGGTTTTGAGAGCCCTCCAAGCCACTGATAACTCAGAAAACCCACTCCACATAGTTCTACTGCTCTTCTGATTTTTCTTAATTCCTGTTGAAGTCTTTCTGGGATTCTCCAGGCCCAGAGATGTCCATTATACTCTATTTATTCCAACACGTTTCCTTCAAGTGTGGCCATAGCTTTGTGCTGAAATCTTAATTCTATCCTTGCTGCTTCCTTTACATGGAAGATCACACCCCAGGTCTGTGTGCCACACAAGCCGGACATCTCCAAGGCTGACATTATTGGCCAAATTCAGTACTTTTCCACAGGCAGAGTGGTTCTCTTCTAGTTTACGTCAGTAGAGAGCTACGTACTAGAGGAATCTGAGGTGACGTTGCCTAGAGAGCAGCTCTAGCGTAGCTGGAAAGTGCAGAATTACCAGAGCCTTCACTTCTCTTTCAGTGCTTCTCAGAGCTCCACACATGTTATGTCCCTGCCCTGACACAAACCGACATTTTGGAGCTGGAAGCTGGTGTTGCGTCCTCGTCCATCTGCAGAGCCAGCCCTGGTAAAAGCCACTAAACACCGGGTCTGGGCAGAGTGAAGCAGCTTGGTTGTGCAAGACTGCCTGTGAGGCTTTGCTGGGGCATGAGGGGGGACAAACCATCCACACGTGTATTCGAGAAGCCTGTATCACATCTAAGTTGTTTTTTTTTTTTATCACACATCAAGTCCAGCTCCAGTGCTCCCAATGCCCCATCTCCCCGCATCTCCTTCCCTCAGGCAACACTCTAATCTCTTTGACAGGCACTTTCTGTCTAGTGGCTTTTCTTTACAAATGTCTTTTGTGCTTTGATTCCTCTCCTTTGTGTGTGAATTCCTTCTTTTTCTTCCTGCTGTCCCCGTTGTGCTTGCTAGCTAGGTTCGGCTGTAATGCTATTAGATTGGGATAATCCATGCTTGGTTTATCTGTGTGACTGTCTCTGAAGATTAGTGAAAACCAGTGTTATGGGCTGGATGGGTGAACTGGTTCAGAGGGACTCTTCTGTCAGTCTGCAGATGCTCAGGAAAAGGACAGCAGATTTTCATTAACCAGATTTGAGTGTAATGTCTTGTAATTTACTTGACCCCCGTTGGGATGCATGTGCCTGGAGGAGGCAGGGGAGCCGCAGTGCGGTGCTTTTTACCCAGTTCACTTCTGCAGGATTGGACAGAACTGAAATCAGCTTAGATCAAGCACGGCAAAGTGCCCATGGAGCATGTTTTGTTTGTTGTTTGATAATGAATTGAGTTTTGTGAGTGTTTTGCAACTGGAGGGCCGTCTAGGAATTTGAATTTTCTTAACTGAGGCTTTCCAGTAACTTCCCATTTTAATTCTGTCTGTGATAATGGTGCCTGAAACGTGCTCCAGTCAGATCTATAGACTTAATTTGAGTTTCAACATACCAAATCTGTTATGAAAGAAATAGAAAATCCTTGTCTGTACTGTTTTGTCCCTTTAATGTCCTCTGCATGTTGCTTACCTGTGATGGTTGAGATTGGGAGAGGACAGGAGTCTGTTGGATGACGCAGGCGGACTGGCCGAAACTCTAAATAGTGCCTTCTTTGCAGCACAGAAGTGTGTTTTTCTTGCTCTTACAGCAGTGGTAGGCCACTCTGTAGTGAGCGTGGGGCTTCTTGCTGGCAGCTCTTGGTCTTCTGGTGGTTTCCTGAAGAGAAGGGCTTAGAGAGCGGCAGTGCTGGGGAGGGCGGTCTGTGCCTGGCAGGCTGCTCTGGGGAAGGGAGTCCCGGTCCCCCGCAGTGAGATCCGCTCTCTACATCTCTTTCGCAGGTGTGGAATGTGCTGTTAACATCAATGAGTGTGAGGAGGGTCCCTGCAAGAATGGAGCTGTCTGTGAGGATGGCATTGCTGACTATACCTGCCACTGTGCCCCTAGCCAGGATGGCATTGTCTGGGGAGGGAAGAACTGCTCGGTCAAGCTCACTGGGTGCCAGACGCACGACTGCCAAAATGAGGCCTTGTGCATCCCAACCTACCAAGCTGAGAGCCATGGCCACCTGTGCCAGTGCCAGCCTGGTTTCTATGATGCCACATGCTCAACACCAACAACGTTTTCCTTTGCTTCCAGAGGGTATCTCCTCATTGAGCTGCCCATGAACAATCAGAGCAGGAGGGACGTAGCAGGAGATCAGCTTGCCAGCGTCTCCCTCCGGTTCCGAACCACCTTGCCCAGCGCTATCCTTTTTTACCGAGGCGATGAAGCTGAATACTTGTTCCTGGAGCTCTTTGATGGCATTCTGCATGCAGGACTGAAGAAGGAGGATGTCGCGTACCCACTGCTCCTGAAGGGGCTAAGAGTTGATGATGGCCAGTGGCATAAAGTTGAAGTTGTTCTGCATAGCACTGTGCAGCTAAAGCTCTGGCATGACTCTTGTGATGCAGGTATCTGCCTGCAGAGCTTTCCTGTTCCACACAGTACTGCTTTGGTTCCGCACGCCTTCCTGAACATGTACGTTGGAGGTGCTGGGGATCCAATGGCCAACAACACACAGAGCCAGCAAGGCTTTGTTGGCTGCCTGGAAGACGTTCAGGTGGATGCTGAAGCTGTGCTCCCAGTGGATCTGCCGGTGGGTGAGTCCTCCCCAGTGAAGTGGGGCTGTGACCGGACGGAGTGGTGCCTCTCCCAGCCCTGCTCTCACGGCGGGCTGTGTGTGGACCTTTGGGCAACCTTCAGGTGCGACTGTTCTAGGCCATACGGAGGCCCGTCTTGCTCATACGGTAAGTGCCACGTGATTTACATCTGCCAGCCCCTCTCCGAGTTGGTGCTTCAGAGATGCTAGATAAGCACTGATGCAGCTCTGGAAGCAGTATTTTCTACCTGACTAGTGAGAAAGCTAAAGCAAAACCCTCTGTAAATAAAATTCTCACTGATCCCTTTTCTGTCATTTGCTCCTGCAGGAACGATTGTCAGCTTTGTGGTGCAGACATTATTCCTTGTGGAACCAGAGGCTCTGACTTAATCTTTATGTCAAGAGGGCAGGGAAGTTGTTTTACTGTGAAAAAGTTGATCTTGAGCTTCTGAGTTAAGGATAAATAGGAATGTATTGCTTTATTGGTAAAACACAAAGTGTTAAAAGAAGCTCTTTGATAATTTTGAGTTAAAATCATATCTATTAGCATGTTTTGGTTCTTGCAAGACTTATATTAGTATTCTTCCAGTTTTTTGCTTCACTCCTGAGCCGTAAACATGGGAAGTACAAAGTTGTTCTGCTGTTATCACCAAATTCACAAATTTTAAAAGCAATTTTTTAGCTTAAAAGTCCTTGAGTAAATCTGCAAGCTGGCAAGGACTTTGTTAGACCTGTTTTTCCCTCTTCTGCTACTTGGGTGCTTGAATTCACGCCCTCCAGAAAAAGCAAAGACACATTCACCTACTTCTTCATTTCACAGACCTGTGTGGGGAGGGAGTGTAATTACCCTGATGCATGTTGAAAACGTTGGGAAGAAAGGTCTTGCCTCATTCGTAAGGAGTTGCAGCTTAGAATATTCCTGTGCCAGCGGCACGTCCCTTGTTCTTGAGCTGATGTGTGTTTCTTTTCTCTTCCAGAGCGCCCAGCAGCAACATTTGGCCTAGAGAATTCCACCAGCTTTGCCTCTTTCACCCTTTCTGATAACCTTGGTGCAAACTTCAACATCTCCTTTTTAATTCGTAGCCGGAAACCCGACGGTTTGCTATTGCAAATCAGCAACGAAACTGAGCCCTGCCTCACCATATACTTGAAGAACGGCAAGCTGAAGATAGAGACGTTATCTACAGATACTGTGACATTTCCAGAAAATTTAGTTGATGGGAGAAGACATTTGGTAGCTCTGTCTTTCCAAGAAGGAATTGTTGGTGCTCACCGATCAGACACATACCTAGAGCTGGGACAGCTCACAGCAAGACCTCTTTTAGCTGGCTATGAAGTGTATGTTGGTGGACACCCTAACCCAGAGAGCGCTGGTGTGTGGGGAGGCTATTTTAAAGGCTGTTTGCAAGACATTCAGCTGAACAGCCACCAAATACAGTTTTTTCAGGTTGAGAACTACAGTCTGCCACAGGAACCCAATGGGACTCAAAATGGTAATCTTGTGAGTGGTTGCATCTCAGATAACACCTGCAAGGTAGGATGCCTCTCCTTCGTCTCCATGTGTGTGCAGTTGTTTATTTTAGTCCTGTGATTATAGAGCAGTTTGACTCTTGCCAATATCAGGAAGATGAGAAGTTTTCTAAGTACTAAAGGACACGTGGTCCCATCTGCTCCTCCTTCAGTCGATACACTACGTACAATTTAAGCGCCACGTTTTCTCTAGCTCTCCTCTAGTTTTGTACTTTGTATAATTTGGGCAGTCCTGCTCTTGTGCTGCCCACCTCTGTTTTGCCAGGCCACACGTGCTTTCCAGACTCCACCCTCTAACCAGTAACCGTTCCAGCTCCTCCCTTTGTCCTCTTTCAACTGCACAACAACCTCTTCTCCCAGGAATTTGTTGCTTCAGCAGCCACAGTTCTGAACTGTCTCCATGGTGCCCTTAGGTCAGAAACTCTCTCTCCTTTACGCCATAAGTGAAGATGGGGAGGCTGTACTCCCTAATGTTGCCCTTTTTGCTCATCGTGCTACAAAGCATTGTCACACCTCTGCTATTAGGTGTGTCCTAGTGACAGAACTTTGTGAGGTTTGCAGGAGCACTGCGGCTTGTTTCATCTGTTTCTCACCTTTGCTTTTGTGCTTTGTTCTTTTCCAAATTGGTGGAGCTCTGCCTAGGGAGTTTCCGTTGATCAGCGCTGCGTACAGGGAAAAGCACAATCTCAGGAATTGCGTGTACAGAGACCCTTGTGCTTCCTTCACTGCTCTTGAGTCACTATTTTAACTGCCCTTCTTTCTTGATTCAAGTGCTGCTTGTAGCAATCTTTGTTGTCACATTTCCTTCTAACAAATTTAGATCCAAAGATGAATTACGCTGCTCCTAAATTTGGCTATTTTGTTTTCCAGTCTGAGCCATGTCAGAATGGTGGCAGATGCATTGTCACTTGGAATGATTTCCATTGCAGCTGTCCAGCAAATTTCACTGGGAAATTTTGTGAAGAGAGAGTCTGGTGTGAAAGTGACCCGTGTCCTGACGCTACCACCTGTGTGGATGTTGTAGCAGGCTATGTGTGTAAGTACTGCTCTGCTTACGTGTTGGTAAAATCCTCACTGTTCACTGTCTGTAATCAATATTCCTAGTTTGTACTCTTGCAATAAATACAAACACAGGCTGCAAAAAGGAAAGGGAGTGATGCCCAGGTACATACTGCTGCGCGCAGCGTGCACTTTATGGATTTGCCAGCGGGTTGTGATAGAGCAGACGTACTCAATGATGTTTTCTTCTGTTACTTTGACTTGATCAGGGAGGAACCTCTCCACTTCTGTGGAGTGATTGGCTGCCTTATCGTTGCAGCAGGACCCCCTGCTCTCTGTAATGTTCAGCCATTTCTAGACTCTCGGGTTATTTCACCAAGCAGGACCCAATTAACTATTGCAAATGCGTCTCAGCTTTCTCCTGAGACAAAACCATGGGGAATGAGGAAAGCTAGTTAGCTACCGATGCCCTGATGTGGAGGGAGCGTTGTCCAGTGGCTAGAAAGTGTGCTGGGACTCGGGCTGTTGGGCTGTTCCAGCTCTGCCACTGGCTGCCTCAGCAGCTTTGGGTGGATTATGGTCCTGACTGACATTCTAGTTTTTCTAGCGGTAAAAGGGGAATAGTTGTATCTTTGTGCAGTGCTGTGAGGAAAATTGCCGCATAAGAGCTGGATATTATTATTAGAGGTGCAAATGTAAACAGGAAGAGCTTTAGGGATGCCAGCAGCTAGGCCTGTAATCCTACTCACACTAAGCTTACTTGATTCTTAAGGGAGAGAACCTACCAGGAGTTTGCCATTGGTCTGTCGCAAACATGACACCGTCTTTCAGATCCCTTATGCTCTACCCCTTTATTTATAGGTCTGGCTAACGCAACATTTAATAGTTATGCTGCCGTTGAATTTACCGCCAATACATCAGTGACCAGGACTCTGAGCAGCCTCCACGTGGATTTCAGAACCAGGGATGAAGATGCTGTTTTGCTTCGGGCTGTGGAAGAAGTGGATTCCCTCCAGATAGCCATTAAGAACTCCTCCCTGCTCGTTGACATCAGGAGTGGGAACAGCATCGAAGGTGTCAGCTTCCTGAGTCAGAAGTCGGTCACGGACGGTGCCTGGCACACCGTCTCTGTGTCTATGGAAGAGCCATCGGCGCTTTCTTCCCGATGGCTGGTTCGTTTGGATGCGTCTGTTAACGTGACCCTGCAGGGAAGCGCTGGGAACCTGGACTTCCTCAAGAACAACGCTCTGATTGTTCTAGCTGAAAATTTCACTGGCTGCCTCGGACAAGTGAAGATAGGGGGCATCTACCTGCCGTTCCCTGCCCACCTCTCGTACCCCCAGCCAGAACAGTTCCAGCGGTCCGGCAGAGGGGCCATCCAGCTGGGCTGCACGGGGGCTGACGTCTGCGCGTCCAGCCCTTGCCTCAACGCTGGCACCTGTGAGGACCTCTTCAACTCCTTCCGCTGTGCCTGCAGAGCTGGCTGGGGGGGGCTGCTGTGCGAGTCTGACATTGATGAGTGCCAGTCAGGCCCATGTGTTCACGGGGACTGTGTCGACGCAGTCGCAGATTTTCGGTGTGAATGCTTCCGGGGATTCATTGGGAAGAGGTGTGACATCAACGTCGATGACTGCGTGCGGCACCAGTGCCTAAATGGAGCGACCTGCATTGATGGGGTTTATGGCTACTCCTGCAAGTGCCCCCCTCGGTACTCAGGACCTCGATGCGAGTAAGTGCCTTGGTTGGTTTGATGCAGGGGCCAGAGGAGCCCCAGATAACCTGGAGTTTTACTTTGGGAAAATTTTTCAGTGCAAGTATCTGGTAGGTAAGCACCTGAATGCTGCTGTGAATTGGAAGATGCTGTCCAGGTCCAAGGTGCTCAGCCTCGAACAGGATAAGGATCCTTCTTTTTCACGCAGGTTATCCCCACGCTACATTTCAGAGCTGTTTAAAGTGCAAGTACTGTAGCCTGTTGTCAGTTCCCTCTTGCATTCCCCAAGAAATCCATCTTGTCCCAGATTTCACTCCCCTCTGGCATATTCCTGTATTTATTTAAACCAAAACGAAACAGAACAAACAGAAAAAAAAATGGTTAAAAAAAAGGTCTGTTTGAATATCCTACTCCTTATCAAATTCATATTGGGAGAAAAAAGTTTCTTTAGCTGTCACCTCACTGCCTGAACTGCTTACCAGTGCACATTTCATGATCCCTCCATGGAGCTCATGTAAAATTGGTGGGAAATCAGTATGGAGCCAGGAGGAGAGCTGGAGTTTTTTTTTCTAAGATCTATAGTTATAGCATTTGTATTAGTTTGGAAAAAAGCCAGCGTATTTTAGTCACAAAGGTATGTCTGGTATCGGTAACGCAAGTGGGAATCAACATGTCACTTAGACTTCCACCCACTTGTGCCTGTTCAAACTGAACATTGAGATAACTGAAGCTGAGCCACGTAAGTGTTTATCTAGCCTACCCAGGCTGAGTTCCTGTTGTTTGCACTTCATTCTGGTGTAGGCAGCTATCTAGCATTTGCATGGTCCTTTCTGTGGCCCAGCTGTGCCACAGGCTGGTGTTCCAGCAGTGTCCTGTCCCTGTTTATGTTTTCATCAGCAAGAACAGACAACGATGTGAGAGAAGTCCTGGTACTGATGCAGCCCCTCCATATCCTCTGGGCACGCTCCGAGCAATACTCTGATATTATGGATGATTTCTGAGACTATTTCCTTCTCCACTTGTGTCAAACTCCTTCCCAGAAATACCAGTGACTGTGCTCACGGCCCTCGCCAGCCCAGTCTCTGCTGAGTACGCTTTTCCCTTCCCCGAAACTCGATGCTTTAAAGGCTGTCTCTTGCTTTTCCCAGATGGCCGTTCCCACCTGAGCAGTGTGGTAAGAACTTCACCTGTCTGAATGGTGGCAAGTGCGTCAGCGAGACCTGGGGAGCCAACTGCACCTGCAAGCCGGGTTTCACTGGGAGGAAGTAAGTGCTGTTTTTCTGGTGCCTGCAGAGGAGCTGGGGCTCTGATTCTTAAATCAGTGGGATAACCGAGCAGGTTCAAACGCCTCATCCTCCATTCAAACAACTGCTCCAAACCTGTAAACTGGCTGTTATTTTTAGAAGAGACAGGCTTGATGTGATCCTGCTGACAATACCAATTTTTGCAGCATGAACTGCGTCCACGTAGTTCTTGTGCCCCATCAGAATCCGTTAACCGCACTGGAGACCCATGCTGGCCGCGGTCAGACAGAAATGGCAAAAGGAGGGGTGGCATGAATGGGGGAAAATTCCGTGCTGTTGGACCCTGGATAAAGCATCTGGAAAGGATGCAACAGGAACTTTTCATAAAAATAAGGATTTGTAGGCTGACTGTTATGTGGCACAAGAACATATGTGAGAAACTTCATTTAATGCTAATACACTTTTCCTTTCCAGTTGTCAAATTAACATAAATGAATGTGATCCGAACCCTTGTCAGAACGGAGGTACGTGTCAGGACTCCGAGAACAAATACGAGTGTGTGTGCAGTGCCAGCTACACCGGAGAGCGCTGTGACGTTAACGTAAGCACTTCTCTTTGCTCGTGGGAGCTCCTGTCTGTTCTTCCAGACTGTGCGTTGCGAGGAGCCTAGCAGAGTCCTGGGGTACCGGGGCGTTAGTGGGACAGCCCGCGCGTGGCGTCGTCCCCTGCGTGTGTCCTGGCTAACGCACACTGGTAAGCACGCTTAGGAAATCGGCTGGTACCAGCAAACCTGAAGTGTGAAATTGTTTTTTCCTTTGCAGTGCTGTTGCATGCTAGTCTCCAGCGTATAAGCAACAGCAGCAAATACTTTTCAGTATCTGCATGGGCTGCGCTGTAGTTTTCAGGGCTGTTTCTGCAACTTTCCTTGGCTTTTATGACTCCTTGGACATAATCAAACTACCGCAGTTGGCGTGTGGAAAGGAGATATTACTTATATCTCCCCCCAGTTTCCTGGAGAATGGAATTCCAGCTGGCATTTTATCTGGGATGAGATACTTACAGAGCACCTTCCCTCTCCAAAGATCACCTGGGTAGAAAGGGATGTGTTTGGAGAGGGAAGTCAGTTGAAGTTAAGCTAAAAGTGATTCAAGTACAAGTGAAAAAGTAGCATCTTTCATCTGCTGAGTCTGCTTCTGGCCGATGGGCCTGGCGGAGGGGCAGCCTCAGCGATGCTTTTCCTTTCCCGCGTAAGCAAAGCGTGGCTGTTTGCAGGTGAACTCCTTCCTGCGTGGAACTTGTTAAGTCACACACTTGCTTTTCCTGTGTAAAGCTCTTGCATGGACAGGCAGCTTGTCTGGTAACCTGGGAATGTGCTAACCCATCCTGCATGACAGGCTCTGCGCCAGGGTGGGGTTTGCTGCTGCTGCTGCTGCTGAGGGTTCTGTGCTGCATGCGCCGCGAGGCCACGCCAGACATCTCCAGTTTGCATGCATGGACTCCTTCGGGCAGCTCTGTCTCCTCTGTCCCAGGACACTTCTTGTAGATTCCTTGCATTCATTTTCATCCTCCTCATGACTTTTGGCAGAACTGTCTGTCTGTCCCTCTTAAAAGGCCAGGGCCTGAGGTGGGGGCAGGGAGCAGGGCAGGCCTGGCGCTTGGCTGCACTTTGGTGCTCTTTCTCCCTCTCACTACAGCAGCGACTAAAGAGCGTGGAAGGGGCAGCGGGGGAGCTGCCAAAAGCTCCTGTGGTGCCGTGCTGCGTGACTAACCTGCATGCTGCGCTCGCCCAGAACTAACTCCTAGCACATCGCCCGAGGCCTGGCAGGCTCAGAGCTCAGCTTGAACTTCAGTCATTCAACAGTGGCCGAGGGACGCGCAGGTACCTGGGAAAGTTCCCTCTGTGCTGTATCGCTTTGTGGCGTTGGCACAGACTGTGTGGCGTGCAAAAGCTGCAAGTAATCAAGCTTGAATTCTTTTGGTTTTAGCTGTAAGGTAGCAGATACCATTTCTAGCAATAAGAAATATTTCTTGGTTTTAGGCTTATTTTCATTTTCAAGCTTTCTTTAATGACAAATTGCCACAATTTTTAAAATTCTTTGTTGTTACGTTCCCTGCCATCCTTAATTCCACCAGATTCTAAAGAATACTCATTCAGCTGCATTTCTCTCCTCAGTACTTGGGCCTTTCGTCGTCTCCATCTCCCCCGTGTACTGACCTTTGTAACACGCTCCCCTTCCTGCTGCAAGTTGTCTTCCAGTCTGTTCCAGGGCATTTTTATGTAGTGTGGACACCGAAGTGTGTGCCTTAGTAATTTGTTTTGAGTTATGAAATCAATGGATCTCGTACTTGCCACTCACTATTTAAATGATTTTAGCCTTTTGTGCTAGGATTTCATAAAGCTCCTGCAAGGTATGTCAGTTCTTGGCTTTGTGTCCTAGTCTTTCCTCTGGCTTTCAGATTTGTTAACTTGTTAAGCCTGGAACTTAGTACACCTCCCTGTCCCAAGATCTTCCAGGAGGTGCTAAATCACAAGTCTGCACATAATGTTGTTGCAGTGGACAGTTGAATAGCTAAATAAATTCCCTGCCTTGCTGTCAGAGGCATCATTGAACTTTTTTTTTTTTAGTATCTTTCCCCTGCTTGGGTAAATTTTCTGTTCTTACTGAAAATTCAAATTCTCATTAACTTGATAATTAATTTTTTTTCTCAGCATTGGTTAGCTGTTTCCCAGTGACACCTATGTATTTTAGTCTAATATCGGTAAGGAGACCCCTTGAAAGATTTCCACCACGGATGCCGAACGTACTGGCATGTAAATCGTAAGGGGCTGTCCTGCTGTGAAAAGCCGTAAGCACAGAGGAGGACATGGAGCGTGTGATGATATTTGCACCATTTCACCTCATCTCACAGTGTCTGAAGTGTTGCTCAGACTCTTACCCACTGCTGTCCTCACGGTAACAAACGGCCCAGCGTGATCTTCAGCAGTGAGTGGCGTGCGAGGCCCAGCTTGCTGTGCAGCAGTTCTGTAGCTCCAGACTGGTCCCATACGTTGTCTGCGGTTAGTTTTGCTGTCTGCGCGCCGGGCAGCTGCCCAGCTCAGTAAATCCTCTCTTTTCTGCCTGGTGGTGATGCTGTCCGTGTGCCCTGCGTGAGTTATTGTAACGGCATTAACTGTTCCGTCGGTAACTCTGTTCCTAACTCTGCCCTGTTGAGACCAGCTTGGCCGCAGCTGCCAGTTAAGGAATGCCATTGATGAGCATCACCAGTTTTGAATTGGAAAGAAAAATTCAGGATGTGTCACTGTTCTGTGTATTAAAAATAGTCCATTTAAAAAATTGTGTTTTGCTGAGAGACTAAAGAATGAACATGAGCATTCTTCGTGCAGGGGTCCTCAGGCCCTGTGCTTGTTCCTTGCTTGTCCTTTTCCATTTGGGTACAGATCTGCTTTTTTTTTTTTTTCTTTTTAAAATTTTTTTTCCCTCTAATCTGACCGTTTTGGGTTCTTCAACTTAAGTTACTGTAACCATGGAGTTTCATTGTTTCTCCATTAATTTCTCTTACAGAAAGGGACGCCAGGTGCTCTCTTCCCCTCCCCAGTAATTGAAGTAGCTGTCCCTGTAGCCTGTGGCTCTTTGCTGCTGCTCAGTATTGGTCTCATATTCATGATTCTCACTGCGAGGAAGAGGCGCCAGTCAGAGGGAACCTACAGTCCCAGCCAGCAAGAAGTGGCAGGAGCTCGGCTGGAGATGGACAGTGTCCTAAAGGTGCCACCCGAAGAGCGGTTGATATAGGCGCTGCCATGCCAAGGAGATGCGCCCACAAGGTCTGCTTTGACCTTGGTCTTTTCCAGCGCTTACAGCAGCAGACCCACCCCATCTCGGTTTCCGTAAGGCATGGCAATGAAGATGTGGACGTAGACGTACAAGGCAGACTGTGTATGCAGTGGCGTTCCAGCTGCTTTCAGCTACTGGAGTCCATTGCGCACCGCTGGCTCAAAGTGAGCCCCCTTACACCCCTCCTTCCTGCCCCACGGCGTCGCCGCAGCCGGAGCGGTTGAGGGGCACCTGCTTTGAAGTCGCTCCGTTCTGCCTGTCAGGCAGCAGCGGCATAGTTCAATCTGCTTGAAAAGGCAGGGTTAAATTAGGCACTAATTTACAGATGAAGATCCATACAGACTTTGAGGAGCGTTGTATAGAGGGTATTTATGACTGGGTTGTATTTACTGCTCTGGTTTTGTCCAGCTGAAACGCACTCAGAGCTTTCTCAGCTCAGGTGTGCGAGGTTCTCACCAGCAGCAGCAGCCGCGAACTCCGCCCCTGTGACAGCCACGGGGTTACCGGGAATTGTCAGGAATTACTGAAATCATTGTACAGAGCAGTGTTGTGTGAAGTGGTGGCTGTTAGACATTCCCAGGGTACCGCACAGAAAGGTGCCGTCAGGCCGTTGTTGGGGGGCTGTGGGCTGGTGCTGGAACTCTCAGCAGTGGCTGTTGCCAAATACTGAACTTGGGGCTTGCACGGGGGGTGAGGGGGGAAGGGGTGAGCAGGAAGAGTCCCCGGGCTGCTGCTGTATTCCCCAGACTGGTGTGATGGGGAGGGGACTGCGGCACAGGGACGGGGGAGCTCTGTCTCGCACTGCTGTCAGCACAGAGCAGCTGAGAGGCGCTGGGGCCGGGGCTGAGGGGTGTGAAATGCAGCACTGTCCCCGCGGAAGCTCTGAGTAACTCCCTGTTCCACCGCAGCAGCCAGTGTGGGCGCATCTTAGCAACTCCTCCGTTGTGGGCGCAGTGGGGGCTGCAGGGGCGGCCCTGCTCCTTGCCGTTGTTGCAGCCACGGCGATTGCCATGAAGAGGAGGAGAGCAACTCAGGGAACGTACAGCCCAAGCCGCCAAGAAAAAGATGGGGCTCGAGTGGAAATGTGGAACGTCATCAAGATGCCACCAACCGAGAGGCTGATCTAAGAACTGGGTGCTGTGTCATCCTTTAACAGCCGTGGAACTGCTGGGGCGGCGCTGTCTGCCGTCGCGAGCTGTGTGTTTGTAGGCCAGGCCTGTAGTGCTTCAAGCTACTTCACAGACAACTGCCTGCTGTTACCTGGCGGGCAGATTCAGCTGCTTGAATGAGCTTGGTTATTGCGGCTCATCCCATACAAGATTTGTCTCAAACTGGTCTGCCAGCAACAGCGGTAAAGTCTGGGAGGGAGGAAAAAAAAAAAAAAAAAAAAAAAGAGTTCTGGAGGGGCCAGCGGAGGAGAGGACGCAAGCAGTGGCTGTGGCAGCAGCGGGAGGATGCACAGAACCACTAATGGTGCCGGGCTGGGTGGCAGCAGCAAGAGACTGCGGGGCTGTCTGGGCACGGCTCAGCCCCGCGGCTGCGGCCCCCCTCAGTCCCACGGGGGCTCAGGGCCGTAGGGGCTGTCACTGCCGGGCTGTCAACATAAAAGGCACCGGGCAAATCAGTGAGGCAGACCTAATTAATGGGGATTAAACCACTGGATTAAAAAATAATGTGACTAATGTGGTTCCAAAAACCATGTGCCCGTGCCTCCTCTGCACCACTAGCACAGGTGACCGATGGATGGGCGAGATTTCCGAGAGCTGCCGCCATCCTTCCGGCACTCGGCCAGAGTCAGTGGGTACCAGTAAGCCAGACAGTAAGTACCGCTGGGCTGTGTTAGCCACGTCTGCTAAAGCTTTTCCTAGCACTAGACTAAACCACAGGAATATTTTAAGTGCCTTTCCGTGACTGCGGTGCTGGTTACAGTACTCGCGTCCCTGAGAGGAGGAGGGTTACGTGTACTGGCGGCTTGCTCTGCCCAGACTCGGGCAGAGGGTTGGGACGAGCAGGCTGGCCCGTGTCCCCGGCTGGCCCGTGTCCCCGGCTGTTCGGAGCTGAGGCTGCTGCCCTCACAGCGCTGGCTGCCTCAGGGCGGGAGCTGCATCCCCACAGCACGGCCCTTGGCGAGAGAGGCGGCGGCGGAACGGCAAGTGGCCCTTGCTGGTGTGGGGCGCGGAGGAGCTCTTGGCACAGACAGGTTTGGGCTTGTCACTACAGAGGCGTGGGATTTAGCTAACTAACAGCAAAATCTGTGCTGTAGTGAGAGCAGCATTCGTTCCCACATTGCCCTAAAAACAATATTTATTTTTGTGGCTTTACTGCTCCTCTGCTACTGGTTTAGCTGTTGTGTGTGCACAACATAGCAGAGCCTGTGGAAAGCATGCAGCAGAGCAGGCCAAATAAGGCCCAAAACTATTAACATTTCAGGATAATTACTGCAATTATCAATGAGAAATATTTTAGAGAGCAGTGTCTGCTTTTTCATCTCCAAAATACTATTGATAAGCAGGGTGTGAATCTGCCCACCATAGCTGATTGCCATTGGAAAAATTGCTATTCGGTTTTGCTATTAGATTTTTTTTTTTTTTTTTAACCTGTAGCTGTAAATTTTTCTGTAATTCTAAGCAAAGGGAAGAGTACAAAACTACTGATCAGGTCTGTCTGCTTAAGAAGAGGTCTTCTGCATGCATGCAACTGCTGACGTAAGATGGAGAAAGAATGAAAATTTTGGTTAACAGAAAAAAAAAAAACCACCAAGCTATTGGGATACAAGACAATTAATATTTTCTGTGTAAGGTCACTTTCCCTCTAACACTGCGGAAAAGGTGAAAGAGCGAGTGGTGATCCTACCTGGTCCATGGTCTGGAAAGGAGTTGGCCGTAGCACTGCTAAAGAAAGAACCTAACAGCAGTGCAGGGAGCTTGCTAGCGCTTTTATTTATTAACACCCCCACTGCTGTTACTTCTGGGATGACTGATGTGCTCTGTGTATTGGCCGCCTGCTGCTTGGGAAGGCCTAGCGCCCTTTCAGAGTAGAGTTACACCGCCCTGTCACCTTGCTGCAGCAGCGCGCGTTGTCCCGCACCCCTTCCGAAAAAGGTGCGTGCAGGTTTGCTCAGCAGCGCGTGTGCAACAGGAACACGAACAAACGAAGCGGGCAGCGCTTTACTGGGAGAGCAGGTCTGAAGGGGCAGGGTCCGGTGGCTCTGGAGAAATAAAACTTCACCCTTGGTCTGCGTCTGCCCCTGCCCTCAGGCTGGGGTGGGGTTGTCTCCCGTGGGACCGGACGCACGGCCCGGGGCGACAGCAGGGGGCTTCTCCGGAAGCCTGGGCGCTGCAGCGTGGCCTTCACGTCAAGGCACAGGTACAAGCGGTTTTCTTCATCCCGCGGTGACTTGCAACAAACCTCAAACAAGCTCAGAATCTGCTCAGGCCTGAGTAACCCCCAGGTCGTTGCCGGGAGAGGCGCGTACGTCTGCCTGCCCGCTCCGCTCCATTCTTGTGTCTAGTGTAGGGAAATGAAGGCAGCACCAAGAGCCGCATCACTCCAGCCTGTATTTGAGACCACCAGAACTGTGGTAAAAGAACTATTACCAAGGCACTGAAATTCCCTGAAAGGTAACAAGCAGCTGCAAACCCCCCCCAGTAAAGATCTGAAGCCCAGCAAATCGCAAGCACCGAGCCCGCAGCCCCCGCGGCTCCCGGCAGTCAGCAGGACGCCGGCTCCGTCGCTTTCCAGGCTTCGCAGGGCGGGTGTGTTTGTTTCAAGCACCCAAAGCCAGTACCAGCAAAAGTGTTGAAATACTTTGTCAGTGTCTTGAGCATTTCTGCAAAATAATTTATGAAAGAGATTGTTTTTTTCAATAATGAACTTAACTTTCTTTTGATATTTAATTTTTGAATATATTTTTTCACAAAACTAGATTTGCTGTAGTTAATGATCATGATCCTGATTTCTTTTGTAATTGTAAATTTTGTAATTTGTAAAAAATAAATTAGAATGTCCTTCAAAAGAACTTTACAATAAAATTTGGTTAAAAATAGCCCTAGTTACCTTGACTTGTGACTGGGTTTTTCCTGAAGAATAATCTGATGGCTAGATGGCCGATTTTGGTCTCTAACACACAGTTTGCACACCTGCAGACCTCAGTGCCTCCTCTACAGTTAAAGTTTTATTAATTTCTGATTATTTTTATTTGTCACACGCTAGAGCTCCACGGACGGACCCAAACGGAGCAGATCCGCGCCACGGCCAGCACCGAGCTGTTGTAGAACCGTGGCGGGGGCTGCCAACCTGCTGCGTTTGCCGTTCTCCCGTAGGGAAGCCTTTTGCCGTTCCCGAAGGACGGGGGGAGCGTGGCAGCTCGTGTCTTCACTGGTTCACTTTTAAACTACGCAAAGCTGTTAACCTCCAGCAGTTAGCCACACAGTAAAATCAAGAGTTTTCCAAACCTGGATGTTATCGGAAGCAGCAACAAGCAAGCTTCTGGTTCCCTACTGACCAGTGTCATCTGCTGATGCTGGAAAAAATCCCCTTGATCGCAAAGCCTGTATGGTAGGTGTGCAAGGAGCAAAATACATTTAAAAAAAACCAAACCAAACAAAAACCCTACAAGTCGACTAGAATGAAGGCCACAGGGCAAACGGCAGAGCTGAAGGAGCAGTTAGCCATCACTTACGCTCTTGTGAAGATGGTGCGTGAAACGTTCCTGGTTCAGAACAGAAATGTTACTGCGCACAATTCCTTCATCCAGCGACCCTGAACCAGTTTCCTATGGGTGGTTGAAGGAATATTCATTCCCCTGGAATATTGCCGTAGTCTGTCACTGACGGCGTCGGTAACCAGCTCCTCACCAGGAAGAGAACTGGGCAGATGTCGGTCTCCTGCTTGTGCTTTCCCCACCCGTAAAAAGGCCAGGGAGGGAGGGAGGGAGGCAGGGCGGGCTCAGCAGCTCAGCGTAGGCGCTCGCTGCAGGCCAGGAAAAAGGCCCCAGTACGCGCACAGACATCACCGGCCTCTCGTCCTTAACGCGTGTGTGTACGGTAACGAGAGGAAGGGCTTCCGCAACAACGCTCCTGTGCGTCCTGGCAGCTTCCAACTCCAGTGTCGAAAACGCGTCTAACCTAACGAATGAGCAACGTAGAAAAATGGTTTCACCACCTGTACGGCGTCAAACGCGTCAGGAACTTTAAAGGTCGGGGGACGGGGGTTTGTTGTGGTTTGGTTTGTTTTTTTTTGTTTTTGTTTTTTTTTTTTTTTATAAAAGTTATTTCTAAAGGAAGAAAGCATCTGTAAATAAGCAAAGCACTCCCAAACAAGCAAAGACAGTGAGTACAGGAAAATGTACAAAGCTGAATATACAGAAGTCATTGATGGACATCAGGACCACTTTTACACGAGATCAGTAAAAACATCAAAAATATTCTCCATCAGAAAAAAGAAATGTTTTCCACCCGAGCGCGCTCTCCCAGACAAGCACACCTTGTTTAGATCTGGCACCGCTGGGAATGAATCACGTTGGGCATTTGTGAGTTTAAACAAGACAAAAAAACCCCACCTAACTACTGCCCTAGGGAGAGTTTGATTCCTTCATTGTGAGAAGCAGTAAAGCAGTCCCCTGCTTGCACATTCTGCTCCCGAAGTGAGGAAGGTCACCGCCTCCGGCAGCCTGCTGCCTCCTGCTCCTGGATCTCAGCCGTGCGGCCACCCGCCCTTGAGAGCCGCGCGAAGGGTGGTTAATGCCATTGTTGCTAAGTGTTAATACAGCTCAGTGCCTCAAAACGGACCTCAGAATAATCCAAGAGTGCTTTTTGTGTAAAAATCACCTCATCACACAGTCCATAACGCGGGCAGAGTTAAATAACCGGCGATGGCGATGATCTGCAGTGCAACAGAACTACCCGAGTGATTTTCCATTCAGTTACGCGTGTGTAATGGGCCTACTCAGGATCTAATCGGTGAGCGGCATTAAATTTTTTTTTAAAAAAAGAGTATGTGAAAGGCAAATGGCACGGCACACGCAGAACGTTCTGGGGCCTGTACACGTCCACCCGAACTGAGGGAGTTTTATCACCTGGCTCATAGCAAAGGAGATCTGACATTCCAGACTGAATTCATGTGTAACGTTCATACTCCAAACTGTATAAAACAAAATGGAACTATTATTTTACACTTTAAATATTTTACTATGCAATGCTAAAAACCATCTGTCTTCCAACACAAAAAGAAAATACAAATCCAACTGAGTGGCTTGCCAGAGCAACAGTACGTTACAGAAACAATATTAATGTAATACTATGGTCTTTCCCAAACTGTTGGCATTTCAGATATTAAGAGTATTTTTCTTTTGTATTGCACAGACTCAAACGCACAGCCAGCCAGCTTCATACGCCGGAGTAAGAAAACTTCCAGGATTATGTGAATAAAATAGATACGCTGGAAATCAGATAAAGCTTTACAAGAATCTCCCCACGTGTCCAAAATGATTTCCTTTATCAAAGGCTTAATGGTGATGCGATTGCCTCTTCCAGAGGAACGTTTTACACCAGATTGTGCCGAGATACAAACAAAACAGAAAAGCACCACTGAAGTAAAACAAAAATGATCACTGCAAGGACAGCAGGTGTTACATGGGATGCTAAGATTATGATGCCGTTTCTTGAGAATACCATTGCCACAGAGAAGTGTCTCGGAAACCCGAAGGCGCGTACCCTTTAACCTCCTCGCGGCATTTCAGCACGTCACGCCCTCACGGGCCATTTCAAGGTCCAGTTAACATCTCGTTCTACCAGCAAACGCTTCCCACCACCAGCAGGATGAAGATGGAGGTTTTTCAGAGTGAAGGAGCCGAGCGCCTTGCAGACCAGAATGAAATCCCAGTTGCTTCCAGGCAGCACTTAGCACTTCTGGGGTCCAGCAGTGACGGCAGCTGCCGGGCGCCAGCCTCCCAGCTCTGCTGCGCTTGCTCCGCTCAGCCTGGAGCCTGGGTGCTGCTGCTCAGACCAGCACTGTGCCTGCGCTCAGGCCACGCCGGCATTTAACCCAAACTCAGGCGCTGGGAACTTTCATATCCCAATTTTTTTCTCTCTCTTGTTTGTTTGTAATAATCAAGTAAGAGTTTGTTACATCCCATTCATATCCTGTCATTTATAATATTTATATATAATACTAACATACACATATATAAGAACTAGGATACTCTTTATGGCCTCTATTTTCTGATGTATTTAACAAAAACAATCAAATCAACAAAAACCCAAAAAAGAAAAACAATTGCTGGTGTTTCCAGTTTCCCAACGGAGATGCAGGACCAAACCCCGAGCAACTGCTCTGTGCTATGGTTTTGCTGCAATGAGGAATGACGACAATTCTGCACCAGAGATCCCTGTCACCTCTCGGTGTCAGTGTGCTGCGGGAGGGAAATAAAAATCTGCAACAAGAGCTCATCCAAGGCTGTACTAAACCAAAGGGATCCTGTGTCTCAAGACAGGACGGACTCAGCCCAATGGATTAGCTCAGTGCAGTCCGCACGCCTGGGTTTGGTTGCTGCACTTTACGGGTGAAAGCAGAACGCGCTGGCTGTACGTGTAACGCGGGAAAAACTGCACACCATTCAGCCAGGCAGGAAAACCCCACTACGATGTGCCGTGTCGCGCTGCCGGCCGTGCTAAGGACTGAACATACAAGGGGAGGAGTAACTTCTGCATCAGTAGTATTGTCTGAAAAGCTACGTGTGGAAAACCAAACCCAACCCAACCCAACCCCAACCACGCCCGTGCCTGGGTCCATGCACGAGTCATGGGGGCTTTCGGTGGCAGAGAGTGAGGAAGCGGTTGCAGGGACCAGGACAATGGGGGACTCTGAACTCTGGGCACAAAGCGCTTGTCTGTGAATTGCAGCACGGTGATGGTCCTGCAGCTATCCTGGCTCAGCCTTCCATAACAGAGATGCGTGGTTTTATGCTGGCTCAAAAAACAAAAAAACCCTCTGTCAGTTCCAAAGGGACACCCAAAGGCCATTCAGAGAGTTACTCAAAGGTCTCCCATCGCTTTCTGAGCTGTTCCACCTTACCTGGTGTGGATGACACATCTTGCTTTGTCTTTTTTAACAAATCTTCAAATGGATCTTTTGTCTCCTCAGATTTTGAGGACAGTAACGCTGACTCTAAGCCCTTAGCTGGCCTGGAAGGGACCAAAGGGGGCTCACTGGACAGGAGAGCTACTGCTTGTTTGGAATCTACCTTTGAGCTGGGCTGGCCCACCTGTAACGTTCGGGTTTTAGAAGGACCACTCAAACACGCAGGCTGTAGAGAGCTCGTTGGAGAAGGGCTGTGGCCCTGCAGCACTAAGGAGCCAGCTGCTGGCACAGCTGGAGCCTGGCTGAACAAGTTTGGCATGGACAGTGTTGAAATGTTCGGCTGAGGTCTTTGTGGGGGGTAGAAGCTAGAATTAGGCGCTATGAAGCTAGAGCTATAAGCATGACCTAAAGAGGGGGTGAAGGAGCCCCTTGGGGGTCTAACTAGAGACACTGACAGGGCTCCTGGCACTGTTTGCGTAAACGGGTTAGGAGATGGCTGTAGAAAAGGTGGCGGTGCTGGGGAAGGATAACCGAGCGGCTGGACGAACGGCGCAGCCGGCGGAGGCACAAAGTCACTCGCCCCCGAGACAAAGCTGGCTGCAGAAGGTGGAGCGGCTGAGCTTTGCAGGCTGTGGGGACCTTGCTGTGGGCCACTGCTTTGCCAGCTGGCTGTTTTTAATGGATCCAGGAGATCAAGAAGGTAGTCGCTTTCATTACCTGCAGTATCTGTCTTCACTTTGACAGGCTGGAGCATCTCAGCAGTGCTGGCAGCACCAGACAAAAGCTGAGATGGACGAGAGGAAAAATTTACCGACTGCTGGATATCAGAGTCTAAGGACACACTACCAACTCCAAAAGGCTCTGGGATAAGATCTGAAACCAAATAGCTACGTCCTGCAGCGTAGGGGGTGAGAATTTCTGTTGGCCCAGCTGGAGTCTGATGCTTGGAAGCCCTGGGTGCTGGTGGCGGTGGCACTATCCCCAGCTCAGGAGTCTTTCTCCCCTGTGGCCTAGGAATGGTGATGTTCCCTTGAACGGCAGGATTTGAGTCATCCTTTTCTGCAGGAGCCAGAATGCTGTCCCTGCTCCGGGGCCTCCTTGCGATTGGCGGCATGTTACCCAGTGCAGCCAAGGGCCTTTCCGGCGAGCTTTGGGAGTACTTGGTGGGAATAGCCATATCGTCATGACCCATACTCCACAGCTTGTTGTACGGGTGAGACAGCTTCATGGTTGGCACAATCCTGTTCCTCTCAGACACACCAAGATCCATCCTCTGGAAGAAAGCAGAAAAAAAAAAAAATTACTTTTACTGATCTCCCCAGTGCTGAGCATCAGCTTCAAACACAAGTCTGTGTGACAGCCAGCGGACAAAACAGATTCTGAGAAACAAAGCAAACATCTCCTCCTTTAGAAGCAAAGGCTGCACTTCAGTGGGAAAAGTTATTGTCTTATAACTGAGTCCCATTCATTTCTTAATTCAGAAATGAACTTTGAAGTGCATGAACAAATGGCTGGAAAACGGATGCACCCCCCAGCAGTATGGAAATGTTCCTCAGAGGGTAACGGAAGGCAGCCAGCCCTAGTTCTGGGCAAAGCCCCCCAGCACACAGAAACCCTGTCCAAACCTGGTAATCAAACGTGCACCGCTGATCTCCCTCTTCTTTGGGAGTCCGCAGGTCTTCTAGGCTCTTAGCTTGGCTGAGAGGCTGGGCCTGTGTTTCTACTTCTAAGCTAGGGAAAATGTCTTCAAGGAGGTTCACTTCTGTGGCCTTGCTTGAGAGCAGAGGGCTTGGAGCCACAGGCTCTTTGGATTTTTCTGGACTGACCACCTCTTCCCCGTCAGCACTATCAGATTCTTTCAGGGCCCGGTACGGCTGAGGCCTAGGAGAGAAACAAAAATCATCTTGCAAATTACTGTCTTTCTAATTTTTGTTTTAAACAAGTATTTACTAGGGAGCTGGATGGCTTTACAGAAAGCTTTTGAGTAGCAAAGTACAGCTTACATCATGTCGTGAACGGCAGTGTGCGAGCAGTGACCAAGGGCAGAAGGACATACAAGGGTGACGTGGCACTCGCGGGGTTTTTGGAAAGAAAGAAGACGTCGGTGGGAAGCACTCAGAGGAGAGCTGTGCTCATGCAGTTGCAGGCAGGCCGATGAGGGAGCCCTCGGAGCAGAGTAACGGGACGCTGGCTCTCCATTTCGACAGCCTGGCCCTCCCGCTGCTGCTGGGCCCCGTCCGTTTACACAGAAGTCCGAGCACGAGCACCGCAAGTACCCTGTGTTTGCAGGCACTCACGTTCTCTTGCTTCAAGCTAACTCAGCACAGAGCATCATTCAGTGTTTTCCTGCAATAATTGGGAACACTGCGCAGAGTTCCAATGATTACACTGGTGTCATCTTATCAAGAAACACCACAATCCATTATGGAGACAGCTAGTTTACATTTACAGCCCAGGCTGCGTTAGCAGGATGCTTTTCTTGCACATACCTCAGCAAAAAAAATGAACACCAGCAGATCTGCATATTGGTGCTGTGCAGAGAACAGCAGCACAATGCGCATCCCATTAACAACGAGAAGCGCCGTACGTATCTGTGGTGATTGGCGTCTGACTGGCAGCCAGTTTTACTGTGGCATTTAAACAAGGTTTCAATTAAAAGAAAATATTTGTGAGACCTGCAAAAACAGATACTATGGAAGAGCCCTCCTCCTCTTTCTGTATTTTATTACAACATGTCTATATCATGCAAATTTCTGAACAGGCCATCTTACCTCATTCATCACACATAAACAGCAGGCATTCAGCTAGCAACACAAGGAGGTAATAATGCAAGTACAGGACAGACAGCTGACGGTACACGTCCTTAGGAAGGGGGTGGTCTTGCAATTCTTGGGCGTATCTTTAGCCTCTCACATAATACGTGCTCATCTGCTAAGCAGTAGCTCACACTGCAAAAATCTGAGGGGTATTCTGCAGACAAACCATTTTAATGGCCTGGCCTCCCCCCGCACAAACACAAGACATTTTTCTGGCCCTTTGCTACTGAAGCTGGATGTCTGTCTCTCCACGGCCAGCCGCCCGCAGTCAGGTCCCTTCCCGTCACTCTCCGAATCTGCCCCCTGCATCACTCATGAATATCAGCCACTGGAGACTCTGCCAGCAGACTGGCAGCCTCCTTCTCCAGCCTAGCCTAACACAACTGCACCTGGCCACAGCCAACAGAGTCAACCCAACAAACTGCTCCCTGCTCCTTGCACAGTTTTAGCTCCGATTGCACTGAAAACCCTTGGAGGACACCGGCGTGGTGACCCCAGAGTCAGTGGGGGTGCGGTACCTGACAGAACAGAGAGGCTGGGATCAAGCAAGAGGAACTAGAACAAGCTGGTAACTGCACTGCAGTAAGGCTCCCAGGACAACCCGAAAGCACGGCCTGCGCTGCCCAGGGATGGATGGCAGAAGGGCTGGACAGGAACACAAGCAGCACGTTGGAACAAAGGGCAAGTGAAGGGCTGCGTCCCATGGAGCTGGAGGGGATGTAAAACCATCAGCTGCAGAGCATTTCATGCAGGAGTGTGTTTGACATGCCACTAAATATCAAAACAAACAAGCAGGAGAAATGCTGAACATTCATCGAGTGCCGTACAGACTGCAGGAGCATTGCCAAAATCCCACGTATAGGAGCAGGCGCCCTGACCAACACAAAAACCATTGTTCAAAGACAGAATCAACACAATGAAAGAATAAAGGAGAGACCATTCAAAAGGAGCTGAGAAGAAAAAGTTTTCAGAGAAGCCAGAGACAGGATCCTCTTCCTGCTGAAATTCATCATCAGAAGAGTCCTCAGAGAGGAAGACGGTATAGTGTCGCATAGGCTTTACGAGGCTGGGGGAACAGGAAGAGAAAAGGCAGTTACCAAGCTGTCACATTCAAAGCTCCAGAGGAGAGAGAAACCAAGCGATTCAGAGACTCTAAATCATTTCCGAACATGACTGACTGCCACCGCAAAGGGCTCTGCAGGTAGATGTTGAGCTCGACTTTGCAGACGAAGATACAACTCTTCTAAAAACGTCGAGGGTGCCACCCGGTCGGGAAGGGTGCTCAGACCGGCAGTCACGCCCACATTGCAAAAGAAGCCGAGACAGAAACCCACTTTTCCCCACTACATTTTCTAGAGAGTTGGGTGTCTTTTTGTTCTTCTGAAATACATCTTTGCTCCTCAGGTTCTCTGAGCTCCGGCTATGAGCAAACAAACACCAGAGCTACCTCTTTGCTTTACGGACACCATGACTGACAGGCTGACCTGTGAGGCGGGGTACTTGAGGGTAACAATTCCGACTTGTGTCTGGGTTTGAGATCTGAAATTGCTTCACAGTAGCACAAAACCAAAACTGCCCACGGATTTGTATGAAAGGCAGTTTGTCAGGTAAGGTGTTAACCTCAGTGGTTAACCACTTGCAAAGCCTGGCAGAAAAGGGACTCAAGCAAATTCAACCAGTCTAAAAAATCAGGTCGGAAAAGGAGAAGCTGGACACTGCAACCAACAGCTCAAGAGGGCCCGAGCTGCCACTGTGAACAAATGATTATTCACAATCAGGTCAGAGCTAATTAATAAAAAGTCTAAAATAGGGGTGGCGGCGGATGCAGCTGAGAGTGTTAATCCAATCCGTGGCACTCCAATTAAAGCTGTTGCACGGCTGTTCTTTTCCTCTCTTCCTCTATAATAGGCATCCAGGGAAAGTGAGGTGTGCCACAGCAGTAGGAAAAATTTGCTGTAACTTTTTATTAAACTTTTTTTCACCTTTTTTTTTTTTTTAAGAAAGTGACTATAATTCAATTTACAGTAACAAAACCCTCCACCTAAAATAAATCAGAAATCAAAGATACTTTAAAAATATTTCTCTTTTGAACTTACATACACATGTCTTTATCTTAGGAGAGTAAATTACCATTTAACACGATTCTAGAAAATCCAAAATTATTTCCCGAAATCAGGAGCGACAGAATCCCCACACACCGTGCTGATGCGGTTTGGTAAGTGCACAGCACAGATGTACCAGCGCAGTTGCCCGCAAAGCACTGCCTGCGCTGCCTTTTGTTTGCCTCGGACTAGGCTAAATTCAATGCACGGTGTCTGTGTGCACACAGTAAATACATCTGGAACAAACAAAGAAACCAGATAGGATCTTGTTGGCTCGGGCATCAATTGCACTTCTGTGCACGACGCGCAAATGTGATTAAACCTGCAGCAAGCTGATGGGCACCGGTTTCACTGCTGATGCAAGACTCCTTAAACGACAGTGGGATCTCCTAATTAGAAAAAAAGAAGCACTTAACTTTCACTGTTGGTGTGCTCTACAAGAGATTTTGGTCCAAGATAAGGGATTAGCAATCTAAAATAGTCCAGGTTTAAATTTTTTATTAGCTCGAGGCAGCAGAATCCCAAAAAGTGCCTATTCCCTCATTAACCCAATTGGGCACCTCTCCCGCAGGCTGCCACCCACCACTTGCTCGCGTTCCCTGCACAAAGCGCTGTCTCTGAAAAGGCAGGTCGCAGCCAGCCCGCGCCGCGGCGGGCGCTGCCGCAGCCTGAGAGGGAAGAAAGGATGTGTCCGTCACAGCTCCAGCCCTCATCATCTCCACATGACTGCGCCGGCTCCTGCCTACCTAATCTCCCAGCCCAGTTCCCATGCAGATGACTTGCTGATCTCTTTCTAATGTTTAGTTTAACACGTCTGCCGTTAGCACCAGCATATGACAGTACTGACAGCCGTGGCTGTTCCTTTTTAAATATCATGTCAGAAACACGGCGCAATAAAGCCGGGGATGCGCTCCATGGCTCCGCGCACCATTATGATAGTGTGGGTTTCCTTTTTAATGAGGAAGATCTGCATCTCGGGAGCTTTTTTCATGTGTCAGGATGCACGGACAAATCAGCAGCACATCACACTGGCCAAAAATGAAATGCTGACAAATGTAGATATTTCAAATTTAATTGACACCTAAATGTACTTGAGATAGAAAAAATACGTACAGAAAATGTGAGTACAGGACCTGGGAATTAATAAGGAGAATTCTGTAATAATTTTAAAAGATATTTTGGTTATGAGAAAATTAAATTTGTGCATTTTATTAACTGTGTTTGTGTTGCTGATGATAGAGACTATGGTACAAAGGGGTAGTGCAGACTTGTCATTATTCTCCTAAAAAGGGCTTGCCAAATTTGAGAGAGGATTTTTTTTTTTAATTCATATATTTTTTTTTAAAGAACAGCTACACAGCGGCTCTGGGGAATTAAGGAATTTGTCCCTCTTAGACAGTAAAATGAAGAGAATGAGGGATTTGGATGCATGGGCTTTTTCTTGCCAGTATGAAATAGCAGACCTGGGACTGAGGGGATTACCCAGTAACTATTCAATCCGAACAAAGCACGGACCTGTCACTGGAATCCCTGGTCACCAGGTCACCCAAGTGTAAGCTCAGAAAAACATTAAAATATCTATTTGATTTTTAAAGTGTCACTTCGTATACTGTGAATGTTCATAGGAGCAAAATATTTCCAGAAAAACAAAAATATTAGCATAAGGGATATTTTAGAATAAAACAACAAAAAAATTAACATCACAAGTCGTCCAACCAGATGACAAAACCAACAGCTTGTGATCGCTACACCCAGTAAAGGCAGGTAACTAATTGTTCTATACTTTTAATGAACTTTCTACAAATTTTCTACAGACCTGGAAATATTAACAAAGAATTTAAAGTGGGAACACGCTGGATGACACCTCTGCCTGCTCTGACAGATCTAGGTGCAAGATTTGACAAAGCCATTTCACATTTTTGTCCAAATGTGACAAAAATGTGAAACGACTTAGTTCCTCAGAACTAAGGATCTATTCCCCAGTTTCCCCCGCAGGTATCCTGTCTCGTTACGAAGGCAAGCCGCACACATTCCGTAGGCTCACCCCAAAGCAGACAGCAGAAATAGGCCCTAAAATTAAAGTGTCTTGTAACCCATCAAACCAGAAAGGTGGGAGACCCAGCAGGGCCCGGGGTTCCCGAGGGGCAGCCCTGCCTGGTTCTCGTTAGGCTCGGTCTGCAGCTCAACCCCACCGCTCTCTGCACGTTCCCTCTCCATTTGCCGTCCCTTTGCTGGGCGCCTTTCCCGTGGCACCCCCATCACTGCGCCCGGCTTCCTCCGTACCAGTTTCCCCACGGCAGAGGAACCGAAGGGTACCAAGCGAGTCTTGTCTGCTATAGCGCAGTATTTTCTTTCCGACTCTAGCCACCCTTGTTCAAACAGGCACTTGGTGGCTTCGCTTGCTTCCAAGCAGAGATCCTTGCAGCGATCCCATGGAAAAACTTTACCTGCACACATTCTGCGTGGCCGAGCTCCAAGAGCCTGGTTACAGCTGGAATGTAACGTGCTTCGTGAGCCGGCATCATTTAACGCGGCCAGCACGCGGGACTCAGACTGAACTCGGTGTAACAACCGCTACCGCGCTGCAGCCCCTTTTCATCCGTACGATAGAAGGGAAAGCCATTAGCTTCTCCGCCACGTCCTGCGCGGCTCCTGGAAAGCTGTAATGACCGGCCGCGGCACCGCCACGGGTTCAGCCAGCCCCAGAGCCTTCTGATGCGCTGTTAATTGTGAGCCTGGCTCTCTGATTTTCTGTTTTAATTTCCTCCCACTCTGTGTGCCTGGGAAGCCAGCTTGTTGCTGCTCACAGGAGACCGATCCTAGAGCACTCTGGAAGTCTATTCCACATTTAATAGGAAGACTTGCTGTGGTGTAAAAGAGAGCTCAAAAACCTACCTATCTGTTCAAAATGCAACATCTGATTTCTGTGAACAACTAATTTGTGTTGAAGCAGGCATGTCCCACGTGTCTAGGATTGCCCCGGGTGGTAACCCAGCATTTTCTGAGCTCTCATCCACAAATTCTTCCTGTTACCTTAGAACTAAAAAAGTTGTGTTTTTTTTTTTCAATTATACATTTTCGATTTAATCACAAATTTTTAAGACCCATAAACATCACAAACCTTGCACTATTGATAAAATTATTAAAAAAAAAACTGTCTACTGGAATAGAAAAAAATTTCGCTGAAAATTTTGATGGAGGAAACAATAGTTTTCCACCAGCTCTTCTAAATATGATGGCCATTAGCAACAACCAGACATTAGCAATAATCTTGGGTGTTCTTCGAAGCTACTGTTCCCGCCCTCCTGTGCTTCAGTTGAAGATGGATCAAAAAACGAGCACGTATACAGCCAAAACAATGGTTTTGCTTTATACACATTAAAAAAAAAAATAACTAATGAAACTGAAGATACGGATTTCCTAATATCATAAGAAATGCATTAATAAACGTAACACCTGAGAGGATGCCTACGTAGCGGTTTGTTTTCAGACGGCACGCAGCACTACAGACGGCAAAGAGCCTGCCGGTGAAAGTGAGACGCCGTGGCCGGGTGTGGCGCGAGGCGGGCGCGGTGGCCAGCAGCACACCGCCCTGGGGGGCCCGGCTCCACCAGCGGAAGGAGGACGCGAACGCCGCAGTCTGAGCTGAGGAATCACATGTCCTGGGAAATGTCTCTGAAGCCTTCACGTAACTGCTCAAGACCAGAAAGTTAGTGTTAGATTTAAATATAGAAAAAAAACTTCTGATTGAACAGAAGCTCCTCCGCACAAACACACCCCACACACGAACACCTGAAAGAAGGACCTGGCTAATAATCAGCTTTAGAACCAGTGCAATTACGCAAAATATTTTGGTTTAGTTTAAGAAAAGCACCCTCTAAGCACTGCTGCTGCTTTCATGGAATTTCCTCTGATACGCACTCAGAATACTGCAAAGCTGGCAAGTAACACGAGTGAAAATATTCATTGCGGTGCTTTCATTAATTTCAGTATTAGCCGAGAGAGAAAAGAGTGAGAATTTTTTAAAAGAGACAACACTTGGCTTTATGCTTTCATTTCAGAACAAGATAGGAAGATTACTTCTCTCAGGGACAGAAAAAAGAAAGTTTGTGAAAAATGTCACGAAAATCCTGTCTCTAATTACTATGGAAATACGTCAGTTCCTGCTGTGACACTGCATTTGAATGGGATAAAATGTGAAACATCAGGAAGAGACCACAACTGGTACCACACACCGAGTGTCAGTTGTATTAGTGACATGACTTGGTTTTCTTCCACATTTAAAAGATGGAAAAATGTATCCGTAAAATGCTCATGAAGAAAAAATAGGCCAGTTTACAGTTACAAAGCATCTTCATTATCTTTAATGGATTATTGTCAATCACTTTCACAAAAAAAAATTTCATACTCCACCCTGTGAAAGTAGCTGAACTGTAAAGACTCACTAAAACTAACAGCAATAAACTAAAACTAAGTAAAATAATAATTGTAATTCAATCTATTACCAGCATTAGTATAAATATTATGCTTATCATTCATGTTTACATTTATTTCTGTTCTGATACTGACAGGAACTGAAAATCCATGTTAGCAGTAAGCCACATGGGAATGTCAGGCAGCTTTTGGATCCAAACATGCAGAATCCTTCATGTGAAATGCACATAATGGTTCCATTGACTCAATCGTCCTCCACCTACATGCAGGGAGACTTCATATGAAATATTAAGAAAAATCTTCTATTTTAAAAATTCCTAGAATCTTTGTGCAGGGACAGCTACCACCCTGTAAAAGCACAGGCCCTCCTGGAGGATTTGCAATCTACTCCACAAGAGGGCAACCAAATTCCACTATAACATGGATAAATAATTCAGTAGAATTGAAAAGTGACCACTGATTTCAGCTAAAAGCCATCCAGAGGGACCTTGACAGGCTGGAGAGGTGGGACCCTGCGAACCTCATGGAGTTCAACCAGGCCAAGTGCAAGGTCCTGCATGTGGGTCGGGGCAATCCCAGGCACAAACACAGGAGAATGGATGGGGAGCAGCCCTGAGGAGAAGGGCTTGGTGGTACTGGTGGACAAGAAGCTCAACACCAGCCAGCAGTGTGTGCTTGCAGCCCAGAAAGCCAACCCCATCCTGGGCTGCATCCCCAGCAGCGTGGGCAGCAGGTTGAGGGAGGGGATTCTGCCCCCCTGCTCCGCTCTGGTGAGACCCCACCTGCAGCACTGCGTCCGGCTTTGAAGCCCCCAGCATTAGGACGTGGACTGTTGGAGTGAGTCCAGAGGAGGCCATGAAGATGATCAGAGGGCTGGAGTGTGTGCGCTTGCAGTCTGTGAGCAGATCCAGTGTGACTTCCTTCGATAAGGCTGCACTGCCGCAACACTGGCCATTTGGAAAATGCTACTCCAAGGACAGCTGTTCAAGGACAGCATCAGAGATGCTTCACGTGCAGGGAATACCAGTTGAATCTCACCACATGACTTGGAAAACGTATACTGGCTCTGTCACCTGCTCTGCTGTTTGTTCCGGAGTGCCAAGCAGGTCTGTCCCTACTCTAACCACATTTCTCACACCACCTTCTTCTAAGATCAACCAGGCAAAATGCACAGTTCTTAAGATTCTCAAATTCTGAACTGGGAGGACGCTTATTCCGACCTTTAAGAAGTACAGCTAATGCCAGTCTCCGCACCCAATCAGAACTTCGGGCTGATGAATCTTTTGTACTTCTGAACAGTTGAAACAGCTACACTCCAAAGAATCCAAATAATTTTAAATCTGAAATGCGTACTGCTGCAGCCTACACGTATGTCTGTCACACACAATAGGGTCTTCTGGGCTATGCTGGGGTGGTTCAATATATCCATTCTCTTTTTGGGGTTTCACTTCATGGCCTATTGTTTAACTCAACTAAGGCAACGTGTTGAGAATATCTGCAACAATGCACAGTGTTGTCTGCTTTGTAAAAAGCACTTTAATATGTGACATTCAGGAAACTGTCTGGAAAAAATCCCTCCAAGGTAATAGAATATACTTTTCATATGAACAAGAGAGGTGTTGGAATTGTATGCGCTAGCAGTAAGCCACAGCAGTACGACTTATTTAGAATACTGCACCTGCCTTCTTCACAGTCAAATCTAAAGAGATTATAAATTTGCTCGTGCTATGCAAGACAGTTAAGCTCTACAAGCCTTCACTATAGAGCTCGTTACAGACCTTCTGTTAATGGGACTCCAACAAGCACCACACAATCCTTACTGCCATCGCAGTAAAACAAACAACGCTGTATCTTCCAGGTAAAGCCCGGCAAGAACCGTGGATTTGCAGGGACACGGCTAACAATGTCATTTAAATATCTCCCCATTCATTTCATTCATAGTTCAAAACAAAACAACAAAAACCCAACAAACCTCCAAACCCGACACCTTTTACTAAACAGGCCGATCAGAGTACGTCTAACTTGGCAAACCAGAATTTTCCAATAACTAAACTTTGGTTTCTTGCCTTTTCACACTTACTCTAAAACACCGCAAAAACTAAAACCCAAAATTTTTGTTAGTTAAAAAATTACTTTGATCCGTATTATTTTTTAATTTTTCCTTTGGCTAGTTCCAGAATGTACCGTCTGCTGATGTAACTAGAGAGACGCAAAGCACTTACTGTTCTGGACTAGAAACTGAAGTCCTTCGTCCTTCCACTGCAATGTTGCTCTTGGGTCTCTTCACAACATGAGGCCTTGGCGGGCGAACCTATTACACACACACAGACGACACCTCATCAAATACTTCAAATTGACCAAACAACAGACAGAAATAACAAAATATGCATAACCACCATTATCTTAAAGGTATCTTCCACTCAGAATTGCTTTTAAATTCCTTTATTTTTTGTGCCACAATAATGTTTAAGGACAAAAAACTCCACGTTTTTGAATGGCAAATGAAACAATTAAGTCACAAACTTTCTCACCAGGAAAAAGTCACCAAATTCTGTGTAGTGTTCCTGCACTACAAAACAGTATGCAGAAGATAGTAGCAGGATTATTGTATTGAATTTTCATTTCAAAGGAAATGGTGTACAGCAGATATGATGAAGAAATCCAGAGATGCATTGCCACTGTTTCTTAGGAAAAAGGGCTTATGAAAAGGTCAGATGTTAAGGTCTTGAAGATCAGTCCCCACACAGGGCTGCTCCTCTCTACAATAAAGACGGCTTAAGAATGTGAATTTGCGGCAGGAATGGAAGGATTAAGTTTGTGGCAACTTCAACTGAACTTGCAACGTGGTGAAACATGGGGAAAAGAACAACAGAGCTAATTAGACGAGCTGAGCTGTCAGAGTGCGGCTGAATGGCTCGGTGCCAACAAACAAAAGGAATGGGCTGGCAATCAGCAGGATCGATGAAGAATACTGCTTCATTAGGGTTGATAAAACAGGGAGCGAGTGAGCAAGAGAGCGAGTGCATGCAAGAGAGGGGGGAGAGAAGCAAGAGAAATTGGAGGGAGAAGAGAGCGAGAAGGAGAAAGAAAAAGAGAGGAAGAAAGAAATCTGTTTAATTAAATCTGAGCTGGAAGATGATGTGTAAAGCTGGCTTGTCATCATGCTGCGAACACTTTCACCTTTTGGGTGGTACCCTGGGGGAGTGCTGGTGATGAGGGAGATGGGAGTTTCAGGTGGCTCTGGGGGCCACCAGACCAGTGAAGTGCAGGGTGACATGCTAAGCAGGATTTAGAGCATTGTTCATGGGAGACTGCAGGGAAAAGCCAGCAATCAAGCCAATTCCTCGCTGGATTTTGAGCCTTATGTATTCAAATAGGCAAGGTTAAATGCTTATCAAATGCAAAAGTATGAAAGAAATCCAATTACACGAGCACACATCCAGAAGAATAAAGGTAAACATCCAGTACAGAAGGGTTAAACGTGCTTATTACTGTCCCCATCAACTTCACGCATAATTATTATATTTTAACTTTTTCCAATTGAATTAAGTTTCCAAACAGCCACTATTAATCCAAACTGATCTCTCTTAATTATAAGCAACAACCCTCTCTCTTTCATAATACCACCACAACTCATTTCCAAAACAGCAGAATGTAAAGAACATCTCTGGTCTGCCTCCTTAACCTTTCCTTGGTCTGTGTTTTTGTTTTTATTACCAGCAATGACTCATATTGCAAGGACCAGTGCCCATGGACTCCTCCTCATAACAGCGGTATACTGCAAACAGTAAGTATTTCTCAGGAATTCTGGTATTATGTGGACTTGGTCGGAAGAGCAGAGACCCGGTCTCCTCATCCAGCGCTTGCTGCAAAAGGCCAGGATAAACTACTTGCTGATGCCCACCTCTGTGGTACGTTCCAGGACCCAGCGAGGGAAAGAGCAGCCTGCACAAAGTACTATTTATGCACACAAAAATGTGTTTCAGCTATTAAAAGCCAAATAACAGTTCTGAACAACAACAAATTTATGTATATTTGGTACAAGCATATTTTTGGGAGTGATTATTATAATAATTTACATTTATCTTGGATTTCCTCTTGATGAATGAAGCATTTCTGTTCCACTTACTGACACAGCTAGATGAATGCAACAGGAGCTTTCATTATTCCATTTCCAACCTTTTATCAATCACATTGGGAGCAAAGGAAGTTGACACAAACACATATTAATGCACTGCAACTGGGAGACTGAAGAGTCTTAGCAAGACTTTGGTGTAATGAATCAGCTAATCTGCACAGCACCGTTCAGCAGCCCGCGTTCAGCGGAACGGCGCTGTGCCCTCGCGCACCTGCCTCACAGAACAAGGGGGTCTGAGGCTCTACGGGACCCCAGAGCAGCACGGCAAGCGTGCTCCCAGTGCAATGCATCCGAAGGGTCTCCCACATCAGTTATGTTTAAGAGAACACACGCCAGCACAGTCAGTGCTACATTTTAAACACAGAAAACAGAACTCTTCAGAGCACGAATCCATAACATTGACTCTGTTAAGCTAAACACCCAGAGTGAAAGAGAGGGAGGAAAAGCAACACATGCTATTGAAACGTAACACAGGAACATGCACCAAAGATCAACAGTTAACACACACCCAAGTGCACTTGTTAACCAGTTGCCTGCGCATCCGAAATACATGTTTAACAAGTTTTAGCGAGATTAGATTTGAAAACTTGCATCTCTCTCTTATGCGCTTACACGTATGTATAAGGAAGCAAGGAGTAAGACGTATTTGCCTTTTGGGGGAACTATATTCGTAAAGTAGAAGTCCTGAATAGAAATAAATATCTTCCAAGGTTGTTGCAAAAAACAACACTGGTACCACTTTCCTGTACTACTGCGACAGCAGAGCCTCCAGGTGTAAAGCCACCAGGCACAGTTAATACATAACACTTGTTCTACAGCTATAGGCTTGGAATGACAAGTTGCTGAGATGAGGTATCCCTGCCTAACACAGCGCAGGTATTGGACTGAGAATAATTTCTGTGAAGTTCTTCTGCGGAAGTGTAACTTCCTCTGGCCCACATGCTGTGCCTACATTTTTTATACTGTTATTACACGGAGTCCCAGCCCACATTTTAAATGACCAAAAAGTATCGATGTATATCACCCATAATGCGGTACTAACGTTCCAGTGCCCAAATACAGACTTCACTTTCTTCATGTCTACTCACTCATGTATTCCATGGAGAAAAATTAACCATCCCAAATTAATTTAAAGCATAGCTTGCAGATAATAAATACTTTCTCTTCAGACTTCTGCTTCCTTTCACATTTGAGTATAGTGCAAGTCTTCAAAAGCTCACTGGCTAAAAACTTAAGCCAGCCTAGCAAGACTTTTTGTTTAAGAAATCACCGCAAATATCGCACCAGCAGCATCAGTTACCTGCAGAATTGACTGAAAGTTGCAGAACTCATCAAAGAAAAGCAGAATAAATGCAGGTCCCAGGGCTGTGCCGCAGCAGAGAAGAAGGGAGTTTAGGAGCATAATTCACACATTGCTTGTTTGCAAAGTTTGACAATCCACACTACTGAGGTTTAGTAATGCTACCAAGAGCATAATTCAGGCAGTGTTAAGCTGTGGCAGTGAAACAAAACCACCAACTACTCACGGGCCTAGACGAACGCTGTATCTTTGGAGGCGGTGGCCGAGGCGGACGGAGTCTTTGCTGCTGTATCAAAGTGGAAACTAAATTAAACAGTCACCTACACGAAAACACCTCTGATTTTGTGGCAAAAGCAGTATGAGTGGATGACAACACGTGATTCACCTTAACATCATACTCACCTGACAAAATGAAATTTTTCTTTTTTTTCTCCCCCCAAAACAGTGACAAACTTTATGACCTACGAAGTGCCACAAGAGGAAAGGCAGTTATATCTGCCTCTTGACACAGGCTAAACATAGCTTATGTTAAACCAAACCTAGCACAACGAGCACTCCAGACAAGATCATCCAAAATTTACTGACATAACAAAGATGCTCACTGCAGATTCTTGGCCCTTTAGGTCCAAGGTTTCTAGACAACATTTATGTAAATGGAAAGAATCCTGCAAAGCAGGATGTTCAAAAAGCTTTCACTTAAAAATCTCAAGAGTGATCTTAGTGCTTGCACAAACTTATGGTAAAGGCTTCAAACCAGCAAAGACATTTGAGAGCATGGCGAGAAAACCCTAGAGTCAACGAAACTTCTCATACATTTAAAGAGCAGCACATGTTTAGACACTGTACTGGATCAAGGATTAAATGCACTGCCTAGAGCAAAGTGTGTACTGTCATTGTAAAGGAAACTAAAAGTCCCATCACCAACACTTCTAATGAAGACAGAGCAGTGTATTAAGACGCCTACTTTTGTCTCTCATTTTTTAAATTAGCGGTTGGCCAGCTCATTGCTTTGTAACAGCACTGGAGCTATTCCAATCCAGTTGCCTGTGCCCGAGCCAGCAGCATGGCTCTCCTCACGCAGATGGCATCTTAAGTATAGTCTGTCGGACAAGGAAGCCACTGACAATTAACGAGATTCTAAGTAAAACCATCCTGAAGTACAACTTCGATATTGAGAACAAGATGAAAGTTACGTCCTTTCCGTGGCAGCCCGCGTACACGTATCAGCGCTTCAAGAGAGAAGCGGGGCCCTCGGCGAGGAGCACGTGGGAACAGCTCTGGACACCCGCTGACCAGGCGATAACTGTCGCTGCCCCCCGCCCACGGTGCCCACAGACAAAAAGCCGGACACAGAAGGATGAGGAACTGGCAGTGGGAGTCAGCTTCTTTCGACAGAAAAAGAAAGCTTACACAGATTACTGTATTTCTTTCCCAAAAAGATTCTAGCTCCATATCTCCCATATCTCAGCAGTTCTTAGCTTCTTCCTAGCACAGTCTGTATTCCCGACTGACAGACATTCTCTCTCAGCTACCCTCGCACTGTGTAACACTACAACTCCAGCCTACCCCTTTTCACACCATTTTCACTCTCTTCTGGCATCTCTTCAGACTTTTCTTTCAAATTCCCATTGCATTATAGTTTTGCCTCCATCGGTTCATTTCTCCTTACTGGTGTTGTCAGTGAAGGACTGCCAGACTGCACACATGTACTTGGCTCAGCTTTTTGGGGTGGGTGATGGAAAAAAAGAAAAGAACACTTGGGATGGAGAGCGGAGGCCAGAATTATTCCATGTGATAGCTTCCCTCTGTATTTTCTGAGAAAGCAAGTATGAAAACAAAGAGAACAAAGAGAGAAATGAGGAGGTGGCGAGCTGCGGTGGCTGCCGTTAGCCCTCCTGAACCGCTTCTCCGCTGTACCGTACGTTACCCACTCCAGTCAGTTACGCTGCTGTGCATCTTCCCTCCTTATCCGCTCAGGCTGAGAGCACAATCCTAAAACGTATTTAACTTCTGTTCTGTGACACAGCATACTTATTTGCCATTACGTTTCAGAAGCATAATGGAACAGTTGAAAAATCTGAAATTTGCACTTTTGTAGTTAATTACAGGACATTCACTTACTACCTAGCAACTTTGGCAAAGTATTTGATGATGCAGAAAAAAAAAAGATGTAATTATTATTCATTTATTTTTTCATTATTTTTATGCCTCCTGTGTATATACTTCCTTTTGTCATTTTTTTTCTCTTTTAGTTACCTAGAAATTGTGAACATTTCTACATTAGAAAATTCTCAAGTAGGCTATTTAGGTGGGAAATTTAAGTATTTTCGTAAAGCCATGGCTAGCAGTGTCTTGAGCACTATTTACTCCTCATTACTATTCCAGTTCTGGACAAACGTGTCTCTATTGATGTAAGGATTACCAGGTGTTACTTTACGCGTTGATGTTATTCAGCATTAGTTCATATCGCTGGATGTGGGGGTTTTTTGTTTCAAACACCATACTACAGCCCACGAAGCTGCTTTTATTTGGGAATCAGATTTCCTTTCGATACCAAAAGCCAGGATAATTTTTGAGGGAACACTGCAAAGCTGTAGCATCAGCAGATGACCTAACGGCAGTGTTATCAAAGCCTCTGAGCAAAGCGTGCCAAAGGCAGGCCACGCGGCGGGCGGGACAGACGGACAGCAGAGCAGCCGAGGACTGCCTCCCAGCGAGACCGTCAGTACATTGATTACAGTCGTTGCAGGGACACGTACAACTGAACTGTACTTACCCACCCACGTCCTCGCTGGAGGAAAAACATTTTTCTGACAAACTGTGTGACAAGATTTGTTAATTATCTGCCACATCGGTGTTTGATTAGACAGTGGCATTAAAATAAAGTTTTAAATATTTAGGGGTATGAAAACTATGCTTAGTGTCAAAAGAATCACCAACACTGGTACCCTTTCAGCTGAATTGCGGATATGAACTGAAGAATATCACACACGAGCCAGAGAGGACACAAAAGAGTAAGAGAGCTAGATACTGCAGTACAACGTGGAGGAGTTTAACAGGACCACCATCGCATTGCATACTCCTTGCCTGTACCCAAACCACATGCAGCACTAATATTTTACTCCTACTCCTAACTGACCAACAATTACAAGTCAGACCTTAAAACATCATGACATTGGCCTAGAACTCCAAACTAGACATACACTTTATTTTTCCTTTTGGCCTCTGAGGGATAAGCCTAAGCCCATGCTGTTTTCAATTCTTCTCTCATTTCATGGGGGTCAAAATCTCTCTTCTTCAATATGAGCTGTGATGTCAATTAATTACTCAACTTCAGGACCAAGGACTTGTGAAGACAAGACTTCTCAAGGTTTATGATACATGCATGAGTTATCTACGCTTACTCAGGTGACCTCAGCTTCCATTTTATTTGGGGATTGTGAAGTAACATAAATTTTTTTTTAAAAATATATTTCTTTACTTAATTATTTATGATTCAGATAGACTTTTTTTTTAACACAATCTAAACCCATAAGATGAAGTGTGATGTCATACGCACAGCCATCTCTTCCCAGCATTTTCCTCCTTTTTACTAAGCTTTCTATTGGTATCAGGATTGATTAATCCTGCTGCTCTTCCAAATTTACCTTCTCGTTGACTAACTCTCCTCCGTCTCTTACTGAAGTTACTGCATGACAAATCAATGCCACACCGACCAACATCTTGAATTCCAGGCGGAATTCAGTCCAGCCACAATTTATTGATAAATCCAGAGCTTTCAAGAGTCATAATCTAAACTCCTTATGGATCTACCCAAGAAAACCCCACCACCATTCAAACTCATGCCCTTGGTACAAGATTTGCCAGTGAAAGAAAGCTGCTTTTTCACTGTCATCTGTTGTATCAGCATCCTGAGCAGCTTTCCTCAGATAGCAGTCAAAATTCTGCATTTATCTACTGAAAAGTTTCCTGTTTCTCCTCCAGAAGAGCTGGCACTTTTCTCTGCAAGGGGCAAGATAACCGAACCAGACACACAGTACACAGGGCGAATCTATACCAGAAGCCGCGTTGACACACTCCAGCAGAAGTTTCAGCTGGGTCACTTTTGGTCAAGGTTCCGTAATGCAGAATTCAGTTAGATGGAAAACGCAGGAAGGAAAGGGAAGAAGGTTTTTTCTTTCTCTAGATCTAAATCATTCTATGTCTTTCCACAATAAAGACACGCACAAATGCTGCTCTGGGAAAAGATTAAAGGTGTAGAAACATTTGTGTCTGTTGGACTTCTAAACAGGCATCGTGTCAACTCTCAGAACTGTGACCTCAGCACTTGTAACAGCACAGTCAAATCCAACACTCAGATGCAAATCCATCTCATCCACTGAAGCGTTACCAGAAATAAAGTTCATCTTGACGTCTTGCATGTATTGCATCACACACTGCATTTCTGAATCCTGAAGAGATCTGAATAGAATGAAAAGACACATTCTCTCTATTAAATACGGACAGGGGAGTAGCATGGCTTAAATCAGCAGTGTGAGCCATAGCAAAGGGTACGCAAAGGGCAGCGAGGAGTAACTGACTTGGAGGCCCACCAGGAGATAACAGTCACTTGCCCTTCATTGCTAGTGTTGATGTTCATGTCTGCACCAGAACGGGATAAGCAAGTCTGTTCAAACTATGTGAAGACCATATTTACTGGAAAAGCTGCTGATCTGAAGTTAATTTGTTAATGCTGCAAAACACGTCGTTTCTAAAAGGTCAGTGGGGGAAGCTGTGTTGGAATATCAACTTAATTACCTGTGCTGTAAGGATGAATGGGTACAGACCAGCACACAGCTGCATCGCTAAAAGCTGCTAAACGGCTATTCTAGGTGTGTTTCTCAACGCATTTACTATAGCTTTTTCTATGAAGGGGAGAAATGTCTAAATTAGCCCTTTCTTACCTATAGCTGTTTACCAGCATACCTTTTTACTCTAGATATCTTCCTAATTGTCTTCTTTTAAATAATTCTGAAGCAACAAGACAGAAAATTTGCAGAATGCCAATTTTACAACTGCAGATCTGGCACTGTTTTACTAATTATCAGAGAAGCGATTTTAAGCTATTAGATGCTGCAGGAAGAAAAATCTTACATTCACTTTTACATTGTAAAAATACTATTTAAAAATTAAAGTCCCATATCTCAAAGTAGCTCGCATCCAAGGAACTTCCACAATATATCAATTTAGGTTTTTTATACTAAAGAAAACATTACAAAAAGATAATTTTTGTTCTGCAAGGTAACGGCTCGTGAGCAGAATATTAGCTCAAATTAATTGTGGATGTCTATCCAGATTTTTTTTTAAGTGGTGTTCAAAATAGAGCCCTTATGAGTAAATTAGAGGTGTTATTTCATAGGCAGCAACAAGTGCAACTAGAAAAAATGCATAAAGGAAACACAGCTAGATGAAAACTGGTTTGTCCGTACACATAGAAGGAAGTGTTTCCAATTAGTAGTGAGGAGTGTTTCTAATTATTTCCCAAGTAAAGCTTTCCTACATTAACATCTTATTTCCTTCAGAAATTCAGGACTGGTTAAAAACTGCTCATATGTTTAAAGATAATCAGACACGGGAGAGAGATGCACGGTCCTGAACGTACCCGTGCTCAAACACATCGTGCTCAAAACGTCTGAAGTGCTGACTTTGGAAGAACATGCTGGACCTCAGCTGAACACTCAAGTTAAAAAAAAAAAAAGGAGAAAATAACAATACTGAAAAATGTACAGTACCTAAAAAGATTCAGTACAGAAAGCAAACGGAATCTGTGAGGCAGCTGTTTTATTATCCATCCAGATCCCCACGCAGTGTGCGCACTACTTTTTACATACTCCCATATGCACAGCTCACAAACTAGGATGACAAGAACAGTGAGTGCTCCACAGCACATATTTTTAATTTACACTCTGAAACACTTCGACAGCAATCTGCTGGGTCCTGTGATAAAAATAACCTCCATGTTTTAAGGGATGCCTCATTCTTCAAGCCATACTTGTAGAACGGGAAGGTAGAATGAATCTGGCAAAAATGTAGCAATGCCTATAGCTCTGCCAAGAATTTAGGAAAGGGGCAGGCTGTCACAATTAAACCCTCTGATTATTTTCATGACAAAAACAAGGACTATCTCCTTACCTCTCTAGGCAGGAATCTTCCGTTATGTAACAGAGAAGTAGACAGTAAGAGAAGGAAATGAAAGGTAGGTGCCCGTAAGCTCCTGTTTTCCCCAATTCTGAAGAAGGATCTTTATTTCAGGTGTCTGAAACACATCTGGTGTCATGGGATACACCAAAGACGCACAGGTCCATCCCAAAGCCACTAAGAGGAAACTCACTCTTTACTAACGGGAAAGAAAGGTGTTTTCTTTGCTTCCCCTCTCTCCCGGCTGGGACAAACTCTGTCCTTCCTAATCAAGGGCAAAAGAGGTCTTTTTATAGTGCATCTAGATACAGAGCACTGACAACTCATCCTCATTTGGCAGTGTTGATAAAGTCCACCCATTAATCTCATACTGCGCAAACAATCCCAGAACAGCTAACTTTTAAAAATAGTAAATATTAGAACATACATACCACAGTTTGTTTTAAATCTAGGACTTGCATGGTACTAACCAGATGTAGATTTCTCCTAAAACCAAGAATGAAAGCAGGAGCATGATGTCAGAATCATGTATGTCTTGTCAGGCTAAACGGCTCCACCAGGATGAAGCAAACAGGCCTCTCAGCTACGTCTCATAATCTCCTCGTAATGGAGGAGTGCCAGGGACAGAAAACCCTAAAACCACAGGTTACTGTGTTACAATTATTATTGTTTATAACCAATGCTATTCTAAAAAACACATGGCTGAAATTATAAACTCCTTGGCTGTAGAATTCAATGGTATTTTCTTTCTTTTGTCAGCTGGAAGACCCCTGTAAGTTAAGCTATACGTAGCTGGGATCTCTTCTCACAGGAAACAGATGCCTACAGAACACAAAATATTTAATTCAATCTAGAGTCGGTCTGGTTCAAAAAGGCCTCACACATTTTGTTTCCCATTTTTTCAACAAGTAGCGAGGCCTTAGACGACCCTCAGAACCACACTGCAGACAGCTAAACACATAAACCAGGAGCGGGCCAGCATCCTTCCAATTCAGTTTCTCACCGCTCTGGTCAGCTTCCGCGGTGCTTTGACGTGAGCGTTCCTTGCTGAGCCTTCTTTGGTAATTTGCTTCAGCAATCGGCGCCGTTTGGGTAAGGGGGTAATTTGCAACGATTCACTAGCTTAAATGCATATGTCGGGGTTTTTTTTTGTGCTGAGAAGGTATCAGAGAAAAAGCAAAGAGATTTCTACTTACAGAGCAGAATGGTCTCCCAAGTACATTTATTTGAGATACCCACTTGTACACAAACCACTACAGCCCATTTTCCCTGCTCTCCTTGTCCCTTAGGGCAACCGCTGGTGACTTAGTACCCTTTTTTGTTATTTCTTTGGTATTTTGTCACCTCCTTTGCACCAGATTTTTTTTCTGGACGCTGCAATAGCAGCAGAACCCTGCATTGACCATAGCCACGCCTCAGCTGGGTAACGCGGTGAACACACAGGTGTGCTCATGGTGCTAAGGCACACCTGACACCCGGAAAACAGCAAATCCCACGGGCCCTGCATTGCGTGACACGCCTTAGCCTGAAAGCTGCGTAACTTTCATTTGTACAGAAAGGGAATAAAATAATAATCGTCTGTTACATTACTGCATGATGAAAGGAGCATGAAAGAAATCTCCCTTAACTCATGGAACCGTGCCCCTTCTGGACTACCAGCAAAACAGCAAGGAGGGTTTTTTTCCAGAACTATTCACAGAGATAAAACAGGGAAGGGTTTGAGACAGAATCTCATTGAGATGATGTTCAAATTTCCAAAGGAGTTACACCAAAATGAGGAATATTGCAGTGGTTTGCTTTCATTCTATTAGTTTCTCAGCGTACATGGATGGAGAGACAAAAAATCCCAGACCCTAGGAATATATTTATCCCCATGTGTTCAAGTCTATCCATCTACTATCTCAGCAGAGTTTAAAATCACAGCTAATAGGTTAACAACTGTTTTTCTTCTGCTTCAAATGAAGAATATCAGAAAGCTGGGGGAATATTCGGCTTCCCAATTTGTACTGACTGCTCACTGCTACCTGCAATGTCTGTTTGACAGGACTGACATTTTGTACCGCTGTGAGATGGGAAAACGTGTGACATTTTTATTCATGGTGGCGTACGCCCTTGTAATGATCAGCCCTGGTCGATGTGCTTACTGCAGCAGCCCCGAGCCCTCGGAGAACAAACAAGAACCGAAGGTGCCAGCAGTTCGGCTGCCTTATTAAACATCACCAGGATTCTAACGAAGAGCAACTGCTGGAAAATCTCACTGTCAAATCCTCAAGGACATTGTCAACATGGAACTAACTACATATATTTTTCATTTAAAATACTGGAAAATTCAGCAATGTAATATTAAATATAAAGAAAAAAGCTGCACTATTTTGTGTGTGTTTTCTTTTTTAACTGGTCATTTTGTCAGCTTTACACTGGGCTTTCTGTGGGCCTGATACTGGAATTCAAATCAAGGGGATCACGCAACCCACATGATTTAAAATGCTGGAAAATGGGCATATCCCTTGTTATCTTTTAACAGCTATTCCTCTCTAGCAAGCAGAATACTTGTACAGAAAAGAAGAAAAAAAGAAAAAAAAAAAGAGAGATGGTCTCTCATTTAAGGAGTTCTATCAACAGCAATGACTATCTGCTTCGCTCAGCTTCATCATTCACCGAGGAAGTCTGCATAATTAGGGGGCTCCCCCTCCACACAAACCCACAAAAGTACAGGGCTCCGTACCTGCAGCGTGGCACTCCATCACATTTCACTGTTATTAATCAGTCCGGTTCTGAAGGGCAAATCCAAAAAACGCCTGGCCAAACAAGCAATCACAGTGGGGTTAGCAGTTAGAAGACTCATGTTTCACACACTCTCTCTCTTTAATCTTCTAGTTTAATCCAGGGGCCCAGGGGTCAATTCAGACAGTTCTGGCCTAACTGCACGTATCAGCTTCATAAGTAATACATAAGAAGCTTCTGGATGCTGATCTACACTGATAGACTAAGCAAGTCATCCATGAGACCCTCTGAGCTTTTCTCAAGTTGTCAATCCAGGTGATTTGGTTAGCCTTGCATGTACCGATGTATTTATTTTATATGTATGTATTATTTATAAAGTGCAATTCTTCTTCCACATGCCAGCAGTGATGGACCAAGATACTCTCTACAAAGTATTTCTGGGTTCCTCAACATAACAGGACTAACAAGGAAATTCTGCAGACATGTTGCAGCCGCTATTGCTTGTCACAGAGCCCTAGGAGGTCAGCTCAACCACAGTATTTTCTCCGTATATCCAGGCGCTATGGCATCTGACTTGCATGTACCCAGGGCAGTAAATTTATTCTGAACATCCCTGTTTAAGGAGTGCTCGAAATGCCAAGACAGCTGGAAACCCTAAAAGCCACAGTCTGGACTGTGCTTTTTCCTGGATGAACGCATCTGCTGGATGCAGGACTGCAGCTACGTAACCTTACTGCAAAGCATGAATTCCTACGTAGCGCGAGCTACACACATACTACATGGCTGTAGCAGTGAAGAGGACGTAGCTGTCTGGTTGCTCATTAGAAAACACCGGCAAGTGAGTGCATGCGGGGTAGTAACCTTTGGGTATACTCTGCAGGTGCTGTACATTTTCCTAAAGAGAGCGCCAGGTCTCACTTGTCAAATACTTACACGCATGACAAGAGTGCAAGCCTTTCGGTTAGATAACTCCTATCCCACAGATTGCTATTTCTGCAAATTTTGCACACCACAAAGCTGAATTTCAATCAAATGAATTATTTTCTTGTCCATTGACACTCTTTTTACATATCTGACTAAGAGCACTGTCCCCTAAGAACCTGATGACAATTCAGTAGTCTCAAGCAGACATTAGATGGACAAGTGCTTCTGGGCCAACACATTTGCCCCTCTTGCAAGGTGACTTTTACTGAGCAACAGTGAATTCTTTTCTGAAAGAAACAGTCAAAGAAAAAAAATGAGAAGAAATGAGGTAGAAAATATGCTTTCCGAAGGTAAAATAATTTTAAAGGACTAGGCTTCTACTTCGCTACATCCACAAAGGATCAAACAGAGAGAGGCAGGAAACTCCACGTGGCTGAGCAGAAAGGACCAGGGAGACCATATTGCTCGTCAGTGGGGAAGAGAGGAACGGAAGCCCGTTTCCTTAATGAAGGTATCTATTGTCAGAACAGTTCAGAGTGGCAAGAACAGGAGGCTGGCTCTGCAAACACAGCATAGAGTTGCATGACTATTAGAAAATGAACTTGTTTTCCCCCTTCCCCTTTGGTTTCTACCTCAGTGCCACACAACACCTGCTGTGGCCCAGGGGAATCTGCTATTGTTCCAACACAGCTGGGTGTGAAGGGAGTCACAGGGACGGCAAAGAAGCCTTCCTCCCTTCCCCACCTCATCTCTTTTACCTGGAGACAATCCTTCCCTCTGCTGCCTCTGGCCTCAGTGATCCAGTTTCACGTTTCTGGAATTTAGCTGGCTGGCTTTCTCCCCATCTTCCCCCTGACCTCTTAATGCCGTTTAATCTTCTTGAAGAAGAAGCTTGCCCTGCAAAGCAGAGGCGTTTGTTCTGCATGTCTAAGTGCAGACCATGAACAGGAAAAATGAACGTGTTCGTTTACAGGAAATGATCACAACAGCAAATAAGCTGGCAACTTTCATTTTCTGGCCCACAAAAGTTTAACAGCAGTAAGAATCAGCTGGGAAGAGAAGCTGGACAAGTCTTCCGACAGTCAGACAAGCTGCTGCAGTACACGGATGGATTTTCCATTTGTTCCAGAGTTATTTACATTAACTCCTGGAATACTAGTTCTCTCTAGTTCGTATCCAGAATGGAGTATGATCAAATCTCTTCAGTAACGACAGACTTGGAAGAGTCTTTTGCATTTTATTAAGCTTTACCTTTTGGTACATAATGGAATAAATTATTCTGTTTGCTAGCAAATAAAAATAAGCCACATAAACACACCTAAGCTGACAAAAGGCAATCTGACTGTAACTGAAACGGAGAGCTGAACAAAGCTGCCAGTATAACTTGCTGCTAATGAAATGATACCCTTTCCCAGCAAATGATGTTTCTGGCAGCTTACAATTTGTTGTTTTAATTGTACTAGATCAGTTGTGCTACTGACTGTGTAAAAGTTCCAGAAAAAGAACCTTCCTAAGTATACATTCGTTTTTAAAGGAACTAGGCTCACCCTGTCTGTGCTTACCCCACCTCTCAGAGCCCGCTGGGGACGCTGGGCATAGGCAACGCTCCTGTACCAACAAGGAGGCTCTTGTGGAAGCAGCCAGTGCAACGTTTCAGAGGAACAGCGTGAAGGCTTCGTTAGGGGTGGAGAGGTGGAAGCAGTGTGGATAGAAGTAGAAGCTTCATTAGGAGAAAGACATGTTAAAAACAAGTGTATTTTTGGAAAATAAAGTGCTTCCTTTCCTCCCCAGGAAGAGGCCTGCAACCCTGCCAAACACAAAGTGCTCCGTTTGACCACGTGACGCCCACGATCTCCGAGTGTGCAAGGTACAGGATCGAACAGAGCGGTATGAACACAACCCAGGACGCACAATTGCAGTAGTTAAAGGGACCTGTGAATGTGTCCAAGCATCTAAGCAAGGTCTCAAAAATCTAAAAGTTATCCAACATTTCTTCTGGCTGTGGTACGCAGACCCTGTAGGTGTTTATCGTAGCCACAGCTCGTGTACTAGTGGCCTAATAGTTCAGCAGTGTCTTCTGGAGGGAAAAGGCTTCTAAAATACCAGATTCAGATATTAATCTACCTTTCTCCCTTAGCAAAATAATAAATTTATACGTTATAAAGGGGTTTTGTTTCATTTCTTTTGCTTTAGCTAATGCAAAAATAAATACATATAAGAGAACTGAGAAAGCCCGCTGCTCATTAAAACCTCAGCTAGATATTTTGGAGAGCTGCTTGCGCTGCTTCAAACAGCTATACAATCACAGTCGTTAGGGAGATGCCTGCACTTCCCAGACTCTGCTTTTTGGCTATACCATACGTAACGTATAAACGTATCACTTACCCAAGTACTTGAAAGAGATAATTGTCTCCAAAAACTTAATATACCCAAAATACCTTATCAGGATAGTTCAGTCTTGCAAAAAGAAAAGGAAAATGCCTTGGTTTTGGTTTGGGTGGTTGGTTTTTTTTTTTGTATGTGTGTGTGTGTGTGTGTGTGGCATAAAAGCAACTTATAAATTGTTGTTCCCCAAAACAGAAAGTACTATTCAGTACTACATACTACTTATTTGAATACTTTTTTGGCTTGAAAACTGTTCCCTCCTTGGTTGCATGTAGTTGTATTGCCTTAGAGTCCAAGATGATAGTTCCTTATATTTGGTTGATCTGAGGGTCAATATCAAAGGTAAACCAAAAACAAATGAAAAAAGCATGCAAAGTCAAACTGGACAAAAAGTTGTGGTCATGCCCTTAGTAGGTCTCCTCATGTAGTCTTATTACGAGTACTTTGTTTAAACCTTTATTGCATTGCCCTCGGCTATCTGGCTAAAATCCTTCTTCTCACGATGAAGGAGAGCTTTTCCAATGTCTTAACATTACAGAAACCACTGGTAAAACAATTCCATAATAAACAACCCTCTCCAACAATGCTGATAACCAGTCGCCGAGACGAGCTACAACACTGTGGCATCTCACACAGTCAGATAACTGCTGCTAAATTTTTGAGAACAATCAGCTGAGGTGCTATAGATTCGAAGGCATTTCAAGATATTTTACTGATATTTTTTGTAGCCTAACAACTGCAGATACACAACTGTGTTTGGAAAAGCTAGAAACTACCTCACTATAGGCTGAGAGATAATGAGTTAAAATTAAAGGTTGCTGCTGGCTTGCTGGCCCATCCCCCTTTAGCTAATCTGTCATGTAATGAAGAGAAGCACCTAGCATAGGACAGCTAGCTGCCGGCTCACTTACAGCGAGCTGATTAAGAATGTTCAACCAACAGCAGACTGCAGACCTTTCCAAGGAAAATAAATAGACTGTATGCAAATGTGTTTGTCACTTTGACAGCATGTCTCAATTAAAGCACGGCGCTGCGGCGGGTAGGCGCTCTCGCTGCAGCGCTACGGACGAGCCGCACTGCATTACTGATACGCGGGGCTTGACCCTAATCCACATGCATGCATTTTAAAAAAGTCTGCCTTTGCCGTATACACTAGCATAATAGTAGCAGACATGGAAAGCAAGTGACAATGAGAAAAAAGCCTCTTTCATCCTCTTCAGTTTGTAAGAATTGTGAATGCACAAACAGCCCTTATTTCAGAGTTCTCGTGGCTTTTTAATTGTTCCCACCTACTGTATTCCAGACAGAGTTAAAAGTGACACTAAAATCTCTCCCTTTAATCACCACTTAGAAGCCATCTCCCATTTAAACAGTAAACGTTGCTGCTTTTTTCCTCCCCAAAGCCTTAATTTATATTTCATAAACCTGAACATCTTTTCCTTTTGAATGAAAGTAAGACTTAATTTTCATTTGGGCATTGGGCTACCAGGAAAAAAGGACCCGCGAAAGGACAAAGGCTCTAAGTGAGATAGCCCTACAAATGCTAAGTTAAATCATTTTTTGGAAGCCGACGTTTGTAACGTAATGACAGTAATAAGTATTTAGCAAGCGAGCCCTTCGCCATAGCTGGTGGTTCAGTAAAGCTGATGAGTGTTTCTTTTGACACAGAGAAAGTGATCATTAAAAAATTTGAAAGTGACTGTTAAAAAACCCCATGAATTTAAATTTCCACTTTCCACTTGATTATATATTTCATTAATATACCAAAATGTTCGAACCATCCACCCTTCATAAAAATCTAAAGGAAAAAATTGCAAGTAGCTTATAGTCCTATCTGGATTTCTGACTGGTTTAAGCGCGATGCGACATTTTCCTGCTGGAGCTAGATGGCTACAGTAGCCCCAGCTCCTCCCAACTGTACTGGCACAGAAAGTAAGTGAAAAATAAGTCACTACTGCAAATATTTAATTGGAAGAGAATACGTTTTAAAAAAAATGTCTCCAAGAACTTACATTTAGCACAGTGGTGAAAGTTGTGGAAGAAACAAATTTAATTCTAAAATGATACAGACAACATTGCTCTGAGCAATGATTATATCTCGTGTAGCCCTACCCAATACCCAAAACGTCAGCGCAGCTACGCTGACTGGCTTCTATTAATAGATACTTATCTAAAAGTCTAGTTTGCTTCACATTTTATAATTCTCATTTATTTTACAATAGTGCTAAAATTACACTATATTTCCTTAGAAGAAATCAGATATTTACTCCTGTTTTCTGACCATAATACTGTAAAAAATAGATACAGAGGAAGAAAAGAGAACTGTGAAAACAAATAATGTTATTTCTTTTTGAGTCAGGTTACACTTAATAGGGGAACACCAGCAAACTGATAGTAAATACTGTCATTTTTCCATGAAAAATCACAGCAACTACAATGTTTTCTAAATAATTAGCTCTTAAAAAAACCACACAACCAAACTCACTCTTTTGCAGACATATCAAAAGAAACATTATAAGAGTAACTAATGTGTACAGCTCAGTTGTCAATACTGAAATACCAAGTACACTAATAAGCTATTAATTGATTTTTCCATCTTAGTTCATTGCATTTAATTTTCAGAGAATGTTAAAACGCTTTAATAGCTGACACTAACGAACTGGCTAGATAACAGAGAACATTTTAAATTATACATCCTCAATCCTGAGGGCTATAGCACTTTGTATGCTAAAAGAACAGCAAAATAGTTTACAAAATATCTAATTATGCTTCCACCTGTGCACTTAGAATTTATTTCCCTCGAAATCATCCTATAAACAAGCGGAATCAGCAAACCCCAGAAAGGCAGGTCTTTAGAACCCCACTTAAACAGACACAACAGAAAAAAATCTATGACAACACAATTCAATTACAAAACTTAATGAAACAATTGGCATATTTGTTATTGTGACTCTGAACTATTTTTGCTGAGTCACACAATTTGAAGAAACCTAACACTAAGACGTACCTGACCAAAATGTACTGTGATTGGTCTTCTGTCCTCTCTGAATTTCGGGTCCTTCTTCTCAACCAATGGAGAAGGCGCTGTCCTCGGCAGAGACTCCTCGGGCGCTGCAGAACACCCATTCTCAGCAACGTCCTGTGCGGCAGGAAAAGGTAAATAGCACGGCCAGGAACATTCTTGATTAAGGGTAAGGGGCACAAAGGAGACAGTAGAGGATAACGCTGACTAACAATTTTGATGTTAGGGGAAAAAAAACAAAGTACAGAAAAGAAAATATCATTAGAATAAAACATTTTGTTGCATTTTGTCAATCAGAGCTTGTACACAACCACCCTCTCCTCCCAATACCAATGTTCCACGCAGACACATTTAATAAAATGTCTGACTTAAACATGCAAAAGCCAGGAAATATATGGGGAGAAAAAAGCCCCAACCAACACAGCTCAAAATTTCTATTCTAGGAACAAATTCAACACAAACCTAGGAACAGAGCTATTCTGCTTTTTGCATATCTAAATGAAAACAGGAATTCTATTTTCGTACTCCACAGAATTATCTGTAGCAGAACAACTACTTGTGGAAGTGGCAAGGAGAGATGACACTCACAGCTTAGTTAGCTTTGTGTTTCATCTTTGAGTTTGTGTACAGTGAATATGCCCTTGGGAGATTGTATAAAACAAACTGCTGCCCAGCAGGATGCTTTTCTGTCTCGCTTTGCTTTTGCTTTTGACATTAGTCCTCATCTTCAGAAGTCAAGTGACCCATCAACCCAGGTTAGGAGACTTGGCAAGTGTACGTACGGTATATGTAACATAGGTTTTGAAAAAGACAAAGGCACGCAGACATAAGGAATCAGACAAGGAGAAAAGAGTTTGAAAGTCAGTTGAGAAATAGTCTGTAACGCAGTGGGCCCCAAACCTTACATCTCTTTGCAACAATGTCAAGGAAATAATGCTTGGTAAATATAGAGAGAAACCTGCACACACTGTAGCTCTGCAAGACTGACCTGAGGTTGGCTGCTGACACAGGCATGGCTTTGATTCAGCGACCTTTGACATGCCCCCTCAAGTCTCCGTCTTGCTAAGGTACAATAATGAGACATGTAAGCTGATGGCCAATTAGAAATGGTTCTTTTGGACACAGGCTGACCTAATGTGTTTAGGTCAAATGAAACAAAAAGCTGGATGGACTTTCTAAGGGGCTTTGTCTGCTCCACAGAGAAGCTGAGAGACCTTTTTAGATCCAGCTGGTAGAGCAATGGTTCACCAATATGGGCATAAGGATCGTGGGGAAATTAACAACTTGTTAAGGTCAAACTAGAGAGAAAAACTTTTTCTCCCCCCACCCTCCAGCTGCACAATGCTACCTTGTCTTAAAAAAAATTCAACAAAGTACACTGAATTAGTAACAAAGAGCCCCCAAACAACTCAACAACAAGAAACGTAAGCTTCTGTCAAACTTAGACTTCAGCTCCAGAACAGCAAACCACCGAGGGATCTGGTCAGTCTTGGAACCACAAACTATATGGCAGCGATGTGTACTGCTTTGAAAAGTAACAACATTAAATACAAACTTTATTTACATATTTCTATACAAGTGCAGCCATATTAAACGTGTGCCAAGCTTCAGACCTGTTTTGTGTATGCCATGAAGGTGCGCAGCACACCCCAAGCCAGCTGACCTGCACTGGACAGCGGACGTTCCCAGCGCTCTCAGAGCAGCCACCTAGAGCAGTGGCTCCGGCCAAGGCAACAGCCAGCTGAAAATCAACGGAAAGCAAAGCATCTCCCAGTCCAGGCAAGGTGTCCAGAAAAATGTACAACGGACGCAGAAGTTTGGACATCAGGGGCAGGAGAGGAGACAGAAGATACAGACAGATCAAGCCATTAAGCAAAACACCCTGAGATGTATAATGATCACTGCAAATGCTTGCAGCTTTTACTGCTATAGGTTTGCTTTAGGTTTGCTATAGGTTTGCTTTACTTCTCTGATGATACCATTGTGCACAAAAGACAACATGTTCCTAAAGCGTATTTCCACTGTGCTTGGTGTGCAGACTTCCAAAGAAACTGCAGCAGATTTCAGTAATTTTTTTTTAAATTACTTAAAGAACTATGAGAATTAAATTATTTGATACCTCGCTATTTTTTCGAAAATCTCAAAAGGCAAACAAATCAACAACACCGCTTCAGTCACCAAAGCAAAATTTGCTTCACTAAAGTTCGTTGTCTACCTTCCATGAAAACACATTTTAGCTAAATAGAGAAACTTGATTGTAAATGCCCCAAAAAAGGGCTCCAAGTAGCTTTAAAGTTATTGAATGTCAGTGTTTGGCAATTCTATAATTGGAAAGCAGACAACAGTCCCTCAAAGCAGTCTGAGACATACCTTCAGTCTAGGAACAGACTGTGAAAACAGTTATTCAGAAGTCAATGGGGAGTACGAAACAGGGAGAGAGATAAAACCACAAATAAGAAAATAGGACTCTCCAATTTTGAACTTCAGCTTCAGGAAGGTACCAGGGCTCACAAAATGGCTACTGATAAAAGCAGCTCTTCAGCTTGAGAACTACAAGTGACCAAAGAACTGCAGTAGATCATAGTGCTGGCAGGCCTTGAAAAAGCAGTGCCCATTCCTGATACTGAAAGAAAAGCCAGGGAGACCTGTGCTGCTTTGGAGACCAGTGCCAGTACCCCCAGCTGAAGCTGTGCTGTGTAAGCGTACCACCTGGCTGGTGCTCAGGAGCAGGTCTTTGTACGGCCGAGCATCATACTGCATAGATGCGTCCTGGGTCTGACTTCTCAGTTCTGACATGTCCCCAGACAAGGGAATTGGTATAAGCCAGCAAGACATTCCTGAAGTACCATAAGTCATATATATCATTCAGGATAACAATAAAAACTATGTAGACCTATCTCGCCCCAAAAATGGAAAAATATGGAAGGTGATAAGTTACTCATTACTGGAATAAATTCTTAAGAAATGCAAAAACCTAGCAATGTTTCAGTGATTTTTTAATGAAAAGAAAGTATAACTTAAAGATATTATTAAAAACAAAAACTGCTTTTGCCTGAGGAAAAAATACACTTTATAGATTACTGGGAGAATGACAATGATCTATCACTGTCCATAATTATCTCATATATCTGAACAGTACTCTCCTAACAACTGTCTGTTCCAATAAAATCTTTACTACCTATTTATTTTAAAGGAAGAACTTCAGAGAATGAGTGAGATAGATATTTACAGATATGTAAAGTTTATCCTGTAAACTGAGTAAGGTTTTCTTCTGTTTAAATATGCATTACTGATTTTTCTAGGGACCTTTTCTAATGGACTACAAATACTGTCTATTAGAAGAGCAAAAAACACATGCTGAAATGTCTAGACGGATTCTTCAGATTATTTTATAAACCTCTAAACGAGTTGTTTCTAGCTGTACTGATAATAAAGCACTGACAACAGTCCACTGACAACAGACATTAACTAGAGCCACACAGGGCTCCAGTCAGTAAAATAATGTTGAATACATTAATGCCAAGTGCCCAACCATTTATATAAATTGTCTTATCCAGAAGCTTTCAGTAAGTTACATTCTCCTTACTGAAAGTTGAGGATGGTACCATTCATATTCCTTCTTCTTCCTAATTCTATGTAGTTAAGCTTCAAACGAGCCAATGACTTGACCACCATGGTCCATTTGTGAAACGGAAAAAGCACCCTTTACCAAACAAAAAAAAAAAAAAAAAAAAAGGGAAGAAAAAAAGAAAAAAAAAAAGAAAGAAAAGAAAGAAAAAGTAAAAAAGAAAAAAAGTACTGTATCAGATATAAAATAAAGCTACCTTGCTGTATCTATTAACAATTATTTGCTATCACTCACAAGAATCCTCTGAAAACTATTTCTTTCGCTTTGAAATACTGTACCACAAATGAACAAGGGATGGAAATAGAGCCCCATTCAATCTCTACTATCATATTAAAGAAGGACCTTACACACACCACAGTGACCTCTCAACAGGTCAATCCTGCATTTCCCATTTGCAATTCAAACCCGAGACTGGAGCAGACCAAGGGCAAAATGGGCTCTTGATTATATTTAAGAGGTCACCATTGCTATGCAGAGTTGTAGGAAGCAGACCTCTAGCTTTATTGCATTTTTAAATTCTATCTTGTAGAGAAGCTGCTCGTATTTGGCAGAGAAAACTGGAAAAGGGATGTTTATATTTGACTTTTCCTTACCACTGGCCTGCAGACTTTTTGTATTAATAATGGAAAATAATATGTTAAAATGCAGTGGACAGTAAGTTCAGTGTAAAAATAATCGTAGGTTATCCTTAGAAGATGAAAGACTAGCATTGCAAATTTGGCAAAAATTAAGTATTTAATGATGCCAGAATTTCAAACAGTTAACACTTGCACATACTAATAAGTAAATACAGGAAAAATATAACGTTCTCACATGAAAATTGGTGAGGATGCACTAATAGACTTGTCAGAGCAGCACAGGCATTTAGATTAAAAATAATATCAGGGTGGCTAAAACAATTTTTGCTATTTTTATCACTTCAGAATAATACCTCTTTTTAGAGTTATATTCCTATTTTGCATTCAAAATGGTGAACAAGACAGGATGAAAAGACAGGATAGAGAAGAACAGACTTAATGAAGAACGGAGAGGTAGAGAAGTGTGTGTTAGGTACTCAGAGAAGTCTTAAGCTCCTGTGAAAGTGTATGTTGAACAACTGTTTAACCGTCTTACTTACAGAAATGCCCCATAATAAGGAAGGTGAAACGAAATTGGGCCGTTTATTTGTAAATGTTATGTGTGTTTTTTAAAAAGAATGCTTGCTGCTTGAAGGACCAGGAAGACAACTATAATAATAAACCAAAGCAATGAATGAATGAGATGTTTCTCAGCCTTTTACACAAATGCTACAGAATAGCATAAAATTATATTAGCTTTTAAAATACAGGAAAACAATCTGGTCATTTTACACAGCTCCAGCTGCTTTAGAAATGCACATGAGAAGGCCAAATATTTTATTATTCATGAAGGTTATGTCCAGAAGTGAAACACATGGAATTACATTAAAAATTCCATGTGCAAGAAAATTGCTTCATGTTTCCAATATTTTTATATTGTATCTAAAGTGGTCACATATAAAGTAGTAAGTGTAATAAAATAAAATAGCATTAACAGCATCTGAAGCAACTTTATCTTCCTCAAAAGTCTCTAGCAATCTGCTGGAGTACTTAGAGAACAAACAGCATTTGGATTGTACATACAATTAATTTCATCACTTCACAATCTGGCAGCAGAATAATTCTTCTGTATTAACACTTTGTTAAGGTACAATCTACATGCTCAGGTAGATTTCTGTGTGTGCCATAGGAACACATTTGAAGCGCTATCTTAAGATGATGGTTTATAAATTTACAGAAGAAATTTACTGAGATAGCAGAGATTTAACCCCCCCCCCCCCCAAACTATTATGCAACAAATTGAATAAAAATTCCTGGCAAGAACTTCAGTTTATTAGCAAGTTAGCTATCCCGTTTTCCCAAAAGACTAATAGCCCTGCTTCACAAAATAAACGGAATATCTGCAACAAAGCTCAGGCAGAGCTAACCACTCATTCACAAGGCAGGTATCAATACGACCACGCTTCTGGCTTAAAAGGAGCATTTAGTATTGGATAACACATTCTTCAAACACAATTGAGCGTTCTTGGAATGTTACTGTTTATAAAAAAAACAAAGTCAGACTTGGAAAACAACAAGTTTGAGTTATTTTTTTCCTGCAATAATTCAAATTTGAAATGAACGTCAACTCTAATTTAGTTCCTTTATGCCTAAACTTTGCAGCAGACACTCATGAAACACGTATCATTTTCCCAATGACCAGCACTGTACTATTTTCCCTGAGAGATTACTGTAGAAATAACAACAATTTACCCTTCCTGTAGAAAAGATCTCCCAGTTCACATAAAGTCTCCTTCCACAATGCCCCAGCACAAAGGGCAGGAGAGGGACCACTCCAAACAGAACTCTCAGTTTTCTGGCTTTTGTGGGTTTAAGTCAGAGCCTTAATGTATTTGAAGACAGGTTTTTTTTTTTTGTCTGTGAATATTTATAACAGTGTGAAAAATCCAGGACAGCTGGTAATGCATTTTGAAGTGTGCTAACAACACGGTATCAAACAGCTTCCTATTGATCACATAATGGTTTTTGTGGCTAAGTATTTCATACATAGTGCTTATACATTTTGAATACAAACTTCAAGTACCTTTTGCTTCAAGCGGTTTTTCACTTCTTTTATTCCCATTTTTGCATGATCTTTTGCCTGCATGAAAAATTAATTTAAGTTAAAATCCCCTTCTATTTCCAGCAGTTACTACACTTGATTTCAATGCATCAAGATTCATCTTCTCTAGTTACTAAAAATGGCAACAAAAAATTGTAACGGGATGCTGAAAACATACTACAACAAATAAAAAGCTTAAAAGCCCCAAAACAAACAAAACCCACCACCACTCCCCCCACATACACACTTGTTGCAAGAATTTTGTTTTCTCTGTTCGGATGCCATAGACATCTTTCATCCTTTTGCATTCTGCACCCACAGTCTTCCCCTCTGAGTATTTATCTTTGTAAGTTAACGATCACCAGCAGCAGTAAGCCTGTAAACTCTCCCCTTTGCAGGACTCTGGATGCCAGGTCAATTTAGTAGAGCTAATTTCAGCCTACTCATCTCTCTCAGGCTGGAGAAAGGCAGGAGAAAATAAAAGTTTGAATAGTTATCTCAATGCTTTTTATAGCATTATTTCCTACAACTGAGCTTATAAGAAATCCTTGCTTGTCTCTGTTATTTTACCTTGCACAGTGAAACTGGCAGCTGTACATGATAACATAGTAACACACTAGCTGTTAACAGAACTGAAAACGTTTCCATCTAAAGAATAACTCAGTAAGTTGGGCTCTAAATAAGCAGGTATAAGAAATCTTGAGGGAAAATTAATTGACGTTTAGAAAAGATGGAAACAATTTGGAAAATGAGAGGATTCCCTTATTTCGATGAAGCTGCAAGCAGAGAAACCTGAGGTAACAATGATTTCCAACAGAGTAATGATGAGATGGTAGAGCTGCTTAGTACAGCGTACAGGCACTATTTCCCAGAAATTGTTTTATGTAATAAATAGAATTTATCATCTACACTTTCAAAAGAAATCACAAGTTCCCTTTCTCCTTTGCATTTCAATTACGTTGAAACTTCAAAATGACTTTTCCATCTAAATTTGAAATTTAGATGAATGGGTATTTGAAGTAATTTTCTGAGTCCAATAAAAATGAATTTAAGCCTTGAGTTTCATTTGAAAGGTTAAAACAGAATTATAATTAGACTCTTATCTCAGTTGTAAGCCAGTACTCGATACTTACAAACTTATAGACAGTCTTCATGGCAGGGTTAGCCTTGGTCTTTACTGTATTTAAAATGGCTCCACTTCCTTTCTGTAATTACAGTAACAATAGAATGAATTTTATTAAAGCTCTTTAAAGCTAACAGCAACCTAAAATCCACCATTCTTAACTTAAAATAACAAAGCATCAACTATGCATGTTAGCAGAGTTGAGAATTAAAATAGTAAATTTAAAGAAAAAGAGCACAAGTGAAAAACACATTGAATGTTTCTCTCTGGCTTTCGAGACAAATTCCAATTCTGTTTAGTAAAGCAGTTTTCAAATGAAAAATGTCAGCGTCTCCTAATAGCAAGAGCCCTTGTCTTACGGGTATCTCACAAAATACTGCTCTATGCCAGCTCGACTCGCCCGCACGGGTGTCCTGGACACAGCACTGAAATCCTAAACAAGTTTAAGACAAAAGTATCCTACCAAATACTCAATGTTTGGGGCAGAAAATTCAGTTTCAGGGAAGCCTGTACGTTAAAGCTGAAGTAGTAAGATTTTTTTTATTTTCCTTTTCATAATCCCACAATATTACTTATCAAAAGTATGCTGCCTTTTTAAGATCTAAGTAGTGAATAAAGGGATAAATTGAGGGAAAATGAAATCTAACTACAGTCATAAACATTAATTCTAGAAAAGCTGAATTGCATGGGGTGAACATAATAAAAGTCATAAGACAGTGATCTGTCAGACAGAATAATCTGTTAGTCTAGTCGGTGTTTTATACATCTTCCACGCATCACTGACTATTGCTGTACGGTATCTTATTTGATAATACAGGAGATGGGTAAAATCCAAGGAATAAAATCTTGGATAATTTTATATTTTCTCATTTCAGTGCAAAATTATACTTCCAGAGATCAAATCCAATCAGATGCAAATAGATTTAAGATTTACTACTTCTGTTACTATATGACAATTGATCTTCAACAAAAATTATAAACTGTTGAATTTAATTGCATGTATTTTTATATACAGTCAGCCATTCCCCTTTTTTATAATTTTAAAATGACTTGTCACCCTATATATTTATAAATATTTACATATATATATTTAGCTACCTAACTATATGATGGGATTTTTTTGCATTACTGTTACACAACCTGTTTAATTCAAAACTATCAAGATAATATTGAGCCCAGCATTTTCTGTAAGAACATAGCTTCGTTCATAACTGGGACAAGAGACAAATGGAACGCTGCAAGACTCACTTCTGTCAGACTCAATCTTTCGTACCGATTTGCACCCACAAACCAAAAAATATTTTATTTTTCAAGACATCACATTTTATACATCACAAGACTTTAAAATCAGCTATAATGACATATTCTCACAAAGTATTTACATTTTTTATTTTAGAGCACTAAACCAAAGAGATCCACAACCATCCCAAACAGTGCTGTCCCCATTCAGCACTTCACGTCGTTTAGCTTTACGAAGGGTTTTTGGTGTGGCAATATTCTTTTTGTTTCCTTTTCTATTAAAAGGAAAGAAAAAACACACTATGTTCTAAAATGACAATAACTTATTTCCAGCTGTCTCCAAAACATTAAAAGTGGGATTCAAAAACTTGAGAATTCCTATGGTGATTTTTTTTTTTTTTTAAGTGTTTGTCTGTACTTCGTCTGAAGAGCGCGTTAGTTTCTCACAACTAAACTCAAGCTGCTCACAGCCAGATGCTGCAGGAAACAGGTTAGTCATGTTCACGAGGACAGAGGTGAACAGCCATACAGAACTGTACAATGGCCCAGTAAGAATTACAATGTCTGCTGGAAAAATATTGTATTCTTACCCTTACTGTAGAGAGCCACTGGTGGTACAATTTGTCACTACCTAGAGAGAATGACAAAAACAAACAAACTGTAACTCTCTACCAAATAGAAAACAAGTTAGAAACGTGAACTGCTAGCACTCAGTGGTCCTAGGAGCACGAACAGCACAGAAAGAGAACAGGACAACAATCCTTTTCTTGTTAACGGAAACACAACAACAAAAAATTAACACGATATCTATCATTTTTCTTTTACTTGCTAAGAGGCATTTCTGTTTATCTGAGGTGTCTTTCAGACATTTCAGAACACTGACATTTTTAAGATTGCTAAAAGAAATTGGAGCTGGTTCTGGGTAAAGCCAAGGTTTTTCAGTATCCTCCATTGCAAGAACTCTTTTAGTTGTACTTTGACCAACTGGTAAAGCTGAGGTTTTCTAAGACTGAACAGACTTTATTCAGACTACAATACATTACTCAAAGTTCTTGACAGAGGAAAGAACAAAAATTTAAGACAATTCAACCTACAGGGATCACTGCAGCCTCAGTTATTTAGGTAACTACAACGACCCATTACATTTTGATAGCCCACAAACAGTAAGTCAAGGACAGTGTATGAGTTTACTTTTAAATACTGTATTTCTTACCTGCATATTCTCCCATGTTTATCTCTTCTTCAAAAACATCACTGAAGCCCTCTCCAGAGTTAAGAAGATCTAGACGGCCATCAATGAACTACAATAATGTCGAAGGAAAGTGTAAACAAACGAACCACCCCATCCTTTATCTTTTCAGAAAGATTTCATTCTGCATTTGCGAGAATAATCCCAATGTTCCTATCGGGAAGGGACTCTAACCAATGCAAAAAGCTAGGCTGCCTCACTGAAAAGATGGCATTCATGTGTTTGTCTACATATACATGTTTTCAGCTTCCCTGAAGCGGTAATATCATGTTTAACAGCAATATGCTTTCTGTACACAGTTTAGAGCAGATACATTGGATCTAGGTATGCTCAGATCAAAACTGAGCACAGACACCTTTAGGGGAAAAAACCACACACCTTAAAAAATAGAAAGCCTTACCACCTGAATGTGAGAAAAGCCAGCAAGCAGGAATTAAGAGGCCGCCAGCTACAGAAATCTTCCTCATTATGGGGCTTTCAGATCAAGGAATATAGGAACAGCCCTCGAAAAAAACAGTTTATTGTTAAAGAATCTGCTTCTACATTAGAGCAATTAAGCCAGTACCTGCTTAAAGAGCTGGAGCTGAATGGCATTCTGAAGAAATTGCCTCATGACAGCAGAACGATGGGACACAAACGTTTCTTCACAAAAAGTGATGGGTTCACCCTGTAGAGTTCAGAGCATTAAACACTGAAAAAGCTTTGTCCGAATCCATTTGAATCCACTGTCTCCATTTTATCTACTTCCTTTCCAAAATAAACATATAAATAAAGTAGGCCTTACATAACATTAAATAAACTGTAGCTTATTTCCAGGCTTCAATCATGTGACTGAGAAAGAGGCTGGAAACTGGCAAATTGCGTACCATCAGAATAAAACGCATTTGCTTTACGCACATTTTGCTAATGCTAGTGAAGGAACTTTCATCATCCAAGAAGGTTACTTTACTTAACATCCCCGAAACATGACACACTGTCATCTGAATTTTGTATATTCTGCTTCTCTGCCTCAGTAGACCCAGCCACGTAACCTGCACAAACAAGTCAGCAATGTCTGCTCTGTTCTCTCCACAGTTCTGGAAGACTTCCGTATACTGAATGAGTGAAATTTCCCTTTTTCACAACCTTTTGGCAAAAGACAGAAATTGTTTTGCAGTTCTACTTTTATCTTATTTTAATGAGTTATGTTAATGCTGAAGTCTGCAGTGCCTCTGCCATAAGGGCACAAACTTCCTCCACACTTAAATCTACAAATACTCAATGCAGCAAGTAAATATATTTATTAAATTAGAACCAAGAAAGTTTCAAAGACTGATAAAATTATACTGATGTATAATTAATATGGAGGCTTTTTCATAATCATATTAAAACATATCTCTTACTCTTGCGTGCTTAAAATCAACATTAGATAGCAAAAATCCTTAAAGCACTCCCTTTGAAAGGGCGGTGTCATTCCATTTCTGAGAGCTTTTTGTATTAGCAATCTCATTTACCATTGGCTGTGTAAAGTCAGGATAACAGAGCCACTAAAATGACCGTGCTCAAAAAATCCCCGTGCCACAGCATTGCCTCAGCACGCTGGTTTTGCCCACCAATTTATGTTGGAAGCCACCGTGTGGCCCCAGGACTTCTAACACCTAACCTACACCAAAGGGATACTAAATCCTTAAAAGTATATTGGGTAAACTGTGATGAGACTCACATTTCTCAAAATGCATAGGTATTCACCTTTTCCCTGAGTTCACAACCGATCAAGTTCCCCAGGCAACCTCTGACCAGTACGAAAAAGGCTTTAAGGCTTTCCCATCAAATTCAGCTACCAGAATGTAACAAAGGATGCCTGAAAAGTATTTCTGTCCAACGTAGATACATATCATAGAATAGTTTGGCTTGGAGGGGACCTTTAAAGAGTATGAACATAGTGGAAAGAACTACACCCTGCCAAACGGGCGCGCCCTCTACTCCACCACACATCTGACAACCGAGCTATACGCCACTCCTATAAACACCCATACTGCAGCCGCGGAGCCCAGGATCATTATAGCGTTAACACACTTCCTTCCCCAAAGTACTAATGACTGAGTTTGTTCATTAGGTTGATTAGACCTTTTGACTTCTTAAGAGTCAATTCAGGCTCAACTGCTGCTAGATGATAGGAAAAACTTTAATCACCAAGGTCAAGCGTGAGCTTTTCAGCTTAGAATGCATTAGTACCTCCCATCCTCCCTGACCTCCAGAAGGGTGAGCACGCTATTGCTAACCCCCATCCCCAGCTTCATTACAAAAAGACAAGATGGACAATAAGACCATTCTCTTGACAGATTTAGTTAACTGTAAATTATAAAGCTAATCAGCTCTGCTTTTACTGACAGATGACATTATACATGAGGGGACAGGCTAAGAACTGCAGGTATTTTGTCCAATGAATGGTCTTGCTCACATGTAAAACAATTAAAATGACTCGTCCTCATAAACCCATCAACTCCTAAACTTGCTGCTTCCAATAATTTGAATTTAGGCCTCCATTTGTTAAGACCTTAAATAACCATTATTCCCCTCTCCAACCATAAATGCCTAACAGAAGCTAAGATACGGCATTGCAAATGCTCTAAATGCGCGCACAATGCAACCCCATGAAGAATCTGATTCGATCTGTAATATTAGATAACTCACATATATTTCAAGATTGGATCACGAAATTATTTTTAATACAAATATTTACACATTTCAAAGACATTTAATCTGCAATCTCAACACAAAAGAAGTAACTTTCAAACAAAAGACTAAGATTTAAGACTTTGAAAAAAGTTGAAAAAATAGGTGCCTTTTCTTTATGCCTTTGCAAATCTCCCTTTATATGAATATTTTATATTCATGTGGCACAATGAAGTTCATCAGGGCAGTGCTGCTATCTCATGACCCCTTAAAAAGCTGAAAAGTTTCAGCCCACATCTGATCTGCTGCCAATTCTATTTTTAAATTAAAATTCTGTTACATTCTGAAATAATGTTTAAAACTACTTAAGGTAGCAAGTGAAGAACGAAAGGAGAGTTTAGGAGTTACTTCAGAGTGTTTAGAGTTTCATGAAATCTGCTGTTAGAATACAGGATCTCGTGCAGATAGTTACTGGCAGTGAGAGAAATGGTTACCACACTGGCAGCCAGGCCAGCTAGCCGGTCATGGCAACAACTTTCACAGTGAATATAAAGGACTGAAAACATGCAGGACTGAAGACAGCAAGGATTACGGAAGGACTTGGAGGAAGGGACAGGCAAAATCAAATTATTCTTCTGGAAAGTCACACAGGTGCTAAGATAACTCATGGAAGTGTAACTATTCCCAGTCACAAGAGATGAGACTCCCAGTTGTGCATCTGGATAGCGGGGTCTTGAAGCCAGCACTTCTGGACTGCTGGAGAAAACACTGAGATAGTAAACACAGGGTTCAAATGAGGTCAACAGGGAGAGTCTCTTGCACAAACAAAGATTTCACAAAAGTTGATTCTAAAGGGGGAAAAAAAAAAAAAAAAAAACAACCACCAAAACCAACCCAAACCTGAAAAATTTGTTTAGACAACCCTAAAAGCTGTGCCATGGAAGACACGTGTAATCTCTTCTGCATTATCATGGTCAGCATGTGGCGCAAGGTAATGAATTTTGTGCTGCAGTATGCATGCCTTTAAACCATGTAGGTGCTCTTTCAAAGCCTCTCTAATAAATACACAAGCCATTAGAGCCGCTCGGTAAGCGAGCCATAAAATGAAAAAATGTGGGCGGAATTTAAAGGTGCAGAACAAGACGACAACCCGACAGTCTACCAGCTGTAAGTCCAGCGTCAGTATACTACGCAGCAAAGCCCCAAACATACAGCAAGAACAACGATATGCAAGAGATTCATACATCACTATTTTGTTACTACCTAGGTGTTGCAAATAACCACATCCTTTACTAAAATTGGTTATGTTGCAAATGATAAAGTAAAGCCTGTAGGGATATTCTAGGAGTCATCATCGTTAACACCATCCAGAATTATAACGAAACTAAGATAAGAGAATGATCTTACTGATCTGGATATATATGTCAATGTCAGACACAACAGCAACCAAAGGCAAGCGACTGCTCTGCAGACCTTTCAGGAATCGCGATTACAGTGTCAAGGAAAGATTAGCTCATCACAGCTGAAGAAGGATCATCAGTCAGCCAGCAGGATTCCATAAAGAAAATCTGAAATTGGTGACAGACACCTGATAGGACATGGGCTCATTCAGCCTGCAATTGCAACGACAAATAACCTCCCCATAACCAGTACATACGTTCAGCACGGGAAAGCATCTGCCTCAGTCATAACGGAATCAAGAAAGCACAGATCAAATACTCTGCATTAAGCAAATGATACCATAGCTTTATTAGCATTTCAAGATGCTGCTCAGGAATAAAGAAATCATGTGCTCCGAGATTTGACCACACATCTTCTGAAGAAAACTAAATTAAGACTCTGTTCAAAACGAGCCTGCCAGTTCTGATAAACTAGTATTGCTAACTGTAATCTTGAAAAGCACTTAAAAAAATCTGTATTTACCAACACAGACTGTACTGTCCAAACACTTACTGTCTTATATAAATGCCCATTTCCATTACCAGTACAACTTCAGACTTTTTTTTCATGTTCCTCACTGGGGTATATAACCTCTGGTAGACATACATCACGAGTGAATATCCCTACTACTTTTTTTTTTTTTAAACAGATTTACAGTGTCTATACTTTTTATAGATAATTTTAATAACATTTACAGTATCTAAAAATGCAGCATTTCTGTAAATTCTCAACCCTCGCAATCGCTGGTGAATTGGAATTTCTGACAGCTGCCATTCCTCTGCACGTGGTCTGATACCTCCTGCAATAAGTTGTAATAAGATCACTGAAGGAAAAATAAAAGGGGAGATAGGTGATTTCAAGTCAGTCAAATCACTGACACCAATCATAACACTTAATCACATCAACACTCCCTTCAAATGTCACATGTCCAAACGCCGTGGATCACGGGCACGTGCACACCCAGCAAGCCGCGTGCAGCTACGCAGGCATTACCCTTACAAGAGCCTAGGAGCTTTTTTACCAAACATTCCTTGACAGATAAATCACATGAGGCAGACAGACATGTTCTACAGCACATTCAATAAATTAGAACAACATGCCTAACTTGGACATGGCTACAGAGTGACAGAAGTGGTTTTTCTGATTATACTATGAAGAAGTGGAAAACACCTCGCGCTGACAAAGAAATTAGGAAAAGTTTGCAAAAATGTAGTTGGTTGTGGTTACTGGCCATAACCTAGTTTTCTCATGTAGATATTGGAACCTAATAAATTTCAAAATTTTACTTTGTAAGCATTCTCAAAATTCTTACACAATCCCCTTTACAAAACTAGATACCAACTGGAGACTGCAGGAAAAACAGCAGACTCCTGTCAATAAATTCAATAAATGTGTTCTTGACCAAAACCCAAATAAAAGTAAAGCATCCTCAGAAAGGACATATCCGTTTCCTACAACCTCTGAAGGTATCACTAACACTTGCCAGCAGGCTGCCAACTAGGATGAAGCAATTTAAGCACATAACTCAACTTGAAATGTGAAATTATAGTATGCAGATATTCAGACTTCATAAAAATCTTTAACACTGTAATTATAACTCTGTGGCCTATGCTTCTTTCAGAACCCTAGTATTACATGTATTATTATAATGCAATGCATTATTAAGCTGTAATAGCTTCTAAAAGATCCAGTACGCTTTCAGATTAAAAAAAAAAACAAACTTAGGTGTATTAAAATTACTATGAAATTTGTGTAGAAAAAATACAGAATAAGATTTATTTGCATTAAAACAATGAAAGAAAACCAGCTCAGATACTGGTAGATTCAGTGAAAGTTCAACAACCCCCTTTACACATTATTTCAGATGGTAATATCCCACACCACTCAGGATCTGACAAACTTCACACAAACCCAGCCTCAAATAAAAATGAAACTAATGAAAAAACGTGTTACTGGAAAAAATTTACATCACATAGCAATGTTTTTGCTTCTCCTTTCAAAGCCGTTTAGTTTATTAGGATACCTGGCCTTTTCATGTTAGGCCAAGTAAAACGGCACATACTCATATTCACAAATAACGGAAAGACTTTACTGCAATAGAGCACGGCACCTTTCAAAGTGTTTATACGGCTCATTCAAGCCATCGCCTGCCTTGATTTCTAAATCACCTACACCGGCGAGCCGTTTTCTATCCCTAAGCAACTGACACAGCCTCGTGTCTCTAGAACTCGAGCAACAAACCTGGAAGATAAAGTGCAAAGAAGCCAGCAAGAAAGCATTTAGGGTTTGGGGGGGGAGGGGGGGCGGCAGGGAGAAAAAAAGAAAAAAAAAAAAAAATCACCATTTCACAGATCAAGAATACAGGCATGAAAATAATAAGTAACTTGTACACGGTCACAAAAGTCTCTGGCAGAGCCTGGGAAAAGAACCGATATTTCTTCAATCCCTGTTCAGTACCTTAAATACAAGGCTATTCTTCCTCTTCCTACTTGATATCGTGTCAATGCATGAGTGTAGGTGTTGAAAGACTAACAAAAGAAAAGTAATAGTATGGTATTATGAGCTGAGAAACCTAATCTTTATCAGATACAGCAAATCTCTATGATGCTGCCTGCACCAGGAACTCTCTCTTTGTCCTGAATATGCTTTAAATTACTGGTATAATGTGTACCGTATATTGTTCCACTCTTATATTTATTCCACAAAAACCCCTGTGGCCTGCATGCGATTTTATCATTAGCAGGCAAGGTAATTTCAGGGCCTAGTTCTGCAATCATTCCATGAGCAACACTCCATCGAAGCCGGTACGTTCTGCATGCAAAGCAGCTAACAATTCAGGTTCCCTATAATAAAAGGGCCCTTTTCTATTTTAACTATTGTGGAACATTAGTGACAATACAAAAATGGAGAAAAATTACAGTGCAATTCTTTATTGGAAACACAATCTACACAAAGTATTTCCTAGGAGATAAATTACAAGCTTTTTTTTTGTTTCATTTATTAAAACTCAATAGAATAGAAAATATGTTGTCAAACTAGGAAAAAAATCTCTACAGAAACAATAAATGATTGGTCAAGATTCAGAAGTGACCAATATCCCTAGAGGTCACATATGTTAATATTTTGCTTTCTTTTGATTTCTCAGATACATGTAAAAGCCAGAACTCTTCCAAACCAACGAAGCTTCCAGGATTCACCCACGTAAATGTGTTGAAAAGATGTTTCTGTGCGAGATGTATACAACCCCTTTGTATCACGATCCCCAAAACTACATGGAATAAACCAGCTAATTTCAAGGTGGAAAAACTTTAATGTAATATTTAGATGCTAATACAGATGCAGAAGGAGAATAAACTGGTTTTAACTTCACTAAAGCAACATGAGAGAAACATTAATCACAAGGTAGGTCATACAATCCCACTCTCTTAGCTAAGTAACAAAAATCCCGTCTCTATAAATAAAATGGATATAATGGAACTGAACTTTAATTTTTCCCTGAGTTAGAGACATCTAGTCTCTGGCAGATACACTAATGCACAAGATAACACGGTAAGCAATGCCACCTCCTTCATATAACGTCTGCAAAGTAAATGCTATTACTATAATAGAACCCACTGAGGATTTGTTATCATGTTATGCCACTTGATAATTCGGTGTGGAAGCCTCAACTATTGCCACGAAAAAACAGCTAGAAAAGAAGTCACTTTAGAGAAGGAATTTATCGTGTCCCCTGAGAGAGGTAATCAAAGGGACTGGATTGGGAACACTGGGAAAAGGTTTCATTCCTTTCTGTTTGACTCATGTAATGGTCTCTGGGGAAACCAAATTGGTCAATGATGAATACATAAATGCACAGGCACATACGCTTGCTATGGTTATTTATCATGTGTGTGGGATTATAAATCAGTAACTTATGTCACTAGACTCTTAAAGACGCAACAGCACCCATTCCTGGGAACAACTGGAACCTGCCACACCAGACACTTGCCTCTATACTGCTCGTTACGGAGCATCAGTATATTCTATGTCTGCTCAAACAACTGCTGGGAAAGAACTAAGAAACCAAGCCCACAGCCGCTCAAGATGCTTCTCCTCACAGGTGGAAAAAAGCAAAGTAAAGTATTTCCTTTTTAAAATAAATGAGCACTCTTCATTCTCCCCTTACCATTTATTCATTGTGTTTGTCAGAAACAGCCTCACATTTTACCACATGAGAAAGCAAGACAGAGAAGCCAACTTAATAGAACCACAAAAACTGTGCTACTTTTCAATTACTTTTAACAGAGCTCCTCAATCATTGGTACTAAATGAAGCCCTTTCCCCCATCTCACAATAGGCTGAAGATCCTGCCATATTAGAAAATACCGTTTTTTATAAGTTAGGTTTGATCTTATTTTCCTAGACTTTCTTCTACAACACCTCACTTCTCAGTTTTCATTCAAAGCCTTAAATTAAAAAAAAAAAAAAAAAAAAAAAAAGAGAAAAAAGAAAACCTGTCTCTGAAAGACTGAGAACCCTGTGTCTTGCAAGCATTTATTGTAAGATATGTAATCTGTCTCAGTCTCCCTGATATAGTCATAAAGAGAAAGTTGCAACCAGTGTGAGGATGAAAAAAAAAAAAAAAAAAAAAAAGCAGGTTTTTCCTTTCACCACTTCCCCCACAGGTTTTGCTCAATCCACGACGAAGCAACCAAAGGGAATTTGTTCTGCACTCCTGCAAACCTGCAGCTCACGCCCAGCAAAGCCGAGCTTTGTAGCAAGTGTAATTATTCAGTGTTTGGCCGCCTGGCTCCTCCCAGCTCCCATTATATCAGCTACACATTTCTGACACGGAAACCATGCAACATTTCTGAACTCTTTTGTGAGGGGGGAGAAATGCCATCTAATTAGACAACATGTGCAGAGAAGCATCTGGCTCGGAGCACAGCAGTTTACGCAGTTCCTTGAGTTGTCGTGGCGACAAGCACACGACCCGCTCCGAGCTGGAACTCTGGGGCACGGATCCAGATGCACTTCTAACATATTCTGACAGAGAGCAGATGGGCAGATATTTGCCGGGCCAAAAATGCCAGCTCTGCTCCCCTCCAGACCCACATGCCCTCAATGATAATTTTTATCTTGTAAAAGTCCTCCTCATCTGCCCTGGAACCTCAGGCTTCCTCACCTAGGAAACAGAACTAAAGCCGTCAAGATTTCAATCTGAAAACTCCACAAACTTCAATCTCATTTATGTAATAGTTATAAGGAGCACTAATAATTGACAAAACATGATCCAAATATTTGAAAAATCACTAATTTTGATACTTTATTTTGGCATTCAATTCAAATTGTCTTAATGGAAAAATGCACATGAAATTCTGTGATTCACATGGTGCATCATTACATCTTGGCTGGTGAGGACTGATGCTGTTTTAATTAAGGTAAAACAAACTTTGCTGTATACATTAGTAAGAACTGTTAATAATTATGTCTATTATTACAGTGACCTCACAGCTCTGAGACTCTATTTTCAGCTTCTTAATATTCTTTCAACTGTACGGTAGAATACATGTTTTCTGTTCCAAAGTCCTTTTAACTTTAATGCTTTAGTTCGAAGTAGCTCAGTATTCTGCTAAGAACATCTTCAAGGGAAACAAAGTTGACTATAATGTAAGAATCCCACAACTTTGGTTGAAAAACCCTATCACTCCACACAGGCACTGTAACATACTTTGCAGGAGGCACATGATCTTCAATTTATTTTAGGAGATTAATTTCCAGGAAAAATAAATTCCTTGGCTCAAACTCCCACAGAGAGAACCACAACTTGTGATTAGAGTTGCCTGCAGACTCTGAGCATCCTATAGCCCAATATTTTCTCTGTGATTGCTTCACCTGATGCAATGATGGGTCAGAAGCCAAGAAAGCCAGGTGAATAAGCATGAAACAACAGTAAAAGCAAGTACTCGCCACCTGCCCGCTCCATCTTCAAGGAGGTTGACTACTCCATAGGACTGGATTACACGCTTTCTGCAGAGTGCCTACATCAGGGATGCTGGATATTTTCACAGCAGGCATTTCCTGCTGAAAATTCAAGAAAGCTGGCTACTGTGGAAAAAGTCACTAAATAACCAATGAAGTATCTGCACTGAGAAATTAGCATTTTGAACTTTCCCTATTAAAAACTAGCATCAGCACTGCCTTGAGCTGCCTTTGGAGCTAATTTGACAAATGTACGTACACATTTGCTCTACATGGGCTTAATCGCTTTGACCCAAACGCACATGCAAAAATGTTACATAGCTATTTTAACATTAAAACAAATAAACAATAAAACAAACACAATGTTATCAAATTTAAAGAAATTTAAACAGTAGAATGTAGTAGATGTTTACCAATAATTGCTACAGCTAAGAACCACACCAGAACACTTCATCAGCTTAGTTATTGTCTGTTACATTGATTACTACATGCATATTTTTCTGAATTTTAATTTTAGTAGTACAAAATTACATTGCTCCAGACACAGAACTTGCTCCTTTAAAGAATGAAACTTGCCTAACAGTATTCTTAGTTCTGGTAGTGCTGTATTTGACATTCAACAGCAATTTAAACTGATTTTGCAGGGTTAAACAAAATGCTCAGAAACTTTTAAAAACATTTTGTCACATACAAAAAACCTCATACCCAGCATACCCAACTTCATTAACTGTAAAATTTTTTGAATGCTTATGTTTATACCCTATATAAATACTTTCAAAGCTTACAAACAATTCCTAAGGTACTAAAGAGTTAACAGTTTGTACTGTGGTCACTGTAAATAAGCACAATTTCAGCTCAGCAATATTGCTGTCAGAGACACAAGGCTTTGCAGGTGTGGGCAATAATTAAAGGTTTCAGCACATCTACCTGGGTGAAGTATTTTTGCCTCCTATTCCAAGGAGGAAGCCCTCTCTGCGAGAGCAGAAGAGCTCATTAATGAGGCTAATTAGGTGTAAAGGGGGTAGAGTCTGGCATCAGCTGCAGCTTATAGTAGCTAATCATTAAGCTCTGTAATCTCTACCCCAGAACAGCAGATGATCATGTTCCTAGGTGACTGATGTTGCTAAGAAAATTTCCAGCACCTGAGTACCTGACCAAATACTTTTTGGTGAGGCTAAAGATTCCCTTAACCCTCCGCATGCCGGACAGCAGACTTAACATAATTTCTTCACTTACCAATTTCCTAACAATGGATATCCAAAGAGATCTGAACTTGATGTGAGGTCTATGATGTGATTTATTTCAGAATTAAAAAAAAAAAACAAAAAAAAAATCAATGCCATCATCAGTGTACGGAAAGGAAGCCCAGTAAATAACGGCTAGTGAAGCAACACGCAAGACGATGACAGATATGAGCAACAATGCTTGAAAAAGAGTGATCATCTATACCTCCTAAAGGCTTGCGAGTTCTCCTTGTAATTTCTTTGCATAAAGTAGTGAGGACAGTTACAATACCACAGGGATGAAAGCCTTGTTAATAAATATGTAAAATAAGGATTTCATTGTACTCACCTAATTTGAAATGAGAAAAAGGACATAATTTCCATGGAGAGAGAATGCATGAAAGGAGAGCTCAGTCTGGAACTTCTTTTGTAAAATGAATTGCAAGGATGGCAAAATATTCCCGCACCTCAACATGAATTTTTGAGTTGATCAGGCAGAAGAGACCATTTACTGGCAATCTGCCACTGTCCTTCTTTTCCCCAACTGAAGCAGCAGATTTGAATAAAAAAAAACATTTAGATTCCATTCAAATTCAACAAGAAATAGAATATCTTTCTACTGCAATGATTTTAATGCCTGATGGTATGGCTTGTGGTAGATCCTTGAATTACTCATAAATTAACATTAAAGCAAAATCTCTTAAGCGAGTAAGAACTCTGGAGTTATCATTAAAAGTGGTACATTTTAAAAGGTGCAGTTTCATACTGACCAAGAAACTAAACTGCAATTTTGTATAGGTCACCAGATTGCTGGTTAAATCAGCATATTTAGCTGATCCTTATTGTCACTGGAATTAAAAAAAAACAAAAAACCAAACACCTCAGTTTCCTCTGTTTCTGTTTACTAACTGAAATGTTTAAGGATTAAAAAGAAAAATGCCTTGCCAAACCAAAAAGATGAATAAGTACCACTGAGGTACTAAAGGCTCAAGTGTTTTAATACAAACTCCCCTGTCTCCATGCTACCTGTGGACTTGGAGACGCACAGATTAAACAACGCGAGCTGCTCAGAGTGGCGCTGGCTCTCATTATAATCAGGGATATGGATGCACACATCAAGATAAACTACTCTGGTAATCCAAGACTCCTTTTAACACCAAAAGAAAAAATTCTCCAACAATAACTAGCACCTTCTCTTACAACGATACAGAAGTCAGTTGAATTGGATGATAAAAATGCTTTGTAGTCAGCACCATACTATTTTTAATAATTGCAGATACACCATAAAGACAAAACCGCACTGGGTAATACAGGTTTTTACAAAAGCCTTGAGATAAGCCCCCTTCCCCAGTACTGAACACACTGTACCTTTAGCTTCTACTCTAGCATAACATGTGCACAAGAAGTTTTCAGATGGGCATAGAAAGCACTCAACACCGAAGGTGTCGCACAATTTCTTAAAGAGAAACATCATCTCTTCTGCAAGACAACTGTTACCAAAATACCTCAAAATGCCTGAAATGGAGATGAGATGGGAGAGCTTTGTCCACTCAGCACCTGAAACAAGTTACTGCTTTTTCTTTCTTACTTTACAACAAGTTACGGAATTCTCTAGCAACATCTCATTCCCAGTGGTTGATACCCAAATACAGGATAAAGAAAAAAAATAAATTTCAAGAGAATAGTTGAAAACCACAGTTTTAGAAAATACAGGCCATAACTGATCACACGAAAAGTCCATCTGCCTGGTGTTCTGTCTCCAACGTAGTCATAACCAGATGTTCAGGAAAGATCAGGAAGGTAGAAAGCCTGAATAAGACTCCCATCAGACTCTATCAGGTCGAGATCTCATCTCAAGACGTTTTCTGAGTCTGTGGTTGCTTGTGTATTAAACAAACCCAAACAGTGGCCTCTCCCAAGTACCTCTCCAATCTCCTCCCAAACCAAGGAGAAACTGCCTCCGTATCATCCGGTAAAGTGCTTGGCAGGATAACTACCTATTCTACAAAGAAAAGCTCCTTCTCATTCATTTCGAACCTTTGCTGCTACAAACTTCACTTCACTGCTCCTGTTTTGTTTTTTTTTTGTTTTTTTTTTTTTTTTTTCTACTGGAAGATGCAACAAGAAGTCACTCCCTATCTCCTACTTCAAATTGCTGGGGAGATCTTTTCCTGTAAATAATGCTACAAAATTGCCTGACATGCACAGCCTCTCCAGTATTCAAATAACCAGATTAGACATTTTACAGGGGAAAACGTGCAAAAATGATGACTGTAAGCAAGAAGGGTAAGTCCATACAAGTGTCTGAATCAAACAGAGGAAAGGTCAAAACAGAACTATATTGCATTTTAGTCAACAGTTTCTGACTCACCACCACAATCATATATATGCCAAGGTTGGTCTGCAGAGAGAAGAAAAGCTGTTCAGAGGAGTGATTCTAGGATTTGGCACTATTTCTGCATTGTTTTAATGTTCCTGACAAGTGCTCCATTGTTTCTTAGCCATGTACACACTTCATTTCCGTAATTAGCTGTCAGAGTGGGCCCAACAGCAACTTAGTATTGTCTGCTCAAATCATATTAATGAAATGCAATCCACTCAGATGTCCTGAATGCAGATCTGTAATTGCGTTAAATGGAGAGGCTGGGGACATCAGCAAACTTCAGCTTCTGATCAGGGTGCTATGATCAGGCACGTTAGTCCATTATTTCTTAGGGATTTGACAACCAATTAATATTACAGGGCTTCCTACACAGCAATAAGGACTGATGATCCAACATGACTTTAAATTTTTTTTTTTTCCCAGCATAAAAAGTGACTTTTCAGACTCTGCGACATCAAAGAAAAAGCTGTGCGTAACATTTGTGCATACAATGCTCTTAAAGTCAGAAAAGCAGGAACTGCAGGTTGCAGCATTGCAAAAGTAGTTTTTGTATTTTCAGATTCAGCATCTGTATGTTGAAACCTAAGTGTAGAATACTCAGTGTATATATACACCAAGCGTAAGTAAAATTAAATAAAATCCTTATGAAATGTATCAGTTTTTAAGACTTATATGACTATTAGAATCAAGTTTCCCAAAGAATACAAAATGCAACTGATTACTTCTGGTTCTAAACTGATACTTGTCAGTCAAGTCACTACACCTTTTTCTCCATTTTCTGTTTCATGCTCTCCAAAGGACAGAATTTGGACAAGATGAAAAACAAGAAACAAGAAAAACATGTAAGGGAAATATCCTGTGGGTATAATAGTCTTTGGAAAACTTTCATGTCAGTTATGACTGTAAAATTGCTATTAAAATTTAATTAAAAATGAGTACAATAAGCTTTGACAAGATAATGGATGGGAAATGTAGCTTAAGGGCAGAGCGAGGATATCTAGAACTCTGGCTAGATGTGATGCTTAACTTTTGGTTATGTTTGGCAACTACTCTTGAGATTTCAGCAGCACATCTTAATTGTAATGATCCAAAAATATCCACAGAAAAGAACAGCACTGCGTTTCAGTTATCCCAAGACCTGTAACATATGCCAAGTAAGAAAGAAATTTTTAGGGCTCCAGTGCCATCTTGGTCTTTAGTTTATTCATGTTCGCGCCCACATCAAAGAATACTCTTTGTCAACTAAAAGGCCCCTGCAAGCCCCTCCCAAATAATTAAGTATTTTGTGACTTATCTGTAAATAATTTATTTCCTCACACAGGTAGAAGTTCTTAGACTATCATTTACATCCACAGTTGAAGGTAACAATCAAATCTGTCATCACACAGACCTGAAGCAAAAGTAGTCAAAAGCCTTGGGAATTACTTCGACTCAGGGAAACTGGTAGCCCTTTATGGGAGACAGCTTCTTTGCTCACCCTGGAAACTCATTTTAAGAGAGCTGGAATGCAAGGAGCATGCATGATTAAGCGACATTTGGAAGAGAACACATATTACAAACATGAGCTTAAAATCCCCAAATGTGGGGATGCAACATATGTATGTTTCTAAAACTTTGATCAAGAAGTCCTCCCTATTAATTGGAAAGCCACTGCTCCAAACCAATATGTATTTATAGTTTCATAGGTATGTTTAGGGCATATATTTACATACCTGTTACAACTAAAATTATTTACCTTAAGCATAAGCTTCCTTGACTAGATTCAGCTTCTGTAACAAGACATTTAAAAGAACCCACCATTTTCTGAATAATACCGGTTAGGTGCTTTTAATTACAGTTACTACATTGACAAAGTATAAACAACACAGCCAAACAACAGTATCAACTACAATTCAACAGCGAATAACTCATCTGACATGATTTTATTGCCAGAGACACAGTAGCCATTTAACATTTTTTAAATTTTAGGCAAGAAACTAAGATAAGTGACAGCATTCCCATCCCTTGAGTGCCTTCAAGTGTTAAGTATAAATGTTCTTGTAAGTAAGAAGAACACATCTTTAAATAAAAATATTCTTTATTTTCCATATATTCTTTGTGGAGAATATGTAATAAATTCTTAGTTGACAACTGGAGGATGAACTTTACCTATACAAGTACAGAGGGATCCTCAAGAAAGGCAAACTAATCACATTTCTAATCCCTACAAATTGCTTTCATTTTCACCGTTAATCCTCTCTAAGAAAAAATGTTCTAGAGATACAGATTTGAACTGCTGCTTGGAGAGCTTCACCAAAAATAAACTCTTTGATATATCTTTCTTTTCATTGAACACCAGGAGTAAGGAACGTACATAGATCATCCACAGCTCTTAAAGTGCATTCAGAGCAAAACCTCGCCACCTTCACTTCCACGTTACTTTTAAGAACCCAGTATAAGTTACTATCGCTCAGTAACACTTAGTGCCAAGTAGGATGCTTGAAGAGAGTAACACCAATAACAAGTTTTACACTTTTAGAATCAACGTTTATGTATGTATAAATAAAACAGGCATATAGTTACACGAGATCTGCTATAAAAATTCTTATTATATACATCACAAAACTAAATACTGCATCAGAAATTATTAAAAAAGAGAGCTACACTTGGACACAAAAGTAACCTTTAAGGAGTTAAAACGTCCTCAACTACAAGTCAAGTTGAAACTTATTTAATTAGGTTCTGTATTTGAAAAAATGAAATAAATTCTTTCATTAACTAAACCAAACTCCCTTAAAGGCAACAATATGTTCCCTCTCTGTCAGGACAGAGCGCAATGAAATCTTTATTTTAATTGGGGTTAGCTAAGGGGCCATTTGGCTTCAGATGCTTTGTTTATCAGCCCTAAGCTTTACAGCTTAGCCAGTACTTGAAATATTTTATTACAGAATGATTTCATTAAAAAAAAAAAAATACACTCTTCCAAGTAGTTTTATATAGAAATAATTTTAAATGTGCATTGTGAAAACTGGAAATCCAAGTCAAAGGTATCTCAAAAGAAAACACCGATTTCCTTTTGCATTCCTACGATACAGGTCTCCTTTGCAAACGGCCCGTTCGAATGGTTTCTGCATCATGCCCTTCCCTAAGCAACCCAGCAAGGATGCAGCTGGAGAACAATGGCTCTCCATGGTGATGGCTACGGTGAAGCAACCAAACACACCTCATTTTTGTATTTTGTCACAACCAAACTTCCTTTGTTGGGGACGTTTCAGAACCCTTCACACGGTGTGGATTTCCACTTCATAACTGTTTGGTGCTGCAGGAAACAAGGAAGACTCTCTGCAATGCATGAGAGCTCAGAGACAAACCTTTCGTAAGAATAAAAATCACGCTTTACATAAAATTCATTCAAGGGCACAGCTTACTTTCAATTTTTTTTTTTCTAAACAGCTCTTAACTTTCATATGAAAACCTTGGAGTCTTGAACGTGAAAAGCCTGGAGCTGATCAATTCAATTTTAAAATAAAGAAAACTAATTCCTGTTCAGTAATGACACCTTTCTCCTGTAATAAACTAATTTACAAATATCAGAGATCTTCAGTAATGAAATATTACTGAAAATATTATGGAAAAAAGCTATCACAGGAATGGACAGTGAACAGGAACACAGCCTCAGATAACTCCAAACTACAGCTAAAATTAATGAAATTATCCAGAATAATTTCCTGCTTTATCATTAGGATCAAGCTTAAACTGGGTTTTGGATTTATTCTTTATTAAACCTCCAAGCTTTAGGAGTGTTCCTAAAACTAAAATAAAATAGAAAAAAAAAAACAAAAAAAACCTACAAACCTGATTTCCACAAATTAGATATAGTATTATTATATTTTCATATTCTTTTCTCCTGTTGTATGAGTAAAATGTGATCTGTCAAAGAGATTTTCTTTTTTTTTCCAAAATTATAAAAACTATTTCAAGATAATTTCTAGTTGTCTTCTGGAGAATATTGGTGTTATGTTGCTAATAGTTATATATACGTTACATAAATAATGCATGGAATGTGTTGGGTTAAGAGATAAAAACTATGCCAATGGTATTTTATTAAGTCCAGTTTAAGAATTTGGTTTTATTTTAAAAACAAACTTACTGTCTGTTTTTTGTTTTCAGAAATAAAAGCATTGCTGCTGAATCTGACAGAATAAAGCTTAATTCAAACAAATAATTTAGTTCATGTTTATGCTACCTTAAAGAAAATATAACAATTTCAAATTAAATGTATTATTCATATTATTTTTAAAAATTTCTCTAGATAGCTGTTTGCATATCTTCTCTGTACTGTTCCCTTGTGAGAACGACAACAAAATGCGCTGCCCCTGCACCTTCTCAGCAGGTATTTTGATTTGAGAGTAATCACATTTTTCTCTACAATCTTTATGCAATTTGTCCTGATCATCTAACAAATAAGTAAAAGACTTAAATTGACATAAATGTGTATACTTTTCTCTAACAATGCAAACTAATTGTATATCTCTAAACGAGAAAAATGTTTATTTAAAAAAAAAAAAAAAAAATCTAGTGAGTACACCAACTATGGAGTTCAAAGCAAAGACATCACATGTGTCTAAATAATATCAAGGAAGTGTCAGAGGTAAATGAGGAGAGACCAGGTGAAGTGTGTATGATGTGTTAATTGTATTCATAAAAAAAATAATAGAGCAAGACAGAGAAGCTGAACTTCCAATTATCATAACGGTATCTACTTCACAACACATTTTCAAACTTGAAAGAGACATTTTAAACCATAGGAATTCTGCGCAGAATACCTCCAGCTGTGTTCCGCATAAATCTTGCACGCTGTACATACACAGTTTATTTAAATACCAAGTAAAGTTGTGACTTACAAAATGCATATTTCAGTCACAATAGAATATCTGTCATTGCCAAAAGCTGCTCCTCAGTGAATGAAAGGAACAGAAAACAATGAATTAAATTAGAAAAAGACAAGAAAAGACAGAATCTTTTCATTTGATGTTTTACTAGACTGAAGTAGTGTGTTTTTTCAGGAACAATGAATTTATCAGCCCTCTGCAGAGTTCACATTTTTGTGACCCTGAAAATAGAAGAAAGAACAAAAAGGTGGTCCTCAGTGCTAAATTAATTTTTGCCTGGCTAAATTTTGGTTGTGAGTCAGAATTTATCTTCCACTAATCCTCTGTCCATACCAAAAATCAACATATTTGTGAAAAAAAGTTGCCCAGTTCTCTGATGATACGCAAGAGCCAAACCAGACAAGGGGCTCAGCCCCCTCCAGAAGCCTCAAGCCAGTAACAAGGACAAGCTGAACACCCCGGCGAGCAGCACCGGCCCTCCCCAGGACCGCCGTATCAGGCTGACAGCAAGCACGCTGCTGAAGCTACATCCACATGTGATTTTGCTAAGCCCCAGGGCAGTATCAGAATCTCTCAGTGCGATTCTGAAGAAAAGCACAACTCTGAACGATAGCAGGTCTCTACGCTGTCTGCCATGGAAAGCAATCAAACTGAGCTGTCAATTATGTCATGCATACAAATGTCTCATTCTGTCTTTAAGCCTATAGCATTTTAGACTTTCGTTATATGAGCTCTATCAGCTATCTGTGCAAATCATTACAAATAATTTCGATATACGGCCTTTCACTTTACTCTTTTTGTACTGTAAGAGTGCCAATTGTATGCTCCACTTCACACACTATCTGTAACGTGCACGGTGAAAGACCAGAGCAACGTGATTCTCTACTATGAAGCTTTATTAGGTTGTTCCTAACCTGGTTAGATATTCTAATTTTTATCATTATTTCATCAAGTCCGCTTGCTGACGAAATCCAAATACCAAAATCTGTTCTACCATCTTCTTTCAAGGGAAGTAATACTTTCTGTTCGACTGCACAGCTGCTCATACTGGCAAGAAAGTAAAACTCACTCTTTCCTTATCTGCCTGAATGGTCTTTTGGGGTGGTTTTTTTTTAGCATGGTTTTTAGTTTGTTCGTTTTGCGTTTGTTTTTTGTGGGGCTTTTTTTTTTTGGAGGGAGGGACATGTGTGTGTGGTTTTTTGCCTAATACCAAATACAACTTATTCACAGCTCATTTAAAAAACACACAGTCACTGAGTGCCTTACACAGAAGCTGAATTCAATGGCCATGTTATTTTATGCTTGGTGTTTGTTTACTTGCTTCATTGTTCTACTCTAAGTCCCCTGCGCTTTATTAGTTCAGGAAATATCTTCAACTTTTCCTGCATGGCGGCATTTGCACACTGCCTCATTGCTTGCTGAGGCTGTGCACTCTCAATTATAGGTAAAGTACCAAAAGAAAACACAATAAAAACACAAGCAAAAGTCAGTCTAAAACACACAAACAAAGGCTTGAAACAAATTGAGAAGAAAAAAACCCAAGCATATAAAATAGCACAAAACCCAGAGAATCAGGTGTGAAAGGCACAGATGAGTAATTTATCAGTTGAATGTACAAGTCCTTCCACAGTAAAGCTGAAGTATCGCAGAGCTGCTCCTCACTGTACAAGCTTCCCTGGTAATAGGAAGATTTAGAGGCTTTTGAACAAAGCTGCTTTTATTTCTGCAGCCCCAACGCAGAAGAGACGCAAGAGTGACCCTGTCCCGTCTGATGGCTGAACGCACCACGTCTATGGAGGCTGCAGGGTTACTTACACCATCACACACAGACACCTCTCTTCAGCTTGCTCACAGGTTCCAACAAACTAAGATACCACAAGAAATTAAACATCAGCATGAAACAGCTAAATATTAAAAATCTCAAGAGTAGTCCTGTGAACATCAGCATTCTGAAAACCACACTCAAAGGAATGTATCATTTCATCTGTCACTGCTGGTAGCGCGTTACAAGATGCAGAGCACACAACCCCTTACTTTGGGCAATGTTTCTACAACCATTCCCGTGCTGCTTTAGGGGTTGAGGGGAAGCTTTGGTTGGTTGGTTTGGGTTGGGTTTTTTTTGCTGTTGTTGCTTTTTGGCTTTAACACATAAGATAGACGGAAAGTCTGACTGCATCTTTTACGGCAGAGATGCCATATTCAGCAGAAGGTCATGCTAACTTTCTCAAATTTTATTTTTTTATTACCTTTCCTTCAGCATCTTAGTTTTCTGCCCCTAGCATAGCATACAGAATTACACAACACAGTATCTTACAACAGTTTGTAAATTACAAAACAGTTCTATTTACTGCAAAACAGATTGCTTTAAGAGATTATAGAGAACGTCTTTTCAGTTTCATTAACATATGTATATCTCAACAGACTTAGATGTAGAATATTAAATACATTCTGAAGAACAGTAAATGTTTGTTGGAAAAAGAGCCATTTTTACACTTTAAAACAACAAAAGCTCAGAGTTGTCTATAGCAACAGTAACACTCAGAGATAAAACACAGCAATAGGATTGAAATGAAAACAAAAACAACACAGAAAACAAACAAAACTGTCTTGCCCCAGTAGATCTTTATCAGTCGGGGACTTCGAATTTTGGGTAGTATGTCTTCTAGAACATTTCCCATAAATGGTAAAACATAACAATAGGTAGGTAGCTTCTAAGTGAGATTGCCGAAAACTAGGATCTTCAAAATGCTACAGAACACAAAATCTTCACTCTAGGAAAAAAAGTCTTAAGTTTCAGTTCCAGAACATACAGAAATTCAATTTATCTCCATTTTTGCCATACAAACCTCAGGTTTTAAACACTGTCATAATTAATGTCACTGTTATTGTCTACTTCCATCTGTTAGTAAAGTCACTAGGATGAGATTCAGAAATTACCATCATTTAGGCACTACTAGACTCTCTGCACAGGCGTAGATTTGAGAGTGAACAGCACCTGCACAGTAAAGATGGGTGGGAGAAAATTCCTGTTAAATATACATGGGCACAAACTGCAAAAGGACCACAACAAAATGGAAAATGAAACAGAAAGCTCCAGTTTATACGCTTCTGCTCACTCTTTCCCCTAGAGTTTTGAGGGGGTTTTAATCAAGTTTGTACACATGTAATACAAGAATTCGTGATCTTCCTTCTTCATTTTTTCTATATATGGACAATCACTCTTAAAACCCTGACCTATCAAGACAGCTCTGGTGAAAAGGAAGGATCTACTCTGTATACAATGTATACCTTTAAAATATACACATGGAAAAAAAAAAAAAGCTATGCTAAAGATGGCTATGTAGAGGAAGTAACTGGGATGTGGCAATTACTGGGAGTTGGAAATAACTATTTACTCTTTCATTGAATAACTTAGAAAAATAATTCACCATGGCAACAATCATACTTCATAGCGGATAAAGCACTGAATGCTACAAAGCCTTTTCAAAATGAATTATGCACCAGTACGTAATGTGCACTTTTTTATGCTACTACACATATTCCAACAAAATTTCCTTTTGGACTCATCTGGCGCTTGCTTTTTTTTTTCACTCTGCACCACACACCATCTACTTTTCTTTTCTGACTTCTGTCCCACTCAGATTTCATGGATCTGGAATTGTTAAAGGAATTCATAGTGTCAATCTGGGCAAGGGAATGATTATAAAATAATTAATACAGTGGCCTTATGTCATGCCATCACTCTTCTGCTTTAGTGTCTTCCTGAGAAACATATCAGTTTGTGTTACTGGTATCACGGTATTATTTAAGGAATCTGTAAAGCAAAAATCCTTAGTGGTATAAAACCTAAAATGGGTAAGTAAACTGTTCTCTTAAAACAATGAAACTCCCACTGTTGTAGAAGACCTAAATATCTCTGGGACTAATCATAAACTTACTTTCCTTGGCCATGAATTTAAACAGAGGTAAAGAACAACAGCTTTTTTATAAAGCGCATACAGTTCTTGGCCAGCAAATACACGGTGCCAGAGCAACATCAATACTTTAGTTCATTACAGTTAGCTACAGTACCCTGGATAACAGGAACCCATTCAGAGCTCACATGAGGAACAACTCTACCAAGATTGATGAGATGTTAGACACACTGTCCTGGGATAGTAGGAAACTGCAGCTGTGCAAGTGGTTTTGTAAAAAAATATTTACTTTTGTAAAAATAAGAGAGCAATTCAATGGCTGGACCAATGTATTGATACCAAGAACAGTAACAGTTGTTAAGGCAGATTCTCTAGTAAGAGGTTACAAGAAATACAGGAAACTACAACATCCATTTTTAATGGATGCTTGTCAAGCTGTGTCCTGTCCAGAACACAGGTGCACGCCTTTTAAAAATGCCTTTGAACTGCTAAGTTGCACCTCACCTCCTAAAAATTCTGAGGAACTTTTACATCTCATTTGAAAATGATCCCATGACCCAAGCTTTAAATCCAGAATAAATTCATTGAGAAACATTAAGGTTTCTAGAGTTCAGTTATGCAGTATCTCAGCAGCATAGCATGATCAAGCGTATGGAAATATCCATACCATGATATTGATAATACAGCAGCCCAGATTCAGATGAAAAAATTCATAACAGGCATGAAATAAAAAATATTATCTGCTAACTATATGTATGGCAGCAACACATCTTAAGCATATTGCATTGCAGGATCTTTACATCAATACGATGTCAGAAAAAAGAACTGGAGAGCATCCTCATGCTTCCTTCTTTCAGACTGCGTGTGTGCTGCAGTTGGTACCTGACGGAAGCGGGACCAGGTGGGCTGCGTTCCCTGCAGACGCTGAAGGACTCCATGGCCAGCTAACCCCAAAGGCGAGTGCAGTGGTCAGTACCAGTGTCCCCAGAAGGTATGGATACGCAGCAACCACAAACTGAAAAGGCTTTTTACACTATTTTCTTATGTTGAATTGAATGTTACGTTGAAAAGCAAAACTTAACCTTTTCTTTTGTCCTATTCATAATGGCTTTTTTCCTCCATTGTTGCTCAAATTACATCATATTAACAGAAACTTTTTATTACAGTTGTAATAAAAATGGTAGTATGCTGTCTTCTTTATTTAGAACACAAATATAAACTAGCAGGCTTTAACAGAACAACAGAACTAAGGCAGGGACACATACATAAAACCATATAGACATACATCTGGGGCAGTTCAGCTAAAGAAGCTGAAAACTGGAATATAAAATACATGTATGAGTTGCAATAAGTACTTTCATATTAAGATTAGAAAATGTTTTGTAATGTCTTAAACACATTGTTGTCCACTTCATAAATTAGCTTACTTTATTAGGTAAATAAAGTAACTCCACCAATGAAAGCACACAAAAAATGTGGAAGTAGAAAAGTACATTGACTCTGCCTCCAGGATGTTCTGTTTACTCTTAAATGGATGCATATAAATAATATTTAGGTTAAATTTAAAGCACATCAATTCAGAACAATTAAAGTTAATCAGAAATTATCCAGTTATACAACTAACGGTTGTTCAGGCTAAAAAACCTGAATAAGATTGAATAACTAACCATGAAGACATAAAATAAATTAATTGATGCTTCGTTGAAGAGATTCATTTATTACCAGTAATTCCCAACGCATTCAAGTCACACGATCCTAGGTCAATCTGAAAGATGTAGGTTATGTAGAAACTTTTACAAGATGATAATGGTACATAATACAAGTTTACTAGAAGTACCGTGCACTGTCAGAATCTCTGCAGTACCAGTAGTTACTTAAAATGGTTATGTTTCATTATTAGCTTCTCAAAGCCTCAGTAAGCTCCCAGCTACCATTCCATATGTTCTAAATGTAATTGTAAAACAGGATGTTTTAAACTACAATGTATTTCCTCAAGTTTGAGATGGAGGCAGACAGTTTCGTTCTCGTGGGAGACATCACAAAACAGAACAACACTATTTTCAAAGAATCTGCAAACAGTGGCCATGCCTTTTCAGAGCTGAAAGCAAATTTAAATTAAAAATAAAATTAAAAATCACTCAAAGTATGGAGCAATAATAAGATGCTAAAAATAAAGTAATATCTTTCTGTATTTTTTTCATTTTTACATATATTTCATAATGTCTTCACAAACAATTTAATTACACTTTCAATACCATCACAGCTCCCTTTGTCCTCTTCCTCCGCACTATTTTGAGCCTTACTTTCGTTAGAAACAGTGCAAAATTTGGTATCAGCAATACTCCCTTACCACTGGACAGATCACAGCACTGTTATTACTTCATTCCAATTCCTTCACAGACACAGAGAAGGGCCTCTCAAGGAGAAAAAGGCAATGAAAGATTTTTGCTGGGCAGACCTCAAGAAGACAGTATGACCCAAGTAACAAGGAATATGGTTCCCGCTACAAGTAATGAAACTGTATTAATCGTTTTGCCTCCTCAGGAAATACTTAAAGGTGTTGCAGCTGTATAAATCCAGTATAAAATATGGAAATTATTAATATCTAGCATACCAAAATCAGATTTATGTGGATTTTATAAATGAGAGAAAGGTCTAGATTTAGACAATACGACAATACACAGAAACCATTTCACAAAGAATACAGAATGCATCACCCTAACAACTCCATTAGTAACTCCGTAACGAGTGAATCAGCCTTTTAAAAGCAAACAAGGACATCTTGATTCAAATTCAAACACTGGAATCTGATGCACAGATATGTCTCTTCAGCGGTGCCTCAGAAATCAAACAGGCTACTTCAGCTCACGCTGCATTGCAGATACCTCTCACCTCAGTATACAGCGTTGTGAAAGAGACACCAAATTTTACAGTGCCAGCATAAGAAGTCATCAGTGCAAAAGAGTAAAGTTAAACAGAAAACTACCTGCAGGTGCACTTGCATAGTGATATCTATTTGGGTTATGAATGTTAAAATTACTTCCCTTAATTATCCATACAAACAGCAGCAGCACTGCAAAAGCAAAATAAGTGCAAAAATTTTCACCATACGGTGTATTTACAGCAACGACATACAGACAAAAGGAACCAAGACATGGAAACAGAAATAGTTTTTAAGAATATACAGATTTTAAAGCAAAGTGCAAGTAAACAAGCTCTTCAAATCTGTCCAGCTAGAAAATGTTGGATTAAGCATACACAACTCCCTTTGCAAAGCTCACTGGAGTAACCACATATCCAGTGAACAGACTGAAAGCTTGTCGTTTGAGAAGACTGTACGTCAAACTTGGAGCCTGCTGCTGAACCATCATACCCAAGGAGGGTGAAAAAGCATCCAGATGGCTTAGGCCAGTCGTACTGGCATCCCAAACCTAACCCCGACACATCGTGTGCTATCACACCCTACATGCTACTGCTTTCAGTCAGCCTACGCTGTAAGCTTACCTTTATTCACAGATGTTAGGATGTTTGTTTCTTAACAAAGATTCTGAAAGAAAACGACTCGCATGTTGTCTGTAACCACTAGGTGTCAGCAGAAGAAAGTGCACGGCCAACATCTTTGCTGCAGAAATGTGTCTCCTCTCCCCCTCCATCAGCAAGATACACACAACTGTTAAGTACTCCAAACCACCACTACACACACATAGTAATTGTACAGCTGTTTCTGTTGAAGATGACCTCTGAATTAAATATTTAGAAGATAATAAAAGCATTCCCTCTGCAAACAGCAAAAAAAATCAGGAATGTGGAATAAAGTAATTCAAGTGAACAAAATGCTCACATTGGTGCCCCTGTTAGAAAATTAAGTAATGTTCATAAAGACAACAATCTGCCCCAGTGCGGTCTGGCAAATGCACTGCTTCCAATGTGTTTTCTCTGTAGCAACAGAGGTTTGTGGAGACTGTAAGAACACCACATGTAACAATTCTTCAATACTTAACATCTGGCTTAACACAACTACAGAAAACATATACACAGTAGGAAACATAACTCCATCAGTTATTTTGCTACATAAATCTGATGATCAGATTTGCCGATTGTACTAGCTGGGTATGATTTTTTCATGCAGAAGTTGTAGTTACTGAAGGCCTCAGAAAGTTTACAGCAACAGTAACTCATTCATTGTCCACGTACCGCTTCATATATACATTATATAACCTCGTATCTTTAGAGTGAAAGCTTCTGAACAGAGTAAGAGCTCTTATGTACAATGTGAATTTAAAGCCTGCTCTGTGACACATACTGTGCCCACACAGAATAATGATAAATAGCTTCACACCATTTATCCCAAAAAGTCAACTCACACCAGATGAGATGGTCTATTGAAATTAAATTGTCTTACGAGACAAGAACTATGAAAGGAGGCAAAACTACTCCTTCTTTGAATTTATTTCCTAATTATAAAGGATTTCAAACGAACAGTCAGATTTCTTGAGTTGTGACACATCAAATGCACCGTGTTCAGTATGGCTTATGCCCAATATTTACAACGACATATGAAGATGACAAAAGAAAAAACCACAATGGAAGTATATGAAAATATGTTATTTTCCTAGAAGTTATTTCATCCATTTGCTTTTTATTTGCAACTGTTACGCCAGTAACAGTTTCAAAGTATTTTTTTCCAAACAGACATTAAAATTGTAAAGCAAATTATGACATCCACTGTGGTCTTTGTGGATTCTGATACAGCAATAGAGAGCAGTGAAAGAGTTGCTGCACATACTTCAATATTCTTCCAGTATTCAACAAGAAACTCCCATTATTCTGTATTTACACGAGAAGATGTGCATCATGACCATTTTGAACATCTTTTACTACATAATCCACAAACTCAGTAAACTGAGCTCATCATCTGACAGGAAATTACAATGAACATAATTGGTGTGCGGAAGATGGAATTAAGTGAGAGCAACGAAAACTATTTCAAGTGTAGCATTCAAAGTACAGCACAACACACAAAGGCAGGGCTTTAAACTGCAAGATGCCTTACTAATTGCCAGTTACTATGCTCTGTTATTAAATTACAATACCATTTTATTTTGTGAACTTAGCAAGTACATTTCCTAATTGTTTTACTCATGACACACTACTGTTTGGAGTTTTGTTGCATCTTCTTAAGATCAGGTTTGCCAAGGCTTTTGAACTAATTTTTAAGTTCTATGTTCCTAACAGTAACAAGAGTCTCTCAGTAATTGTGGTTACTGTTGGCATATTCTAAAATGAAGTGAAATATAAAGTAGTTGTGTGACCTGTCAGCACATGAAACACTTATAAATTTTCTTTATCTAAATCTTCATACAATTTCTGCCACTTCCTTAGGTTAGCTGTCCCTCGAAATTGCACTTTCTAGGGGTATGCCATTTTCAACTGATTTCAAATGTTCATCTTTAACATTCAGCCTTCAAAATACCAGATGGTATTTCCAGAAATGCAATTTAAATTTTTATTTTTCTTCATAAATCCCTTAACTAGTTAATCTCACACACACATCCAGGCAAAGATTATACTAATATTCCCAGAGTTGCCTGGCAACTACTGTGAGGAACATCGGAGAACAAGGAAGCCTGCATGGATGGAGGGAAGTCAGTGTCTCCCTGACATGGATAAAGGAGGCTTACAGCCAGAGTGCCTTGCTGGTTTCATTTTTGTTATTTATATGGACAACATCTTAAATACCTCCCACTATTTCACCTTAGATGCTTTAAAGGCCCAATACTTACACCTACATATACACAAATGTCATGGTTTTATTAGTAAGGGGGGGCCTAACTACGACAACAAGTCAATACCATTTTTTTTTCCACACTCACAATACATGTAAAATGTGGAAGGACTCATGCTGAACTTCAAAAGTCCTTTTCTGAACCCTGAATATAAATTGTTGGAATAATACTTATTTGATGGCGATAACTGGACTGTTTAAAATTCAGACTGAGCTACTTTTCCCTTATGGCTTTAAAAATAACAAGTAAGACAAACTATAGTACTGAAGAGACTTTAGTTAAGGCAACATCCTCAGCCTCAAGAAACACTAGGCCCGTAACCCAACTCCTGGTCTTTAACATCATGATCAAAGTTAGATGTATTACTTGTCTGCATGCCAGCTCACTTCATTAATCTTCACAGAGCAGGAGAATGCAAAATACACCTTTTCTCAAGCAGTAAGCCTGCCTTCTCACTCCATTCATTTAGCCTACCAACTTACACTCGGAACTCAGCTTAGCATCTCCCAGTGGTATTCAAGCTCTCCATCACTACCATCAATTTTCTGTTCCGCCTCCAAACGCTTGCAGATGAGAGATGAAGGTATTAAGACAAAAGTACATTTTGTCCTCTACAGAGATCATCTTGTTAAGCAGCTATAGTCTAAACAACAGTAGCTCAAATGAGCTTGTGAACACCACATTGAAATTTATCACTGCATTTTACTTGCACATGTGTTAGTTTGCACTGCTTCAGAAACAGGAGCATGGAATATTTGGAAATATTCTGTTGCAGTTAGTACTTTTCATCCCCCATATTTCTGGGACATACATTATCTTTTGCTACCTTTAAAAATAATACAATGAATATCCAGGTTTTGTAGTGAGACCAAACGGTCAATGTGGCACTAGTCTCCTATGATCATTAATTCACACTTTTTAATAATCTCTCTTCTAACTTAACTGTCTTCAAAAACAAGCAATACCCATACCTTTCCATAAGAAGTTTTCTCCCTGTGCGACTGCTCATGCTAGTTGCAGCTCTTCCTTTTTTGGAGACTGGAACAGTTTTCAGTACTAGTCAGCCAAAAAGCCACAATGCTGACCTTAGTAAAACCAGATTATACCACACTTCGAATTCTTGTTAGCTTTCTTCCCCACCGCAGCTGCAGATTTACATCTTATGCCTACTAATTTCTTACTTACAGGTTCAATTTTCAGGGCGTTTCTGTAGCTCCCGAAGAAAGATGCTTGTGCTTTTAGAAACGCTCTTGCAACACCATCTCCAGTGGTTGTAGAGACTTTCTTCAATCTGTTCTTCAGTGTAGAAAACTGAAACCACACAACAGGTCTAGATCACTCTCTTACCACAACCAAAGCTTAATACATTGGGGCACAACTACATGAAAGATGCACAAATCACAGCAGCAGTTATAACAAAAAGTGATATTCTGAATTCAGAGTTGAATTTTCCAGTTCTAAAAGCATTACTTTTCAAGTTGGTTTGCTTCTCTAAGACATGACTGAATTTTATTCAGAAACCAATAGGACAATAAAAGCTTCCATTTCAACCTTCCCTCCTACTTAAAATCCACTGCTAAGATGCTGTTGAGTACTCTTTTAAAAGTAGTCCATGAAGTCTGTGTTATTCTTGGTTAGAATCCACGAAAGAGTTGCAGCTAAATTAATTTAAACATCAGACTAATAGAAAAACTGTTCTGCATAATCAGACTATGCATAACCACCAAGGCTAAGAACAAATTCTGTAGGTCTGAAAAATTACTTTGCACTAATATGTTTGTTTTTTTTTTTTCTTTTAAGTGTATATTACTCTGTATTTCAGAGACTTAATGTAAAATTAAAAAAATGAGAGAGTTTTATTTATGCACATGGCGGGTTCCCTTGGCCGGCTCCCAGACACCCACCCAGCCGCTCTCCCCCTCTTCAGCAGGATCGAGGGAGAAAACACGAAGAAAAGGCTCGTGGGCCGAGATAAAGACAGGGAGATCACTTACCAATTAGCATTGTGGGCAAAATAGATTTGACGTAGGAAAATAAATTTAATTTATTGCCAATTAAAATGGAGTTGGATGGTGAGAAACTGAGGCAGAAGCTAAAGCACCTTCCTGCCTGCTGCCTCCCAGCTCAAGCTCCCCCCTGCATTCCCGGCTCCCTGGCCTCCGATGGGCGATGGCAACGGGGGTCAGCTCAGTCCGGAGCGGCTCCCGTCCGGCGCTCCGTCCTCCCCACGCTCTCACTCACGCCTCACGCCGCCATGTTCCGTACATGCGCGTTCAGCTCTGCTGCCGGGCCCGGCTGTGCCCAGGCCGGGTCTGCCGCGGGGCGCCTGGGACCGGCTGGAGCCGGCTGCCACCTGCACCGCCCAGCCCGGCCTCTGCTCGCTGAGGCCCTGCAGCCGCCCTGCCGAGGCCCTGCCACAGACACAGAGTGTTTTAACCAGAAAACAAAACCTGCAGCTTTTTTTAAAAGGCTGGAATTAACAACAACATTCTGTCCTTCAAAACGGTCAGTATCTACTGAAGGTTTTTTTCTTCCTGTTTCTCAAGCGATCTAAACCACCTGTGTGCGGGACGGCTCTTCTCTTAACCCCCATTGCCCTTTCCCTTCCACCGTGCAGGTCTTTAATTACCTCGGGATTCACAGAGCAGCACGTTAGGCCAACAGGGCCCTAACGGTCTCATTACCACTTACACAGAGACACTTACCCATCACAACCGCAAATACCAACTGAACGCATTCCGATGCGGGCAGAGTTAAACTACTGTGATCCAGGTTACCTGAATATTCGGCATTTTCTGTGCACACCAAGGGTTAAAGTTTAGACTATTATCTGTTACTGTCCTCCATGCTTCAGAATTTCTCACACACGGGAAGGTTGTGACTTAGTTTGATGTCTCTTTTCGTGCTTAGAGCTCAGTACCTACTAGAGTTAGGTTGTGTATCTATATATTATTGTTAGTGACAGCGTTTTTCTTTCCCAAACACAAGCTGGGAAAGGAGATAAAAAAAACCTTTCAAAGATGAACATCAAGCTTGTTGTGCCTGTGCTCCAACGGTTATAGGTTATGTTAAATCATTAAAAATAGTTATGTCAGTAGCCATTTTTTTGGTTTTGCAATCAGAATCAGGACGTGGTAAGTTTTTGAGATAGATCTCACAGAACACGCTGCAATACAAAAACAACGGTCTGGGCACTGATTCTTGAAAGAAATTTAACTAGTGCTTTTAGAGGATGCGGTTATGTCCCATGTAAAATCCGAGTTGGATGAGATACCTTATGCAGAAGACAGGAAGGAGCCACAATTTCAGAAAGATAGCAGAAAGCCAGCAAATCTCAACTCATCGTGATTTGCAGTAGAATGTGACTCCATAAATATCTATATTATGAATTTAAAAGAAAAAATTCTATCAATAACTAGCAAATCTTCCTTTTCCAAATGTTATTCTGAAAAACCCCATTGGGGTAGCTCTATATACTTCACACTACGCAAGACACGTTGTAGGAATATTATTTACAGAGTAAGCAGATTCTGTTGTAGTGAATATAACTGTGTTTTCTGAGAGTATGAATAATACCTCACAAAATATAAGCTGATGGTTCAAATGTTCAAATTAACTTTCAAGGCCTTCCCCCCTCCATCCTCCAGCTCATAACAAAAGCTTATTCTGGCCTCATGCACATCTCCAAAATCCTACCAGATAAGTCGACTTTTTTCTGCCTCAGGGTTTTGCTAGCAGCCTGCCTTAGTAGCAAACGGCAGGCTAATTTTACTGAACAACTGTTCTTGAGTGCTCCAGTTCTATTCCTCCGGTAAGCACATCCCTCACGTCCTCCTACAGTACTCTTAGATTTGGGGAAGGCAGGAAAGCGACTCCTCATTTTGCTATGTAGGTGTCAAACATATGATCCATATTGTGCACTACTTTTTCTTCTTTGAAAACTAGATGTTATATTTGCATTTGTGTTTACCAAAACAGTTGCAAAGATATTTACTTTTCAATTTCTGCAGATTCTGTTGTAGAAGGAATTTCATTACAGTTAGTCAGTATAACAGACGTAAGCAAGAGCACGCCCAGCATTGTTTATAAATGGAATGCGGTGGTTTGTGCCAATGATCCACGTATTAATGAGCCCACAGGCACATATTAACATAATACATAACAGATTTAGTCTATCACGCCCATAAAATAAGCTCACTCCTGTTCCTGAGATAATGTCTCTCAAGGAGGTTTGTTATTCTCAAAATGTAAAAGCTTCATCAGACTTTCAAACCCAAACAGCACACTGCTCCATGTTTGAAGGAGTCTGATGTTGTACGCATGAAGCAGGCATTTATTTCCTGTTTTAACTTATGTCAACCGTTTAAAGGTAGTTCTTAAAAATACATAAAACATCCACAGCTCTAAGTAACTTCCAAATCCATCTCTAACTTTTTTATAAGTGGTTTTGTTAAACATGCATGTGAAGATAAAGAACTTGCCATCTCTATGAAAGGAAAAGGCTCCATGCTTCATTTTCCAACAAACAAAGTTCAGAAGGCTAGTCACAGCCTTTCTGTGTTTCAGCTTCCCCATTTAGTAGAGAAACAGGACACTGAGATGTATTTTGCTAATTCCTTAAGCTTTCAGATCACTTGCTGTCTTCTAAAACTAAATCAAATACTGTAGCATGTCTATTTTGTATATGCACAATTTTACTCTTTCAATCAGGATTATTGCAATGGATATGTCATAGGTTTTTAAAAAAGAAAATGTTAACAACAACATATTTAAAGAGACTAACAAGAAAGAAAAAAATTCATGTTTACTCAGGAATAAGTTAGTACTTAAGACAAAGGAGATCATACAAGCAGAACTATTATTGTTTCCTGCCTAAACAGGCAGTAATACTTAAAAAAAAAAAAAAATTGTGACCACTCAATATGAAGATTATTTCTAGCCAAACAGACACATATACATGCAGTCTGCCCTAAGAGTGTTTTTAAAGAAGATTTTTATACTTCTGGCAGTTCAGGTTTAAAGGTCAGATTTAAACTATCACCATGTTTCAAAATGCAATCTGTGCAATGCAGCATAATGAAATGGTTCAGTAAAGGTGCTAGTGGAAATTCTTTTAATTAGGTCCAAGGCTTTTCAGTTGTCAACATGAATAAAGCAAGAAACAGTCTATTGCAAACACAGTGTAAGAAATAAAAATGGATTCACCTTTAAGAAAGTGGTTCTGCTATAGAGTCGTAGTTTGGTACTTCTTGCTGTCCTGAAAGCAGCTAATTTCCCACTAAGTGAAAAACAGTAACACGGGCTTCCTACTTGTGGTAACTTGTTAACGAATGGACAACAGCAGCATGCACACCAAATTACTGACAGCCTAAGATATTCCTAGGCTTGTGCAAATTTACAGTACTCACAACCGTCAGATAGGCAAGATCTCCTTGGCGCAGTACACTGCATTGCATCAGGGCTTCATTTAATAAAAACTACAAGTTGACAGCGCGAGCTTATGCTTTATTCCTTGTAATATGAAGCTCTGACTACAACTAAGACTAGAAGATGACACTTATTTGGAAATACATGAAAAATCCATAAGGGTTGCATAAAAAAAAATTACTACCCCCTCTTTGCTATTCCTTGCAACACAGACGGTGGTGTAGGAGACTTGTCAGCAGCAGATGCACTTATTGTAATCACAGTCCTTAATAAATCTCTTTTTTTAATATTGACTATTTTAAAACGAAAGTTACTTCCCAGGGCGTTCTCATGGTGCCAGATTTTCAGCAACATACGAGAAGCAGAAAGTGAAGGAGGGACAGTTTTTCACATTTTGAATAGTTAATCAGTAACACAGTAGTACACACCTTGATTTTCAGGGATCTGACCTGAAGAGTTCGGGAAGCCTGACCGCTAGCAGGTACTGCTGAGGTAAACCAGGGCACAGAAATGACTTAACCTGGTTCTGCTGGAACTGTCTCAGTGCTATCCAGCTCCTGGGACACAAATGTTAACTGGAAAGACATTTCACTATAGCCTGTGTTCGTTTAGATCCCAGGAGTAAAAGATTAACGAATAATTCGTTCTAGATTCCTGAGAATCAACAGTTTAGGTAGCAACATCACTATCATGAAACAAGCACAACTCCCTACTTGAAGCTCTAAAATAATCACAGGACTTCATGCATTGTTTTACTTGATTTAAAAAGCTGTTCGAGGACAGTGAGTGGAATAAACACTTTTAAAATTTTCCACTGGATTAATTACCTGATGGCAAATTCATCACACAGAAGATGCTTTTCATCACTGTTGAATACAGATAGATTTAATTTAGCGAAGTAAATTTTGTTTCTCTTCAGCAGCACACGAATTGCTCAGTGTTCACATTAAGCCACAAAACTGGCAGAACAGTTTGACATAACAGCCATTTATGATCATGAAACTGTTGAAGATATTTTTAGTTTCTCAGATCATAAATGCATCTATTTAGACTGAGACCAGTGGGGAGAGACACTCCCAGAATCTCCCCATCCTCCCAGGGAAGCAAAACAAAAAACAACAACCAAACCTAGAAAAAGGAAAAAAAAAAAAAAGTATAATGGATTTGCTTTAGAGTCTCCCTGCTGAGATGAACAACTTGATCCACTTACAGTTCCAAACACATGATGCATGAAAGAACTGACAGAAATTCAATTCTTGCAAAGAAGAGCAGCTGCTCTCTAGTGGTCAAAGCCAAATATTAAGCAGTGTAAAGGAAAGGAAAAGACCTAGAGGAGAATACTTCATTATCTAGGTAACTAAAATAATGAAACAAAGCTAAATAAGACATAAACACTGATCCCAAACATTAATTACACAACGCAACACAATTCAAGTTAAGGCTTTGTTGCGACAAATATTAATCCCAGCTGTATTTATATAGCAGTTGTGAAAAAAAAAAAAATACACCGTGCACGCTATTTGTGAGCCATGCCAGTTAATTGAATTTGCTGGCAGCACTTCCTCTGCTACGCTCCAAACATCCTCCAAGATAAAATGTAGCTCTTAAATAGACCTGTGGAAAACTGAATCAAGAAATTTGAACTAATAAAACAACTCTCTACTGTTATAAAAGTGAAGTAAAAGTAAATAATGAAAGGAAGGAAGTCTCTTAAAATTTATTACATTCCAAAGCTTGAAGTTCTGTGTTTATTGGTGAAGTCTCTTCTGATGTTCTACAGTGCGCCTACAACAGCTCCTTTAATGAAGTCTCATAAAATCTAATATAATACTTGATTGTTGACAAATCATATCCATGTTTGAGGCCCCGCACTCACTGTATCCAGACATTTCTTACGTAATTTCATTAAATTTACAAGTCTGTCATTCCCTGGGCTGTGGATAATGGCACGAGCGATGACCAGCTGGTGGATTTGGATGCTGGGAGTGAAATCAAAATGAAAAACTATACAACGCCAGAAAAAAATCATGGAAGTAACTTTTACAGACTAAATGCTTGACTAAAGCCAAAATGTTCACAATCAAGATGGACCTTTCATCCAGAGCTCACTGTTTTCGAAGAATGGATCACACCACAGATCACAGAGAAATGACGGGATGTCACAGTAGGAGGCACTGGGTATTCACCATCACTTGAGGTTTTCCTCAAACAGACCAGCTTATATTGAGCTCCCTGCATATCAATTTTATTTCTCAACTAAACATAAAAAGGTATAGATCTGTCAGCACAATATTTTGAACTAGTGAAAGAAATCCAGATTTTCCCCTGCCATTTCCTCCTAAACAGTCACTCTCCGACTTAAAAATAGCTTCTTACACTCTTCCTGGCTTTATTGCTCTTCCCTCTCAGCTTCTATAGTGAAGATGATTACAGCAGCAAGTAGCAAGCTAGATGTATTTTTGTCCCATTAAAGGGAAAGATCAAGTATTTATAAATTTCTATCAAGTTATTAAAAAATAAATAAATTACCAATAAAAAATTTGAATGAGAAAGAGAATAAGTTCTGAATTACATGCCCTGAGCACTGCTAGAAGTGGATATGAAGTAGTCCATTTGATATCTCACTCAGGATATAAAACGCACGCAGTTCATTAAAGCTCCTCTGGAAGAAGTCACAGGAAAAAAACCACACAATTTCATTTGGAAACAAAAGTTATCTAAAAATGCAGGACTTCTGTCTTCCTAATGGAATGGATAAAGACGGTTTCAAATATTAGTGCTTTTTCCCTGCCATGAAGAAAGAAGTTTGAATCTTTGTTTCCCGTTCAGAAGCACTGCGTGTTTGTCTCTTTTATCCACAAAAGACTCACTCTTCAGAGGACATGAAACTTGATCATGCCATTCAAAAAGTGAAACTGGGTTGCTACAGTACATCTAGTTTATGTGAGCATTAGATAATTTTCATTAGGAGGCTTAAAAATACGCCTGCAAATGTTCAAACAAACATTGCTTAACACTTCAAAACAGGAAAGAACTGAGATAAAGCAGTTTACTTCGAATAACGAGAGTAACACAGTGAGACACCTCAGTCACAAACCAAACAGGTCAAAAGGATTTACACTTTTAAGTAACGGAACAGTTGAATAAATCATTTCATACGTACCACGTCATTAGGAAGGCTCTGCAGGTCATCAAAAGGGGTTTCCAGTGTGTTGGTGTCCACATTAAGAATCACTACGTCCTCCAGGGCCATGTTTCTTACTTTCTAAATATGAGTAAATTCAAGAAAAGAGGAAGTTAAATCTTTGCATAAAGGACACAAGCGATGGTATAACATCATGGCATTACAAAACTTTGAGCATTTTAAAAATTACCAACTTTCCTGCCTTTCTGTCATCACTTGTTTCATTTATTTGCATTTTACAGTGCTGAAAAATCAAGCTTCCATTCGCAGAGGGAAGTTCTTAACATTATGCACGCTCAAATTTTTGAAACCAGAGAGACACTGTTTGAGATTATCCAAGGGAAGACTTATTTCAAGCACCTCTACGAATGTTTGTCTTCATTCTGGTATCCTGTTTGCACATTTAGCAGTTTCTAGTTGAGTCAAGATTTCAAGTATATCTTTTTATATTTAGAAATCTATTTAAATAAAAATAAATAGTGGCTTTTCTGGAGTTAAGAGGTGCAGTAAGTCAAGGATGGGAACTAGTTTCCAAATTCCAGGTTGAATTTTGCAACTCCGAAAAACACAGTTGTAAACTTGCCTGTAAGTAAAATGAGCACTACCAGAGGTTAATAAATAAATAATTAAAATGGAAAAAAAAAAAAAACACCACCACCCTAAGAGAAAAATACTTCCACCATAGCCTAATCTCTTAATGTTCAGCGAGTCTAAACTTTTTTATTCCGTTCCCATGAACTGAGAGAAGGAAAGTGTCTCTAATCCAGTGTAAGTGCTTACATCAATCTGTAACAGGACATGGACATTCAAAAGAAAACCATCATCTGTTTCTCAAAAGAATGATCATTAGTGCCTTCGACTTTAAGTGTCTAAAGGTATTGGTGATCTAAGCAAATCTGAACATTGTCAGATTTTATATTCTTGCTTAAACAACAGTAAATGTATGAAACAGAGCAGTATTTAAATATTTAACACTTTATCCACTAACAGGAGAATTGATTACTTTTCTTTTTTTTTCTGACTGACTAATCATACATATTTAAGCTGTCTTCAAATACAGCTTTAAAAATTCAAAATCAGAAAATAGTGGAACTACAGAATACGGTAAGTAAGGAAATTTCCCAGTGACACTGTAAACAAACATTTAAGTACCTACATACCTACGCATAGGACCAAATGCAAGTTACTGAGGAGGAAAATGAAGAAAAACATACTCAATTTTTAATTAAGGTTTTGTGGGGTGGGAGGAATTGTTTCCTTTAAAAGAAAGGAACTGAAGCTCTAAAACAATGGCAAAGTTGAGCCTTAGGCATCTAAATAATTACCTTCAGTTTTCAAGGCTCAGTCCTCTGTCTATAAAGAAAACTGCAGTGTACTTAGGGGGGAAAAAAAAGCCAACAACTATAAAAAACACTTTGTAGACATTTAAGTTTAGGTCTTCCATGAGAAATTTCTTTAACTTAAATGGAAGAATATAACATTTAATGCTTTCCATATATAAAAGCACAAACGCCACATGACAAACCAGGTACTTTCCCCTGCATTGCAGGAACCAAAGGTCACTCTGTTGGCTGCATCTGATAAACTCTAAAGCAATCCAGGAGTCTTGCTCCTTCTAGGAGTCCGGAAGCACCAGACAAACTGATTTGCTCCTTCCTGTTTCAGAAAATTAAAAATCTCACTTATACTCAGAGGAGTCTAAAAAGCTCCAACAAAAAGGCCTTGCAACGTGCTTAACCAAAGCCAGAAGCTTGTCAAAACCGAGTGCGAGTAGGACAAGACAGAAGGAATTAAAACCTTCTCCTGATTCCTGACGAAGAAGCAACAAACATGCGCTTGAACTTGTCAGTGAGTGTTTTTGTAACTTTGGTGAGGAATCTGCACTTTGGTGAGGAATCAGCAAAACGCTGGGGTTTGCTGTAGCAAATAACAGGTGTGTGAGACGCGGGGATCTGCCAAGGAAAACAGTACAAAAGCGTGTTGCTTGTGTTGCAAGGAATATAAATGCTGATCAATGTAATCATCTCCACACACGGCCCAGAAAGAATCGTATCTGAAGGAAGGCTAACATTAAACTCTGCTGTGCTATACCTCTGCACTGTGAAGAGCACAACCTTACGTTAAATCTGCTCAATATTTCTATTAAGACAGTGGACTTCCCTGGAGACGAACCCTCAAATTTAATATTTAACAGCATTTACTCTCTTGTTGGAATTTTAGGAAAAATTCCCAGCATCCAACTGCATTTCTCACATTACATCCCACTGGACTCCATGAATCGCAACTACACGTAGGTAATTTTCACAGGCACAGTTTGCGTGTTGTCATTTTCTCAGACCACGAAGGGACAGCCACTAAGCCATACACTGTCACATTCCATGTTTCACAACTTCCTGATTACCTAAAAAAACCCTTTACAAATCAAGTGATACCTGTTGAACAGAACGGACTATATTCAATATGTTCGTATTCTGCTGAAAAAAATGTGGAGAAGCAAAGAACAAGAGGAAATAGGAACAGTACAGGTTCCTTCTCTAAGGTTACTGCAGACTAGGGATCTGCTGAGTCAAAAGTGATTCGGTGAAAATGTGCATCACATATTACTACTGCAAAGCTTTCATAACCATCCTTACCGAATTACTTGTAGCCATAATTAATCATCTAAAAAACATCAAATCCAACTAACATCTACACCTGCCTTTTATTTTAAATGTCTCTTTTTAAAAGAGTGGAGAGGTATGGAAAGCTGGTTTAACAAGCACAGTGAACCCATTGTTTATGGCCTCTATAAACATGGCTTAGTAAGAATTACTGACTTAATCAGAGAGAACTTATCTCCTGGTGAAAAGAGCACTTTAAATTTCAGAAATGGCACCTTTACTGTGAAAATCTCTTAACTTTTCAAACAAACTCCAGGGGGCCTTAAACACCAGGTCCGTAAATAAGCAGCAGTTAGTGCGTCTGTCCTGCTCGCAAGCAGCCAAACACTTGAAGTAATTTAAATGTTTTATGTGAAAGTTCGCAAAAACATGGAGAAACTATATTCTAATAGAAATATGAAAGGATGCTCCTCTGTCTCACTCAGATCACACACCAGAAGCTATATTCATCAATAACACACCAGTTTATAGTACACGTTACATGTCTAGCATTGGCAGTTTTGCATTTCCTGCCATAAAAAACCCAAACTTAAGTTAAACTTCTTTCAGATGAACAATTTTATTGAATAGTTCATTTTAAAAGAAAAGAAACAGACACACATCACTCTCCTCCCCTCCCTGAAAAACAAGTTTGCATAAATTCATGGCTAAATTAGTGCCAAAACATAAACCAAGTTGATCATAGGTTTCATAATCAGATACAAATGCGATCAACATATTAAAAAATGGTGTAACAGAAAAAATAAAATGTACCTTCCACTAATTCTTTCAGAAAGGTAAAACTCTTAACATAAACTAACATTTTTAGTAGCTAGTTTGTACATTATATTTGAGATTATGATGAAAGTATGATTCACAACAAGTCTAAAATCCATTTGCTTAATGGCTTGTCTCTACTTAGTTAATAGTTTCCATTTATTTTCTTAAGAAAAACACCACAACACTGCAGACAACAATGTGTCAATCTGGCTGCCAGAAGCAGGAAAGGCAACGGATATAAAATTTTATTATTTCATGCCCCAACAGCAGCCAGAAGGACTTAATGAAATCACCCTTAGATTTACAATCTGAAATAGCTATTCAACAGACAAATCTGGTTAAGCTGGATGTGCCCCCTGACCTCGCAGCCCTTTGATCTGGGCACAGCAGGTGGGCTGCCGCCCCCTCCCGCGCATCTCCCGCTCTTCCGCCCATCTCCCAACTTGACGTGCAGCCCCTGATCCTGTACAGGTGATTCTCCAGATCCTTATCACAGGCAGCTGCTGCCAGCCGAGTGACAACATCTCTGCTGCTGGGCTCACACTACTGTACCACAGAAGACAAACCTATGCTGACTGGTAAGTCTAGTTGGTACTGCAGGATTTGTCTTAAAACTTACCCCTCAAATATCCCCACACAGAGAGTCTCTTCTTAAATTACGGTTATTATTTTTATTTTTCCAGTAATTGGATAAAAGACAATTCAGTTTGTCACATTTTAAAATGCATTTTCATCAATACTCATGAAAGCATGTACAGCCATATTATTAATATTTGTGAGGGACTAAATTACATTTAGGTTTTTTAAGATCTGGATTTAAGTACATATATATAACCCCTTCATTTAAACCCTGTAAAAAGGCTGCACTTCTTCAGTTACAGCTAGAAAAGGCAGTGATTTACTAAGTATGAATGGATAGAAAAAGCTAAATATTACTCCTCACCTCAATCAAAAAACAGAATTAACAATTAACACCACCACTGGAAGGGGCCAGCAGTCAATGAATTCTCGGGCTGTCTTCTGCAGCGAGGGGAAGCCACGTGGCACTGTCAGGACCAAGCCCAAGCTGATGTAACCCGCTTTGGAGTTCGCTAGCTCAGACCCTGGGCATGCTAACTGGCATGTTATCAGACTGGCTCACAAACAGAGCATCCTCACGCCTACCTGAAAAAGATCACTAAATATGCAAAAAAAGTGCTTCCAGAGGATGTGCATGGGGTTCAGAGCACTGGGCACACAGCTTTCCAGTCACCTGTCTGCTTAAGGAAGAGGCCATCGACATTACACGAGATCAGCTGCCGTCTCCTACCATGTTAAACACACTACGAATTTCAGTGAGCCTTCTTTTCCTAACGTGAACATATTTCGTTACAACAGGTTAAAATAAAACAAAAATCTACTCATACGCACAATTGTCCTTTATGCTTCGGAAAAAATGTTAGAAAAATCATTCTGAGAAATGCAATGTGAAGTTTCACACACAAATTCATTCTAGATAAACTTGCAAGAATTAAAATTCTGAGGTCCCAGAAAAAGTCCTTGAGTGACTGAAATATTAGAAAGAAAAAAAGTATAAGCAGTATTTTCTAACCATTAACTTTACCTCCAAAGGGTGGCTTTGTGCCCAGAATCAAGCATGACTAGGGTGGGCATTATTGTTACCGGAATGACTGGAAGCCTGGCACAGAAGAGCGTACTGCCCGCAGCTCAGTAGCTGACGGCTGAACAGAGCTATCCCCAGTGGTTAACCCAAACCACATGTGCCTGATTCCAGGAGGCAGTCTGCTGGGTCAAGGGCATTCCTCTTCCATCAGCGCCATCACACTAACAACCTTTGCTGCAGAAGCAGTCGCTGAAACAATCGTTTCCTATGACAAAACATAAGGCTGCCAGCTAAGTCTGACACCACTTCCAACACCAAGGTCAATTTAACATAATTTGAACACTGCAATCACATACAGTACGTAGGTAGAAAACAAAACAAGATTATGAAAGGCAAGTGTTCATTTGATAGAGTTTAATTTTCCTATCTCATTGTTTATCAGTACTAAGTACTTATCTTCATCTAATATGAATTCAATTAGTTCTGTAAGCATGTTCCATTATTCATGTGATAGCTCCAGCCTTGCTTACCCAACAGCTTATAAACTTTTAGCCTTCTTTGAAGTCACTTTATGGATTGCTAAATGGAAATCTTATAAAGAATGACTAACTAGCTGATGATAGAAAAGCTGAAAAATAAGAGCACAAAACACAGCTCTATTTTCTACCAAGATTTTCACTCATAAATCAGTTGGAGCCCTCTGACCTATAACAGGAGATTATCTTATCTCACTGGAGAACATTTCAGTCACAGCAAATTAGATTTAACAGTCAATGGATATGCTTGATATTTTAATCATAAGAAAAATTTGTCATTTTCCATTAAAATAACTGCTCCTTCTACAGAGACCCCCGTGTAACATGGGAAACTGCAAACTAACTTTAAAATACACAATCATTTGGAATAAAAAAAAAATTTTAAAAAGTATTTCGAGGTGAGAGAGAGGGTGTATTTTGTTTTAAAGCATTAATATTTTTGCTGTATTTCTTCAAGAGGATCCATTCCAAGATAGAAACAGCAAAAAGCCACAGAAACAACACTAAAGCTAGAAAATTATTTTTTCCCTGCACTCCAAATTCACCCTCCCCTTGATACCACAACATTCTCTGTGCAAGTTCAGGCTTCCACAAACATTTACGCAACAACGACAAATTCTGCACTGGGAGCTGCTGGAGCAGAACCGTGAGCATCTATCTAACTGCAATTACTCCCATGGGCTCTACGGGAGATAAAGAGTCCACCTGGCTTAACCTGAATAGAGGAGTGGGGAATTAATCCCTTATCCTGAAACCAGAACATGTGGATTAACAAAACACTTCTGAAGATCTATTTGCTGAAGTTTCAGCATTTAATGAAAAATGAATACTGAATAATGAGAGTAGTTTTTACTTACAGTTCATAAAATTATTCTGATATGGAAAAATCAATCCATTGTGTTTTTAAAATACACAACTGCTAAATAACAACGAAAAAATGCTGTTGCTACGTTGTTATTCTAACAAATAAAACATACAATTTTGTACCTACATATGAAGAAAAGTACAAAGATAGTAAGCTTTCAGCGTCAAAAATGGGCAACGAGGTAAACTAGGAATTGTCTAGCTCGCTTGCCAAGCGTCACCTTTCCTTTGCCCAAGGCAAAGGGAAAGCAGGCAGTACTTGCCAACAGACAGATACAATAGCCCACTCTGTGATTTGATTTTATTTTTCAGTGGAAAAAGTTAGCTGGAAGACACATTTCTGTCTGGAAGTATTCAATTTATGCTTAAGAGCAGAGGGAGGAGAGAAGACAGTTTGGTTTATTTATTTCATTTATTTCATACGGCACTTGGAATGACTGTACTTTGCCAAAGTCTGTGTTCCAGAATCTCTGGCTATTCAAAAGCCATACTGGATTTAGTACTAAACAGATTTTTTCACAAGTTACTAAAATGGATGAAAATTGGCTTCTCCAAGAACAACTCCTTTTTCTGAGTTTTTACAGATGGAGTTTGGAAGGGCTACAGAGCCCTGCAAGCTGAGAAACTGAGACAAAGGGAGAGGTACTGGGTTTACGTAGCAAGGTAGCAGTGAGACATCACGCAAAGCAACTCCAAGGTGTAATTCTTAATTTTTTTTTTTCTATACCCATTGCCAGGCTAACCACATAGCTCTTTGTGAGAAAAAATCTTTGTGAAAGCTGGCAAGTATTGTTTTGAGATATTATCCCATGCTCTACCAAGTCTCTTCCTTCTTTTTCAAACTGATGAGATGCCATAGTAAGCACGGCAATGATTACCTGGTACAGATACGGGGCAGAACATGTCTTGATCAATATGAAAAATACATGCTAGACTATTTCTTCCTAGATATTACTTCAGTCCTGTCTATGCAGTATTCAAGGAGAACTATCAGAAACCCCTCTAACATAAGCATATGATCTGCACACAAACGTACATGTTGACTTTTAAAATAATTGCTTATTCACTAACACATTGTGCTGCAATTCTGTACTTTATTTAGCAATATAAAGGGCATTAAAAAATCATCTGTACCCAGAATGGTAAGGAAAAGAAAGGAAAAAAGGTCGTGCATATTCCATCTAGCTTCTCACAAAAAAAAAAAAAAAAAAGTGACTTCTAAAATTACTTCAGATGAACACGGGAAAAAGGCAGAAGTTGCACAGCACACTAGTGTAAGTTTTAACACACAGAGAGGATCGTTACTACACACGCAGGCCCTGGTGAAAGGATATCCTTGATCCACGTTTCCAGAGAAATTACCCATTTTTATGGCCAATATAAGAACAAATACTCTGGTAATACACATTACTTTACGTGATGTACAACTCAGCTTTGTCAATGGTTATGTGTTCCCCACACTAAGCCCAAGTTTCCACATGCAGGTACCCAAATCAGAGACACAAGCCAATTAACTTCCCAGGGCAGTTCCAACTCCCACCCGTGCACGCTGCCTGCTCATTTAGGAGCCGACAGAGAGGCCGTGCTCTCCGGGCAGGAACACCCTTCCTCACGGAGCTCACACGCTGGTCGGGCTTCCTGTGTTCCGGGGCACAGCTCGTAAGGACTGGGATTTTCACAGGGATCTAAATTAATAGCTTATGTTGTCCTCCAGATACTTTGAGGAAATTCATCAACTGTTCACCAGTACTGGAAGCAAAAGCAAATGTGCCACTTCCACTTTTAGAGTTTTTAAAAGTCACAGGAATTACTCTGAATTGTTTATACGTGCAGCTTTCTGCGAGGGCTGGTTTTCTGCCAGCTTTGTGTTAACATTAACAGCAAGTTCCTTCTTTTCAGATCTTTTGAACATTAAAAAAATTACAATCTGTCTGCAAAAGCCTAAAAGAGAACTGTAACTGTCAACGTTTTGGTTTAATATCGGCTCTGCCGTTGTGAATGCAGAGTCAAACCGAGGCAGTAAACGGATGAAATGAAGCAGGAGGACGGCGAGAGGACACAACGCGAGCCCGTCACTGACGGCTGGGCTGCAAACAGAAAGCGTGCCGAGAGAGCAAGGCACCGCACACGGCTCCCCTAGGGTTTAACACGATCGTGTGTGCTTAGCTTCAGTTCTCTCAGCACTCCCGAATTAACAGCATTATTTCATTTTTAAGCATATGAATGGACGTGTAATTGCTTGCAGAATTTGGCTCGTAAAACCATATATAGTTTCAGAAACGGTGAGAAAGACTTACCTCCATCAAACTCAAATGTATTCCGATGAGGTAGGGCATTGGGGCACTGCAAAGAGGAAAGAAAACTGGCTTTACATTCTCATAACGCTGGATTAACACATGTGACTTATAAAATTAGCTACAGGAAAATACCAGGATACTGGATTAGATTTTGCTTAAAAAAAATAATGATATATGAACAAACCACATGTGAACAAAATTTTACTCTGTATTTGAAAGACTTTTTTATTATGCAATATCCTTTCACTGCTCTAAGACTTCAATTTTTCTTGACATCAGAATTTCTCCCTGACAAGCTTAAGACAGGAACACACAGACAGCTATTAAATATATCCATAACATTGGGGACTTTATTAAAAAAAAAAAACAAAAAAAATGTGCTATTACAATTTAAAAAAAAATACCTAGACTTTTTCTAAGCGTATTCTTTAGAAAAATTGATCCTGTTATAGTGTTAAGTGGTTAATTTATATTAAATGTATCACCCAGTACTGCAAGTTTCAAATCTTTAGAATATGGGTCCAGACACATTTTAAATAATTTATTTTTAACTGTAAATCTTGAAATGTTTACATTTATAAAAGAAAAATATAAAAATTACTTTTCAGAGGATTATGATTAACTCCAGAGTTACTGGGATACCTGCCGATACCATTATTCCCTTTGGAACACGGAACTTTAATACACCAAGAGGCTCTTAGGCCAGATTTGTAGCCTCAAACATGGGTGTGACACTTCTGTTATCAAACAGAATGCTACCATTTAAGAGAAAGATGTATCTTTTCCGTCTCCTCTTCACGACGTGAGCAAACACCAACATGGACTATGTAACGCAAGAAGAATGCTGAATGACAGTTGCCTGTTTGGGTGCACAGTATTTCTAATATTAAGCTTAGTACAGGACTCCCACTCAGCTAAGCAGAGCAAGCTTCTATTTGCGCTGCTTATTAGAACACATCCAAGAGGATGCCAAAGCTGCTAATTGCAAATATGGCATACACTGCCTGTTAAATGGAAAGCACGCAGACAGACACAACTTTTAAAATAGAGCCTTCATTTCATTTTGGATACAGAAGCTCAAAGAGCTCATTTTCAATTTCAGAAGAAAAAATGAGAGAAATGTCACTGTACTGCCTTGGATTAAAATATCTTCCACGCTGATTTTATAAAGCGGGCCTACTGCTCAGTAAGAGAAGTACAGTGCTGAAAAAACTACTGCAAGACATCAGACAGCAAAAATCATTCTGCTTCTCATGTTCATGATAAATACCTTTATAAAATATATTTACTGATATGCATATTAATATATATTGATATAGCCCCTCAAACCGCTACTCTGTTGGATGCTGTACGAAGATGGAAACAACCTCTCTATTAGACATTCTACATGAAAACACTTTTTTTCTTTCTGAAGACATTAAACACATATAACTTCAAAAATCTTCCAAGTTCACTGGTAGAATACCAAAGTGCCATGCATCCCACTGCGTTCCAGTTTTCCGAACTGCCTCGCCTGGCGAGAACAGCCCTGCCAGGCTTTCCCCAGCACGGCACCCAAGGGCAGACAGCCCAGAGGGACCGTACAATCCGAAACTAACTTGGTCCAAATCCTGAACGCTCTGCTTCCTTGGGAATTCCACAGATGAGAACCAGAACCAGCATGCAAGTTCCTGGATAGGCATTTTACCATACAACGTGATACACACTTATTACATATGGATTGCTGCTCAACTGAGGAGTGTTTTTATTTGTCATTTTGCATGTTTTATTTGCAACAAACGCTATCTCTTTCACCCACATCTCTTCATTTCCAATGGCCACATTCCAGGAACAAGAAAATACCCAGTGATTTTATATTCAAAGTATAAACCATTGGTTTAGCTGCCAGCTGCACAAATGCTCAGCTTCCCTGCGCGCCTGGCTGTGCCGCTCACGACTCCTCCCGTACGCGCTGAAATGAGTGTGTTTCTAATTAAGTAGTTTCATGAACACGACAGCTTCAATCTCAAAAATACAAAGTCTGAACCTCGGCAGGAAGCCTTACGACTGCAAATGTCTCATCTAGTGGAACCCTGGCTAACGTAATGAAAGGAAGCAGGAAGAGTGCGGTATTCCAGAAAGCCAGCCATTTATTAACGTGTCCAAAAGTGGGGTCTGTCACCAAGCACAGGAAAATTTGAACCTCTACAAGTTAATTAAATGTATCATGTTCATCTTTGAATGCTCCAGTTTGTCAACAAGAGAATAAGAATGCCCAAGCCCTTAAACTCATGCACCCCAGTAGGATTTTAAGGAATTACAGGAAAGATATGGCTTAAGATATATGGATCAGCTTTGGGTTTTGACGGTGCATTTGTGTGAAATTTGTTTATTCAAAACTCCTTTCAAATAACCATTACTGTTCATCACCCAAACGTGGACCTTAAAGTGTTTCCTTCATGGACAACAAAAATCAAAATTACCTGAATACCTATTTTATCAAAATTCATTTTGTTGGTCAGAACTGACACTGTAGTTCAATGACACATGAACAGCAAAGCAAAAGCAAAGACATTTTAAGGATAATTCACCATAACAGCTCCTTATATTCCCAAAAGTTTAACCAAGCAAACATCATAAATAACCTCAATAAAAATATAATTCTAGTAAAGAGCATAAATATTTCCCATAAAGTCTACCAGAGATATTTTATTCTTCTGTCATCACACACCAATCTGACTGAAAAGGAAACACATCTAAAAGTAAATGCTGAGGTTCATGTCAGGCTTCGTCAGTTGCTTTTATCAGCGTTTTTCTGTATCATGTGTTAACCACACGCCGTTACTTAAACACCCAGTAACACCACACACTACCAGCCTGTGCAGCCGAACGCTGCGTGCCCCCTCTGCCCCACTCAGAGCATGCTGTACCAGTTCTTCCTAACTGCTACCCAGGCCCTGAGACGCGAAACGCTCCAGCAGTTTTTATATTTGGTCAGGTTAGATGTGCATTTCCAAGACCTTCAAGTGAACTTCAGGAAGACACATCGCTGGTATAAACAGGAGGCACACTCTGCACAACTTTTAATCATTCTGGGATCCATGACAGGTTACAGACTGCCCTTCGACTAGTCTTTACCTGCTGCTTGGCACTTCATCAGTCCTGGGCTTCTTACAACCACAGCTACAATTACTCAGAGTTGTTTGATGGCAGCCAATATCCATTACGTGCGAAATTAAGAAATATCCATGTCTACTGCGCATATTTACTGCTTAGACAAAATGCCTGCCTGAGTCTTTTGGAACAAAGAGAAAAGTTATTCCTCCTCTTGTACTACACTGGTTCCCAATGCAATCAGTGTTTTTTATAATCAAATGAGTTCTACAGGTAAATAGGACATCATTAAACTAGCAATGCATAAGCAGGAATATGGGTATTGTGGACTTAATGCCTATATATTGCCTATATACAACTGCATTTTTACAATTTCTTTAATTCTTTTCCTTAAGCTAACTAGAGATCTCTTAATTGTGCTGCCAAAAAGTGGGCAACTATTAATGGAAGAGAAGCATGTGAAACAGAGGGACATTTCCTCTCAAGTGAAAAAACCCCACCCTAAAAGATACTGCAATTCATCAGAAAAAGTAACACAAACCCCAAGGATCTCAGAAAGGTTCATCATTTGCAGTCGCACAGGACTTGCACCATTTTGCTTCATTGTTCCAGGAAAACTGATTAGGTTTACTAAGTTCATGTCCTGATATACAGATACTGAGCTAATCTGTGGCTCTGTCACACCAGTAGTACTTCACTCTCCACGGCAGTCTCCTGATTTCTCTTCAGATTACTCATTGAAATGCAACAGAATTCAATCCGAAATTTATTGGGGTAATTGATGCAAATTAGAAACTTGACTGCATAAATTGGAATGATGCAGAAAACACACAGCTAGGAAAACCAGAAGAGCAGCTACAAGAGCTTTGAGTGAGTACCCAGATGTAGCAGGGTAAATGAAAATGCCTACCGAGGGGCTCGCGGGGAAGGAATCATTGTTTGCCGAGCAGCAGGAGTACTCGCCCTCCAGTTACCCCTTCCACCTACTTAGGGGAGCACATTGAACTATATGCAGATTTGGAAAACAGGAGAAAGGGAGTGAAAAAGGGAAAACTGCACCAATAGCAACGTTTGTTCGGCAGCTGTGCCCGGGTGCTCTAAGACGGTGGCTCTCAGAATATATTAATGCTGGCCGCTAAGCAGTCTATCTGAGATAAAAGACTGTTTTAATCACCCTGGAAAATATACTGTTGCTTCTGGTAAAAGCCCACAGAATAACCCCAGCGACAATGCTCCGGGACTCGGAGAGCATACTAGGCTGTGTTAGCAGGTCAAAGACAGGCTTTTCTTCCAGGCTAATTTTAAACACAGACACAGAGAGCAAAAAGGAAGAAAACAGACACAGTGGGAAGGTTTTTATGGCACGTGAAAAACAAACTGGAAGTAGCAGTGAGGAAAATTAACAGACTGTTTCTTTTACATCAAGAAATGTTTAAATTCCCAACAACAAAATAGATGGACAAGATCTGGCCAACATTAAGTAGTTGTATGTTGGCTACTGATGCTTGTGGCAGTATCTCATTAACCAGCACTTTTGGCACCTGCTGGCACATACTTAAAAAAAAAAAAAACCAAAAAAAAAAAACCAGCAGCGCTTCATATATTTCCTCTGTTGTTCTGTATTCAAAGCAACAAGCAATTGCACATTAAGGTGTGAAATCTAATGGTAAGATTCCAACCGATTCCTAGTCTCCTCTACCCAAAATAGTTCTCTGGGCTGAAAATATATCACTCGTACCTAACTAAAAAATAAAAGTAAAGGACAGCACTCTTCCCCTTGCTTGCCCTCCCGCCCACCCCGCCCTCAATTAATCTGAATGACAGGGATCAGAGGACTGCAGTCACTCCAGATGTACACGTACACCACCACCAGTTCTGGCCCAGCATCCCCCGTACAAAGAGCAAGCGTATTGAGAACAAACATTTGGAAGATTTTGAAGTTTTCTTTATATGAAAAGTTTCCACTGCAACTTAAACGATTAAAAGCAAATAATCACAGGTGGAATATACTATTTTCAAAAACTTTCAAAGATCGGGAGTAGCACACTCTATCTACCCTTCTGTGACTTTCAAGAGAGTAAAAGACTCAAAAGCATCATACAGCACAGTCAGTACATGGCCAGCCAACTGAATGAACGTGGTATTTTGTGTTCCTAAGAACTGAAGAATTCTCATTACTATAAATTTGGTTTCTATTTCAGCTCTTTAAAATCCTTTTGTCAGATTTGCAACAGAAATAACCAGGTAATAATTAAAATTAAACTTTTCTATTTTAAATAATTTCAGGTCATTTCCCTTAGGAGGCAGCCACTAACAAGCAATAATACTGCCTTAAAGCAGAGAGCACGGGGCTGATTTCTAAGTCTTCCTAGGGAAAACCGATGTCTCTAAGTTCACATGGCTACAAAACAGGTGGACTCTATTTTAAGAAATATATTTATGGCCCATAAATTGTTGCTAAACTGACTTATTCAAACAATTACAGTGTGCGTAGCTGCCTCTCCAATTAAAGTTCATCTCTGGCTATGGTAATCAGTTGTTGTATTCGTGAGCATGCAATTACAATCTGCCTAATAATTACACATCTTTGAATTATACTTTTCACACACTAGCTGGCTCATTCGTTATATGGACAGGGTGTTACACCATGAAAGAATTCATTCAGTAGAGCTCAATGACTTGTGTCTTTATTTCCTCGGCTACACTGCCCAAGTGTTTGCTTTCTGCACACCTCTGCTCCCAGCCGCGGGATCCGGGCTCAGCCCCTTTTACCACGTCTTTGTCAGAAAGTCGATGAATACCTAATCTTCAACCCCAGCGTAAAAGGCTCTTGCGGTCCACAGGGTTGTCCTGAGAACTCCTAGTAGCGCGTACCTGCAGGAAAAGCCGGCAGCAGCAGCCTCCACGTGTTAATTACCCGCGCGCAGGGCTTTGTGCAGCCAAAGGGCACCCGCTGGCAGTGCAAATGACTGGAGCCTGCCCTTCCTGGGAGCCAGTAAATGGAAGGTTCATTGCTACAGGAGATAATAGTTTTTAGATTCCCTTCTGTGTATCCTTGACAGAGCCACATACTTAACATTTAAATCATCTGCAGAGGAACAAGCTTCCTTTAAAATTACACGTTTCAGTTCCTAGCACCTCACTTAAAAATGCTAGTTATCCCTGCTGGCTCCCTACTCTTGCCTAAATGCAGAGGAAAGTCACTCAGAACACTGTTACTCTTAAAAACCAGCCAACCTCCATGCTAAGAGCCACACTTAAGATACGGTATTGTACGACATGGTAAGTTTAAGTTTGTTTTTTTCTGAAAACGACTTTTTAAAATGCTAGGGGGCAGAGGGAGGCTGTTCATGTTTTCAGCCGTGCCCAAAAGTGCATTAAGCACCACACTCCCACAAACATTTCCGCTGCTCTGGGAGCCCAGAAGGCCAGCCAGCAGAGCTCAACAGTAAAGACAAAGGCATGGAGCCCCGCAGCCCTTTCTGTGTCTGAGCAGCAGCAGGCCCACCTTTTCCTCGTGCTCTCCTTTCACTTCCAAGCCTGGAGCAGCCTCTCGCCAGCCTTTACATCCCTCAGTTTAACTCCAGCCAAGCTTTGGCCTGCCTAATTCCAGTCCTGCGTGCCCAGGCAACAATTCCATTAACTCTCTAACAGGGCTTGAAAGTTCAACTTCTCTAGGAAGCCTCAGGCAAGGCCACTCTTCCCGGGCAAACCTCATTTCCCTGCTACGTACACAGAGGGAAGAACAAAAAATGGGCACGTCACACACATGAAGCGTAGGAAGCAGCAACTAACAGCTGAGCAACTAAAGCAGCAGCATCTTAAACTTCCTCTGTTAATGACTCAGAATGCTCGTCCACTGTCCCTGTGCACAGCAAACGGGAGAGACGACGTTACGGCTGACTAGGCTCAACTTTTTGACTTTGCACTAGAAAAGAAAGTAAAAACTGGGAGAGTGCTTGAGGGGCACTGTAGACAGGCTCTGCATTATTAGCCAGAGTCCAGACATACGCTGACTGACGCACCAGCCTGGGGACTCGCACAGGGAACGAGCAGGCCACCTGGAGAGCGCGGAATCACAGCGCAGGTGGGCAGGAGCCTCAGGAAGGCAGCTGCTCCGAGCTCCTGGTCAAAACAGGGCCAGCTTTGACATTATATAAGGTTGCTCATGGGCTGTACCAACATTTGTCACATCATGATAGTGAATAAGTTTTTTAAACATTTGTATTCATTCCCCTAAAGAAGGTAAATACCATGTTCTAAACACACGCTGACAGAAAAAGACCACAACAGGAAAATTAATAGCTTTCCTCCCAACCCCCAGTAGAAGTCCAGGAAAGCAGAAAAATGAGAGTAGCTTCTCCACTGCATCCTCTACTTAATTCCAATTTTAACATTTAACACAGACCTGCTGGAAACAGATTTTAATTACAAAATATCTAAGCTGCAGCATTGCACAGTAACCACTTATATTTGGAGTACTTCAGCATACGGACAGAAAACTCTATCTTGCCATGAAAATTATTTTTTTATTTACTTACAAGGTTGGTTGTTTCCTTAATATGTCTATGTATTTTTAGAGTAACAATTGCATCATAGAAGACTTAAGACTTACTATATGTGAAAACTGTTGTGAATCTAAGTGACATACACAATACACACACACAGAGATAGCCTTACCAACAGTAGTCCAGGAGATGTGGGGGCAGAACAGGAATGTAAACGTGCTGCCAGAACATCGGGTAGAGCATCGCTGCAGACCCATGAATGCAGGCAGTTAACTGAAAAAGACAGGAAAACAGGATCATAAATAAGACACAAACCGAGCTTAGAAAGGTAAGGTTAGAAGGAAAAAAGCGAAGAATCAATTCTGCTTCCATATCCACGTGCTTTATTGCAAAATACACAGTGCTCTTGTTAAAACAGGGGTACTGGTGGGTGAGGTACAACTGGTGTATGCTGGTTGTCTTCTGACCGGCTTTGTAAACAGCTGAGAACATGACGCATACAACAACCAAACCCTGAAAAGAACACCCAGTGTTCTACAAAACAATGGAAACATGGAAATGAAAACACAAAGGGAACTAAAAAAGAGTAAAGGCAAATCCCCCAACCCAATGCGTATATCCATTAAATACCATAAACCCCATTGAAATCATAGCACAAACTGACAAAAGATCCGAGCTCAGGAAGGTACAACGTGAGTGGCATAAGATTCTTAAGAATGTATCACACTAAACTCAGTGATTTAATTTTTATTATTTAAAAGGGATTTTTATCTAATTGCCCTGCACCGAATTGTTTGATTCATTGAATTTCTCAGTTCTATTTTTTAAAACTCATTCAGAATAGTTTTGATGTTGGCAGATACTGAACGAAAAAGATCACATAGAGCAAATACAAATGCCAGTCAAGCCGTGGGGAGAATCCTCACAGAGCTTTGGAGGAAATTACGTCTCTCAATCCCATTTCAAACAATAATTAATAATTTGGAAAAGAAGATAAGCAGGATTCACTAAGGATATTAAAATGGCGAAGGCGGTAATCCTCAATAAGGAAATCTCAGCCAAAGCTAGAGTCAAAATACCCTAAGAGGAGGCTATGAACACACACACACAACTTGGGAAAAGAGAAAATAAATAAAGAAGTCAACACTCATACAGACAGACACATACAAGGAAAAGACTGAGAGGTGCCAGGCAATCACACCCACCCTGACAGTGCTGCGCAGTTTAGTGTCTTGTAATCCCAAATGGGACCCCGTGAGCGCACCACAACGCGCTTCACTTGTGAGACACTTTGAAACCAATACCAACAAACGCCTGCCAGTTATTCGAAGGTACGATGAAATCTAGCGTACAATGCTTGTCTGGACAACAGCAAGGAGGGAGAACACCGCTTCCAAATACCAAAAAGACAAATTCTAAGGACTTGTGGTAGCCTAAAGTTGTGTGAGACGAAACTAAGCAAAGACAAATCATGACATTAATCCTAATTCAGTTAGACATGGTGTAACCTTAAAAAAAAAAAGTAGATGACCCTCATTATTATTAATTTCCATTAAGACAGACTACTGAATTATATACCACTTCATAGGGAGCCCACGGCTGGTAAAGAACATGGTCTGCATGGGCTAACCCAGCCTCTGAAGGCTCCGTGCCAGGGCGAATCTGCTACAACTCTTCATGTAATTCCAACGCAATTTCTGTAAATAATAGAACTTGGGTTTTGGATTAAAATGCAGGTCCCCAGGCAAAAAGATTGCAGACACATATTTTACGTGTCAGTTTTAAGCCTCTGAACAAATCTTGGTGGGTGGATTTTTTCGGGGAATTACTGTGGTTCTCTGCAGTGTGGCTCAGAGAAGAACCACGGTGAGGTATCAGCTTCATGAGCAGGTGTTTTTCAAAAGCAGAAAAGTGACTATTAAGATGAATCAAAATATACTTAGCAATTACCCTCAAGAGGATCAGGCTCTCCTATGCTATGACAACTTCTTTAATAGCTTTGAAGAATTCAACATTGTTCAATCTTCCCTAGATTTTAAAAGATTTTTAAGATCTGAGGCATGATTTTTTTTTTTGCAAACGTCATATTGAAAAAAAATGAAAGCTATACAGTCAGTCCTCACCTCAGCACTGCTTGATTTGGCAGGTGTCAGAACAAGAGGCTCCACAAAGCTCAAAAGCATTCAGGTGCGGATAACGTGATTCCGTAAGTGAGAATATGCAAGAATTTAAACTAGATTTGAACCTCTGTCCTAAAGAAATCATGCCTTTGGAAGGAGACAAGGTACAGCAAGTATCTGAACAAGTACCCGGTCAGTCTCTCTCAATAAAAAAGCTCCTTATTAGCAGGGGGACATTATTTTACGGTCCATACAGGATGGAAATGTTAGATGTTGGGACACTAATTAAAGAAACAGTTAGAAACTACAAAATCTTCAATTTTTTCTGTATTTATCACTCATGAAGCACTATCCCATTATATTTCAACTTATCTTTCTATTATCACTACTGGAGAAGAGGCTCCTCTCTCATAGATTAGATGAAAGTATCGTGTAGTTCCAAAATACGCAGCAGAAAAAAAAGGGCATGCTTTCCCACTGTAGCTTTCCCTCTATATTCCTAAATCCTTTATGTTTTCTGTTTCTGTTCTCCAAATCAAAAAGATATCTGGAAAAAATAGTTTAAAAATTTAATTCTTACTTTAAAATGGCTTCTATGAGTATCAAACGGATTATTTCCTGGCCTTATTATATAACATGGTTGCCAGCGTACAGGAGTGAGCTTGGGAATCCAAGGAGGGCCCTTCCAAGCCCCCCTCCCATTGGTTTTAAAACTCAGCAAGAAAAGATTAAACAGCCATAATGCTCAACACTGCAGACATCTGAGCAGAACCTGTCACTTATTTTTGAGATGTACTCCCACCTTGCTATCTGGCATGAATTGAAATAACGTACTACCACGGGTAAGCACCAGCACCGTCCTTCAGCTCTGCTGAGAGAAGGGCTCATCAAACAGAAACAGCATATTTGCTGGAGACCTCACCTGATTAGCGACTGCCATACGGAAAACAAACACTTAATAATAAGGCAGCCGGAGAAATGCCCAACTGTCAAAACTCCAGGAATCCAGCATTTTGAAATAAGCTTAGTTCCGCTACCCCAGCTTGCTGCAGCTGGCTAGAGAATGCAAAAATATAGCGATGTAAGAAAGACACAGATCCACTAATTCACTTTTTGCAGTTTATATTTAATATTCTAAAAGTCTTATTTGAGTAAATTAGATCAATGGGACTGTGTCACACATATAAAAGTTACAAATGATGCTGAACTACCATAGGCCATTTTCCTCTCTCTCTACCGACGCATACGCACTGCAGTGTCGGAGATGCAGAACACGGCTCCAAAAGGGCAGCATATAGGAAAAACCGACCCCTTTTGAGTGTTTGTAAGATCACTTTTCTGCGTTACTCACGGCTAAAAACACAGTAGAAGGCCTAAGAGCGAGCTCCATCAGAATTCAGTGGTGAAAGCAGGGCTGTTGCAAAGGCTGCGCGTGAAGGCCCAGACCGCACCGGCAGGGTGTAGGACCGCAGCAGAGCCCTTGGGAAGGGAGAGCTGGCACATTTAAAACAGCAGTTGTAAGACTGCTGCAGAGCAAGAACCGTGCAAGCTCTCAGCTGTGTTCCATCACCAGGCTTGGTGAATGGCATTAGTCATATGCTGTATTTTCCTAAGGCCTGCCATTTCCTAACCCTCAGAGCCCTCAGGCACGTCAGAAACCAGCCGGGGAACTGGAGGCTGCGTATCAGAGCCTTCATTGACACAGAATAAGTGACACGGCAAGCTCTCAACTGCCAGGAACCAACGAGTATCCATTTCAGAATGGTATTTTTTGCTTTATACTAACACTCAAAAAAATAACAGAAAAATCACAAAGAAATTCACCGCAGTACGATGGACCCAAAGAGAAACATGACAGGAAGAAAGTCTTTGAAGAGTTATCGGGCTTTGCGTAAGCCACCCTTCTGTAACGAGAGACAACCTGCGGCTGCCCTTATCACAAAGGGTTAACACGCCTTGTTGCAGCAGGGTTGCATGGCTCCTTGTGATGCAAGAGAGAACACCGGAGCAAGGAAAGCTCCTGGTTCATTTTTGCAACAGCATGCTCCCACCAGCAGGCGGTCTTGTGCCAAGCACAGTTTTTAATGCATTTTCATTTGTAATTGGCTTTTCATGAGTAGTTAGATCACAGAATATGTAAAGAAATTTAACATGAATAATTGCTTTAACATTTTGAGATATTGAGTTTCCTTTTGTAGGAAAAAAAAAAGAAAAAAAATCCAAGAAAACAGCAATAACTCTTCCATAGGCTGAGCACATCCGGTTTATGAAATAGCTAATAAACACAGCCTCACCCAGTTACCTCTAAATGTTATTCAACTTAACTGTATTGAGGATTATTCAAATTAAAATTTGATTTTGAGGTGATGTATCACAGCACAGAATTCATTCCACCATAAAAGACTTTCTGTCCAGGACTGTTTAATTTTCTCTCTCTTACCTGATATTAAATTCAAGCCTTAAGTATGAACTGTGCCACATCTCTCGAAGTTAAAAGACATTAACCTCAAATAGGTCCCTTCCACTTTTTTGTTAAAAAACTAAAAAATAAAAACAAAGAAACCAATCCCCCTCCCCATCACACCACCCTCACTTTACTTTGAGAATTCTCAGCTTGGTACGTTTCCAGTTACGAGGTCTTGGCTTCCGCTGAGCACAGTTTGAAATAAAATAATGCAGCTTGTTCCTACTGCTGGAACACGCAGAGCCGAGCGCGCAGGCAAGGCAGCGCTGGCTCCGGCCCAACGCTTCAAACCTGTCTTACACTGTCACTCCAGCCTTGGAGCAGTTTATAGATAAAGTTGTAAGATAAGAACACACAGTATGAATGCCCCTCCCTACCGAAGAACCAGACACGCTTTTATCTTGGACAGAGGCAAAAGGAAGAAAATAGCAGAAAGATAGGAAAGAAAACACAGCCCTACTTGTGAAACGGCTCATTAAGGGAGGCAAAGTGACAGGTAAGTAATTCTTCTTCCCAGGCTCTGTCACAAAGGGAGAGATTAAACCAAGCACCCACACTAATTTTGAAATGCTTTGGGTAGCCATCCTCCTCTTGCCTCCTCTCTGGTAACTTACTGCTCTTTTCATTATTTATGTTTCCGAAATAAACACCTGTTTCATTGTATTCAATTACCTGGCCTGGATGTATTTTGCTTATTTTAGTAGGGAACACGTAGAACACTTGGCAGATACAAATTTAAGATTTTACAACTTTTCTACAATATTAAACTTTTAATACCTGAATTCTTTTGGATAAATGCGGGCTTGATTGTAAACATTTAATAATTATTAACAGGTCCCAGAGATAGTTATTCTAACTGTCCTAGTTTCACTTACCTTTCTAAAGGACACTGTAATAGTTAATCTGAGATTGGGTATGAAGTCTTACTCTCTTTCTGCCCTGTATCAACAGACCATTCTTACATTATTTTATGTACGTATTTCAGCCTTCCATAGTCTTTACAAATCGATGAAGCAGTTTTAATCTCAAACACAATTAGGTCAGGGTCATACAGTCAGAGACGAGGTAATACCATACGAAATGGAAATGGAAGCTTGTATTTTAGAAAGGCCCGCTCAAGTACTCGGTCCATAGCACTAGAAAGCAAAATTAGTTAAACCATCTTATGCTCGTCATTCATAAAGGCAAGCAATCAATACCCATCTACAGAGCAAACAGAACGAAAACTTAACATTTTCTTTTATAAAGAAAATCACAATCTTATTGACTGATAAACCCTGAGATGCATAACAGAATACTTTGAACTCAATCAAGCTGTGTGCTTGTTTTGATGTCCAGCCATTTTTAGAAGCGAGTACTCTGGAGTATTCAGTAGCTTTCATCTCTCAGACCCTTGATGGAGCCTAAGCAGCATTAAGACTAGACCTTATCAAACATAACTGCAAAAATGTGGACTGTCAGTGTGTTTTAGTCCACTCCTTTGGTCCATCCAGAGAAGGTCACTGGAACATCCACCTGACAGCATCGCTTATCTTTTTTTTTTTTTCCTGCCAAGTAAATAATGAAAAAGGGACTTCACTACAGCATAAACGTTTGTATATTTATGTACCAAACAACCCCAAGAGTTCCTGTATTCAAAAAATCCATTTTCATTTGAACATCAGAGGCCAACAGAAGTTCAGTAAAATCATCACGCAGAACGACAGAATTGAGTTGAGGTTGGAAGGGGGACCTGGAGATCATCAGATCATTTCCTATATATGACTGTTATTTCTAAAAAAGTACTGTGAATAGAAGAGATTATTCTGCATTTTACTTACAGTGCTCAGCTTACTACAACAAATGAGGATGCGACGTTCGTACAGCATACTGGCATAGAGATGCAGCATGTTGTTGACATCAACTGCTACAAAATACTCTGTCAGATTTCTCTGGGAAGAGAGAAAATAATTTTTGATTCATGATATTATAAAAACAAGTGTCCTTAACAAAAAAAACCCAACAAGATTTCATGCTCCTATTATGCTACATCCAGTACGTGGCTTAACGAAAGCAAGCCGTATGTCATCTTACGTCAGAGTAACTTTTTAATTGCAGTATCTTTCCCCTAACTTCTGGGGAGCTAGGTCTTCAAATAATAAAATTGAGGATGTTTCACATACAGCTTCTTAAATACAAGATACTTCTCAGAGAAAAAAAAAAAATGTTTTGTCACTTTTATGGAAACTTCAAAGCTGCCTGATAAAGTACCAAAAAAGTCTCACAACCCAGCAATAAACCCAGCTCTCTTCAAGGAAAACTCTAATACGACAAATTCAAATGTAAGCTCAGCCTATGCTAGACCAATTCTGATAACTGGAAATACACCTGGGCATTTAAAACACACGTGCTAAAACCAGTTATAGAGGTTGTCTGACCTCCTCACTTTGGGCGCTCAGACACACGTTTCCCCTCGGCAGAAGTCAAAGCGTTTTCCTTGGAGGGCTGGGCGACTGAGGAAGGAGCATGAGAATTCTTGCAATGAACATTTCAGTGGATGCCCATCACTAATGAAGAGGCAGGATTCAAACACCCGATTTTACTTCAAGTGATCAGTATCATATCATACTGTATCATAGTATAAAGAAAATTAATTGCAGTAGGAGAATATTGTAAGCAGAGCACATTTGCAATCTGCCTTTAAAGTATGGACAGAAAGACCAAGACACAAGCAAGTCATTGCCAAAACTTTACATATCCACGTGCTAGGCAACACAGCTTTCTTCCGTGCTTTTGCTGCTCAGAATATTAAAAAGTACCTATGTAAAAATTATTGTAAATCACTGAAATTCAAAAAAGAAAACAGAGCAAGCTGCACAAGAGGCTATGGCCACTTCAGCCCATCAGCCAGCAACGTTATCCAGTCATCGTTACCAGTGCCACTGCCTGTGCACGTGCTGAGGTGGCATGAGTCGTGTCATTTAAGGAATATTTAAGATGTCTCCTAACAAGCAGCAAAATGTGATCCTAAGATCTTTACTATCAAAACTAGAAGGCCACCACAGAGGTAACTTGATCAAAACGTATGACGTTATGAGGAGCTTTTACAGTGCAAGGCAAACAAAAAAGGATTTTTGCCTGTTCACTCCTAAAACATAGAAATTAAAAAAAAAAAAAAAAAAAAGGGGTGGTGGAGGGAAAGGTAATACACCCAAAAATGCTGAATTAGGGAATTTGTTTCCAAACAGCTTCTTACAGACAGGAAAGGGTTGCTATATGATAAAGGCAGCCTGATACAGAAAGCACATGTGAGAGCAAAATTAGATTAGTCATGAATTCAAGGGCAATCATAATCACCGTTAAATAAAAAAGCACAGAAAAGCAAAAAGCAAATATGATTTAGAAACTTAAAGAAGCTCAACAAAGCCTATTAGCACTTTTGACAGATCCAAAGATAACTCTAAACCCACCAATACTTGGCCTGAGAAGTCTGCCAAGACGTTTCATACTGTGCAAAAATATGTTCCACAGCTTGCCATCCAAACACAAAGAACTAAAGAAAAATTAACCATTGTATTTGGAAGACTTTTGCACCAGTATCTAGATAGATAAAAACGAAGCTCGTTATGGTTAGCTTCAAACATGTTAATGTAAAACAATCATTCAGGTCTTTGTTACAGAAAAGCTACAGCCACAGACAGGTATATTCAAAGGGGGGAAAAAAAAGCCAACATATTTTGCCAAAAACCTATTAAACTATCATGTACTTTTTCTGTATTTCTCATCCCATCTGTGCTGATTAGCATGATATTTTTGTCTAAACATAAGCTGTCTTCTCTACGGCTCTTCTTTCCCCTCTCACCCATCTTTCCACGACGCCAAAACACAGTGCATGACGACACAATCACTGCAAACAGCATGAATTAAAAGAATTTTTAAGTCCCACTGAACTGCCTTTGATGCCACCCAGACCGGGGGCACGGCAAAAGGAGCGCAGCCCCCCTGCTCTGCCCGGAGACGCGGCTGTGCCTGCGTGCGGATGCGGTTGTAGGGCAGAGGCAGCCACCAGTGAGAGGAGAAGAGACAGGGACTTGATTTGCAATTATTCTTTCAAGTTTATTGTAGTGAAATAGTGGCTCTGACACGCAAATGTACCTGCAGATGGGAAGATCTGTAAGGTTTTTGTCTTCTCTGCTCTCAGAAATTTGCCAGTAACACCTGCGAAGCATGTGGGCTGTATGGTAATGTATTGATACTACGGAAATTCACGTGCTAGCTCTAAGTTTTATTTATAAGAAAGCTGTCATCTTTGAAGATGAAATTGGGACTTACACATGTATTTTGAAAGACATGTCTCATAAGTGACAAAACCATGAATGAGTTAAATAAATACAAATGAAAGCGTTCCAATTTGCAGTATAATTGTTGTGTATTTTGTTTCCTGGGATTTAAACCTTTCTGCGGAGAGTAAGAAGTGGGATTTTCAAAACCAAACGTGGAAATAGGTATCACTGCTCCTCTCAAAACTCACTAAGAGTGCTACAAAATTCCCTCATGCTCCTTTGAGAGTGCTGTCTAATATCAGTAAATGCACATGCACATTGACTTCTGAGATTAAAAAAAAAAACAACAAAAACAAAAAAACATTCATGTACTTCTCTTCCTCCATCATTTCTCACTGTAGGAACAAAGCAAGGAGCTCTCTCCTCCGCAAAGAGCGAAGCTCAAACATAGTAACATGGATTAGACTTCACTTATTTTAATCTGAGGACTTCAATAAATTTCCTGTTGGAACAGGTCAGTAGAATTGAGTCACGTCTCCTCCTCCATCCTCCTGCTGGAAATCCCTCATCTTATTTAGAAATATTTTCGAAATATAGGACTCAGTGATACAAAAATAGACCAGAATGTGATCACCAAGAAAATGTCATCATTTCAGCCTGCTAATTTACCTGGTATTTCCGAAACACAACCCTCACTAGTAAGGGATTTACAGTCTGGGGTTGCATTTCCTGCAGTAAATCAGGTTTATTTTTGAAGTCACAATGCATTTACAAACCTTTCATATAGCTTAAATCTTTCAAAAAAGTGAATGCTTAGTTGTTACATGAAAGCGTCCATGCTAAATGTTTTTGTGACTCATTAAACATATTGATCTGACACCAAGGCAGATAATTCCAAGAACTCTGTTACCGTTCCAGATAGAGTTCTGTGCAGCTCTCCATTAATCATTACATACAACTTCAAAGTTTGGCACTACTAAAACTTTTGCTAATATGGGTTTTAAAATGTAATTACTGATATGTAGAGTTTTGAATAAATCAGGCCAATTGATTAAAATCCGTTAAGATTTATGCTCATTTAATGTCCTTGTATCGTTCCCTAATATGCTTCAATTCGACATGAAAGTTGCACTAACAGACAGATAAAATCCTCATAAGAAATTACACAATACTCATTAGAAAAAAAAAAAAAAACAAATGAAATGCCTGAGAGATAAAAGACAGTTAACTGCAACAACAGTTAGACCAATGGGGTTGATTTGTTATATTTTTCTTTCTTACAATGAGCCCTAGCTTTTTAAATTTGGAGGGGGGGGTGTGGTGTGGAAAAGTGTGTGAGTGTGTACATATATATAAATATATATAAATATACATAAAATGCCATTCATATCTGTTAACTGAATGTTCTTCCACTTCTGTTCCCAGAGGTACCCTGGTTCACCCCAGACACGGGAAAGGGTCCATCCTTCACCGTGACATCAGTGCCCAGGGTACCGACACGGAAACAGTCCCGTTCCCTCTGAGGCACATCAGCACCACTCAATGATTCAAAGCAGATGCTTTTTACCATCACATGGCACTCCCTCCCAGGAAGGCTGAGCCTCCAGCTTTCAAAGGGTTTCCAACTCCTCTGGCCCAAGGCCTCTGCTTTTGTAAGAGCCTTTGATTCACGAGCATTCATCATGTCTCCTGCTCAAACGTTGGGGGAAGCTGACTCATCCCTTTGAATATAAAGCGAACATCACCAGCAGACACAGCCAACAGAGCAGAAATACAGCTACACTTCCCGAAGCCTTTGCTATGTGGTGTGTTGTTAAGCTGTTCCGTATCAGTTAAAGCGGGCCCAAGGCAGCTGATCTACTTTTAATCCCTGCCACTGGTTTCTTACCATTACTAGCTCATTTCGCTCTGCCCTCCAATCTGCCAGCCTGTAAAATGGAAATAAACTTCCTTCCCTGCTCTCCAGGTGATGTGAGGCTTAGCAAACAAAAATCGTTAAAGTTTGAGATCACTAGCTTAAAAGAGATCAATGTAAAATATAAATGCTATAGACAAGTAACTTCAAATCCAGATTAGGACAGAAGACATTCCAGATTGGTAGCTAGTTTAGATTCAGGAACTGACTCTTGAATTACTCCTAATGTATCATATTTCTACAAAAATTAAGCACTTCAGAAGAAAAAGCACATCCATTAAATTTACCAACAGGATACGTGTCAGTGTGAAAAGCCTACAGCACAGAAAAGCTAGCAACAATGTTTAAAACAGAAACAAAAAGCCCCAAATGTTATCTGCTACACAAATCATCCACAAATCAGATTAAATGTCTTGATGATTCCCTTTTCTTTCTTTCATGCCATAAATTGAGGTATATGGTGCTAAGGCAGACCACAAAATGTTCAAGAAAGAAGCTGAGATGCCAGGCACAGAAATTTGGCGAAGAGACACAGCAGGAGTATATTAAGAGTATTTAAGAGAAGCAAATGCCAGCATTGTCTTCCCACAGCCCTGTCATCTGGCTGGAAGTCTGAGGCATGCTGAAACACATCCAAGACAACTTCAGGAGGACTGAAAAGTCTCTGAAAAAGTGGCCCTGCAGAGACCAGGTGTATTTGACGTTTTCAGAAAGCCACCTCACAAGCGGGTCATTTTTACTGGTCTCTTGGGTCATCCTTTCAGAGGGGTCTTGCTGTACGGGTAGCAGATCTGCTCTTTTCTACCCATAGCCATCTGTCCATTAGCGCTTTATCCTTAGCTGTTGTGCAAATATGATGCAGAAAGGAGATGTTATCACAAAGAAAGGAATGACCTCCTGATTAACTACAGATAATAATATCTCTATAAAGCAGAGAGCCTCAATGTTCATCTGAATGAATACAAAATGATCTGGTTGGAGATGTGTCTGCTTCTCACAGAGGGGTTGGACTGGACGGGCTCTAACGGTCCCTTCCAACTCAAACCCTTCTGTGATTCTGTGAAAATGTTTTAAATAAGGATATATGATATCTGAATTCTGACTGCATCTTAAAGAACAAGGTCAGTTAACACCAAAGTAGTACGGATGCAATATGGATGTTTGAAACAGCGAACTCGTCCACTGAGGATACTGAGTATCAAGATTTTATCCTTGGCTTGACTAATAAGTAGCCATAACACTTCAATAAATAAAGCAAAAGAATTCATTTTAAACCAGTATGCCACCTCTCCAGCAGGACCCAACAATTACTTACCAAGCTTAGTTTTCAGTTTCATGCTGTACGCATCAAGAAAACCAACAAAACTACGGAAACAGTGCGAGGTCAGCAAGGGGAGAACGAAATGCCAATTTGGATGCAGAAGAAAAAAAAAATTGCTTCTTTGGTTGTGAAATTATCTATTTTTAAAAAATACCTTGACTTACAGCTGAAGATAATTATGCTATCAATTTCCTGTTCATTTGGTATCTCTTCTTAATTAAAATGGCAAACATTAAATTCCACTGTTATGATGTACTTCACAAGGCCTGTTACATACTTCTGGAGTTTGAAACACAATGTTTTCTGCCCACTACTTATTATAAATTAACCACTTAAAGTTTACTTCAACATCTAGCAGTCCAATCTGCTACTGTCTATTACTAGGCCTAACAGAGGCAACAATTATGATCTATTTTGCTGCTGACATTAAACAGAAATGGTAAAGTGCATGATCCTCTAGAGTACTCACATTTTCAGGTATACTAGGAAGCTCTCTGATGTCAGGCACAGTAAAGTAAGAGTGCTAAAAAAAGAGCAAATAATGGATTATTGCAATATTGTCAAAAGTAATCTAAATTCATTGCTTGGTATTAGTAACGGCAGGAACAGCAGTTGCTCAGCTAAGTAAAAATGGCAGAACACTGGTTACCAACTACCAGTACGACTTCTTTGTTGTGGTTTTCAAAAGCTGGATTCTCAGATCACACACGCAATATGAAATGCATTAAGAGAGTATCAAATCCTCCTGAAAAGTTACATTACATTTTTTTTTGTTCTTCAGAGACACTGATACAGACTCACACAATGCACGAGACGTGCCAAGGAAGCTCGGAGGCAGTCGTAACTGAAGCCATCTCTCCACAGCCCCCTGCATGTTGCTGATGGGCTGCAGGAAACAGCAGCGAGCAGGTCCTCTTCCGACGTACAGCATCAGTAAGTTTCATTCAAGACAGCGGTGAAGTTATGGAAATTTACTGAGAAATACCTCCTGAAGTTTTATGCCTACTTACCTGAAAAATATTACTCAAGTTCTAGCTCGCTTTTATACACCTTAAAAAACACATTTTGAAAAAATATACTGGTCTCGCAACTTCATAATCCATTATATCGTTACATTCTTCTAATTGTCTGCATTGCAAGAGAGCAGGTTCACTCTAGTTCCCAGTCTTGACCACCTATGACCTGCATGGCTCTTCATTAGGGCTTTGGGAAAGGCAAGGAGACAATGCAACTAAACTGCTTTTGTAGATGGACGTTGTGTAAAATTTGTATCATTTTTAAGATTTTCACAATTTGTCTTAGGGGTACTTATTAATTACTTGCTGAAGCTGTAAGGGCTGCGAAATTCTTGGCATAGTTCCACAATTGGCACAACTTTCTTCTATATACATCTCAGACATTTCAGTGCTTCATGAACAGTCTATAACCCGAAATAGCAAGCAGGTGTTACAGCTACACTGAATATAGACACTAAATGTATAAACAGGAATTTTCCCGTTTGGGTATATCACTGTTTTAGTGATGCAATGCAAAGATACAGGAATAGCATACGCAACTATAGGAACCTCACCCCAACCCCAAAATAGGTTTGCAAACAGCCAAAATAAAACGCGTAAAGACACCGCAGCTAACAGTCCCTTGGCTGCTTTCTTATATTCTTTCCTGCTTCATCGCCCGTGAAATGTCTGAGACAAGGGGAGACCGGCACCATTCCTTGAAACCACTGGTATGAAAAAACTGAACTATCCCAACCGATCATCGCCTTTCAAGGCAGCTCGTCCCCTTAGACAGAAACACTGTCTGTACCAGAGCTAGCCAGGACATCGCTGCTGCCGGGGTCACCTCGCAGGGCCAGACAACTGTCACCTGTTGACTGACATTACAGGGTGAGGTGATGAGAGTAAGCTGCTCGTTGCCAAAAAGTCCTTTAGGAGGAGTAAAGGAAACGAGAGGGAGAAGAGAACGGTGGCTGCACATGCCACCAGCTTTCATGTGAACTCTAAATGACTAATTGGCAACTGCAGCAATGTGCATCTGAAGTGTTTTTTCACTACAGCCTGGAACACAAGGGTGTTCTACAAAAATTAACTTGAAGACAGAAACCCCAAAAGACTAAATTCAAAATACAATCCCATCAATAAAATCCCACATCTATTCTTTCAGTGTTCTTTGACTAATTTTATCACAAGATATAAAAATGAAATAAATTATTTTTGTGTGAGTCTTCCTTGGGGGGAGGAATCAGAAAATGTGATAAACAGATAATACTCAAAACACTGCTATGACAGGTACGTGACTGCTTCCCAGACCTGTCCCCCGGCACACTTGCAAGGCCCAAGAGTTCTGCAGAAGTGTGGACAATCAATGTCATGTGGCTGCTCTGTGACCTCTGGCAGGTCACAGATGATATGGCAAGAAATTTCCATGGGGAATACACACAACCTTCCTCCAACCTAAGAACAGCATTTCAAAGACATTTGAGATTAAGGGAAGGGAAACAGAGGGCCCCAAATGTGAAAAGGGGAATTTCATCGCTCTGTGTCCTCACAGGAAAACAACATCTGCGTACTGAGTCCCAAACAGGAGAATTGCTTTTGACATTCCTCCATTACGACATGTAACAACAACCGAACACCTCCCTTCCCATCCCTCCCCCTGCACTTACCACTCCAAGATGAACAGAGGTTCCTGGCTCAGGGATGGAAAGTTTATGAAGTGTTTCTAGGAGCTCACTCCTTTGACTGTCCTGAAATAAGAAGGAGGGAGAAGAAAAAAAAAAAAAAGGAATACTAAGTTGGCATTGCTATAACAAGCTAAACTCCAAGACAGAAGGGAGATGTTTGTGGAATTGGGGGCTTAGAGAATTTGTAAGTGCAAAGAAAAATATGAAAATAGACTTATATATTAGACTATGAACAGACATGAATGTAGTTTCCTCTGACAGCTGGGTTTTATAACATTATTTTTTTAGAATATCTTTTTTTCATAGGTATTTCTACATATTTCTGCAACCTACTGAGTCACCAACCTATGCGCTACACAGGTACTCAGCTCAGAGCAAGCCAGCTCTCACTGCAAGTTCTCTGTAACAACTCACCAGCGTAGGGCAAAGCCAAATGTATTTGACTTGTGTAGATGAAGATGTGATCCTGAGTGCTTCCACCTCAAACGTGAATGATTCTGACAAATGCAAAATTCTATTACTGCCACAAAATGGCAATAAATCAAAGCAGCAACCTAACTGGGTAGATTATATTTGTAATATTTTAAATATCTGAAACTAGGCTTGGTGTTGCAATTACATATGCGATTTCTCTGTATCATGAATTGTCATTTATGAACCTAGAACCAAATTTCTATGGCTTAGTTGACATTTTTCCAGTCTCAAGACTGAATTTTACTTTGTTTCGCTTTTAAAGCGGAACAGCACCTGAAGGGCTCAGACTAGATGATGCTACGTGGGTAAGCATTTGGTATCAGTAAGCTCAGCTCCACGCTTACTTTCCATGAAAAGTAAAACTTGGATCACACATCTGTCACAGATTCACAAAACACTGCAATACAGGAGTTGCATGGATGCATGGCTTACAGTTCAGATAATCAAAAAGTCTGCACAGTATGGGTGACTGCAGGGAAACCATTAACCTGTGTTGGATCCACAGCCACATTCTTGGGCTTTATCTTCCCCCCAAAATAATTTAAAAGCATGTTTATTTTTCAAAGATACTTGCCAAGCTTTCAGCTTGGCTGAATATAATCTTATATATTATTTCATCACACAGATTAACGATTCACGTGGTCATCCCTGACATAAGCGCCTCCTGAACCGCCTGTTCTCATCTGCTCTCCCTCATTCGATATTGGGGCAGGGAAAAGAAAGGTTAGTACTGTAGAATAATACCTGTCCTTTTGCTGAATAATCTGCCAAGACATTGAGCAGCTTATAAAAGACTTCAAACCATGGGAGGTAACTAAAAAAAAAAAAAGAAAGAAAAAGCATACATTTAACTTGCTAAATCTCAGTTAATAAATCCAAGATTGCTGGCCTCTGCTATACAGATGCATCCTAACCATGGCCTGCACTGGATGTGACACTCAACAGGTATCTGTGTGGAAAGCCACCTCGGACCTTCCCTTTGAAGGAGAACGCCGCCAGAAGGGTGAAGCATCCCTCCCTTGGAGCACTGAGCTGCAGTATTTACTCTTCCCCAGCGTTTCCAGTCGCCCGTGGGCACTAGCCACCAAACAGCACCAGTGGTGAACAGAGGCGGGTATCGGGCTGGCCGTGCTGGGAGCTCACCTTCCCGCTCGCCCTGTAGGTAACAACCGCACCCCAAGGGAAGGCTTTAGCCTGTCAGGTAAACGTACGCTCCTGTATCTCTGTTCATGAACATTTTTAACCAGAATTCTTTCCCAAAGTGTATGCTGAATAACTAGTCTTCTGTGCAGCAGCCGAGGGTCCTGGTAAACTGCAGTTGCTTTGGTTTTGAATCCTGGTACAACTGGATTTTTTAAATTGCATAACCATATCTCAGCTTTTAACCGCTGTCAAATCTTATCCCACATCCTGTATCACAGTATTCAGCCCACGTCTTAGTTAGGTCAAATAGAAACTTTACCTTAAGTCAATTTACACTCAACTTACAAATAGAATAAAGAAACAAAATGAAAAGACAAACATGCGGAAAAATCAGATCTTTTTAATTTGCAATACCTTTCCATTCTATAAACAAGACAGCTAAGATGTTACTTTTCACCACAGTGTGATTTTTCTACCCTATTTTCATGGCACAGTTCTTTATTTCAATTATTTTTTAAATACCGGCAAGGAATCTCCCCTCAGCTGCAGCGAATAGGAAAGCAAGTTCATGTGACGCACAAAGCAATTCTTCTTTTAATCACAGATGCTTTCTGAAGCAAATGGATTCTATTTTGATATAGTCGGACAGGATTTAAAGTTTTTATAAAATATGACTACATCCTTGACAGCTCTGAAGAATTGAGTGCCCCGTGGCTCCTCACTGTACAGCTTCAGTAACAAATGAAGTGAGAAGCTATATATGGGGCAGATAAAGTGAACGGCACTCCATCATTAACATTTGTTTGAAGCCTGCAAATGCTACTGTAAAATGTAAGTAGCTTATCAAAATATACTGATAAGCAACTTAACTCTTCATGTTATTTGACAGCATTATCATTTAAATTAATATGCTCTAAGCATCTTTACAAACTATGTATTAGAATAGAGGAGAAAGACAATTACCACTTTAAACAGCGTTTAAGTTTGGCATTATACTGTAAACAATCAAGAAGGATTAGTTAGGAGATAAGTTTCTTTCTTTCTGTTTAGTTAAATAAACTTCAGCAGAGTTAAAAGCCATTACAAGAGTAACAAGAAATCCTCTCAAAACATATCTGCTAAGTAGAGATTAAGAACCTGGTAAACAAATCCTCGCGAGGCATCTATCAAGAGAGTTTGAGAAGTCGGGGAACCAAGAAGGCAGAAGGCTCCCTGAGAGAATGAACCCAGCTTCTTTCAGGAAGGCACATTCTGCTTCATTGCTAAGGGACTTGCTGGAAAAATACGTTTACAGAAATAGAATTAGAATCTTTTAAAATATTTCTGTGTTTATAAGGTGTGTGTCAGTACAAAAGCACGAAACAAAAGCAAGCGACCTCAGCTTTGTGTTTGCCAGAGCTGGGCCGTACTGGGAGCCCCAGGCCTGCGGCGAGGGCAGAGCAGGCTCCCAGCACCGGCCACCACTCGGGGTCCGTGTCCCCAACAGGGACAACGCTGCGCTCCGAAACCAAGGTCAGGCTGTGCCCTGCCTTCAGAGATTTCCTGCTTCGTCCCGTCGGGGGCGTTTGCCTCTCCCCTTCCTCTTCCCTCTGTGTTTGCCTCTTCCCAGCAAAACCTCACCTCGCCACAGGCCAAAGGAGTTTGCGTTATTACCGCAACACACCAAACACGACAAATCTGCAGGTTCTACCCATGAGAACAGTCCATCCAAATTCAATTTTAATTCTTTTGCTCAGCACCTAGAAAACAGCTTCTGTGATTCCAATAAAACCAGCCCAGATCAAGCACCATACTCACGCAACGTCGAAACGCCAGCAAGCCCTGCACACAACCACAGGGAAGGCAGGGCCCTGTTTCTGTGGTGTGCTCACTCTGCTGGCTTTCCCTTTGCTCTTGACCGGTATCTTATAACAAACTTCTTCATTGTCTGCTGTTTAACACAAACTCTTTGCTATTTTAACCCGTGTTTACCAAATAATGGTTTAAAATCTCAGCAAAGCCACTTCTTTTTCTTGTTTTAAAACGAACTCTCCCTTCTGAGGAGAGAAGCTTCACAGTTTTGAAGCTGAGGAAATCAGCTGGTATTTGAAACAACCTCAACACAACACAATACACGAGGATTGTGTAGCTCTTGCTCAAGAGAGGTACAAGACAAGATAAAACAAACAAATCCACCACAAAATTGCATAAATTATGTGGACAAGCTCACTTCAATTTTCACCTCCCTCCTTTGTCACTGCAGAACTCAGGATCTCTCTCATCCTGAAAGCTTTGGATACGTTAGAAAACTAATTTATCCTGCCATCTTTAATACTTTTACTTCATCACTTATTCCGTGTGTTTACTACTGAAGAGTGAAACAGTTCTGCTTTTATTAGACAAAATAAAATAAATAAATAAATAAGAAATATCATTATCTGAATTTGCTCCTAGATCCCTGCCAGAATGGCAAAAAAAAAAAAAAAAAAAAAAAGAGATGTGGATTTTTTTCTTACAAAAAGCAAATCCTCAAGGCAGCCTCTAAACACTCCCTCCAAAGAAAGGGAGGTTGAATTTATAACGAAAACTTTCTGTACCACATGCAACTTAAGTAGCACAACTGGTAGCAATACGGAAGATTTATGGCTTATGACTTGCTCATATTTAATTTGTAACCAAACACTTCCCCTTCCTCTTAGCTACCTTAGAACTTCTGATTAACTCTTGTTTTCACAGGTCATAGGTTAAACAAAGGAAGGGAAGCGCCCGGGAGTGAGACTGCCCAGAGCACCACAGCACAGGGCGCGTGCACCCGCGCACACACACGCACGCATCCCCCTTCAAACAGCATCCAAAAAGCGATGGGCTGGAGATTCCCCAAGGGAGCTGAAGTTCAAAAACTCCAATAAAGATAAATCAGACTGTGACTGAAGAGTAAACAAAAATAAAAGGGTAACATGAATTTTTTTTTTTTTACATTTTGCACCCATTTTCAGTTTCCTGACACACAGATAATGACAAATCACAACGACCAAATTCGGCTTCCTCAAGCTGAGATTGGGTTTAGCACTCTGTTCTTCTCCCTCTGAACCTTCAGTGTGCGATGCAGACTTGGTGCTGGAGACAGGCCAGCCCAACGGGAAACAAACAGGGGCACAGGAAAACTGCTTGTTGTGCCACACCAGGTCTGCAGAAACTCCACGGCACAAGTCGCACAGAGCCTTATTCAGTAACTCGTATGTCATCACCTTTTTAGTGCGCTCCTCAAAAGCGCAGAACATCATTATTTACATGTGTCACAGCAATTAGGGTCGCTCCAAGCGCCAGGACAGCAGTGCTGTACTGCAGCTTGTAAATACAAACGTTTCCAAAGCACGGCGTTTAAAGAACAGTGGTGCAAAAGCAACAACTGCCAAGGTGGGTCGAGACAACAGGAAAGACGTAAAAAGCAGCAGACTGGCGTGACATCCAACGCCAGCAATCCCGGCGGGCAGGGCAGCGCAGCTGGGATGAGGCTCGCCTTCGCCCTCTGACTCCCCGGCGCAGGGGAGCGGCAGGCGGGAGGACGTGGGTGAGGGGGCAGCGCCAGCGCAGAGGGTACATCTCGCCAGCCAGCACTGCTCTCAGAACGCCGACCTGTGCTTCAAAAGTTACGCTGAACAGAAAATGTCATCACCCAACATGAGCTGCTACACAGATGAAAACGCTGCACTGCAGTCAATTCAGCTTTCAATTTTTCAACATATTAATCCACTCGTGTGCTTTAATGTATGAAAGGAAAAAACTACTCCATCACAGCAGCACACACGAGGTCACATTTTCTGACCTTCAGAAAGGACCGCGACCAAAACTGGAGAATATTCAGCTAGCCCTTTTGAAATAAAGCAACTGTGTCTATATGCACGCATGCACACACACAGACACACGAACCATGCGTGTGCGCACACATACATGTGCATACTGTCATTCCACAGCACGGAGGATGCAGTAAGGGATGGCCCAACAGAACTTCCTTTACTGATATTCAGTTGCCAACAGCAATGAAATTAGGCAGATAAGTGGATTTCCTGCATCCTCCGACTCTCATTAAACACTTAATACAAAAGATTTTAAAAACAAACCTAAACAATTATTAGCATTGTTTATAATCAACTTTCTAAAATTATTTTTAAATAATTAACAAGAAATCCCCCCTCCAGGTGACTCACACTAGGGAACATTAATTGAAACCAACACTTTAAATTTAGCCAGGTCAAGCCATACCTACGGATAAAGAGCAGAGAGGCCACACACAATAGCACACAAAAAATGATGCCCCCTTTTCATCTATTACAAGTCCAAGCCCTCCTCTAGCTTGTTTGACGCGGGCAATTTTGGAAATAAGACTTCAGTCTCTACAGCTGCAAATGTAAGCTTGCCTACAGCCAAAACTACCCACGGCAGCACTGCAGCCGGCACCGCACTGCTCCTGCGTCCCGTCCCCACGCAATTACCCCGTGTGGGATTTTAAATGGGGGTAAACTTTCCCCATTAGAAACGCCTCAGCTTACTGGAGGATTTAAGGATCATGCTTCCTCACGTCAGTACAGGGCTTTGGCTACTGGCCCACGTAAAACGAAGGGCTCACCAATAGTAAGTGATGGGACTCTGGGTTGCACAAACGCATGAGAGCTACTGTTTCCGTCAGGATATAATGATTGCCTGCCAGCAAATAGCCAAGAAAGTACACACAAACCCAAGACAATAGCTCTATTGTAGCGATTGTCTGTCTGTAAAGACACGCAGCTGATTTGGTCAAATGGAACTGTCCAACAGCAAATAAGAAAATGCAGCGTCTCTAAGAACAGCAAAGGGAAACTGTAACCAGCATACCTACACTGGCGTCCAGTTGATTTCCTTATCAAGCAAAGGGTGCCTTCTTCAGGAAACACAGCTGTTTCTTATCCAGTTCTGAAGCCTTACTAATGAATAGAGGTTTTGGTAATAAATATACTTTCTTTGAAATGTGAAAATTTCACCATTATCATTGCTTTTGATATTTTTGGGGCACTCATTAGAAGGAAGGCAAGTCATAAGTCATAGCATGTACCGCTCTAAATCACCACAGCTATCTCACGAAGGCCAGGTACACCCAAGGTCAAGTGCAGAGAGAGGCTGAGCAAACAGGCAAGCACGGTACGGAACCAGGAATTTTACTTACTGTTAGAAAGGTAAATCTCCAATGAGGTCAACTTAAAAAGGGAGAGATTCTCCAGTATAACAGACAACCATGAAGGAGGAAACGATAGCAAGATAACCAAAGTGTGCAAGGGCATTGTGAAAGCTGAACTCATCAAAATAAACTCCCTTGGAGCGCTAACGAGTTTAAAAATGTACTGAGAACTTCAGCAGCAAAAACGCTACATGGTCCAGCGTGGCAGCATCAAACCCTGGTGGCAAGGGGTACTTTTAAAATGGTTTATGAGTATTTGCTAATTACCACAGCAACTCTTTATAAAACTAATTTTTATCATTGACAGCTCCAGCATTCAGTTTTACTGGTGTGCTAACACCACTGAAGAGCAGTGCAAACACTTGTGGAAAGGTACCTGCAGTACCTTTGGTCCCTCTGAACCCTACAAAAGACAGGTACCACCTTGGGTCACACAGTTTCCACAGAGTTCCAGAACAACTTCCAGCCCGCAGATAGGCAGAACTACATTTTTGCATATGTATCTCTGTCATTTGAAATTAATGAGTCTGAGCAACTAGTTTAACATCAACATATTTAACGCAGCATCTCCTAACAGACTGAGCGCACAACTTTTCTTCCTTCCGTTCACACAGATCAGAAGTGCCAAACAGAACAGCCCACTTTACAGGCGGGCATACTTCTCTGTAGTGACCAGCTTACACGATCGGTCTGTGTTAGCCAGGATCGGAGCCGAGGAGTTCCTGAATCTTGACCTTTTGCTCAGTACAGTGGCCTAGAATACTTAATTCTGTCAATAATGAGCTTGGCTCTTATATAAACCACAGCATGCATCACCAATAACTTCACTGGAAGTACTCCTGATTCACAAAAGTGTAAGCAAGAGCAAATTCAGGCCAAGTATTTCTTCTGCATGTATCAGTGAAACACACTGGTGTTTCAGTTCTCAGACTCTGAATAATTAACTCAAAATACAGATGACTCGGTACTCAGTTGTGGCAGTGAAGTCACCACGAAGCCCAGGAGGTTCTTACGTGTCACAGCGTTGATCTGAATGAAACACCTTTTCTTGCACGGTCACACTCGTATGATGCGAGTGACTTGTATCAGCAGGTGTACGTACGCCTCATTCTCCAGGTCCACTCCAAGCAACATCGCTGTTCCAATCCTGAAATCCTTCCAGGAGTAATGTGCAAGATCAAAATATCAAAGATTCAGCAAATTGAAAAAAGATGTGAATTACAAATATGAACTTCCCTTTTAAATTATTTTTAAATGCCACCTTAATTTTAAACAGCTAAGACTAAGTTAAATGACTTAACTACATACTTTTAAAAATAATCCTTTCTCCTCCCCTCGAGAGAGTGCTGACTCTTCATATGCCTATTATTTTCCTTGCAGTAATACACTTAATTTTTTTCTCCACCTTCCTTTCCTTCCCCAACCCAATGTTTCCAGCATTTTTACAAAATGCATTTGAAAGAACCAAGACACCTCTGGGCTCATTTGGGAATTTCTGTAGGCTAAATTCCCAGTTCAGCCATTATGTGTTCCAGTGCCTTCCCCTACACCTTACGCAGCTCAGTACATCATTATTCTCTCTTCTAGACTCAGCCTATTGACACATTCTCACACTTGTAAGCTTAAACACATACACACATACCCCCAAATCTCCATAGCAACATCTGTGCATGTTGATGAGACGCAGGCTTACCTTCCGCAGGATCAACCAACAGCCTTTTTTGAACATTAGCTTTTTTTTTTTCCTTATTTCAAAGTTTTGTCTCTGCATTAGACCTCAATCCATTGTAAGTGCCTCTACCATTGCAGATAGCCCTCCAAATCTCTGCCTTTTCTTGCTCTCAGAGAATTTATTTCCTTTTTGCATTTCGTCCAGTTTTTTTTTCTAAATTTCTCTTTGATTATTACCCATGAGTGATATTACATGATTCCATGAGATTCAGCTAAAATTCCTGCAGCTCAGGCGTGTGACCCATGTAGGCACTTCAGGAGCACCCAACACCCCAGCACTGGCTCACACAGCACCCGTGCGTCTCGTCTCCTGGAGCATCTCAGTACCCTATCATTGTCAATAGGAAGCTCTCACTTTGGTGACTTGCCACCGTTTATTAATAATAAAAGTCAATTAAAACAGTCCCTTTCCTGTTTTTCCACCCAGCGTGACCGAGCGTAAGCAGTTAGAGCAAGCCTCCCATGCACAGAGCCCCCAGGTCCGCTCGATGCCGCGCTGAAGGCGGCCGCTCCCCAAACAGCTACGCGGCCCTTGAACCGCACAGCAGCGCCTCTCACAAAAGAGAGCTCACAGGAGCTGAATGCGCCCCGTCAACAACGCAAAGCCAGAACACTGTCACAAAGAGATTTGTGATGTAACAATTCTACGTTTTAGTCAAGCTAAGAAGTGCAAGGGCAGCTCGAGATAACCATTCCAAGGGCCTTTTGTTGCGTGCTAACATTTAATTGGGACGTTGCAAATGGAACTGGAGTCTGAGTTTGACAAAGCTGTCACCCTTTCTCAAATTCTTTGTGGTCACTCTAAAATCTTGGAGGGAAAAAAAAAAAAAAAAAAAAAAAAGTCCAGTGCAGCTGCACTGTGGAATTTATGTAAATAAAAGGAATTCAGAAGAACTTGAGCATTACAGTACGCAACACCACGAAGCATCTACGAACCCAGCACACAGTAATCTCCCTGCTTCTCTCAGGAGCCCTCTGAGAAGGAAGAAAACAACAGAATTCCACAGCCTGAAAAAGAAACAGCTTTTCCATGAAAACCATGCCTTGAACTTTCACTGAAAAACATTTTATTCAAAAAGAATCTGTGTCTTAAGAACCAAGAGCATTACGCTTCAGACTGGAAAACAGGCATGCCGCACCCTTTGGCTCACAGGTCCATAACATCCTACAAAGAAACTGCACATTCACCGACACACAAACACAGCCATAATTTACAACGCACAAAACTCTAAGTATCTGCAAGTCAAACTTTTCTCTTGTGAATTATCTATCACTGCAAAATTTAAGAAAGTTTACTAAATTTTATGATAGGTTATTTTGTGGTTTATTCATTTCAGAAGTATCTTTAAGGTCTGCTCTGTTGTTGGGGACTTTCTGTTTTCCCTCTGGTAGATAGCTCTTTTATAAAAGTGAAAGAATTTTAATTTCTAACACACAAGTTATTCATACCACTGGGAAAACACGCCAAGTGATATTCCTCCCATGAGCCCACATGGAGCAAAGAGAAAGGAATTCGGTTAAGAGACAGAACCTAGGGTCTGCTGAAACAAAATGCAAAACTGTGTGCAACAAGATAGCCTCGGAGTTAAAAAGATAACAATTACGTTCCACTTAAGGCCAACAGGAATATACTGAACAATGCTTTTAGTTGGCCAGCGTTCAGTAAAATGCTCTAATTAACAAATAAGAAGAGGGCAGACACTGGTCTTAAACTGAGAAAAATTACTGATGATACTGGCACTTAACTTCCTGGACGTTAAAAAACACTGGTCATGAAGCAGTCAGTGCAGGCACACGAGTTTAACAAAGCAGGATGCGTTAGCAGAGAGCCTGAAGATGACCACTGCCGTGACAATATGGAGAAAGGATCGCAAAGGCTTGGCTTGTCAAGGAATCCCTTTTCTCAAACCGGATTTAAAAGCACACATGAAAGTGCTGGAAGAGAGAATTCTAGATGTGGCAGACAATCAGAGATCCCACTAGGTTTGAGACATCTGGCATCAGTTGAAATCCATCACATTTCATTTGGGGATCAAAGAACACTGGTAAGCCTATCACAGGTTGAAACAGTAGATCCTGAACAGCCTTTTCATCCCAATGCAAATTAACCCTTTTCCTTGACCAGAGAAACAGCTCCTTTTCATTACAGACTCCAATCACACGTGCTTGTTGAGCTATGTACTAAGTTTCAGCCGAAATTTCAGTAGAATTTGGAACTTTTTATTATAAATCCAAAGTGCTCCCTACCAGCAAAGTGCACAACACGCTACAGCACACTGCTGCAGCCAGCTCTGAAAGCCAGGGACCTTGACGTACTTTGTATCACAGTCTGTAATGCCAAGAAATTCCTAAGGGGAAAAAAAATTTACACAGCTCTGTGTTCAAGAGCCACACTGAAAGGCTGGTAAGGACTTCTGCTCCGCTACCAAAGAAACTCACTACATATTTAAAAGTTGAGAACGAGCAGCAAGTGTGCTTTCTATAATCACCGTTTCTCCCAGGGCCTCTTATCCTTGAACCAGAGGGGTTTTTTCTACTCATATATTTTGGATTAGTCATTCGCCACCAACCTATGTCAAAGGCTAAGCAGAAAAAAAAAGCCCGAGTCTCAAAAACGCTGAGTTAAGAAACTCTGAGTGCAATACATGGAGCTCAAACCACTTACACCAGGACTGGAACAGGTTCAGGGGATCAGCGGCTCCTGACCGGTCAACGCGTTCCACCTCTGGAGCGCCCAGCCTCGTGTACGGCCAGCGCCCACCTCTGGGAAGGCACAACTCGCTAGGACACAGAGTTATTATACGGAGAGCAGAATGAGCAGAACTATCAGATCAGTATTTATGGAAGGTAAGTTATCAATTAGCTAAATCATAGGAGGAAGACCAAAGATTTCACTGGCTGATCACAATGTCACATGAGAGAGAAAATAAATTGGCTCCTGAGCCACGGAAAGGAATATCTACTTAACAAAAGCACGCCATGGTAAATATCTCTGTCTCATCAATCAGCACCACAAGCTAATTCAGGAAAAGCTTGCAGAATCGTACCAATAAATACAAGTAAAGTTTTAGTAAGAGGCAAACTCTTTAGGATCAAGATGGCAAATATCCCATTTTTTAACATACTGGGGAGATGTACACCGCAAAAAAAAAAAAAAAAAAAAAACAATGAGTCCAGATTGTTGGGGTTTTTATTTATCAGACAGCACTCTATCATTCCAACGCCAAAGCAGCAAAGCTGGATAATGCAGCTTCATGCCAGTGTACGCATGCTCACAAGACACTGTTCTAGGATACTAGGTTGATTCTTTACATTTTTGGAAAATTAACTACAGAGAAACTGGGGTAGGGAACGAGAATATTTCAATAACAAAGAGAGAAGAAATGAATGATATATATCCCTCTTCTGGAATATTCTCCAAACCACTTTTGTTTCCTACCTGGCAAGAAATAAACTTAACTGCAGCAAGGTCTTGTACAGTTCCCCTGCACACCGAGGGAACCTCATTACTGTGAAGAAATATTCACATGTTCATTGGTCGTACACACGCCTCCTAACAATAAGCAAAGTTTGGTCCCCAAGTCAGTTGGTAGCAAGTCATAAAAGTTAAAAACTCAAACCCATCACAGCTGAAAGAGCCAAGCGAGAAATGCATTATTATTTCAGTGCTGTAGTGGTACTTGGAATTTGTAATTTGGGAATGCGAGAAACGGGGCTAGTCACCTAAGAATCGCTTTCCTTACAGCAAATGAGGGTTTGTAATACAAGATGTGAACGCAGCCCTCGAAGACCATAAAGATCAGGTCAGAGAGCCTGGTATTTCATTGCAGGTTGGCTATGACTACAGCGCACAATGTTTTAGGATTCACAGCCCACATCTAGATGTAAAAATAAGCACGTGAAGTGATAGTACTTGACTCCTCACCTGCAGAAACAGCACTGATGAACATGGTAACAGACCTCCTGAAAATGTGGCACGTGAATTAACAGAAAAAACTCTGGCCGTGGCTAGAGGGCCCAGTTTTTATTCATGAGACTTCTTGTCTAACCATCAGTTTAAGTAAATCATTAAAATAGGAGATCGCTCACAATCACTTGATTCTCTGAATACTCCAGTTGGTAGACGAACACTAATTAATTCTAAATCATACTGAGGTAAGTTAATGCTAGATAACTAATCCTTGTATTGCACAGTTTGGAGGAAGATCTGTCCCTTATCAAGCGTGTTGATAAACAGCCAGCGTTACAAATTAACGATCACGCACAATCCAGATAACACTGCCTCTACGAAGCCACATAAAGCCTTTCTCCTGTCATTACAGCGTGGCTGAATCACATTTTCTATCGAAACAATATGCAGAAGGCAACCCATGCAGCTTTTCGCAGCAGTCCTACCTCTCAGCACAGCCCCTGCCTCTCCAATTACCAGTGCATAACCTGAGGGCTCCTGCCACCTCTTGATTTCTGACGGAAGAAGGTGCCATGTAATCTCGTTGTGGAACACCGTACACATCTGTCAGCAAGGGCAGGATGGTCTCACTCCTGACAGACGCGTTTTGTAAGCCTTCAGACAGCAGCCCAAAAGTGATCTGTTTGTGGAAGAGAAGATCTATCCGGCTTGGACTTTAACTACTTCCTCTCTACTTTATTTGCCGCCAGGGAACCGGGTTTTCCCCAAGGTGATGCGCTAATTCATTTTGTATTAGCACTAAAATGGAAGTTTCCAAGGCAGTCAGCCAGGCCAAAGGTAATAAAAAGTGACATGATTTAATTACTTCTGTTACAGTTGTTCAGCAACTAAAGAAGGTGTGACATGAAGCCCTAATTAATTAAGTAAAATTGCTTTCCGGTCAGTAGGCAAGACCAGTGAAATAGCTGGACTAGAAAGCAGTACTCTTCGCTTTTTCCAGTTCCACCAGTACAATACATTAGCATCATTATCACTTGGCATTTTTTGTTGTGATCCTTCCCATTGACACTTTACAGAATTATTTTGACTTGAAGTCAAGAATAAAGTTTTGGCAAAATCTGCAATGAACTTCCTTTGACACACCCTCACTATTCTTTAAATTCACTAAAAGTCAGTTAAATCAGCATTGCCCCAGATTGGTAATGCAGAGGGAAGAGGGGAAGGAAGGGAGGGGGCTGTTTGTTTAAGGGATCCTGGGTCTCTGAGAGGGATTGCGTTGAGAGAGATCAAACAGTTACAAGTCATAAGTCACTTTATATCATGTTTTTATGTACCCCATTTTCACAAGTTCTGTCCAGAAACTCCAGCGATGCAAGGTAACGTCAATAAATTGCAGGTCAGAACTCTGTGTTACCTACAGGCACACCAAACAACAAAGACAAAAAAACCTGCAAGACAACAGCATAGAACCGATACTGTCACTGTATCAGTACCATAATTTTTGCTCCAAGGGGGAATACTCAGAATGAACGGAACATATCACTGCTATAAAAATTACCTGGCATTTGTTCAGTTAATCAATTGACAGCTCCAGTCCAGGACTGCCACATGACAGCAACTGCTACACCTGAAATCTAATCTCTGGTCTTAAACAATAGGATTTTTTTTCCTTTTTTTTTCTTTTTTTTTTTTTTTTAAGTTTTTTATTTTGGCAAGAATTAACAAGGGGGATTAAGGTGGGGAAAAAAAGACCAAAAATCATGCATGGAATATTATAAGTGACAGCTCAAATCCTAACTGGTCGACCTTTCTTCTTCAACCCATGAATCAATGACGCATCTTTTACCTGCCCACCCTTACCTCTAGCTCTTTCCTAAAACCATGAGGAGGGATTAATTTCTCCCTTCTGTACATATTCATCATACTATTCATTTTACCCTTTACTTTTACTATTAAAAATAATAATAAAAACAATGAATTAATAACGAGAAGTTTCCAACAGGAATGCTCTGTTATACTATAGCAGTGCTCTGCAGTCAACATCCTCGTGCCTCTGACCGCACTTTCATGAATGCGACATCCATGAACTCCGATCCCCAATTTTACTGCTGCTATGATTAAAAGCAGCAGGCAGCAGCCCAGGATGAAACCAGAACAAAGGCCTGTCAGCAGAGAAGCCACTCTCAGTAAGAGCCCTGCATTAGTTTATACGGTCAACAGCTTCAGGAAATGTCCGGAGCAACTCAAAGCTGTGGTAAGCTCAGTCTGGGACAGCAGAGGTTTCTTTCCCTCACCCCTGCGCATCTCGTTATGGTTTTCAGAGTCAGCAAGTGAAAATTTCTATTAAAAGGAAAAATAAAAAAACCACAAGACAGCACCCCTTTCCCCCAAGGGAACTATTTAGAGTTCTAAGTTCTAATGTCTGACGCTTGGTATTGTTGCAATAATGCTTCATTAATTAATTGTCAAGTGTTTAAATATACAGCACAGACTACTTGTGCCTTGGACTCCACAGGCGAGACAGTAACACCTTTAACTTAGAACAACTGCCTAGGTTGCAAGCAGGTTTCCTTATAGCTAACGAAGTGAAACACACCTTCAGGGGATTCATCCAGCCTCTCGGGCTCGTAGTCGGGGCGAATGTGAATCACACTCTGGAGCCTTCTTCTACTGCAATCAGTTTCTAATCTTCCTGTAAATAGTACGACCAACATGATCTGTGAAAGTCTGTGTGTGACTTGTTGTCACCTTTGGAAAAAATCATGACTCTTCTACATTCCCACGCATTCGTAGATGAAGGTGTAAACTCTGCACATTGAAAGGCTTGCAACTGCTACAACTTGTGGAGCTGTACAAGCCAGTTCAGAATTTTTCTTTAAGGATATAAACTTTACAAGTTTTTAGGATAATTGTAATCAGAGCAAGAATTCTGCTTTGACCAGAATTGAGAGCTGACAAACAGCCCAGACGTGGAAGCAGCTCATTCTGGAAAGCATTAGCCTGTGCCCGCAGGTCTGAGAGCCTGGGACCCATCACCTCCCCACTAACGTCAGCAGAACGCAAGTTCCCCAAATCCGTTGGTACACGCCGTAAAGCGTTTCCATACTCCCCGTCCTCTCCCTGTCCTCCCTATCACCGCTCTGTGGTCCCTTGCTCTCGCGCGGCTCCTGCCACCGCAGTGTGGCTGCGCCCTGGCAGTACGCACGTGCAAGAGATGTGCGCGAGGAAGCCCACACTGAGAGCTTCCGTTCCTGCTCAGCACCAATAGAAAGCAAGAAGTAGCAAGAAGGGAAACACGTTAAGAGTTTAACTGAAATGCACATTCCTCTATTGCGTAACTTTGCACTTGAGAACTACAGTGCTTTTTCATCACCGCACTGTTGCAGCAGTGCTTTAGAACAAACGTCCTCCAGCTACCCAGCGGCAGCGACCATGGGCGCAGGTTCTAGAGTGCGATTTGGAAGCATTTTACTATTACGCTCCTCATAACTCAAACTCTGTTTTGTGTCTGTCTTTATAGGTCATTGTTGGCCAGATGGAAAATATTAAGGAAAAAGGATTGCAACTAAATCAATTGGCTGTAGTCTGCTGCCAAAAGGCCCCAGGCTAACGACAAGCAGATTTGCGAGCAGGCTCTGCTCCGGCACAATTGCAGCTCTGGCACATCCTTTGCCCTGCTGAACAGCAGGAGGGCACGGGGCCAGCTGAGAGCGGCTACTGTGCCAAACAGACTGTGCAGGTCTTACTGCTTGAATGCTTCCACAGAAAAGGAGAATCGATGGGACTCTTTTGTAAACAACTCCCTGTACTTTCGGGCTGCTACTCACTTCAGAAGTGGTATAACTTCATCCCACTGCAAAATTAATGCAAGTACACAGCTCAGACTTGCTACCAAAATCAACATGTAGAGAAACAAATATCAGTGTGAAAGGGTAACACCTAAACTTTCAACTAAGAACAATGATGTATATACACACATATATAGCAAAAATCAAAATCAAAACATCTTTTCGCTAATGCCAAGCACCGTCTAGGAACAATTAAAAAATGACCAAACAGTAGTCAAACACAGTATTCATATTAACAATTTTCCGCAACTTTTTACAAGCAAAAAGATACTTAAATTTATTGAAAACCTGACTTTTAATGTTTTTTTTTTCTAATATATATTACCCAGGAGATACCCTTTTTATCGTACAGCTCACATATGCAGTTACCATTCAGCAGGTCCAGTTTACCTAGGAAGTTCAGTGGGAAAAAGGTGTTTTGGTAACATTAACCAACCAACCTCCTAGGCATTCAGCAGTTTATTCCAGACACCCCGGTGTGCTGTACCTGCCCTCACCGGATCAGATCAGGTACGGCTGAACTGATTTTCCTATGGCACGTTATCCACAGCTGGGGGGAGGGAGAGGAGCAGGCTGCTTGGAGCTAACACTTAGAGCATTTAATAATAGTAGGATTTATTTTTCTTTTTGCATTCAACACCAAACTACATAAATAATTTCTGTTTCCAGTGAATAGTAGCAGAAAAAACGATGGAAACAGAAGGGAACCTCTGTTTCCAACACCATCACCAGCTGATCACGTACAGTAAAGCACCTGCAGCAAAGACGTCACATCCCCTCTCCATCCATAAGGCACGTGTCACAGCAAACAGCAAACTCGAACGGAGGGATGCATGACAATGCAGAATAACAGCCAAGAATGGAAATACTGGATCTCTCAATTCATTTAAAAGCAATGTAACCAGAGTCCTTCCGTTGCCCAGAAAGAAGTTTTTCTCTTTCAGAGCATTTGTCATCCCAGAAAAATCCAGAGTTCAGAACTTGTAATGTCTTCTGCCTTCCCTACATCTTCTTCCTATTGTATTTCATATTCACTTTTTAATTCACTTACATTGACAACATCAGACAATTTGCAGCTATGACTCCAGGACCCAGCACAAATCAGTAACATTTTGGAAATGTACGTAAAAGTGGGGGGGGAAAGGGGGAGGGGAAGACTGGAAAAAGGAAAAACAATACCTTTTTATGGATTTATTCTGCTACTATGAAGAAGTACATAGATAGACTTTAAGCATGCTATAGTATACTTAAGAACACCGCAGCCTAGAAACAGAACCCTTACCGCAGCCCCGTCCGTTTCTCTGAGCCACGCCTGCAGCCTGCCACTGCTGTGTCTGTGGTTATGAGGTGTGCGGATTAGCAAGGTTCTACCGTATTTAAGTTTCAATAAAAATATTTAAACCAATTCAACCATGCTTTAAAACTTCAAGCTCAGCTAGCAAAGCCTTTACCTAACCTACTGACACCACGACGAAAACTCCAAAGCTTTTCACTCAGTGTCATTTAATATATTCCCTCTTGACTTGGTATTTATCAACTACATCTAGCTGAAAATAAGAATTCATTATTTATGAGTTCAGTGGAATCGACTCCTTTCCATGTCGGTCTTAAAACTCAAAACCTCACAACCTATTTCTATAGCTAAAAATATGATGTTGCATACAATTTCAAAGAAAAACACAATGATGAGGAAATACTGTGCACACTTTCACATATTAATAAACAGAAAATACAAGCCTCATATAGAATCAGCTGGATTCTTTAAGACTTGGGTTTGTGACATTGCTCCTTAGACAGACATTTATATATGAAAATATGTAAAAACTCTTGTAGTTTTGCACACCTACACACAGATGAATGCACATTCTTACAAAACACATACACAGGACATTGATCATGAATGAGCACAACTATTATTAATGATGTAAATAAGAGGGCCAAGGAAAACTAGGAATAAACTTCAATGGAAGCTTTCTAGTGATGAGACAGAAAGATGTATTATCATATGCTTTTAATTTTTCAAGACTATTTTAAAAATTGTATTTTATTCAGTGTTGCAGAGAATATAGTTTCAGAAAGCTAATATAACTTGACAGACACTTCAAAATTTATTTAAAGATACTTGAGCAACATCAGATACCAAGACAACCTTACAGGCTTTCTGAAATAAGTTTCTAGAGTCTAAAAAAATTTTAATGGCAGCGATTAAAACAGAAGACAAACAAGCAGATGTAATACAAGATTTTATCCCTCTTTTCCTGGAAGGGTATTTTAAAATAGCTCATCTCTGTCTTGTAAAACTTGTAAGGACAATGAAGAAAAACCACAGGAAGTTTGGAAAAATGATACTGGAAACAGTGTATCAGAAAGAAGAAACAGAAAGCAGATAGCTAAATTTAATTGATGTCAAGCTCTCTTGTCACTAGGTTCATCACTTTTCCATATATATTCTGACAAGCAACCGAAAATAAAAGCCAGTGTCTGTTTAAGCAAATCAGCAGGGGTAAAAACCCTAAACTTTTAAGATGTAAACTGTTTTATAAACATGTCAAGTTAGAGCAAAATGCCTGCAACAACAGGAGACCCCTTCCACCCCTGCACACCACGCTCACGGCTCCTCACATTTTCTAAGCCACTTCAGATCCATTTCCTGCTGTACGCAGAGAAGGAAGTTGAACTGGTTTGCTACAGTCAAGGCCTGTAAGAAACTACAGTAAATCCTCATAAAATATAGTCTGGACTTTTTTCTTATTTAATTAGACAGAAATATTTTTCTGTGTCCACTCAGAAGTCTAACAGCAAAAAGGCGAAATGGAAGAAATCAGGCTAAAGAGATAGAGAGATAAAAAGGGTTGGTTTTTTTGTTTTTTAAAGGATCTCTCTGCTCTGGGGTTATGTATAGTCATTGCTTACAGGCTAGACTTATAATTACAATTTAAATTAGCAAGAGATATTGTTCCTCTGTTGCAGGCAAGTCTAGTTTCATTATCAGTTTTCTTCTTTCAAAAAAGCAGATTATATGTAAACTTTTTTAAAAAAGCTATTATAAAATGACATCAATGGATAAACTATTAATCTCAGGCAGTCTACAACGAACTAAGTGCAACCTAACCTTACCAAGAAAAAGCACCAAAGCCTCTTTGACTCAGCTTGCCGGAAGAGAAGCGCTGAAGGGAACGGCCAGGAGACTGCGCGATCATTGCACCCGGCCCAAAGGAGAGCTGGCGCAGAACTCTGCCGTGCTGGTACCACGCTGCTCTCTGCGCTGGTTCCCTTCTCCGTCCTCCAGTTCCCTCCAAGATGTTAAAATTAACGTTTCAGTTGTCTGCTTACATCAATGGTAAGACTGGGAAGGGGCGAGGGGGACACGACACAAACAAACAAACACCCACCACTCAGTAATCGGTCTGCTTTGAATCAATGCCTGTGAGCAGCAACCAGGCAAAAATAAAAAAAAAAGCCCACGTACAGCCCACAGGTGGGAAATGGCAAAAGCTTAAACCAGAGTTCAGAGTTGCCTCTCCCTCAAACCAGCACGCAGCCAGACAGAGGGCACTTTTTAAAATGTGCAGTAACTTTAAATCAAAGTAGTCCAACTACTTTCTTACTAGGCTCCAAACAGACTTGCTATTAATTCACGTTTATGTCTACAAAGCAAAAACACAAAGCATGAAGAAACTAAGTCAGGTAAGAATTTTTAGTTACCAAGAACTCTAAGGCTCAGCCTTCCCAAATATCAGACTACTACCAAATACATTAAATAATTTGCCATTATGTGGTAGTCTGTATACCCTACAGAAGAAAATTGCTATTAACACTAGTTCAAAGCATGCATTACAAATCTGCACTTTTTTAATGTTCTGCACTTTCATCCAGAAATGAGATGTCCTTCCTTATTCATCTGCAAATACTCCTTCACAATAGCTACAGAACAGTTTAGAACAACAGCAACAAAAAAAAAAAAAAACAGATCAATCATTTTAATTAAAGTATTTAATAATTCCCATAGGTTATTAAATATTTTCTATAGGCTTAAGCTTTTATTGAGCTGAATTACTCCAACCCAACCCACCAACATGAACAAAATGCTCTCCACTATACGCAGGAAGGCCAAGACAATTCTGGAAAAGAGAGTGGAATACAGTGAAACTCAAATTATTCAGTTGACGAGGAACTAGTTCAGCAGGAAATCCAACTCTCTGAGGCTACAAAAACCACACAACTCTAAGAGGATGCCAAGGCTAAGAAAAGGGCAAGAACCTTATGCCTTCAATGGAAAAGGATGGCTACAGGGGGGAAGCAGCTTCCAATTTCTTCCATTGGCCCTCCCCTCCATCCCTAGAAAACATCATCATTACTGGTTAACGTGGCACTGTCCTTGGGAGAAGCAGGGTCAATTCACTCCCGTGCATCTCCTGTTTTCTTCTTTAAAAAAAATCCCATGGAAGATATTTCAAAAGATGTATCAGCCTTACATAGCATGCACTTTTACAAAATCAAGCCCTTAAGCAATACCTGAACCAAAACCGTAATATTTGAGCGTTTTACCAGGGCAGTTTGTTCAAAGGATATTGGCTCAATGGGACTTTACCTCGCAGTAAAGAAACAGCATCAAGTTTCACTGTAAATCAATTAAGGATATCTCATCTGCTCAATGATTCTTCATGACAATTACTTTGTTTTACACAGTTCTTTTCCACTTAAAAATCAATCAACATTTGTATCCTGCTTCCCGCATCCCATTTTGTACCTCCTATCATCACCAGATCCACGCAGCAGTAACATAGCGTACTGATGTGGCGGTACACACACCTTGCGTCAGAAGTACGGCTTAAGTCACGCGAGCCTTCGTGCGCGCCAGATAAAGAACCACAGAATCAGCTGAAGATACACAAACACTACTAAGTGGAAAAAAACTTCTAAAGAAGTGAGTGCACAAGAAGGAGGTTTTGTAAATTTAATCCTTTTATAGTGGAATAATCAGATTTTTAAGTATGATAGAGCCACATTAAAAAAAAAAGTCAAAATTCTAAAATCAGAATGTCTCCTCTCCCCCCCCCCCCCCCAAGCGTAAATATTTTTCTGGGCCTTTTGCTCAAATCCATGAAAAGGGAAAATTCTAGAAGACAACAGGACAATTATTTTAAAACAAAAACCACAAGAAATATTTAATTTTCTCCGCCCAGATGACTGAAGGATTTGTGGAACTAGAAGCGGTGCTCAAGGACTGGGATTTTCTGCTGTCCATCGGAAGGTATCACCGCAGCCGCGTTCCGCCCCGGCGGCACGCACACAAGCAGCGGCGCGCAGGCCCGCAGAGCTGTTTGTCCCCTACGCACCAGTGCCCTGCCAGTTGGCAAGCCCGAGCCAGGAAGCTGTCCATTCCAATCAAGCTTCGGCGATGCAGTCCTATTAAAGAAGTCTTGCTGGTTAAGGGGCGTCCACTGTTTCCAAAGCATGGGAAAAAAAAAAAAGGGGGGAAGAAAAAAAAAAAAGAAAAAAAAAAGGGCTCTGCTTTCCTTAGATTTGAGCTGGCAACTTTCACTGACTAGAGTTTTCAAGGAGCCATGAATGAGCTGAACAAAGGAGTTCTGTGGCTAGTTTCTGGCTGAAATCCATGTCAACAGTTTTGGAGGTCACAGGTCACACTAACTAACATTTATTCCCAGCAGACCCTGCTCTAAACACAAGCTGTAAGTAGTACAAATTTGGAATTTTTCTGTAATCCCTTGAGATATTCCTGATCCTTCCACATGTTTCTGCTCAATTAAAAACAATTCTCACTTTGCACCACAAGAGAGGCCCCTGCTCAGAAATCTTATTCTGTCCTCAGAATAAATGGACAAAGACTGCAATCAAAGGAAGGGAAGGGGGGAGGAGAGGAACTCACAACAAATCACACCAAAAACCTCAAATAACTCCATACAGAATCACATTCAGTTAGTTACATTTTCTGCCATCTGTCACAAACTATTATAGATTCATTTCTTTTTATCTCGGAGAAAGAGCGGTGCGGAGCTTAGCTATTTTGGCTGAAAGGGATTTCCACACAAATGTTTCTGCATTTCACTTCAGAAGAATGATTTTCATTTTGGGCACAAAAGCTGAATACCCACTGAAAACTTCAAATTAAGTAAAATTGAAATCAGAGTTGCACATGTTATAGCACCTTCTTAAATCGGTAACTTTGCCCAATAAGTTTGTGAACCAAAGCACTACTACATGACGTTTTACCTTTTTTTTTTTTTTTAACTTTAACAAAACTTGGAGCAAGGCAAGAACCTTTTACTTATTACTGCTCCTTCAAGCAGTTTGAAATAGGTGCTATAGCTCATAGCTTAACAGATAAAACAGAAATTGTACGAGTCAGTATTTTTAAAAAAAAAAAATGCAAGGTACCTATTGCACGGTTACAGGAATGAGAGAGCTCTTGCCCGCCAAGCCCAGTTACTTCAGCAGACTCCGGACAGGGACATCCCAGGCCTCCGGGGCAACACACGCTGCCCAGTCCCACACAGCTCTCCAGTGCGGCCACAGCAGCGCAGTCACCACCGGCATCACACGCATGCACCAATGACCACGATCTCTTCTCAGGAGGTTTGTACCATTATTGCTGGAGCCCTTTTCGATAGGAATGGGAAAACCAGCACACAGGTCACCTCTGAGGGGTAAACCGTTGTGTATGGGCTGGTAACATTTACCTAGCATCTCACCAAGTTGTTCTTATAATAGCTGGGAAAAATAAATTTTACTCATTAATTACAGCATTAAATTCACCAAAATCACATTTCTGGAGAAACGGCGGTTAACAAGGCAACATATTTATCTGCATAGACAGATCTACTTAAAAGGAAAGTTCAGTTAAATCGATACAAAAATATTACTTCTCAGTTAAACTATTAAATTTATTTTTTAAACTCAAATATGCATTGCCATAAGAGAAGTACACTTCTAATACTCAGGTCAATTTGGTGAGCATGATCTTATCTGTACAAAAAAAAATAGCACTACTCAGGTCACCATTTTGTTATGTTAGGCAGCCTGAAATCATTACACTGACTTACACATTTAAACCAGTTCATGCATTTAAATAGGTTCCCATACACTCAACATTGCCATTATTTTTCATTTAAAAGCACTGTGTTTCATAAACATACAACTTATTTTCAATTTTAAATAGTCAGAGTACAAAACAAACAGACATTCGAAGAAATTACCAGATCCTGTCAGTTTATAACCTGAAGAATTTTTCAAGCATCAGTAACTGGGTCCTTACATTGAATTCTGGAAATATTTCAGAAGACAAAAGATAAAAATATTTTTTAAAAATACACTTGTTAGTTTTATTATACAAACATTCTGCAATAACGTTATCAAAACAAGCATTCGGACTGAGTTAACAACATTTTTTACATTCCTAAAGCAGAACTTTTTCTTCCTTCGTTATTTTAGAGAAAGATAAAGTTGTCAGGCATTTAAAACTCTACAACATATAAAAGTCAGAAAGACAAAAAACCCAGCTACAATGAAAACTGATATGGACTTAAATAATGTCTTCATACAAGATCTTTATCTCTCTCTCTGATGGGAGAAAGGAAAAAAAAAAAAGAGGATTTAATGTTTCAATGTCTCTGTAGAATTCAGAATTTTGTATTTCAGCAGCCCCTTCGTAGGTTTAGGTACCTGTCTTCACCTATCCTCAGACCATTAGAAAGAGCACAAGTGGAAGCACCACGCTTACACTAACTGCAGCAGCGCGCTTTAACTCTGTCCCCCCACGAGCAGACCGCACACAAGTGTTCACCCACTTCAGCTCTGAGAAACCAGACTGGAAAATAAAATACTCCTTTCAGTATACACTTACTGACACTAACACAAACTGGTTTACGCATTACTTTCCCATTAGAGTGCTGAAACCCATCCCTGCGCCTCTGAGGAGCTCTAGACTGCAGCAATGAGCCGAAGAGGCGAACACAGCCGAGCCACCAACAGCTCCACAGCCTAACCAGCAGACTGGCTGCTGGAGGACTTGGTACAGCCAGAGCTGGTAGCAATCTGAAAAGATCAGTAAGCTAGGAAGGAGATCCAACACCAGCATAATGAGGAAATTAAAATCAAGAGCCTCAGCATGGAAAATTCTTCAGAATCAGAAAGCATCTCTATGCTTTAAGAATACACAAAAGCAGAAAGATAAACCCATAGTGTTATTTTATTTCTTATCACTGAGATCGTATCAGTAGATCAGTATGTTTACACCATCTCTCAGTACACTGTAATTAGCAAGAAATAGCAATCAAGAACAAATTCTGAACCTCTTCGGCATCTTCCAGACTCTTTTGCCCTAATGAAAGGGCATTACCTCTCTACATACATAGAAGACTTAGAAAAGATGAGAAACAAGAGTCTAGAGAACCAGAACAAAACGAGGGGACACGCCTGATCAAGTTGAAGATGATGTCTCAGAAGAGTGAGCAACAGCAGTTTGGGAATGTCTCCACACCTTTTAAATTATTTTATTTTTTTTTAAATAGAAGACTACAGCTCTTCAGTAAATTCAGATCTATATTGTTCACCCTCAAAAGACCACACCAAATCTGATGCAAAGTTAGATTAAAGCAAACCTCTAGAAACAGAAAAAAGATTCATCACCTTAATGCATATCCAATAGGATTTATTTTATTTCAGTCAAAATCCTGAAGTCCTTAAATGAAGTCTTAGAAAAAAAATACCTTTAAGTATGGAAATTTTTCTAGCATATTAAAATTACCAAATCAGAATTTGATGACTTGGACATCAGGTCTCAACTTACTATGCATTCATCATTCGAAAAAGAAGAATTATAAAATGTATTTTAACTTTTGTAACATATTGCATTGAAAAAGGTAGTCCAGAATTCCAAGTTACCCAGAGGATTTTGATGTGTGGTATGTAAGCTTGTGGGGTTTTTAAACTCGCGTCACTGTTAGAACCTCCAAGACCCCACCAGACCATCTGGGACACTTGTTCTGTGCTTTTGTCCGCCCTCTGCTGTCTGAAATGCAGAAAGTCACCGGTGCCACAGAGCCCTCTACACCTCTGTGGTACATACAGTATTTGACCAGTGTAGTTTCACTATTAGCTAGAAATCAAGAAAAGAAAAAAGGAAACAGGATAAGAGAGACAGACTCAGTGATTCTACATTAAAAGAAAGTCACAGAACACTTAGAAGATGCAGTTTTTAAACTTCATAATAATTTCCATAAATCTGTGGGACACTATCCACCACAGAAACGAACTACGAAAGCTTTCTTGAAGGTAGATTTCTAAGTAGCACTGGTTAAAATAACCAAAAGAGTTACTCTGTAAAAACAAATTGCCTTTCTGCTGGCCACAGGAGCTACATCCATGTGGACAACTTTCCTGCTGTTGAACTCCAAGAACTGCCTTACTGCACTTTGCATCCACATGAAAAAGTCTCTGTGTCACTTTAATACTCAAACTCCAGACCTTGACTTCTGGCCTTCCGAGTACCTTCTCAGCTGTAAACTCTCCTTCCAGACCTCTGCAGAAATGTTTTAAAGCACCAGCTGAGTGAAAAGAATTTCCTTTTTCTCCTGTTCATCTTCAATAGAGTAACTAAACATGTGATGATTTTCCACCTCCAAACCTTTTTATCATGGTCAGACCCATAAAATCTCTGACTGATAAGCAGGTGAATGTCATCTCTATAAACAATATCACTTAGTTCTTATACCGTCATTGAGTGTACCAAGGAATACTTGAAGATTACTACCATCCAGCCTGTAATTTAAAAACAAACAAACATTCTTTCCATCCCCCTTTGCTTTTTTGTATCACTCTCACATTCTCCAGCATGTTTTAATCCATCCGATTACCACGCAGCATCCTTTAATTCATAGAGGACACTGAGCAGATTTGCATCGGCAATGAATGGGTGCTGCAGTCCTGGGAACAGAGCGAGTAAATCTGTGCAATGTTCTTTATTATCCTCTAAAACTTACATTCACTCATATTAATGATGAGCTTCCATTTTCTCATTAGTCTACAGGAGAAAGAAGCAATAGGAATGAAGCTAAGAATCCCAATTCATCCAGTGCTGTAACTGCACTGAAATTCTTTTTTTTTTTTTTTTTTTTTGGTTGTGAGTTGAAGCAGAAGGCATTTAACTACAACATAACTCCTCCATTTCTTCTTGGCATTCGCTCAACATAAGGGAGCTGACAGCAAAGAACTCTTATCCAGGAGAGATCAAGAAGGGACTCATACTACTCCTCATTCAGATTTTCTTTTTAAACTGTGTTTCCCCTTTAATTCGTCAATAATCAGGACAAGCTACCTTATGTAACCAGACACTTCCCACATGAGAGTGAATCGGCATCCCAGCTACGCAGGGCAGCAGCTACAGGGAAACAGCCAGGGTAACACCTCCCTGACCTCAGGACATGGTCCGTTCTGCTGGATCGCCAGAGCTAACGGCTGAAATTTCTACTAGAGAAAAGAAAGAATGATGGAAGATACTAAGAAAACACCTGTCGCCCTGCCTCCCACACAATCAATTAGTAATTTTGGTAGATTTCACAATAATTTCTCAAAATAGTAAGCTTCTTCAATGAAGGCCTAGTTAGCAGGTAACTGCCCTCAGTATAATGCTGAAGTACAAGGTGACAAACATCGGGAACCTTCCGGGAACCTTCACCAGCCTAGTGCCAGCACAAATGGCACAGACAATCATTTTAAATGCATCCATCCGAAATCTACTCTATGGCATTGCTGTACACAACCCAACGAAGTGAGAAGTGTCCTTGCACTTGACGGGTGCTCTTGTATTTTGCAACCTTGTCCCTGAAATTCTCCAGAGAGGTCACATCAAACAACATATATATATACAGTGTCCCACTCTGTCACGTGCACCACACAGTACTCATAGGATGAAGACAAGTTCTTCTTGTTCTTCCCTGTATTTACTTACACGGAAAGCAAGCCAGAGACAACTGAGACAGATGTCTCCATCTGCTCACAGAGGAAACTGTCCTCACTTGTGATTGCTTGAGCAATCCTTCAGTCACCTAGGCTGCTCACACAGTTAACTCTGCACTACCTTTACCTGGGCCATTGCTCCAAAACTTCCAATCTCCCATGAACATGGAAAAAGCAGAAAGCAGAAGAGAGACCATTGTTAAATTTGTTTAAAACAAGACAGGCTGGATCTCATGTGTAAATCTTCAGTCCACAGAAGTTCTTAATGGAACTAATATATTAGTAGATATTAAAACTGAGTTTACTTGCATAATTTCTTGCTGCAAACGTAAACAGAAAACTACACACCGTATTCCAACACGTTTGTGGGAAGTCATCAAAAACTACTCAGAGTCTCTTTGCCCATTTTGCATGAAACACATCGTTTCCAACTTCCACCAACAGTCTTTATTATGACAAACTTCACAAAACCCTGAGCAGGACTGAGTAAAGCTCATACATACAAGCTTTTAGGATGTGGAAAGCATCAGTTACATTCTCTCAGTTACCAACAGCTGCTTTGTTAATAAAACTTGCATATACAAATGTCCACAAAACGTCTTAACAGGATCAGTTGTGACAGCTAAAGATAACAGCTGCCATCGTGCTATGTCATATCAAATTACTGCAAAGAGACTTTTTTTTTTCCCACATTGTTAACACAAGAACATTAACTACAAACAAACACAGTTATCTGCAGAGGAACTCAAAGTGCAAGACACTGTGCATCACTTCTGCAGAAGAGCAGTGACTTTGAGGACCAGATAGGAAAATAATTTTGAACAGCTGGAAACTATAATTGCAGTGTAACACAGCAGAGTCAAGCACTGCTTCCTAGAGTCAGCCAAAAGCCAAGCCACAGACCTACCTTAAGATACAGAAGCAGCTCTTGGCTCCAGAAGATAAGCGACAGAATCCAAACCTCTGTTTGCTGTCAATGTCTGTAAGCACAAACGTAAAGTTCTGCCCGACTTGGTTAACTGCATGGCTGAAAATAAAGAGAGTAAAAGGAAAAAATTAATGGTGAGCTAACTCTGTGTCAAAAGCATGCAGTCTAAGTCATTGAACCTGTAACAGTTTCTCTTTCAACAGGAGTTTTTTTGAGAAATTAACTTTGAGAGTACACACTCTCTAGAAACTTAGATATGACAGTTGCTTGGTGAGGGAGGAGGAGTTTGAGTTTGGGGTTTTTTTTCCATTTTTTAAGTGTGGAAGTATAATAAAAATGCATGTATCTGTAAACGAAAATGGTTGTGACTATCAACCCTCTTCAATGGAGTACACACTGTACCCACCACCCCACGTTCTCCCAGATAATCCAAAATATTTGTTACTCTTCATTTGAGAACTGGTTTACTCCAAGAGCAAGACAATGGTTAATAGCACTCTAAGCTTCTTCAGCACTTGGATACTGGCTTGTAGAAGCTTTATTATCAATCTGTCAATTCAGAAGTACACTGTGGTAAAGCCAGACATGACTATAAAAATAATTTTGTAGGACTTTTATATTATTTTTCAAAATTAAGAGTCATTTGCTTCATCTGTAAGATCTTAACAACTCTTCAAGAACAGCACCAGTGAACTAATAACATTCTTAGATGTTGGCTCCCACTCACACCACACTGGAAAGTATCACTGTAGGAAAATATGCGCACATTGGAAAAACCGAGTTTTGGAAAACAAAACAAAGCACCACAGCAAACAACCACCACCAAACAAAAAAAACCAAACCCACAAACAACACAAAAAACCAAGAACCAAACCACGCAAACAAACAAAATCCCCCAAACCGCCAGCATTTAAAAATTCATGTATTTAAAAATACTATAATTCACATTCATATCTTACCACCAATAGGTGATGCTCAGAACAGTAAGGTAAGATCAAAATGAGATGCTTTACATTTAAAGCATGGCACTTTCTGAATGCTGTTTATTAACAAAATGAAAGACATTCTTGAGTTATTACATTTGTCTGAAGTTAATTATTGTTTGTGTGCAGTGGTGGCAGATTCCACATGAACCAAGTCCAATTCACCTCCCAGTTTGCAGCGATGTAGTTTTACATTTCATGGTGAACACAATTATTAGAGGACTTTTAATTCCAATTTTAGATCTATTTGAGACCTCACAATGATATGAAATTAGCACTCAGTTCAGGTTATGTTCTAGTTGATTTTACGTTTACTGAGAACTGAGAAAACTGACCAGCGTTTACGTGTGTATCTGCTCTAGGCAGTCCTACCAACAGCAACAAAAAAGCCCTTTAAATTCAAGGCCATTTAACCAACAGTCACAAGCCTTAAAAGTGAGCGAATATTCTCTTCTATGACGCCATAACAAGGCAATAAACAATTTATTTGGGAGATTATACAGTGTCTGGAGGAAAAAAAAAAAAAAAAAAGAAAAACAGACTTGCAGAAATAAAAGTTGGATCTGGATGGGAAAGATGTCACTGTCCAGCTTAGAGAGAAGAATCCTTCGGTGGATTCCTAACAGGGAAGGAAAAACACGCAGCGATGAAGTGCTCCAAACTCACAAATGAACAAAAAGACAGATCTTTAAAAGCATTTCAGTAGTCTGAGAATTAGACAGCTTAAGTACTATCATCCTACAGTTCTAAATGTCAGCAGAGCAACCATCTCCACAAACCATACTGAGCTGCTAGGGGGTACCCAGGCGTCCCGCACTGGTGACATGTTCTATCTGTAAAGCTCGGATGCAATGTTACTATGGTGATTTCAGTATAGTGTTTTAAAAGGGGATTATATGCTTAATTTTAACAAAGTTGAGAGCAGAGCATGTGTGAGAAATAGCATTCTAGCTGACAATTAAAATTATGGAACAGGGGGAAAAAATATGCTGCGTTTACAGCATGGAGAGGCTTGTTTATAAAACAATTGTGACAAGTTGGTAAGTTCCTCCAAAGCAAACCTAAAGATTCTTGTATTTATGTGATCTGCAGAAACTAAATATGTCTGATAGGTCTTGCTCAAGTTTCAGTTGTCAGCTCCTCACATGGAAGGATAAACTTCCCAACATAAAAAGTGCTCTTCCTAAGATCTTAATATCAATACTCACAATTTGTGAGTATTTTCAAATGGGAAGAAGGTCTATTTAGAGCCTGACGGGATGGAAGCACCATCCCTGTCACTAGCTGTATCTGACTAACACAAATTAACCGTGAAAGATGATCAGCAAAAGGTGATTCCAAAGTATGTGACCGAGGTGGTGCTGTTCACTCCAGCAGTTCTCAAACAGATTCTCTTGATCCTGCAGCCATAAGAGTAGAAAACTCATGGTCCACTGCCTAAAGGAAGGGACAACGAGTGTCTGGTGATTTTTGACCAGTGGCAACAATATATATAAAAAGAATCAATACAAAAGTAATTAAGAGTCTGTGTCAATGAGTGCCAAAACCTTCAGCACAGAAAACAAATCAGATATGCAGAAGATCTTGATTTGCCTCAAAATCTTGTTGTCCTGTCATCAAGTTGTGATCTGGCAGAGGCAATAATACACAGTCAGCTTTTGCCACCTGTTTCATAAAACACAGCTTTAGGTAGGTGAAGATCTAGGTCCTTTCTCAGCATTTGTTAAAGAAATATCACTGTTTAACATCAAAGTCAGACGAGCAAGGCTCAACCCACATCCCACTGAGTGCACTTCCTACCATCAAGATGTTTCCACTGAAAGCCTGGCATAACACTCACGTAAAACAGAACCCGACTACGTAAATTAAATTTCCCCAAGTAAAAGTCCTCACAAAGAGGGTATATATTGGGGATATGATTTGAAAACCTAAGTTCTGTGACTGATAATGCTACTTTAGGCTCTGACTTGGTGAAATGAAGAGTAGTGTCCATTCTTTAGTGACTATGCATGTCTGATCATTCATATCATTCGTACCAGTGTCTCTTCATCGTAATTCAAACTGATCATTTTTCCGCAGGTCCTGAAGAGACATCCTATGTAGAGTATTATTCCAACAGAAGGTATTATCTCATTTTCCTAAGTTATCTAAACAATGAGCCAGTATCTCCACTGGTAAAATTAAAACTAATAATTTTGAAACCTCTCAACATTGCAGAGAGAATCTAATACTAAAATTGGCATGGCTAACAACAAGGCAATCTAGTTAACTGGGAACAGTACCTAAGTATTTGAAAGGCCTTTACTGAAACTACTTCAGTGTTTCTCTCTCTTTTTGTTCAGAATGAACAAAAACATACATCAAAAATCATTCTGAGAACTAAGACTTACAGTAGCTGGAGATCTAATCCACCACACCACTTTTCAGGCCCATACAGGGGGATAAAATCCCACTAGAGAGTGCTAGTCAACTCTGTAAGACACGACTGTAAGGACCTTTCCGATACGTAACAGAAGACAGTTTCTTCTAGAAGCAATTTCCTTAGATCTCAAAGCGGAGAAGGGGTTTACTGGGAAGACTGATGGGAATATTAAAGCACAGTCTGAACCAATTTCATTACGAGGCCACCTGCGCACTGCTTTAAATAACTGCTTGAAATGCAATTTAAGAAATGTATAAATAAATACTCAGTAGTTGGTTAACAGTAAAGAGGGAAAGATCAACTAGTCTTCACCACTTGTTGAGTTCCAGAAATAGCCTCTAAGAACAGGTAATTCCATCAGTTCTACACTTGGAAGTAGCCAGGAGATGAAGAACACTTTGCACTTAAGATGCACTGAATTTTCTCTTTATCATGCTCACATTAAATTCATTTGCGTTCAGAGATACAAGACTGCTTACCTTCTTGCTGTAACTGGCAGGTTAATTCCCACACATAGTTCAAAGCTAAGTCAAATTTACATCAGAGAGGACCTCAACTATTTATTTTTGTATATATCCATGTATACACCTATGTACGAGTGCCTGCGTGTGTGTATTTTTGCATCAAGAAGAGAAGTAGCACGCACATCGCTTTTGGCTGCTGTATCCTTAACTCGGGACGCTCTCTACCTTTTGGAGTACCGAAAGTCCATTCTTGCTTCTAGATTATTAAGTATGCTATGGGTTACAGTCTCTCTTTTATGTTAAAAGTGGTTGGCTTACAGTCTTGTCACTGACAGTCTGTAATACTCGGTCAAAGAAGCGAATCCAGAAATGGGAATCGCTTTTCATTATGTTTTCATTTGCATCCCATATGGGTTTTCAGTATTCGTATCTTTGTAAATGTTATATTGCTGGGGAAAAATCAAGAAACAACAAAACAAACAAAATCCCTAGGTACAATAAACATACACATAGTAAGCATAAATATTTCTAGTAGGAACATACACATACGAAAAATACATATACGTACTTCCCACTCCCATCAGGAAAGGAAAAAGATGATCAGCAAAAGGTGATTCCAAATTTTAAGAAGTATTTGTGGCTTTTAAAGGTCACCTGAGTCAACAAGCACTGGTTAAGGAGCTCATGTTGACAGCCCAGGATATTCAAATTCTCTTTTTATGTACAAATGGGGTACAGCAGAGGCACTGGTAAGAATAGCTGTCTCCAGCAGCGCCTCACCAACGTCTCTCAGCTCTGATCTGCAGGAACCACCTGGAGGGTTGAAAGAACGCATTGTCTGCACGATCCAGTCAAGCTTCAGCTTCCTCCAGCCCCAGATTACTACTTCGGAGGAGAAAGCGTAGCAGTGGGTCTATTGCACAGAGTCTAACTCCAGAGAAGCACAGCGAGATTTCTCCTCCATTCACACAAAACAGGGAACAGTATCTCAAGATAACAAAGAAATACCAGCTGGTTTATGGGTGGGGGAAAAAATGAAAAAATTTAAAAATTGAACAATGGCTCAAACAAGAAGTGATCTTAGAAACGAACATTGATTTATAAAGAAAATCAATTTCCACTGTAAATATCACAGATTTCACTGAAATGATAAAAAGATTCCTAGCAGTTTAATCACAGCTAAGGTCAGTTTCATCGATCAAAACCATCAGTGTGTTAGCTGGCCTAAGAGAAGTGATCCTAACCAATTAATGCTCGTAGATGGTATGAACAGTGGTGCAACCTTTCAAAATTTCAATGCTTGTTCTTTTCTTGAAACCATCAAAATTAACTCACAGTAAAAGCAAAACTAAAAAAACAAAAAAAAGTTCTGGTGTTTACTAAATTACAATAATTAAATATTCTCAGTTTCTGCCAAATTGACTGTAATTTACTTTACATTTTTCCCCTCAAAATTAGAAACCACATTAAGTAGCCACCAAGTAAAGCACCAGCATTCCAGCAAGATCAAGAAGCCTTTAAATGTAAAGCACTTAATTCATTATTCTGCCCAAATTTTGCCAATTAAGAAATAAAATATACACACACACAAAGCTTTGATATTCATACACATATTTGACGATTGCTACCCAAGCGTTTTCACATCCAAGCATTATGTAGAAGTAAAGCAAAATGCACCCTTACTGCTGCCACTGAACAGCTCAAACTTTTAAAACTTTTTTTTTTGATGGTGCCCATAAAAACCCCAGGAAAAAGTGATTCTAAGACTATAATTTGCACTTGGGTGCTTTAAATCACAGTCAAGCAGACAGAGCATTAAGAATGGTATGGTTTTTATTTTCTACAGTGGTTTTATTGACAAGCTTATTTTCTTGTAAAGTTTGAAAAGCTAACACTACCTGTCCACATAGAAGGGGAAACAAAACTTGGTCAAAGTCTGTAGAACTTCCTGTGGAGAGAAAAAGAGATAATTTATACATCTATCGGGACCAATAAATCTAATATTAACCACATCACACAATTTCACAACTTTGCCCTGAAGAAATAAGAGACAGATGAAGAAATATGGGCTTTATCAATTACATGGAAGGAGTACCAGGCAGTCAATCATGTGAAATAATAAACATGATCAAACTTCATTAAAAATGAAAAATTAATCAAGATTCACACATGGGCAGGCAGCAGGAGCCATCCAGCAAGTCTCCAAAGAGTAGCAGGAGGTTGGGTTGTTGAGTGTTAACACCTCTCTAGGGACACTCTCTACCCTGACCATATGGATCAGAGTGAATAACACCAAACCACATGGGCCTGGCCTGGCAGGACCACTTCTGCTGGCACAGCTTTCGCTGTTACCTAGGAACAGAGGGCTGGGGGATTAGAGAGCACTTCCTAACATCAGCAAGATAAATAACAAAAGATAAAGCCAATAGGTCTCATAGCAGGAATGTTTAACGTTGCCTACTGCTACCAGAAAGAAAACGTGAGTCTTTAAAGACTGATTAAATAACGTGTATTAAAATTAATACAAATTGTTTAACCTACAATTTCCTAAATGTTGTAAAGCAGCACCAGAGATAAAGTTTTAATTACAGACTTTGCATGATCTCAAATAAAAAGCATATGAAAACTTAAAACATGATCAGCAGAGAAATGAATAATTTTCGACTTCACAACTTTAAACAAATACAGTCATTAAAGAGGCAAAACCAGAAAAATGCTAGTCCCAAAATAGTTATGTTCATAGACAAAAGCAATCCATTAACATCATATTGTTCTATAATATTCAAAACTTGGATTTTATAATCCACAAGCCACCACAAAGCTCTGCTCAGTCGGCAGACCTTCACTCCCAGCCAATTCATTGCTCGTTCTCCTTCACCCTTAAATATTTCAGGACCTGAAATGTAAACTATATTTCTCCTTTCAGCTAAAACAAGATGACCCGGAGTAAATGACACCACCTCTGACAAATTCAACGCTTTTCTGACCAATAGTAATAAATTATCATCAATAACTACATTGATGCTTCCCGCTTCATTTATTTCTAAAACCAACGCCATCACTTAACAAATAAACGACATCAATCTAATAACCTGGCCAATGAAGCAGAAAGCATATTGACTCCCCCACCAGAACACGTTCCTCCTACATAATTCAAATACGCCCATCTCCTTCTTAGCAATGGTTTCGGGCTCAACTGCTCAGACTCTTTTTGGAGGTTTCTTGACAACTAAAATGTGGCAAGTTCTTAAGATTTCAAGCAGAAATAGATAAGGAAACTTCGACTTCTTGACAGTTTATTGACACATTACTTAACAACCCCCTGTTTTTAAAGAACAAACAGGGAGCTATTGAAGAATGCCACGTAAAGCAAAGAAGTATCCTCCCTTCAATTTCTGCAGGAAAGGAGCTGCATCGGCTTCAGAGTAAACTCGGCAGAAATACGTAATTCGATACAAAATTATTCTTTGATAGTAAAGGCCTCATTAATGTGACTGGGTTCACCCTTGTGCAGAGCCTCCCGGACTTCCACCAGGACTGGCCGTCTGCTGAACCGCTCCGATTGCTTACGCACAAAACCTGCATCCTGACAAATGGGAACTAGTACACAGTTGTCTTTACCCGCAACAAAATCTCAATACATAAAATGTAAAAAAGCCAAAGCAAAACAAATAACAGAAACCCTCAAAAAAAAAAAAAAAAATCAACCACAACAGAATCTTAAAAGAATCAAATTTACAATCACAGGAGAGTAAAGTATCCATATTTTCATTGGCCTTATCAATACATATCACACTCAAAATAACAACTGTACATCTATTTTTCAGAAACAAAGCCATGTAGCTGCTACACAGAATTCTCAAATAAAAGTGTTAAAAGATAACAAGTCATCAGTCACCTCAAAATGGCAGAATATATTCTCTCCACTATTTCAATTATTGAAATAATTACTGTAACTGCAAGTAAAAACACTCACATAACAAACCACTGCAGCGTCTCACCAGCCCTGTGTTATCGTAGGGTAACAGTGTATTACTCAGAACTTACTTTGCACTTGATATCTATATATAGATATTTATATTTCTTGATATTTATAGCTTCCTAAACACAGAAAATCATATTTTCACTTGAAGAGGCAATGTATTGAACCTCTACCACTATATGTGGATTTTACAGTGATATTATCATGTGGCTTTTATACTGCTACTGGACATAATTTGCCACTTATTATACACCAATACTTATCTGCTTCGACTTACAACTAAAAAACTGAGACTAGTACAGGTTGACCATAGATTAATTTTTACATTTTAACTATTAAAAAAAAAAAAAAAAAAAGACATACAGAATTATCTTTTAGTTAGCAAAAACCGCTGATCTTTTGCATGCAAGAAATACAATTACTGGAGTACTATCCAATTTTTGCTCAATTTGCAAGCTTGTTACTATAAATGTAATGCTTTGCTTTTTTTTTTTCCCCCCCTTCCTTTAAATATGGCTCAGTTTGAAAGATTAGCAACGCCTACATAACACACAACTTCCTACAAGACCTTTTTAGGCGGTTGGTTACTTATGCCCTAGAAAAATCACCACTTCTTTACAATTTCAAACCAAAACCATAACAAAACCAAACCTAGCCTCCCTCCATGTCAGCACCTTATTGTCCCTTTCATGTTTTTACCTGACACAAAACATAGCAGCAGTATCAATAGCCTGTTTTCTTAGTTTATTCTCCCATGCCTGTTTTCTTAAACAAAAACCTACATAAATGCTTCTAAAGCAAAACACCCTAAAAAGAAGAAAAGGAAACCCCACCCCACAAACGCAAGCCCTCCAGGACACACAGCTGATAAGCGCAGGCGACGCGGTGGCTGAAGCCGGTGTCTCCAGGGTACCACATGCCGGTTTGCTGGATCAATCCCCAAGTTTATACTTGCACAAATCTTTCTACTTGCAGTTTGATTTTTAACATTTTAATGAGCAAAAAGTGCATCTATAGCAGCCAGTCACCACCGTTAAAGTGCAGGGCATGAACCGCGTCCCTCGAGGGGCCGGGCCCAGGCGCGTCACCGGTGGCTTTAGGACATCCACCACCTGGCTCCCCGTCCCAGGGCTCCGGCGCTTCTCATAATCAAAACACTGCTGACATTATAAACCCCACATGGGCTTTCTAAAATCCTTCCCAATCAATAAAGCCAGTACATAACTTATCGGAGACAACACAGAGCTCATTGATTAAGTTTGGTTTCAGTAGCAAAGTTTTCAAAATAAATGAGGCAGGAATACGGCGTTCAGCCCCTTTGTGTCACGGTGCGATTTATGAAGGTGAGGCAGCCTCTAAAAGGGTTTCCACCACGCACACACACTCCAGACGCTTGAAAAGCGTATGCCAAGTAAGGTCGTTAAATACACACAATACACACCGGGCTTACATCCCGAATTATCTATCTATTGAGATGAAATCATAAAGCAAGCTCAACATTGCTGAAAACTTTTGCATATTCACTTGTGAATTTAATATGCAAGCTGTATCCTAACTCAAGTCTTCTTTATTTTTAAACCTTTCACCGTATGCTCCCACTTCCAAGTTAATGGGAAAACATCAGAGCCTCTTAAATACACAGAATCACTTTATTTCTCTTGTTCAAATGAACATCGGTAACAAATATCCCATGCTGCAGCTACAGTTAAATAAAACTGCCCCAATAAAATGACACAGAAATCAATGGTCTCATGCAAGACTAGCCAACTGTTGGAAACAATCTGCTCTTAGAAAGACGCACAACGCAACAGATATTGAAAGTGGAACAAGTACTCCAAGTAGAAGTTGGAGAGAAAATAAATTAAAATACAGGCAGAGGTCTGTGACAAATGCTGAATGATTAAGGCAAGATATCCAAATATTAACGAGACAGAAGATCAACAGCACACCACAAAACCCAACGGCTGGGGGCCTGCATTGGAAGCCTACCGGGAAACCTGAGGCAAAACAAGATGGCGTTGGAAAGACTACCCAGAGTGCGGACACACCTATAGTTGTGGGTCACCAAGGGGCGGGGGGGGGCAAAAACCAACCCAAAAACCCCACAGCCATACTTCAGAGAGTACAAACATTTTCCAGGAGCATAATTCAAATATTACAAGAGAACGGAGCACTGCAAATAAGATTAGTCTTCCACGGAGAGAGGAGATGACTCGGTGATGAAAAAGATGGACGCTGTTTTATTTTCTTGACTTAAACCAGCGGTGAAGTGTAGGTGAGGTTGCTTTAAGTGAAATGCTAAACAGAGAGGGGGCAAATACAACCAGTTTTCATCTTATCCAGCTTGAAATACCATCTGAATCCATGAAACAAGTGTGAAATCCATCCTCTTCACGTGGAAGGACAGCAAGAGAGTTTCAAGAACTCATTAGCAGACTGGTGGAGGGAGGAGCTACTGGAGAGCGAGGAGGGTGAAGAGGAGAACAGTGGCAGCCAGCCTTACGGGATCCCGGGAAGAAAGAGCAGGTAACAGGATTCTGACTCGGCCAGCAAGCAACTACAGATGATTTTATTTCTGCTCAGAAACAATATCAAATTTAAACATGGCAAAAACGTTAATACAGCATAAAAGAGTGCTAAGACATTAAATGAAGCAAGATATTATCCAATTATTTCAAAATCTGGCTTGTATATTAATCTATCTTATAGCCACAAAACTGTAAGCTGCTGTTACATTTAATTCATCTATTTAAATAATTTTAAACTAACAATTAATTAAATAATCCACTGCAATGGAACAACAGGTTTAAGGACCCAAAATAGTTGCCAGTGCACCCAAATAACCAACTTCAACCTGACAACAACTCCGTTTAAAACCCAAAGGGTGGTGAAAGAAAAAGTACAGAACAATCCAAAACACTGTAAATTGTCAGCTGTGCCAAGTTGGTCAGAAATCAGTGTACATTTCCTAGGAACGGGAACACGTTTCTGCACAATAATAAGTGGCTCAGTAACAAGTTTTGCCATCTACTTTAAACATTTTAAACTACATAAAATGGACGGGAAAAGGTAGTAATGTTTCAAAATGTTATTTAAAGTCTATAATGTAATAAAGCAATGCCAGCACAAAAAATTCAGTCACTAACTCGAACACAGCTACGAGGAACAAACAGGGATCAGTACAACTTGCCTTTTGGAAATTTAAACTTTAATTTGTATTTATTATTAGTGCCAGCTTACATTATCTTACATCAATTATTCTCACCAATTAACAAACGCAATGTCATTATGTAGTTAAAAAAATCAGGAGAAGCATTTCAATTCAAGCAGCTTATAAAAACTAATTCTCAAATTAGAAAGGAAGCATCCTGCATGTAGAGGCCGGTGTGACACAGTCACACAAAAAGCTGACATTTTGGAAGACGACAAAGCAGAGAAAGCAAAGACCAAGAAACTTAGAAGTAAGATGTCTCTAGGTTTTAAAGATTTCTCTAGTTTTCAAAAAATTGATACAATACAGAGTCTTTTTTTTTAAAAAAAAAAAATCATTCTTCACTTAAAATATTTATGTCAAATTTCATCTTGCATTGATTTTATCAGAAAATCTTTTTACATCTTACAGCAGCACTGAACACTACTGATTTTTATAATGGTCAAATTATTTTTAGAATTCATTTTAATCAGTGCTTTAAAAGAAGATTCTCCCCCCAAAAAACCCAGGAGCATAATTTGCTCTGTAGCATTAATTTAAGTTATCTTAATTTAGTTTTATCACTAATTTTTTTAATTTCTACTAGTATTCCAATACAACTTTATAGCACTAGTTCATCCATTTGCTTCGTGTTCTAAAAATCCATTAGCTCTTTTTGAGCAAGTACAAAGCTTGAATTAGGGAAGGGTTTTTCTTCTACAACAGCGACTCCTTCCTGTACGAGCGTCAGGAGGAGACTGGTACCCAGTATGAAATAATATCATTTCACTGAAGGCAACCAATTGTTCTCTGGGAAATGCTATTCTTTCTAAAACAAACAAAACCCCCAACACGTATATACACAATCCGAGTAAGAGGAAGAGCGTGAGATAAGTAACGTTTCCTAAGCATATTGAGGCCTGCTATCATTTAAATATTTTAAACGTACAAAATCTGTGCACAGATGGGCAACTTTTCTACTTGCATTACTAAAAACATATTTCAAGATAAAGCTCAAAATCCCTGAATTTTTTAAACCTAATTGTGACTCTGTTTGTTAGAATTCACACCCCAAGGCCAAAGCTTCCCTGCCACCAGTCCTTCACATCTGATTTGGCCATCGCACGGGAGGAGGCCCCAAGCCTCCCCGAGGTCCCGCTCCCCTACAACACAGGCAGAACCAGCAGCTAATGGGCCTACGCTGAATTCACCGCTCGGCACAGCTCCTCCTGGGACACGGGCCTAGCAGATGCGATGAAAACTGTCTCAGAGAAGTAGCTAGTTTTTGCCTTAATGACAACTTCAACCTCTCAACTAATAGAACAAAGAACAGAAACTACTATTGCTTTTTTTCCAGTAGAAAAAAAAATTGGAAAGTAAAGCTGAATTAAATATTTAAGCATTTTTTTCAAAGATATCTCCTCAATAAATGCCTTTTAAATACCTTCAAAAAAATTAAGATTTTTTTCTTATTAGACTAATGACTAATTAGACTTATTTTAGCTAAATGCTAAAAAAATAAAAATCTACAGCTGGTGTAGCAAGAATAATTGTTCCAGTCTTAAATCACAAATAACTGAAAAATTATACAAACAAGCATAAAAAAAAAATCAGGTCCAGTTACGTGCATAAACATGACCAATTGGTAAAGATAAGAAGTGTCAATATCAGAAAGCTAGAATACTAGTTTAACTAAATATATTTTAAACATTTAGTGACTAAAAAAGAGGACATTTAGACTTCCACATTCAGGAAAAACTAGGTGAGAACTATTAGCTGTGAAAAGATAATCACATACTTCTCACACCATGAGGCAATTGCACAGGTATATTGCATCAAAACCAAAGCTTTAAATATATACTTCGGTTAACATTTGTTAAATATTATAATTCTGGCTTAAGACTGGCCCTTTTAGACTCGTCTCAAACGCTCTATTCAGCCACAACTGCATACCCACTTAATCAGCAATCATTGTTCTCTGAGGCAGGACTTTGTTGTCAAGACAAGCACTGAAACCTTTAAAAAATTTCAGAACTGGCATAAGAAAAAAAAGTGATCTTTGTCAAACAAGGACAAATTTATGCAAATCTTTTATAAACATTCACAAACATTTATTTAGCTTTTGAAACGTTGGCCTCATTTGAGAGCATGAAAATGAGGGGGAAGTGGGAAGATGCAAAGGACAGCTTAGAGGCTGGCACACTACATAAATATTCAGAAGGAAGATTATAGGATTCATGTTAGGCTGTCTTAGGTTTCTCCAAAGTCCACATAGAATACCAAAGAACAAAACTAACGAGAAGTAGAGCAGATGTTAGACAATGCAGCAGCCCTCTTTTCCACACTCACTTGGCTATACTTCGATGCTTTCATTTTTTCTTTCAATATGGTTAGGTCATTCAAGGATTCTCCTATAGACTCTGTATTGTGGCTACAGAGCTGTAAGCTGGACCTCTGTCAGCTTTCCAAAAGTTTCCAATGAAAAGGCATTATGCAAATTCTACCTCTCTTACTCTCTTTCAGGAAAAAAAAAAAGCCTCCAGTATGCAGTCATTGGAGTATTGGAAGTCCCAGCCTTCATTTCTGTATTGGTTGTGTTTGCCTTAGGGCCATGCTGCTTGTTTTGACAGTGGATCCCCCTAGATAGTTGGGATTAGTCGAGCTTGTTTAGATAAACTTGATATCAAGGCCTTCTCTAGGTAGACAGCTAGATGTAGCTACTGAGTTTCCAGCTGCCTTCTTCTTTCATCCCAAAACAACTGCAGATTCACAGCAGAGATCACAGCCACAGGCTATGTCACATACATAAGTACAAAATTAAAGGCTGCTAAAAGAAGCCTTTGTAAGTCTTAGTGCTAAAATAAGGAATCTGTACTGCATAGTTTAAACAAATTATTCAAGAAGCACCAATAAAGGTCTGCAACCGACAGTTAACAAGACATGTACACAAAAGAAATACCGTGTTTACATAAATGGGCAAAGATCATGCTTTGTTAATCACTTCTGCACCATCCACTGTCCAACATTTTAAAAAATATATGCAAGTAAATACTCTCAAACAGTATCTGCTAGAATATCTGCAACTGAGCTCTGTTTATCAAACACAAACTTTATGATCACAGGAGACTATTACGATGGCACTATTCCAATTAGATTTTCAGTCAGATTCACAACAAGATTGCGCCAGATTTGATCTTTACTATAATCAGATAATGCAAGCCACAGGAATATAATACATTAAAAGAGAAGGACCAGAGCTCCAAACCTAAATTTAAACCTGAAATCAAATTCCACTCCTGTAACTATGTTACACCTTTATAAATCTGCATTGTAGTTCAGCCCCAATAGAAGATTTATTTTTCAGGGAGCAGGAAAAAACAAACAAACAAACAAAAAAACCACACAAAACCCAAAACCAAACAAAAAAACCCAAACAAACAAAAAACCCAAACAAACAAACAAACCCCACACAACCAATTTTGGCTTTTAAAGATTATCTCTTCTAGCTGGGCGCAAATTTTCATATACACTTCTGCAGCATTCAGGCACAACAGACAGGAAACTAAAATAAAGGAAAAGTTAATTACCAGGATGTTGTAAATAACCAGTTAAAAACTCCAAAAGAAACAAACATACAAAACCAAAAAACTTAGTTCAATGAATAGTAAATATCATTAAAAATCAACCCCTGTCCTTTCCTCAAGAAAAAGGATGTGAAGAAACTTGCAATGTTGAAAACACTTTAGATAAACACAACATCAGAATTTTATGGTTAAGAAGCAAAGGTAAGAATTTACCACCACCACCTTCTCTGCCTTTGTGCACAGGAGGACTTCAGGATCACTTTGCTGCCATTTCCATATTTCAGAAATTCTACTACCTCTCAGTGTAAAATTAAGTCACTTCATTGACAAGACCTTTTCTAGAAATTTGAAGCATTAAAAAGTGTGAAAGCACAACACTGAACTCCAATTTCTTCCTGCGCTGGTTACCGAAGAGAATATCAGAGCGCATACTGAACTCACTTAGTCATTCTGTATCATAAATTCTCCACTAGTGACATCCTTAGCAGGAAACAAGCTACAGGCTGGGAATCCTAACCAACAACTGAGCAAAACGTAATCCCTGAAAGTAATGAGAAAAACCGTTTCATCATGCTATTGTGCTTTAAAGAACACAGAAGAACACTTTTAGAATTGTTACCTAAAAATTAAATACGACTGCTAAGAAAAATACCATGGATACACCTAGCATAGTGTTATCAAATATCAGAAACGGGCAGAATTAATGGATTTGCTTTCTCACAAACATCTTCTAATTGCTATGACCAACATCCTCCTTACTACTGGAAAGAACACGGACCTGTAGAAGAGCTTTAAAGCTAGTCACTAATTAAGTTACTTAACAACTCCCTTTCACAAGTATTATCTACTTTTTGCAGTTGAAGAGACATAAAAACTGAGGAACTACCCCAAAGGGGGCAACAGCTGACCAGCTTTTAACGTTCAGGAGTACCTGTTTCTTGGCCTTGCCGTCACATCATACCTATTGGAAAATTGTCTAAAGAGGGAAGAAAATGATGATATACGATGAGGACACTAGTGCCCCCAGGGAAAGAACTTTTCTGACATTAAACTTTGCAGAGATGAGATGGAGTCAGTGATCACCTTAGATGACTGAAGGTAATAAGAGGACACAGCTTTTCAAATGTATCACTATTTTCTCAACTTTTAGATTTCAGAACAGAAGAATATGCTAGAGAGAATAGCAATCAAAAACCTGAAAGCTATGAAAACATTAATTAGCTGGGGAAAGCAGTTTTTATTGGAAGAAAATATAGCTGATACGTACAAAGATGACTGAACTTAGAAACTTAAGTTTTCCAAGTATAAAGCTAAGAATTTTGGACTTCCCTGGGTTAACACAGAGTAACTTCCAGTTTTTCTCTAGAATACACTCCCAGTTCTGCACTGCTGCCCAGACATGTGAAAATCTGAATATAAGACCATTAATTAACCTCATCTATCAATCACCAACAAACCCGTTCTTTCAGGCTACTTTCCAATCATTCCTTTTAAAAACTAATTTTAGAAAGAACAAAGAATAATGCACGCAAAATAAACTGGGAAATTCAATTAAGGCATCATGCAATCTAAATGCTTTGCACTATACATTTATGATATTATTCAAACGTTAAACTAAAACCAATAGCAAATATGCCAACACAGACCTCATGATGGCGGGTATGGGAAAACACAGTACCAGGAAATTAAAATATGTAAAAATCTTGAAATTCCATTTATACACACTCTTACAGACTAGTTGTTTTCTTTCATAACCAAGGTATTAAAGTATTAAAAAATATATACCTTCCAGAACATCCATTCTACTATCTCACTATGTTATAGTAACTTGGAATTGAGTCCCCTGCCACTCAGCACCCAGACGTTCACTGGCACTCCCGCAAAGGTCTTCGCTGCTGTGTGTTCTGCAGGGCACTCCACCCCTGCGGTCCCCAACCGACAGGGGGCACAGGGCTTTGGTAACCACGCAGATGACTACAGCTGAGTACTTGTTATTACTGAAGTAACAAATAACCATCTGACTTCACTGAGAAGCAACATTTTAATACAAAATTCCTGCTCCTGAAAAGCATGGGCAGATTATGTGATCTGACAGTTCATCACCTGGGGGAGTGAGGTCTGGAGCAAATCAAAGGTCATGCCTGCTTTAAAGTAAGCATCACACATCGCAAGACTCTAGTTAGGAAAACCAAAGAAAGTTGGATTTCCATCCACACTGCCCCAAACTCAAACTCTAGGAAGTCCCTTTGCTGTAAAGAGTAAGTTATGGAAATCTCCTGCCACCTTGGAAATGAACACAATGGGACAGCAATCTTCTAGAACTCTCCCCCATACCCCTTACATGTGCCAGCACCCAGCTACAAGAACTCGGGGTTATTCATTTAGAGAACAAAGCACAAACTGTTTTGTCTGGTATGATGCTCTTTTACATGCTACAGGATGCACTGCAAATATTAAAAAAAAAAAACAAACAACTTTTATTTCCCACTTGCTTTTTGTCTTTACAGCACCTTCAGTGAAGCTTTGCTCCTTTATCACATTTTTTTAATGCATTTATACACGGCGATACAGGCAGACGAGTTGCAAGAGCAGGAATCCAAAGAACTGTGTCCTCCTCCACACGCTCAGGAAACTTTGAAGCATCAATGACTACTTTAGGAGCTACAAAAAAATGTTCTCCTTACTTTGTTAAAATAGTACAGCTACGCTAAAGAAGCAATAGAAAACGTATTAAGGGGGGGGAAAAAGCTGCAACACAGTATTATCAATGCCCATTTAGTAGTAGGGTTTCAAAAATAGTCTCAGTCATCAGCAATTCAGATTTTAAAGCTAGATAACTAAGTCATCCCACTAAACCCTTGATTTTAAAGTGATCTCTAATCAACCGAGAAATTGTTTAACTACTCTATGACTGTTAATGTAAAGATTGAGACTAATTCGTAACTCTAACCTTGATGACACCACTTACCTGCTGATACTTATTTTAATCATGTTTTAACATAAATCCTACTGTTTGCAAAGGTCGGTACTTCCCAGTATGCCTGTCCGTGCAAACCTGCGCACAGGCTGTCATAGCAAGGAGGACCGTTACGTGCACCGAGATGCACAGATAATGTTAATATGCCTATATCCACCATACTGTTAGACACTTGAATTTTATTTTATTTTTAAACAAAACAAAGATACTTTCTACATATTACAAGTTTTTAAACAATATTTTTAAGTTGTTTATAAATTGATTTATAGCACCAGTACAGAATTTAATGGCTCAGGATAGTGAAACAAGGGGACTTTCTAAACTATTTTCATAATGACTGGCTTAACAAACCAAAGTAGAATATTATTGCAGAAGCATCTACCATTTTAAAGAAACGCATCTTTACTTGAAGTGAATATTTTATAGTTTTATCAATAAATTTAAACGTAAGTGATAATCATTACTCACTTTAGGCCTGATCCCACAACCTTTACTCACACGAGTAGTCCCATAGGATTTTAATGTGACTACCTCAACAGATAAGGGTTGGCAGGACAGGTTTTAAATTATTCATTTATTCACAGATTTTTAAGGCCAGAAGGGACCATTATGATCATCTAGTCTGACCCCTTGTATAACAAAGGCCATACCACTGTATCCAGTAATATTTGCATTCAGCTGAAAAAAAAAGTGATTAAATTAAATTGTTTATTGAACTTCCAATATTGATTCGGATTTTACATTAAAGAAATTGAAATTGTTTATAAAGTGGCTTGAACTACATTTCCCCACACTTGAACCCAATTATTCTGCTATTTCTATTCCGAATTTTTCTAACTTCTGGACACTGGCTTTTGACACAGCTTTCACACACAAACTTCAGAGTCCAACAGTATCTCAGGTAGTGTCGGGTCAAAACCAAGTCATCTCCTGGGCTCCTTTAAAAGCTTAATTGACAGGCAATTACTATGTTTTCTGCACTTTTACCACTCCTGCCCTGCACCATGATTCCTGCAATACAGATATCATACTTGGAAAAAACATTTGACTGATGTTATCAACGATAAAACAGAGAGGGAAAACCGCATCTCCCTCTCAGCTCTTTCACAGACAGGAACAAACGGAGCAGCTGCTTACGTTACTAGCTTGAGGAGACTCACTAATTTTTTTCATGGATACTTACAAAGACTGACTCACTATCTTACTCCGCACAAATCCACTGCAATGATTTTTGCAGCCAATCACCAAGTAGTAGCAAAATAGAACCACAAAATAATAAAGAAACCTAGGATGCTATGACACGCTATGACACTGTACAGATCTGATGGGTTACTAGAACCAGCTACTCTGTTAGGCTGCTCAGGATGAATTCTCTCCTCACAGAAGTACTGAACTACCATAATCCTTGCATTGGCTAACTTCAATTCTAAAGCAGAACCTGAACAAACAGATTACGTCAAAGCTTCTGTTAAGATGCAAGTCACCTTTGCCACGTATTTCCCAAGGTTTGCAATTCTATCTAGCACAGATGCCCAGTAATACACTTGGAACAAGGACAGTATACCCTCCTGCATACACATGACATTAGATTTGAGGAGGTTCTACATTTTTTATACTAATTAAATGATACTAGAGAAACACATAAAAGGCAAAAATAGAAATACGTAAGAAAAATTGGCCTCTCACCTACTTGGTCTAGAGAAAAGGTAATGAAAAAACAACTTGTAACATATGACAAGGATGATAGAATAAGACAGAGCAAACGAGGAATATGTATTTTCTTCACTTTCTTATATTAAAGGATATACATCTGGTCTAGAAAAATACTCTGAATTCTGAAAATACCATTCTGTAGTCAAGGCCATGGTTTACTCCTGTCCACTGTCTCTCAGGACTCGAACCAAAGAACCCAGCCGTGTCCTCTCAGGGTAAGTCATCTCCAGAAGGCTGCAGTGAAACAGCAGCTCTACTATCTGCACGTCAGGTACCAGGTGAGCTCCGTACCCATGCCCCAGATGCTTGCCTGCCCCATACAAAGGTTTCCATTCACGCTGCTATTTTACTGCTACCTAATCAACAGGGGTCACTGTTCAAGGAAAACGTTTATAGGTTTTATTAGGCTTTCACTTAAAAAGACTCCCTGTATGAATGCAGTACGATAGCCCTCCACAAGCCGAGAGTATCAAATACTTCAGAAGTGATTATCAAATACTTCATATATTTGTTATTTACACTGCCTTGGTTTTACAACAAGTGGCTTTCAGAACACTATAACCACTTTTCTAGATTTTCTAAACGACTGAGTACTCAACCTTTCCAATCCAACTTCTTCACCTACTTTTGAAAGGATAGCTATTGTTTTAAGTAACTCTTAAGACAAGTTTTATTGTGCAGTGTATGCAACCTGAAAAGGCAAAAACTTTATATTAAGAATATTCTGTGCAATTCAAAAACACAGAATTGGATTATAATCACCCCTGTTGAAGCAACTAATAGCACACACAGATTCTGCCAGATAGAGGGGGTTTATGCTCCATTTATGGCCAGCACTAAGTAAATACTCTCCAGTCACCTAACTCATACAATGACACAAAGAAAGGGGGCTTTTTATTTTTTCCTGTGTGCAATGCTTTTCTACAATACTCACAGGCTTTGTACAAGAAAGACCATTAGTTTCTATATAAAGACTGCCGTAAAAGTTTTATGGTTTCTATAAATGTATAAAGATTGTTGGTTTCAATGCCAGTAGAAAGAAAAACTACCAGCAGAACAGAAGCAGCAATCTGCATAAGTACCAGCTTGCAAGCACGCATACCTCAGCCATTCTTGTAGTAATTAACTGATACATACAATAGTTCATCAAACCATAAACAAGTTTATGAAGCAGCTCACAAGTGGGAATTATCATTACATAATTTTTTCTTTCCCTTCCACATGAACTATAAAAATTTAAAAAGTAAGGAACCAAAGGATGCACTACTCAGAAAAGTAATTTTAAAAATATATCGCATTTCACAAAATTGTGTAATCCCTGCTACACCTTCCACTGATTGACTATTTTCTATTTTTATATATTTGTACATCAACTATTTGCTAAAACATTCTTTCTGATAGAAATTCATATCTTCGCAACAAATCTCCTTGTATTAAAATTAATTAGCCCAGGATAGCTATTAATCTTGGGATTAACCTTCAAAAGAGTGGAGAGCCAAAATTCATATGGTGATAAGCGTAAAGCGACCTAGCCACTGTTTGACAATTATAATACTCCAATAGCACAGCATTTCACCTACAAAAAATGAACTTCATTACCACAGCTTTATTAGGAATCCAAACCAGAAAATGCAGTAATACATAAGTATTTTTCTACTAGACCCTTGACTTTTTTAAAAGGATACTTCTACCTATAGTGACTGTATTTTATACAGAATAACTAAGAGTTCTCATCTGTTTTAAATTCTAAGAGGACTGCTAAAAAGCTAGCACTGGAAAACTGTTGCTTATAATGCCAACAATTACTGTATTTCATCTTATATACAACCACGTATACATAAATACACATTTTATTCTTAAAAGCTATTATAAGACACCCTAACAAGTTAATATGCTCCTATATTTAAAAATGTATCTCAAGATTACTTCACCCCCCTCCTGCCATTCAAAAAAAGCCCCCTAGTTTTAACCATTTGAAGTGGCCTGGAGCAATCATTAGCATTTTCTTTCCTTAGTAAAGCTCCTAAGATACCTTGGCTATGACATTTGCTATAAAATATTCCGTTACACAGTTATTTAACAGATTTAAACCATAGATGTCATTGTGGTCCGAACGTGACAAAGACAACTTGAGGGAAAAAAATCAGGACACGCAGAATTCACTTTGTCAGTAATTACAATCAAAATTCCTACAATGTGGCTAGACTGCTCATTACTTCCTTACTTTGTATCAACCCCTTATTTACATTTCAGATTACATTTTTCATGAAACAGTAAGATCTATCAGAGCTGAGAGGACTGAAATAATGAGGGAGAAATATTTTAATAAACGCGTTGGGTCTGCATTACTTCCGTGTCAGAAAGAAAGGTTTCTTCTGTGGCGATGGATCATTTATTCTGTCTCTAAATGAGAAGCAAAAGATGAAACTGATGAACTTTTACTGCCCATTTGTCTTTAGCAGACAATTAAGACAGAAGATCAAAATGGATTATCATACCACGCAGACAACTGGCCCAACAGTAATACATCTCCGGGACCACAGATTTGTAACTCTCTTTTATCCCTCCCCTTTCTTCTTACTCCTTTTTCCTCTCTAAAGGCAATGCTAGCTTTGTGGCTCAAGGGGAGCCAAAAGGCTGGTCATCATTATTCAGTCACAGATGTCAATCTAACCTCCCTTTTTTCTCAGTTTCTAAAGCAGTGAGGCACAATAATTTGTGACAGATTCTTTTACTGTAAGGTACAAAGAACACACAGAATAAAACATCTAGCAGCAGCGAGGGTCTCTGATCAGATGTGCTGGTACATGGGAAATACAGTGTATGTAAAAACAAGCACTGATAGTTTAGATGAATAAAAAAAAAAACTTGAGGTGTTTTTTTTTTTTTCCCTTTTTTTTTTCTTACTAATAAGTACTTTACCTTGTGTTGATTTAACTCAAATATTCCTTCTGGATTATATCATAAATGTTTGATTGCTAGAAACAATTTTTGCCTGCACTAACACGCATATCATCTCTCTCTTTTGCATACAGATATACGCAGAAAAATCGAGGGTTTCGTAAGGTGTATTTATCTTCAGTGACTTACCACTTCTACAATTTTTTTTATTCCACAAAACCACTAAACCAGAAGTTTTAAGAAATAAACCTATGGCTGATTTGCAGCCCATACATTTCTCAAAGCTCCAGATTAATCAGGAAAAACATCGATGTAGCTCTCCCCTTCTATGGTTTTTCTTTCCTTCCTCCAGCTTACTTGAATATTCAAAGTAAATACTCGTTCAACCTAAATCTCGCAGCTCTAGACATGCTCTCTTCTTAAAGAATGTATAGCTACTACTAACACTGAAAATATTCTTTCTATGCATCAAGAGATAAAACGTTTTTAAAATGTACCCTGAATTTGAGGAGTTCAGCCTCCTCTCTTTTGCTCTCCCCTCTAAGTTTGTATGTGCAACATATTTCATGATATAAAAATCCATCCCATCCCACAAACACAGATGTGGAGTCTGACATCAGAGATCAGAAATTCTGACTATAACTGGGTGAACATCTTAAGAATTATATATGAGCTTGTGGCTCCTTTGAGTTTGATTCAGTCTTGCATATTCATAGCGATATTATACAAGTCTAATTATTTGCAGGAGAAGGAAGAGGACTGTTAAGAATTTTATAAAGTAAATTTTATGTACAAGACTCTCCTGTAATACCATAGTCGGGGACACAATTGACTGTACCAGCTCTGAAGGACCATCAGTTCACATATGACTCACCTGATACACTACAATGTCCTGAAAAGCAGTTAGTTTATCCTGTAAATACAAACTTAAGAGATCTATTTATTCACAAATTACAGACCCACGGTGGCAATAAGGATGTAGTCCCCCCCAGAAGTTTAGTTTCACGCTATACTTCCTGTGTAAAGGAAGTCCTAACAATAAACTACAGTGAAAAGCAGTCAGGTTGAATAGCTGCTTTGAAAAAAAGAAAAAAAAAAAAAAAAAAAAAGAGAACCACCAAAATTACTACTACTACAAAAGCAGCCAGAAGCCCTGGTCAAGGTCCCATTGCATAGAGTGATTACAATCAAATATAAATACATTTTTTCTGGCCCTGATGAGCAATCACATCTAACAATTTGTTAAATGCTTTAGTCTAAATGCCACAAAAAAAAATATAGCATGCAAACGTTGTTAGAGGGAAAGCATCTGAAATAAAATAGCTCTGCTGACTCTAACTCAATATCAGAGACTCATTGAGGGAAAATTTATTGTTATATTAAACAGTTATACAATGCCATAACTTCAGCACTTCCCAGAAATAAAGGTGCAAGAAATCAGCTTGCACTCACAACCCAGATGCAGTAGTTTCCCTAAACACTGACAAACAATAACGGTGCATTAACTCCAGGAGTACTTATAGACACCACAGCAATAATCCCGCTCCCTAACCTCTGACCCCTGCCCCAATCCACTTCTAATGAGACACAGTAAAACACAAGGTAACTCCGAGTCGTTAATTTCAAAGTCAGCTAGAGATCCTGTGAAAAATTCCACATTCAATCTGTGTATGAACTAAATTATAAATACCTGTGTGTCCTACCTGCATTCATGTTTTACACCATCTTTCTGAACCAGACTAGGGACTGCACGATCAGGCAAGAATTTAAAAAATGTACTGTAGTGCCAGGTGCCCAGTTAAATATAGCTATAAACCTTTCAGACAATGAAGTGAGGACTGCCAAATGAACTGCAGGCTGTGGCACCTAAAGGCAAAAAGTGAAATTTATTAATCAATTTTCCTTCCTGCTCTCATGTTCGCTTGTAAAAACTAGATTGTAAAATAATCTTATGAGATCCAAAATTCTGCCATTTTCTACTTTAAATGTGAAAATGTTTTTATCCTTCTGCTCCTAATTACAGCTTCTTTGTCTTTCTAAGAATGTATTTCTCTCTTTCACTAAAAAGAGCAGCAATAATATGTTGAACAACCCTGAAATAAGTTTTGTCATGTAAAAAATTAATTACGCATTCCAAACCTGGTCACTGTAGTCCTCTGGGAATTGCCTCCGCACCTCAGGATCTGTAAATAATTGACAGATAATATTAATTGGCTTTGGATTAGTGAGCAAGCAGAGAATCACACATTAATATTTGATCAGAAGATGATAGCAACCCTGGCAGGGGATCCAAGGAGGGCAGCTGAGGCTGCTATGTTGATAAGAGCAGGGAAGGACTTTGCAAGGCTCTCCCTTTACCCTCCCCCAGAAAGACAAAAACTGCATACAAAACACACAGAGAACACATGAAACCACAAATACCTGTGTGTACATACACATGCATACACACACACATCCACATACATACACCTGTATGCAAATATATATTTATATAAAAATTATCTTATAAGAGATGCCCTGGTGCTACACTGAACTTCAGGCTGCTCCCTTGTGCAGCACCTTTCTGGCTGCAATTTGCCAGCTACACTTGTCACCAGACAGTGCTTACCAAGTGGACTCAGATTTTGGTTTTAATCAGATAATTAGTTTTGCCAGCTACAGACATCATGCTGATGAACCTCCACAGATAGTTTTCAGTGATACCAGATGACAAATCTCTCAAAATTACTTTATCTAATGTTAAGGTATGCTCCCTAGAAAACAAAAATATGTATCTGGAATTTGAAAGAGGCAACTAATATAGCCCTGGAACCTCTGCCATCAGGAAAACTCTTAAATGCTTCAGATTAGCAAGCATTCGAGACGGATGTAACGTCCTTATTCCTTTGGCTCGTCAGAATAAATAACACGGTAGTATTCCCTGAGAAGTTATCTTAAACTTAATTAGAGATGTTAATAAAATAATAAAATATCATTATTTAAATTATTTATATGACACCCTGTTTAAACAGAACTCTTCAGAGCCATCCATTTTTCAAAGGAATATGGCCAAGAAGGCCAAATTCCATTCTACAAGGAATTGTCTTAATTACAAAAAAACAAAACACAAACCATACAACAATCACACAGGAGTTCAGAATAAAGTGTGAGGCACAGAAACATCAACTGGCATGCTATGCAGGTTCCACCCTTCGTGCAATCGGATGGGTCCGGCTATACGAGGCTTGGCTTGGCTCACTGGACACACCATTACCAGATTCTTGCCTCTCCACAGACTGTTACCACAAATTTTGATTATTATTTAGGGAGCGACATACACTATCTCTACTGTTGAATTATTGCTATACCACATTGTAGCTAAGGCTTGAGGGGAAGAGAGTCATTTTTACGACACGCACACCATACACTGTTATTTCAGAACAGTCCCACTCTAGGTTTCTCATCGGTAAAGTTTACTTTAGTAATAAATTAGTTGATTGGTGATTCAATTGCTAGCAAACAAACTTCTTATAGATGTATTCTTTTTGCACTAGAAATACAATAAGAGTGTACACTAATAAACTTTCTAGCTGAACTTTCTCCAGACAATCAGATGTTTAGCTTTAACATTTCACCATTACACACACAATTACATACACAACATACCAAATTTTACATACGCATATGAGCAAATCCTTTTACTTTAACACAACAAAGTAGAAATAGAAAGCAAGGGATCACCTTTTAAAGCCTTAGTTTGAAAATTCTTAAGTCTATACGCAGGTAAGCCTACTCAGCCAAGTGTCCAAACATGCAAACAAAATACGAACACTGAAGTCGCACAAGCAGTTCTTTACACACAAGTAACAATTAATAGGACAATACCGTTTCGTATTTCACCAAAGTAAGCACAGTATCAGTGGCAAGATGAAACTACGCAATATGATGCATATTCTGGGGAGTTTCTAAACTTTTCCACATAGTAGCTTATTGACTGCAATATAATCTTTACTTTGCTATTACACAGAACTTTCTATATCTCTTAACTGGTACCATTCCACTTTTACTTGCCTATTGATCTGTATCCTAAAGGATAAATTATTTCTACCTCTTCAAAATGAGACAGTAAAATATACACACTGGAAGGCTCAAGAAGACGACAGGAGGAAATTTGTTGGATGCTTGCTGTGCTGTGCAGACTTCAAGCTACTGAAGTAGTTATGGTTGTTTTCAAGACTAAGCAACTGAGAACATCTCAGTCTGGGCTTTGGTGAACAGAATGATCATGTAGACAGATTAAACATTACCGCGCCGCAATTTAGAAAAAATGTGACTGTGATTAGAGTCCCTACCTGAGTCAGTTTCTGTAGATTCAACATGAACATGTTCTCAAAGCACGCAGTCTACAAGTATATTTTCATTTAAAAAATTGATCTCTCAGTGCTATGATACATTCATAAGCTGTTATCTTTAATATAAATAAAAGTTTCACATATCAATCAACTGTACACATTAAAAGAAATTTAATTTCTTCCACGATGCATGAAATGCATAAAATTAACTTAATTTCTCATCCACCAATCTCAATGGAAAAACCTGCTGAATGTCCTCAGCTGGATGAGCCAACCACGTTATGGAACTGCACTGGGGGTCACAGGCCTGTTAAGACAGCGGGATATATGGTTTGATGCAGTCTGCTTTTGATGACGCAGCTCATAACAGCATCACAATGGCCAATCCCTATAACCTGCAACCCTACAGCTAAGAAAGCCACCCACAGGCTTGCAGGTCCCTGTGTTTTTACAATTACTTTATGTTTAACACTGCATCAGCTTCATCACTTCAGCTTTTAAATGGTCTGGGAATGTTTACTGAACTTTCAATATCTTTATTTGGAAAACACTACAAAATGGAAAAAGAAACCACATCACATCTTATAATAGTTTTCATCACTTTGTCCATTCTTCCTTGTTAAACTAATGTTCATTCAAAAGGTGTTTGCAACTATGCTTACCTACACATACATACACAATAAAGTTGATTTAAATACGAAGTTCTGTGAAGCTGGAGCACCCTCACTAAACCAACATAAATACGTACATTCAGATAGTGGCCATCAAGACACCTGACTTGATGAAATATAGACATCTACAAAACAAACATTACTACTGCTCAGTACGGCCACGCTCTCCATTGAAAGGATAAGAACAAGGTGTGTAGTAAGCACCATGGACACAATATCAAATTATTCTGAACAGGGGAAAACAGTCATACCAATGGAGGAACACAGAGGGTAGCTCAAACAAGCATTCAGGATTCAGCTTTAATCAGCACCACCAGTATCACTCAAATATGCTTCAGCATTTATGTGAAACACTTGGTAAAGACAGGAACATAACTGACTGTCAGCTCTGCCTATAAAACTGAAGTAACTTGAAAACTTCAAACACTTTTACTAGGGGTAATTTGTTTCGCACACTGCCTGCAAAGAGAATGAGATGTAGCTCCATGGTACCTCCAGACAGTAAAAAACCCCTCTGCAACTCAAAACACAGTGAACACTCTTATTCTAGGTACTTAACAGGCTTTCTAATTAAATGATGCTAAAATATTTTTCTACTTTAATACTCCATAGGCAAAGTAAACACATGTAAAATATTTTTTTCAAGTTCAGGAGAGTGGAATCTATTTGCTAACATCAGAAAGAGAGAAGAGACAGACTGAAATCCTAACCAAACTCTTAAATAGGTACAGCAAAGTAGAGAGCTTGAAGATTTCCAGTGCACCAGTCATCTACAAAGTTATAAAGTATTAAAAGCTCAGCTGAGGTCAGCAGAAGGAGACGTTGCAAAACAATGAACAAAGTGAAAATCAATAACAGAAAGGAAAAAAAAAAGTCACATGAATTATGGAGCTGCTTCTCAAACTAAACTTCTCCTAAACCCCAACACATGACTCGAGTTGTGCTACAGGTTGAACTTGTATGTTGATGGTAACTTACTATCTCCTGTTTATCTTTCATTATAGCTGATTTTGTAGTTTCAGCTCACAAAAGATGACAAGATCCGCACAGTTTCTGCCTAAAGTAAGCTGACAAACTTCTCTGGAAAATAACCATATATTAATATTGATAGTATGCTGAAACATAGCACTGAAAATTCTAAGTTACAAGTGCAAGCAGAAAGCATACAAACAATGCCATTTCAAAATAGAGCTAAAATACACCATGGTATCTGCAACCTCCCATTCTTGTGTGGGTGCAAGAGCAATGAAAAACATAAGGCACAAATTTAAACTAAAACTGTTGGCTTAACTAAGAAAAAAAATCAATTCAATTTTATTCCTAATGTTTACGCTCTGGTTCAAAAAGCTTTTAAACCAACGGCATGTCACGTGAATTTCCGAATCATAGAATCATAGAACGGTTAGTGTTGGAAGGGACCGACTCACGAGCGACTCCCCTGAAGCCTGAGTGGGCTCCCTCACCAACCTGCTGCACATCATCGCAAGCCCTCTTCCCAGCGGACATGGCTCCACGCAAAGCAGCGGCTGCCCAGGAATCCAGGCTGGCCAAAGGCCTGGAGATCCACTGGTCGTTATTACCCACAACGGACACCCTGTTCCAGGGAGGTTCAGTTAGGAAAAACACATATGAGTTAGATCACAGGGTTATTTTTGAAGCAGTTTCCTTTGCAACTATTTTAAGAGGTGCTTTGGAGGCAAACTACTAATCAGTTCTCATATGAACAATATGTGACATTTTTGTAACTGAATGTATTTTTTTGAAAAGGGGTAAGAAAAGAAAGTGCTGTTTCTCAGTCACAGAAGAGTAAAACTTGCCATGCATTTATAGAGTACCAACAAACAGATAACACAAACCAGCGATTCCACACTAGGTGAATGCAGTTTTCATTGCTAACACATTTAGTTTTTCCCTCTAGCAGCAGAGATTCTACCTCACATCTACGCACATTATGTAGAGCATTGCACTGATCACTCAACCACATTCAAGCTATTATTGTTAGTATTTTAGTAAATACCGGAATGTTTCCAAGTTCTAAAACATACTACTGCCTCTCCCTACGGAATTTTGTTCAACAAAAAGCCAAATACAGAAGAATATTGAAATTAGCTGTGAAGTGTATAATCCCATTGTTCAATTTCATGGCATTTAAGACACTACCTTCCCCTCCTCACAAGTGTAGATGTTAATCCACGCTGTAACCTGATTTAATTTTCCAGATGACAGGATGGGAACATGCTACAATGGCATAGTAGTGTAACTATATTGCTCTTTTACTCTCAACTTTTCTTACACCATAAAGTGAAGAGTTTTGCTTTTAAAACACGCATGCTTAATCACTCCTTAAAATAGTGCAACTCAAACTGGTCTATATTTGAAGCGCATTGAAATTACAAAAACAGAGAAGTTCTTAAAAAAAAAACTATCAGAAAATACTTGCCAGAGTTAACCACACAAAACCAATACATTCTAATCTGCTGCTTCTGATAAAAGTCAGCCAATTTAATCCAAAATCTGGCTACAATCATTTAGATATACTAATCCCAAATTGAAAAACCACTTCATTTTTCCTCCCTAACTAAATGATTTAACTCATTCACTTCTCTAAGGTCTTTATAGGTGCAATCCCTCTAAAATGAAATGGAATTCCATTCAGAGTAACTTTAATTTCAACACCCACTACACATTATAGTACTGCAGCACAACTAAAAAGTAACAGAAACTTCTTTCCAAACCTCTGCAAACTCCTTGATGTCCTGTATCCAGTACAGCTGAACACTTCTCCTTGCCCCTAAACCGCTGCGGACTTAGCATGCAGAAAACATCTCAGAGTGGGGAAAGAGGGGGAGGAGGGAAAAAGGCGGCGGGGGGGGGGGGGCCGTAGGGGGGAAGTTGAAGAAAACACGGGAGAGAAAAATCCTACGGACACACGAGGACAGATAAGAAACCTCAGAACAAGTTACAGAAAAAAAATACATATGTAATTAAAATTCCGTTTTTCTGGATGTGAAGCTTTAAGACTTCAATCTTTTATTCTTAAAGTACTGCTTATCCTACAAGTGTAGAAGTCAGAAAACAACCAAGATTTAAAAGATAATTCTATAAGAATGTGTTACGAACTATATTTAAAAAACCCACAAAAACCAACCTGCCAGCACCACAATGCATGCAATCGAAGTTGCCCTAAAATACCAATACGTGTAGTAAGCACACAGAGCAAGTTCAATCTTCAAAAACACAACCCACATGAGAATAACACGCAATGAAACCATCCACCTAGCAGATCACATTTCAAACAAATAAAACAAATTTTCCATTTGTAGGATATAGTCTGCATCTTTGTGACAAGTTAGGCATAAGTAAGTGGACCCTGACCTCCTGTTCTCAGCTACTGAAGTTTCTGTGAATGATGTCCCATCACCAGTCGAGTCAACCAGCAAATACTTTATACATCAGCTGCTACTCAAATAAGTCCATCGACACTGACGCCATTAAAAACAGACTTGCAAGTTCGCCTCTCCTCCTAATAGAACATTCGGAAGTCTGCCCTGCAAGTGCCCAAAAACCTCCCTGGTAACGTGAAAATGCTTTTCACAACAGTTTAAGCTAGGAACAGAATATAAGGCTTGCAACTCACACACAAAATGCTGTTCAGAGTTCAGTAAAATGATCCAAAAGTGGGAAAGACTGAGAGCAAAGGCAACATAAAATATACATCACAGGAAACAGGAAGAAAGACAGAAAAACAGAACAGATTAAGCAAATCACTATGATTTCCATAATTGTTTTTATAATATTAACACATCAAGAGCCAGAGGGGCAGTGAGGAGCAAAACTTTCCTAGGCAGTGTTCAGCAATATCTTACATATATATATTTTTTTAAATCCTTCCAAGATAAAGCAGGTTAAGCTACGACTTCCTCACAGATTTTTACTTAAGTCTATAAGTTCTGCAGAATAAAGAATGATTCTGCACCATATGGAGAGATAATAGCCCTAACAATAGAGGAACTGGCAGAACTTTTCACAGTTGCCCTTATGTTTCAGTACACCTGAGGTGCCCGGGTTCCGAACGGATCTCCCCACATCAGTTTTCCAGGGCACACGTTAGTCCATCAGCAGCTTTATGACCCATTCAGAGCAAACCTTAAATAGGAGACCTTCACCGCTTCTAGCGCCCAAACCAGCTGCCCACCTATGCAGGCTCTGGTTAAATTCATTTTACAACTCTGTTAAAAAACTAAAATACAATAGGTGCAAAATAGAAACAACTCACTTACTGGATAAAAAGACAAGGAAAACATTCATTATCTTTTACAGAAAGAAGAGGCTACTTCAGTTAAATCAGTCATTCGGTATCATGTCAAGTTGTTGAACTGTCCAGCTTCTCATTTAAAAGGCATCTAGCATCACATGGACATTCCACTACAGAAAAGTAGTAGAGTCAAGGATGGTATTTTCAGTTTACTCTGGCACAGTTACAACTTTGAAAGAATCTGTTCTTTTGTTTCAATACTATTTGAAGAACTATAGTATCATGAAACAAAGAGATGCTGGAGAGCTAAAAAAAAAAAAAAAAAAAAAAAAACCAAACACAACCCCAAAACCAAACCACAACCACTGATGTTAGCTCTGATCTAAATGTTGATGTGAACATAACCACAAAAATGGAAGAGTCCATTCCATTTATATTTTATTTCAAATCTCTTCTGTAGTATGAAGTGGGGCATTTCTCTCCCAACGAACAAGATCAGCTCTTCCCTTCCACAGCATTAAGTTGTAATAGGAGCAGTTCAAGAAGCAATTGATTAAAGAAAATGCATGTGTCAGAGTCAAGACCTGACAAATGATAAGCAAAAGGATATTGGAAGGGTATGCATGGGACCAGTTAGACCCTTACGTAAGGTAACATGTTCCTTATTCAACTGCTATTATTAACTCTCTTGGATTCAAATATGGAACAGTGCCATGTGTAATTAAAACTTCAGAAATTCTTTTAATGGAAGTTGTGAAACAGTTGTGTCGCAAGCATAGTGTTCAATATATGAAAAAGACTGGGGAATTACCTCTATATTAAATCCTTAACTTCTTTTGTTTCATTCACACTAAGAAATCAGTTTAAGAAAAAAAAATCAGCTGTCCAACAGTACAGATTAAATTCTCTTCTACTAATATTCTAACCTGTAAGAATAAGGAGAAATTAGAAGGCATAAGACGTCTTCAGTGATCAGAAAATTCAGAGTTACGTCTTTACAAGAAGAACAGAAAACTTCCAGTCTAGACTAACTTTTAAACTGATGATACTGATACAACTAAAGCTAGAACTATTAAAAGGGGATGCATAGGATAGAACTAAAGCTAAAATAACAGAGAGAAAAAACGGAAGACAAAATGTACGTATTTCAAGTTTTGTTTGTTACATGTTTCTCCCACCTTCATTTGAGGTCTTCAGATCTTTTATATGCTTTGATTAATTACTCTGGTGATACCTCAAGTCCACATTAAAGCATGGTTGATGAATCTTTTGAGTTTGCTTTACTATGCACTTGAGGGGATATTTCACTTCATAACCATCTGTTCTTCAACCAACCCAGAAATTTAGTATTACTGGAAATCTAAGCCAAACTCCAGGAGCTCTGCAAGGAGCAAATTTTAAATGGATTATGTTTTTAATTCTTTTTTTCCTCCTGTAATTTTAGTCAGCAAATTATACAGCAGCTAAAAACTTGCAAAAAATACAATTAGGTAAGATCCTACTTCAGTGTTCAAGAAATCCACAAAGCCTGGCTTACAGAATTAAACACAAAGTGTTTTGAAACATTTTACAAGTTGCCTGTAATAATTATACAAACAAGTTTAAATGCAGAAGTTGAATAGGAACAGCTACTTTTAAGTAGTTGGGCTGGTTTTTTTTTTTTTAAAAAAAAAAAGTTTATTTGTATTTGATCAGTTATTTTTTTTTCTCATAACCTTTTCACAACTCTATAAATTTTATAGAGATATGTTTCAAGTGCTCAGGCCATGAATATTGAATTCGTTTCTCTCCTGCCTCTTTGTATTTTTATTCAGAGACAGCAGAGTTGCCTGGTGACAGCCTCTTTGCTTCAATAGCAGCTGGCAAGCCCTCCTTGTCCTGAAAATATGAAAGAAACAGTTAACTAATATTTCATGCTACGATTCAAATGTGACAATCTGGAAGTGCCAATACCACACAGGGTAGGATTTACAAGATAAGATTTTTCTTAAGTCTCAGAAGTAATAAAGGAAGAAAAATAAACAGACCTTTATCACACGTAGCCAGCATGCAGCAAAAATTAATCCAGAGTTTAAATGCATCATCTATAGTTTTAACAATACTAGACACAAGCAGTGACTGTGCAAATCTGCCAATTTAACTTATACTTCCAGAATGCCAATTCTCAAGTTATGCAAGATAAGATCAGAGCAACCAGAGTTTTGACATTTTCACAAGAAACAGTCACCCTCTTTAATATTTACAAGACATGTATTTCAAATTGCTTATGTATGCCTATCTGCTTTCCCAAGACTACTGCTTCTGCTGATGTTTCAAGCATATGTAGCCCTAAACAATTTATTTATGCTAGCTTTTTTTCAGCAAAGAGACTTACATTTGATAAAATGAGAGTTTATAGCCAACTTAATTTATACCTAACGCTGGCATGTTAATAAGCAGCTTCATTCAAAAAAAAATTCCTTATTCAATTAATTTTAAGATAATGTTTTTCATAATGTCACATTTTCTACTTTCCTGTGTCAACTAGGCAATTTTTAATCCTTTTTGTTCTTTTGAAGAAAGCCAGGAATTACATTTTAATGTCATGCTGCTTTTTAGAAACACTGTATTACAAGGAACTCAAGGAAATCCACAACGTGGCCATGGCAATCAATCAAGTACATCACAAAACCTAAAGGAATTGCTCATGAAAACAAATAGTATGTTTTCCAACATACTGCCAGGCTTTTCATTACAAGAAAATACTTAAGAGTTTTACAGGCATTTTCCAAACTGCTTTATTTTCACCATTTTTTGTTTTAGTTTTAATGATATTATAGCCATTTCTATTTGCTAACAACTTATATTTTCCACATATTATACATAACACTTTACAGCTATCTAAATTTTTTGTATCTCTTCCCAAAATTCACCAACCAATTTTTATAGTAAATTCAGAGAAACATATTATTACACAAATATGTACAAGTACTGCAGAAATACACTCATTGTTATATGGACCATCACATTTCAAGTTTAACCTGAACTGACTCAAAAAGCACTTGGGAAAAAAAGTGTTTTAGTCAACCATAAGTTCTTGAAGCATTGTACTAAAAAAGAAAAAAAAAAAAAAAACCAAACAAACAAAAAAAACCCAACACAAAACAACCCTACTCTTCAGCAATTGTACAATTGCCTAAACTACACAGAGAATATCCTCTCTGTTAAACATGCACCAGCAACTACTGATTTCTAAGCCTCAAGCTATGTAATTTTATGATGTTTAAAACTCCGACCTTACTTTCATAGTTTCAAAATTGGTAGTCTCAGACTGTCTTCAGTTTCAAAGTTATCGTGTACCACCAGCTCTCAGTGACACTGCTCTGCGTTATTAATCTGCACAAACATTATCTCCTGTGGGAAACTCCCTGTACAGCAATACAAGATTTTATAGAACACAAACTGTTCAGAACCATTTTGGGTTTTGATGGCTTCAAAATTTCTATTACCACATATCTCTTTATTTCAGGAAGCTTCAGTTATTCAAATAGCATTGAAACAAAAAAAAAAAAAATTATTCTATCAAAAATGAAACCGTGACACAGAAAACTGAAAATCCCATTCTTAACTCTATCGCTTTCTTTAGTGGAAACGTTTACTTAAATACTTTTTGGAATGTATAGTAAAATACATCATAGAATCATAGAATGGTTTGGGTTGGAAGGGACCTTAAAGATCATCCAGTTCCACTCCCCCTGCCCCGGGCAGGGACCCCTTCCACCAGCCCAGGTCACAGCCCCGTCCAGCCCGGCCTCGGGCACTGCCAGGGACGGGGCACCCACAGCTCCTCTGGGCAAGCGGGACCAGCGCCCCACCGCCCTCGCAGGGAAGAATTTCTTCCTCACATCTGATCTAAACCGGCCCTCTGCCAGGTTACAGCCATTACCCGTCATCCTAGCACCACAGGCCCTTGTCAAAAGTCCCTCCCCACCTTTCCTGCAGCCCCCTCCAGGCACTGGGAGCTGCTCTAAGGTCTCCCCGGAGCCTCCTCTTCTCCAGGCTGAGCAGCCCCAGCTCTCTCAGAAGAGGTGCTCCAGCCCTCTCATCATCTTTGTGGCCTCCTCTGGACCTGCTTCAACTGGTACACATCCTGCTGATGTTGGGGGCTCCAGAGCTGGACACAGCGCTGCAGCTGGGGTCTCACCAGAGCGGAGCAGAGGGGCAGAATCCCCTCTCTCGGCCTGCTGGCCACGCTGCTTTTGATGCAGCCCAGGCTTTCTGGGCTGCAAGCACACATTGCCAGCTCATGTTGAGCTTCTCGTCCACCAATGCTCCCAAGTCCTTCTCCTCAGAGCTGCTCACAATCCATTCTCCGCCCAGCCTGTGTTTGTGCCTGGGATTGTAATGAAAATTCATCCAGGCCAATAAGCTGGAAGCAAGTTGGAAAAAAAAAAAAATAAAATCATAGATTGGTCACAGTGAGCCTCAACTAAGGCTGCAGCATCACTGAGGTCTTGTGAAAGCCTACAAACCGAAGCATCAAATGAGAGGAAAGTTCATAAAAAGCAGGGGAGTATTCAATATACTCTCCTGCAAAAAAAGTTTCTGTGGAGCCAGATGTGCTGATGACAGAAGTTGAAATTCTTGAACAGTATTCAAAACTTAGTGGGAGTAGGGGGAAAGAGGTCCTAACGTGGAAAAATACACCTCATCTAGCTAACGACCGTGAGATGAAAGAAAATCACTGAGTGTTCAGCTACTCAGAATGACTTCTCTCTTTTGGAGTAATGTTCATGCACTGGACAGCATCAAGCACCGCAGGAGAATTTTGGGTATATTTACACTTGCAGTATTGACCTACTTCACATCTGCAATGCTTTCAGCTACCAGTAACAAAGCTCACTTTATGCCATGTGTGATGCTATCATAAAAAGAAGGTCTCTGAGAAAGTAAGTTTAGCACATTTAAAGCACAACTATCAGCGTGAAGAATAATTTGTTTTATATGAAGAGGAGGTTGCTGATATTCAAGAACAACTAGACAGGAAATCTATCATCTCACTAAAAAATTTTAAAACATTTTTGCTACTGTAGCAAAGACAAGGGTATAAAAAGGATTTTAAACTGCAAAATAGAAATGCACTAGGAACACTTTAAGGTATTTGATACTTCAAAGATGATAGCACACATCCAGCTGTCAAGATGCTCCCGAGATAGTGGACTAGTCTAGTTCTGAACAGAGTATTTCATAATCATGTTATAGTTGTTTAATAAGCAGCCCTGGTAATCAAGTGTATAAAAAACTAGCAATTTCATTACTTTCCTTTCTCTTTTCCTTGCCCAGCTTTATTACACAATAAACTCCCAACTACGCCTTCGAACTTTTTCAAGAGCTCTGCCAGTTCTTTTCAATCTGTCCACCCTTGGCAGTAGATTTGCTGAAAACAATTTTCTCCTTCACCACCAACTCCAAAGGTAATCTAAAAATGCAACTTTAATCCAGTTGCACAATTTGTCTCCACAGACTGATCCCCAAGGTGCTGCAGTGCACTGCAGTCACTGACTCCCATTGTGCTGACACATAGATCTACTGAGGATGGCTAAGGAAACTAAGAGCGTAACTTGTTACGGCCAGTTGGCCGCACAACTGTAGGCTCCAATATCTGCACATCATCACTGATTTGCGAGAACATCTAGTATTACACAGAACAGGATGGAAAGCTGTGTCCTATAGACAGTAAGTCCTCAGAAGCAACTTCTCAAAATAACTGGGAAAGCTGATGCAGTAGAACATTCCGAGACATGTTTTTCCCATAGCGCTTGGTAGAAACATCACTGATAGCTAGAGGTACACGTGCGCTATTGCACACAATCATGCTTAGCACTGATAAGCAGTGTGATGAGGGGAAGCGGTTTTCAACAAATCTTAAGAACTAGAAGGAAGCTCAAGAGCTGTAGCTGCTTTTGTCACAGACAAGCACACCTTGAGGAGTGTAAACTCTTTTCTCGTTATCTCATGCCACGTCTAATTGAGCTTCTAAGCGCTCTGCTCCCTAGCTGCTCTATCCAATTCTGAATTCATACCGCCTTTAAAGTCTCTTGATTAGAGTACAAAGTATCAACAGGCCATTTCTGAAAACTCTCTTTCCCAGTAAACTCTTATTTGCCATATATTCAACCACCCACTTTGGAATATAGAAACAAAGAACATTTACAGTAATTTCCTTGTTGAAAAAGAAACAAACATATATGACTAGTTGTAATATCATAACACTAATACTTCATGCCATAATTGTTCCATAGAGGCTCTATTGCCTTTTCTTAAATGATCAAAGTAATGGCAAAGTTCTCTCCATCTTTTTATACAAGCATATACGTTTGATTCTTAAACATGAAAGATTAATTTAAAGTTACACACACAAACAGAACTCCTTTTTAAAAGGCTCAAAACACTGTATTTACATCTGCAAGTACTCACTTTATTACTACAACCTTTACAACAGAGCTTAGGTTTGCTTCAGACAAAACAGGGTTCTCAGTGATAGAAGCACAAGAAAAAGCCCTGCATACAGTTAGTCTACAAAGAATTAACTGGATTAATTAGCAAGGGATTTGAGAAGCAGCTTGGAGTTAGAAAACCAAAACACTAAATTGTTTAAATACTTTGGCAACGGATCAAGGTTTCTAGGCAGCCCTATGTTCCATTCTCTCCTTTTTTTTTTTTTCCTTTTTGCTCGGTGTTTTAACACATTTAACCTGACGAGGTACTTTTTCATGAGATATGAATGACACTGTCAAAATACCAAAAAAGAAGATGTAAATTAAAAAATGCCACAAGCTGTTAGCAATTCTGCCAACATATATGAGCTCAGGCAACATTAATTAAAAATCAATAGCTTGGGACATAAATAGCTCTCATCCCTGTTATAGTGTATCTCTAATATAACTCTTTAATAAAGAAAAGAAAAGAAAAAAAAAAGCCAGTATCTTTGCTATTATACTGACTGAACTGACCACAACAAAGCAAAAGAAATAAAGCAAAAACACTGAGCAAAGAAACACATATGAGAAAGGGCGGAGAGGCATATGAATGATTGGAATGTCTCAGCCTTGCACTAGCATTAACACATAGCGGGCTGGAAATAGCCACGCTGCAAATACTTGCAGAATAAGTTACCAGGAAGAACACTTCAGGTTTCTAGTGCTAATGTGACTCTGTAGAAAACCTTGCATGCCAAGGAAGTAAGAATAACATACACAGCTTTCTGTCACCTAGAGCTTATTAATCACTATTTTTATTATCCATCTCAACTAAAGATTAAGTCACCGTAAATTCTCTGATAATTGTAAAATCAAGGTGAGAAAGCGCCAGGAAATGGCACTCAACTTTTTCTTCTTTGGTGATATGATTATCAAACTAAAGTTACATTAGAAGGCATCAAAGGTAAAAGATTTAAGCTAAACTTAAGCTAAACCACCACTTTTGAAAATTATTTTCAAGCTTACAGAGTGACAAACATTTGAAAGACTTAAATGCATCTTCTAACAAGAAATCACCTAAGGCACATCAAACTGGATGAGCAGCTTGGGTCTGTCATAGCTCCTAGTTAATCATGACAATTTAGATTTCTGAACAGCTTCTACAGAAAATTTATTAATATAAAAAAGAACAGGTAAGAATCATACTGAAGTGGAAAGGTTAAGTTCAGTTTTCTTTTTGTCTAATGACTCTTGCATTATTCGATTATTTATTAATGATGGACATATCAAATGCTTCCATCAAGACACAGCAGTCTAAATTAAGGATGAAGAAGTCAACTAGACACTACGTAGCAAAAATGTATTTATTCAAGTTCAAAATAAAAGGCAAATTTTCATTTATGCAAAAGCTATGTGTACACATATGCCAAGACACTAAAACACTAAAATTTCAGTGAAAGAGCAGATCATAAAATTTTAGCACCCTTAAGGAGGAATCCTCAGGACAAAAAGGATTATTTTGACAGTTGGGATTACAAACTGGAGCCCTCAGGAACAGTGCAGTTCCACTCAACTACAAAACACAGACTTGCGGACGAACAGCAACCACAGTGGACAGCCAATCACTCAGGAATTACGACTCTGGAACATATGAGGAGATTGAATTTACTTAAAATAAGTACTGAACATTGTTTCCATTACAAAGAATTTTTTTCAGAAATACCAGTCTGAAAAACTGAAAATACAGATGCAGGACGTTGGATTCATAAAATCACATGCCAAGCAGAGCCATATCTATAGGAATAATCAGAGATTAATTAGTAAATAACTTCTATTAGGGCAATGTAGTCATGAAGTACTAACCTTTAAGATCTTAAATGATAATATTTCACTATATCAATTGGATTTTGAGTCCTACCTCGTAGCTGAACTTTGGGACATTGCTACTTCTTCCTCTTCCCACCCCCTTGCCATAATCCCACCTCCCAAACATTTAGTTTATTGATTAGAGTGCAGTGCAAGAAAATCAAAGGTTCTGTTCATAAAACACAGACATCAAGCGTCAGGACAGGTAAACAGAAGATCGCACTTTTCACAAGACCTTTGGTCTAACTTCTCACTGAGCTGCAGTCAGAAGTGACATACCCTTCCATGGGGCAAAGGTGTGAGGAGGAAGAAGGGGAGCAGAAAAAAAAAATGTTAATGTAAAATTTCCATGATTTTGGGGGGAGTGGGTGCAATTTTTTTTTAAATATGTTTTCGTCTTGTAATATTATCTTGAACTATCTCAACTGCTCAACTTCCATTCAAACTATTGCCCATTTCAGTTAACCTTTTTTAAGGTGTACCAAATACAAGTTCTTGTTGCTGCATTTGATATAAAAAGATTCTTCATCTAAAAATTATGCAATCTTCACTTTTAGTAGGAGAGGTACATTACAACACAGAACTGCTGCTAACTGTTCCCCTAAATAGAATAAATTGAAATTCCACAGAGTTCCCCCAATAATGGTTTTTTATGTCATTGTAAAACCGCAAACTATCACTTTATTAACACTTCACTCACCTTCTCCATTAAAGGTTCAAGAAAATAAAACAATTCAGAGGCTTTGTTACATCATCTGTCTCCATTTTATTTTATCATTATAAATTAAATTGATTATAAGATGTAGAAGTAACTTGTAAACTCTTTCAAAGGACATGATTCACATTTTTCTTCTATAAAGATGAAGATACCCCCCAACATGCTGCATTTGTGTTAAATATTAAATAATGATGCTTATCATACATATATGGGAAAAATGTAAAGTATTTCTGATACGCTTTGGGGTTACTTTTAGCATTCTAACACTGTTTATAATACTGGTGCAAATACTGCCACCAATAAAGAAACAAACATTAAAAAGGTGTCCTCTAAGCTTCCCTTTAAGGCATCTAGCATAACTGTATAATTTGCTCTGGACATCATTAAAATGTAAAGTTAATGAGGATTCAGCTGAAAACAGAAGAAATGTAACCTATTTTCAGGCAAAACTTCTAACACTGCAATCAGAGGGAAAACCTCTTTGATGTCTCTTTGTCTCTTCTCATTAATTTTCTTTTGGTTTAAAAAAAACACAAAGGCTGTTTAAACTAAAAAATGCATAGAAGTTTAAACATAGTAATTATAGTCAAGCCGCAATGAGGTCATTAGGTTTTTAAAACTTTGAGATAAACAAAATTGAGATGTATGACTGTTTTTAAAACATGTCAATACTCAATTTTAATTGTCCATGTGATACCCACTGTATTCTAAGGATTTAGTCTAGATACAAAATTGCTTCAAGATGATTTAGTGAAGGACCTAATCCCATATCCAGGGTAAAGCAAAGCAATCAAGAAATACATCAAAATGAAAAGCACTGTAATTACTGTATCACTGGGTACCACATTTGGTATTTATAAGTGCAACAAAGCATTACTTTTGCAATCTCCATGCAAGACAAATAGCAAATGGTGAGATTCTGCTTTTTACCTCTACAGGTCATTAAAGAATAAAATATTGAACAAGTTAAATAATACTCCTGAATCACTACATCTATTTTTGTTTATGAATACCGCCAAGGTACACACAAAGCTATACACTTCTGTTTTAACGTGCTAATTCTTTCCAGTAGAAAATATCTTTAAGAATAGTACTGACAGAATCTATGATACACTGAAGTGGTCCATATATTTAGGGAATAATTTACAAATAAGTTTTCTCAAATTATAATCAAAACAATTTTTAACACTACTGTGTACAAAAGAAGATGACAGATCATGACAAACACAAGTAAGGTATTTAAGCCATTAAGTAAAAGCAACAATCATACAGGACAAGCATAACATTACCTTTAGTGCAGAAGGACATTAATCACAACGAAGGAAAACAAACATATCTATAGCACGTTTCCATGTGCAAATATCACCTCCAGATAAAATTGGGATGAGATCAATATATTAGTCTGTGGTAACTGTAAGTATGAATTTTAACGCATTTGTGGACACAGCTTATAGCTTTAATAGAGAATTATTTACCCTGTTGAATCTTTTTAACATGTTTTACAAACTGCTCTTCACATTAAACTGAGTGAATGATCAACAGGCAATATCAGACAAAATCAGATATTACTTTAGGGGCAAGTCAAGAGCAACTTTAGAAGAAAGTCTCGTACTCAATGCAAAGGAATGTTTGGGGCTTTACGTTTTGTTTTGGTTGCGGGGGTGACTTTTCGTTTTTGTTTTTTTTCCCCACTCTGCCATATTTTATTACTATTTGATCCTGCCTTTCATCACAGGCCAGTTCTGTTCTACTATCTCTTCAAGTGCCTACTGCAGAGAGAGCATAAGCTAATGTCTGTTCTGAGCTGCTTTTCATATCCTGGCACCCTTCCCTACTTGCTTGCGCTGTCCTAGTGTCACATTCACAAAAAGCACAAAAAGATAAAGCACATGATTTAAATAACATTAAGTCAAATCTGAAGCTCAGAAATACGAAAAGTCAAAAGTCTGATTCTACTGTCTACCTACACTGCGATATTTAATCAGGTATTTTGTCTTCACATTTTAGCATTTGATTTGAGTCTGCATTCATTATTTTTGATAGATGTTTCTCCACAGAGTGATGATCTGGTTTTAGAATCTTTGAAACAGAAGGTCTCAAGGATCTCAAAAGTATCTTACAGGTCAACTAAACATAAATGAAGAGTAATTATTTACTTAAGAGATAAAATGATGTAGGAAGCAACACAAAAAAGGTAATGTTACCACTATTTATATTCATAACTACGTAGTTTCAACATAACTAACTCTTCAAATGAAGTAAAGATGGGATTCAGTTAATCCTAGTAGAATGCAATGGGAGCTGTGAGTGTAATTCCCTTCACCACCGCTTAAAATCCTAGCACAAATTCTAAGTGTGGAAATTATCTGGCTACAGTATCGAAGATAGTGCTTTAAAAGTACTCACTGAAAGTTCTTCTCCCCCACTCCCCATCCCATTCCCTCCCTAGGTGTATGTACTGCAATAGCTGATGAAGTCCAGAGCAAACTCCATGTTTTTGGCATAGTAAATAGGACCCTTCCTCCTGCTCCTCATCTTTTAACTGTGGCACTTTCCACCCAGATTATGATGTTCTACAAGGTATTTCTACATAGTCTTCTATATTTGACTATCTATAGTATAGAATGATACAATATCTCAAGTTGGAAAGGACCCATAAGGAGCACTGACTCCAGCTCCCTGCTCCTCATAGGGCTAAAAACTAAATCATATGACCCAGAACATCGTCCAGATGCTACTTTTGTTTGTACTAGTTAGTTCATCACATTAGAAAACTACTCTCCAAATAGCCAGTCACGGAAGAGTTCAGGAAAAAAAAAAAAAAAAAAAAAAAAAAAAATCACAACCAACTTAAATATTGGGGGGCTTAAGGGTTTTGTTGTTTGGGTTTTTTTAAAAAAAAAAAAAAAATCCCTGGGGAAGTACAAACAAATGAACTCTCCATACTATAACCCATTCCAGATAATAGATTAGCATTATCAATTGTTTGTTCCCACCGCTCCATCCAAGGCTATCATCCTTAATACTGCAGTTCAATTTCCTCGGTTTCTATCCCACTTTTCCACAAAATAAGTCATTTTTTAAAGTATATCAAAAGCTGTTTCCATCTAAAAAAAGATGTAACAATCATCTTCCTAAGAGCCAATAATCTGTTAGCATCTGGAATTTTGACAAATGGTTTACCAAAACTTGGTAGCCCCACTAGGGCCAAACAAGTCCCTACTCATCAGTTGGGAAGCAGCATTCCCTTAGCATTCTCTCTCCCCTCTCTAATGATGGAATTCAGTTCACAGATAATGAGTATGTTAGGATATTAACAGAACATAATACAGTTCTTTATATTTAAAATGTGTCTTACCACCGTTATTTACAAACACTGCCACAGGGAAGTGTGCCACACACTGATGCTTCACTGTGAACCAGCACGCGAGGTGAGAGCATTTCATGTAGAATACTGCAGGATCAGCCCTGTCTCTGGTAGCACAAAAGGTGGGGTTTGGGATTGGTTTTGGTTTTTTACAACCATTGTAAAAGAGTAGTCTTTAATTAATTTTACACATTAATAAATTAATAAATAAAAAATTTGATAATAATTTAACCTCAAACTATCTTTCTTTCTAACTCTATTTAATTCTAAAAAAAAGAAAAAAAAACACAAAACACTCCAAAACAAGGCCAACAACAGAAAAAAAAAACCCACAAGAAAACCTAACAATGTCTCTTTTTGTTCCCAAGAAAAAATATCACACCAAAGAGAAGCAGACCAATACTGCCTCAGGCACTCCGATAGGCCTCTTTTTGAATTAGGCTTTACATTCTCTTCTTGCAAGGAACTACCTATTACAAAATGAACCAGTAATAAAAATAGATCTAGTTCATCTCTTGCTTTACCGAATTTGCTTTGCTTGCATGTGAAAGTTAAAGTAGTGCTCTGGGTAGGATTACTGACCTACGTGTGGACACAATTTCTAAACTCCAGTATTTCTATTGAAGACACTCATAGCGTAGCACCCACAGTACAACTGGGGATGGACCAAGTGTCGGACATTTCTCAGATGGTGCTCACAATATTAGGAAAAAAAAAAAAACAAATCGCCTCTCTTAATCGACAGGGAGTCTACTTTAATGTCATTACTTCTTTGTTTCTTTTTCATCCGAATGACACTCTAATTAAAAGTTCTTTACAGAAACGTCTCTATCTAGATTAACAGCTGATTGCAGATGCATTAAGCTTTAAACAAAAGGTAACACTCATTAATGAGATTACCTGTTGTGATTAAATAAGGACAAACAAAAACAAACCACCTTGGAAATTTTTGTGACCCAGAACGAGCCAAAGTTAAAATTACTCCCATAAATAAAGTCACACACACACACACTCCCTTTAACAACAACTTTTGGACTCTATTCAGCACAATCTCTTCGCAGTTATTGGGATAACAGCCTTGCTCTTTAAGGAGCACATTAACAGAGTTAATTGCAACAAGTGCTTCATGAAATTCTTAAATGCTTGAAATGCTGAAATATTAAATGTTTCAGTAGTATTTGGTATCTAAATTGAATCTCTCAAGAACTCTTTAAAAAGAACAATCACTCAAACTCCTCTACAAATCCAAGGAAAACTGTAAGTACAGCTAGTGAATGAAAATAATTTGTTAAAAATCACTAAAAAAAAAGCCTCTCTAAAAAAGTTTCAGTTTAGCAGTTAATTTCAACCTGCAGTTAAAAAGGCACTAGCTGTCAGTCAGTTTTCTCACCCAACTCTATCATGAAAAGAAAAACTGACAGATCACAGGAGCTTGCCTTTGTAAACCAATTCGGGAACTTTCATGCTTCTTATTTGTTAGGTTAAAGGTTAAATTGCTGACCTCTGCCCTCCTGCTTAGCAGCCTTTCCCTTTTTCTGTAAAGCTTTATTTTGGGGCTGTATTTACATGGATTAGTCTCTTTTCACGCTAAGAAGGAATCTGTTCACAGCCAAAGCCTTAGTTCTGGTTGTACAAAAAGCAGTCACAATTATTCAGCAGCAGACAATGACCATATTGTGGATTTACAAAAAAAAACACCTCAGCCATGGCAAGTTCTGTCCTTGCTGCACAAAACAATAGAAGAAAAATCTTATCAAGCATTCAAGAGAAAGCAAACAAAGCAGGCCCACTGTGAACTTGATGAAGATGTCAAGCTCCTTTAAAAAAATAAATCAACAAAAGAGTTTAAAGTCTTGTGAGCAAGACTTTCTGTGCTGAACCTTTCTGTCTAGTTAAACAGTGCCAGCAGTAGCAACATAGTGCAGACTAGTAAATACTTCTGAAATAGAAAAGACTGCAGACAGAAGTAGTTAAAGCATGAAGCAAAAAGGACAAACGACAGATCTCTTCCCACAAAACAACTTACAGAAACAGCAGAACATTCAGTTATACTCGATATTAACATTTTGGGGTTTTATTAAATCTAGTATCATCAGCTAAGAACACATCTAGATAAAATTTATGACAATTTGCAATATGACAGGTTCTAGTATTTTTTTCCATAAAGTGAGTTCTCTTCAAATTAAGTTATGTATTCCATTTATATTGTAAAAGCCAAACTGAACTGTCTTCAAACATAACAGTTCAGACAGAGCTACTTACTTGGTCTGGACACTGCAGTCCTAGTAAGTTCTTTGTGAAAGTCTTCCACCTTGTTTGTACTTCGAAGAAAAGCAATCAAATGGAAACAGAAAAACAAAGCAGCAGCTTAGGAGAATTAGAATTCCCAAATATTATCTACTTAGATTTGATTACTTTTCCAATCCTGCTTTAGGAAGTTAGGTGTAGCAACAGAATACCCTAAAGATGGGATAGGAAAACTTGTGATGCCTGAATTACAGCACACGTTCAACAGAAAGCTTTTATTTAATGGAGAGAATTTTGCACTTCCTTTGTTACTCCTAAACCTTCAGTATGTTATTTATTGCTCAATACAGAACAGGCAGATTTCAACCAACAAAATGTTTTCACCTTTAAAAAAAAAAAAAAAAAAAAAAGTTGCTCTCAGAGGTGCACGGGGAAAGGTTTACAAGCTTCTGAATGACCAACTCTGAACTTAATCCTACTCCAGTAACTTTGCTTAGGTTCAAGAAAATACTTCACCTATATGTGCGGCACTGCGCTATTATCTAAAATTACAACACATGACAAAAAGATAATGATAAGCAGTAGCAATATGTCTATTTCGCAGAGACAGAAACCTGCTAGTTCTCTCTACCTGTGAAAGTCCTACCATGGAAACCATAGTGACAACTGTAGAATAATTTTAGGGCCCAAGCACATCCTGACTTCTCCCGGTAGAGATAAGGACTTAGATTAGTTTAAGTTATAACATTTGTGATCTACTGGCAGGGGGAGGAGGGAGGGAAAGAGCTAGTACAACACAAGGCTAGAACATGAAAAGTAAAGAAGGAAGTACTTAAACTACTCACAAGCTTCTAGTAGGAACAAGATTAGTAGTACATGCTACTCTCAGAGCCAATTCAAATGCAAATTTCATCCTTTCTCTCAAACAATGATAAACTCCCTCAGAGTTAATAGTTTCCTTCTAAGATTCATCTCCCTTTTCAACTTAGTGGTATGTTTTGGAGAAAAGAAAGAAGCACATGGCGAGCCTTACAGCAAGACCTTTTAAATTCTATCATAAAAGAAGTAGTATAAACTGCATTTCCTATACTAATCCAGTGAGCATTTGTTAAATTCTAATGCACTTACACTTTGTCCATGCTATTGCATTTAGGCTTCTAACTTACCATGGGTTTCTCTCTTTAAAAAAAAAAAAAAAAAAGAAAAGAAAAAATCCTTTAGCTGTACTAAACCATTTTAGCTTTTTCCTTGAACACACAGCAAGAATTTATGCTATACTCACAAAAAGATGAAAGATGAGGTCCTTGGAGAGAAAGGCCTTTTGGCACACTACATGGTAAAGCTACAGATTTGACATACTTTTATAGTGTCTGCTTTGGCGAGAACACAAAAACCCCATACAAAAGCACGCTACGTCTTCCCAGACAGGGGTGTAGGAGGGGTGTCTTACTCTTGTGAGCATTTACTTTCAAATGTTCATACTTTAGAGACTATTTTGATCGGTTACTTTAGACTAACAAATTCTCTTTCTACATGAACAGTTTGATAGACTACAGTTCTCCTCACAGCCCCATCTAACACGAGAGGATCTTTGGCTGAGGTCCAGCAAGATCCTTAAATTTGTCACATTGTATTTCTTGAATGATCTGAAGTAGTTTTAAGATCATAAAGTGCTTTGAAAAATTAAAAGAAATATTTATTCAGCAGTTAGTATGTTTTCCACTTTCTTTATGTAGGTATTTAAACTAAAATTGCTAGTAGATTTTTTTCTACTTCTGCATGTAAAGAAACCCAAAACAGGCTTTTAACTGAGGTTTTAAAAAAAGAAAATGCAGTTCTAATGCACTTTACTTGCAAGCATACAATGGCAATAGTATAGAACTGAATTTCTAGAAGTGCTTAAGCTAAGTTAAGCAGTTATAATTTGTAAAAGAAACAGTACAAGTTCTTTGTAATTTACTACCTTAATTTCTCTGTAGTTTTACTATTATGAGATGCCACGACAAATACACAAGGCCTCCATTAGAAGGACTCCACAATCTCATAAAATGCATTTTCCCTTCCTTTACATGAAGTTTAAAAATGGGAAAAGAAACCCAGTAAAATAGTAGTATTTCACACAAAGTGTCTATTTTGCTCCCAAATTATCCACTGCATGTAACAATTCCAATGAATGAGAAAAGCTCTCACACCAAAGACACAGACTTATCATCAAAACTTATAAAAATAAGTTAAAATAGTAATCTGTAGCTTCAGATTAGAACATCCAACGTTATTTGCTTAGGAGTGTGCTATTTTGTGGAACACACACTGCCTTAACACCAGAGAACTTAGCATTTCCAGGTAAGATTTAAATGAGCATCCTTTTAGCTTCTTGAATTTGAGAAGCACCAGCTACACCAGTGATGAAATAAACAGCACAGACATCCTCTGCTGCAAAGATTTTGGTATCATTGGGTATCAAAAGCACTGAAAACAAAGTTTGGTTTTAAACATTTTTCTTAAACTCAGGTGAACAGTAAAACATAACATACCACAAAGCAGTATGCTAACAAAAGCAATGGTAGACCTTAAACCTTGCATATGGTGTTCAGAAGTGCTATAATAATTATTTTACTGTCAACTAAAACATACATCTACTCATTTCTCCCAAGTCATACTTAATTATTTAAACATCACAGCAAAAAGGCAAAACTGATGCAATTATAGATGATGTTCAGAATATATTACTGGTATCTGCTGGGCAATAAGCTATACTGTCATTCCCCTCTATCTATGATTTTTGAGGCTCTATTTTATTTAATTCCTGAAGCAAAGTTAACTCCTTTCAGTGAAGTCTCTAAAATAACCACAATGAATCTAAAAATATTTCGTTTAGTTGCATTTTTTAAAAAAGCGAAACACTTAGATTTCGCAAGGCAGATGGCTTCCTTATATCTAAGTGACAAGGAAAGTCAGAAATTCTCCTGCTGTCAGAACTACAGAGCACTAAAATGCATAAAGGCAAAAGACACAAACTCCACACATAGGTTACAGAATACTAAAGCCTTACATATGAGCTGGAATTTATCTTAGTCATCAAATTTTTTTGAAGTCCTAACAATCTCTCTATTCACCTAGAATGGCTGAAAGCCAAAGTTACCAGCCACAGGTGTCGAAGAGTTGACTTTGTTGTGCCCATCTTTACAGTATTAGCATCTTACTCCATCCCAACGACACCGCTGCACAAAAGGTACCTGTTAAGATGATTTAACCTGTTAGCCTATTAGCCTGGCTTCTGTATCAGCCTTGGAACTGCAACTTTTTCTCTGAGTCTGTCATTACCCGGTACTTAACCTGATACAACAAAGGAAATAATCTAAGTATCAACACTATAAGTTTCAGTCAATATTTTCCCTATAATAATATTCCATTTTTTTAATAAAACCATGCCTATTTTTTCCTCTCTTCCTGAAAGTAAGTGTGTGGGAGCTGATGAGAAGCACTAGATTTGCTAAGTTCCTATGCTTGACATACTTACACTTGACACACACAACACAGATTTCTCACTAGATAACTTCCATATACTGTGACTGTAAAGATGCAGGCTCCATTCTTTGTATTCTATTTTGCTGCCCTACGCTTTTGGCGAAAACGCATCAAAATTTTATCAGAAGAGAACATGGACAAGAGAACAGTGCTATTTGATGAAACTGAAAAGCAGAACATGAATGAATGCATCATTGAAGTATTAATGAAGTGCTGAAGTACTGAGTGAAGAAATTCTGAATTCCAGACAGCCCAAAAAAAAAACTCCCAAAAAATCTGAACAAAGTTAAGATAAAAGCAGTTTCATATTTTCATTCAATTTTAGGAATTCAAATGTTATTTAAAAAATGACAAAAAACAAACCACACACACTAACTTAGATTCAATTAGATAAGGGGAATTCCCAGCTTCCACGGAAACCACCATCAAAAGGCAAAAAACCGGTTTTGTAATTGCCTTCTCTTAAGAAAACATCTTCTTAATAACAAATATTCATCTGAATGTTGCTACTCACAGTTGCAGCTATCTTGCCTCACCGTTCTCAAAACAAAGATATCACATTTATATAGTGACCCAGTAAGAAATATCCATTAAGTCCCCAAATAAGATCTATGAATATAACAAAGAAAAGCACAAACACAGCTTTTAGATACAACTGAATGCTGGAATTGTATGACATACCAAAGACTTCATGTACCAGAAATATACAAATCACCAATGCTGAGCACACATTATCATTATTTCTCAACAATCGAGAAGGGAAAGGACAAAGAAACCACAGCTGAGCTGATCCAGTCATCATTTCCTTTCTCAGTTCACACATTTCATTGTGGTTTGGCAGAGTTCTGCTTGGGTTGGAATAAAAAAGCGTTTGCTTTTTCAACTTCTTTGGTTTCAATGAAATTTTCTCTTCATACCCTATTAAGAGTACAAAACACCCCTCAGATGTTCCTGAAGCTTACATTACCAGGAATCAAATCTTAGGATCATAGGGTAATTCAGGCTGGAAGGGACCTCAGGAGGTCTCTAGTCCAACCTCCTGCTCAAAGAAGGATCAGGTGTGAGGTCAGACCAGGTTGCTCAGGCTGTGATCCAGTTGGGTCTTGAAAACCTCCAAGGATGCACAACCTCTCTGAGCAACCTTGTCCAATACTTGGCTGCCCTCAATATCCGTTCTGGTTATTCTGCTAGAACGCTTCTTGATTCAGTCTATGTCATTGCCTCTTGTCCTCCTGCCATGCACCACTGTGAAGGGCCTGGACATCTCAACTTGATGAACTCCTCACAAGTATGGAAGGCTGCTGTTCAAGTTCCCTGAAGTCTTCTCCAAGTTGAAGAAGCCCAGCACTCTCAACCTCCCCTCACAATGCAAGTGCTCTAGCTCGCTCACCGTCTTGGTGGCCCTCCATTGAACTTGTTCCAATTTACTGATGTCTTTCTTGGAGCCCAGAACAGATGTTTTCTTCTGCAGTCAACTGTCCTGGTAACTAAGAGGGAGCCTTCTATATAATAGACAATGGATAATGCTGTTTTCATTCATTTCAAAAGTAACTAACCAAATAAACATTTAATGCAAGATTGTTGACAATTACATAAGCAGTAAAGGTACACGAATGTACAATTGTCTGTTAGTAGTTAACAGCACAAGTCAGTGTCTCCCATTTCAGCAAGATGTACGTGAACTATGAAATACATTAAAGCTTTTAATTACAGTTGATATTTAACAGTCACATGGAAAATATCCTGTGCTACACAAACTTTTGCATAAAACAAAAGAGGCATGTTTTACTGTCCCACAATCCAAACAATCTCCCACATTAGCACTGTTATAGCTTTGGAGCAATTCATTCTCCTCAAGACGATGTCAGAAGATTGATAAGAATTAAGAGCATTGTAAGTGATCAATACCACTATTACACTAGACATGAACTTCAGAAACTGTTGTCTTAGTTAACTTTAGAATCCATTACACAGGAAGAAATAGTTTTTTAAACATGCCTGATAATTTGCTCCTTATACACCTTTTACACATTCTGCTTTTCTTAACAGTAACTGCTCCTTGCCATTTTAACATACATTCTCTGACTGAAAAAAAAAAAAGTTGATGTATATTCTCGGTCTTCTGGCATAGAACAGCTAGCCAAGAAGCAGAAAAGACTACATGGAGGTCTTCAGGTCTGTATTTCTAGAATGGTGATTTGTCTGGGTTACAGCATAGCTGTCAAATACAGTTGATACCACAGAGAACCAAACCATTCATTTAGAGCAGAAGGACACAATATTTGAGGATACACAAATCTAAGACTTCTGAGAAAAAAAAAAAAAAGGGTACCTCTTAAATATAAAAAATTGGTTGCAAAAAAAATCTTGCAAAAGATTATTCAGAGAGAATTAATAACTTCAGACTATATGAGTTGTGAAAACAATTATTAAAACACTTCGCTTTACTCACTAAAAACAATTTCTGAAGATTTTGCACCTACAAGTACATACAACAAACCTAAAAACACAACTAAGTGAAACTCCCACAGAATCAGTTGGTTTATAGAACAAAATGTATACTAAATTCTCCAATTAAAAACCTGTAAAGTAGTTTCCGTGCTTTTTAACCCACCTTCCCACAGCAGGGAATTAATCCCTCCAGGGGGATGCAAACTAACTTCAAAGAGAAGATTATACCCAGACACTAGTACTGTACAATGTAATGTTTATGGTCAAATTTGTTCAGATTTTCTGGCACTAGAATCCAGGTCAGATGTGCAGAAACAAAGACTAGTTATTAAAAGGGCTCCTGTAGTTACATCAAATAGTCGTGATGGCACAGAGCAGTAGGACCGGCCAAAACTGTATTCCAGTTACAACTGCTATGGAGGCTTCAGCAGTAAAGAGTTGCAGCTATTTGATTTCTGCTGATTGTAACAAACATATATAGATATGAAAGGAGATAAGTGGCTTTCCAGTCAATAAAATGTAAAAATCCTTTCTATTGGTTCATTATACCATATATACAATACATACATGATCATTTCTTAAAAGTTTAAAGGGATATTACTTCAGTATATGTTGATTAATCATAATTATTTCATTTCGACATCCCTCCTTTTTGTAACATTCTAGAGACCGACTTCACAAAACAATATCTTGAACTAAACTGTGCGATTATGAATTTCAGACTTCACTTTTCCTGCTTATTTGATCAAGTTCATCAACTTCAGAAAAAAGCGCAATCAGGAATTCACAAATATATTTACATGTTGATTTCAGCAGTTAAGGATTTCTCTAGCGTAAACATAGGAATACTTGTCAGAAATAATATTATAGAAAAATATTTGTATAATTATTACTTGATAACAATGTTTGGTAAAAATAGTTAACCAAATCATGAGCTGCTTTCCTGCCTTATTTCTAAATACATTAATTGATCAAAGGAAGAATTCTGGGAACAGACAAAAATAGTTCTGTAGACAGCTAAGAAAGAGGAAGTAAAAATAAATTCCACACAAGAAGTTTCAGAGGTTTTTTTGTTGTTTTAAAACTACCCATTCCTTATATGAACAGCAAATACAAACCTGAAAATGCATTTACTTTTTCAACCTAATGAAGTAAGAGTTATTTCTATTTTAGAAGACAAAAGAGGCAAAACAGCCAAAGAAATCAGAAAACTGCCCACAATCAGAGAGAGGCAATAACTCCTCATCGTTAGTCCTAACTGTAAAAGACTCCACTGAACTAGTGATTAAGATACCTTTCGAAGTTATAACAGCGTAATATTAAATATACTCCATTATCTCACAATGCATGGTTCTTAAGAATAGTTTTAGCCCACAAAGAGGTAGATTAAAAGTGAAAAACACTACCTTTCCCAATGCAACCAATTCCTGAATAGGTTACTTCTGCATACACTTCAAAGGTAGTTTCCGGATTTTGTCTGAAATAAAAAGAGACAGTATTCAGCACATTGCAAATTTTTTTCAAGTGTGCTTTCAATTACTCAGTCAAAAAGGGTTCTAAGAATGTATACATTACAACAATATCTTGATAAACTAGATTCCTTGTTTTACAGTCTGTGATGACTTCACATCAGATCTTTCTGCCTTACTAGAGTGTAACAAGATGTGACTGAAGCTCAGACGAGTCAGTATGAACAGGATGTCTAACAAACTTCTACAGAGAAAAAAAATTAATCAAACCGATAGAAATCAAGCACACAGAACCTTTAAGTCAATTCAATTGTTGTGACTAGTCTGCATTCCTAGATACTAAAATATCACAGGCCTATCATTCAGAACATTACCAGAAAAAGAAAACCATGGCTTTTACATCACTTTTCAGAATGCTACTCAGAGAAACAACAGTTATTTCAGTTCTTGGGCACAATAGTAATTTTGATTACATGTGCAACTTGCAAAAACAAGTTCTTTTTTATTCTTTACTTTCAAATGAGAAAGTCACTTATGTGCTAAATACAGGGATTTTTTTCAGGAAAAAAAAAATTAATCCTGAATACTCTTTTCTCTTCACCAAACTGAAAACAGAGTCACACTGTCCAACACAGGACAAACAACTTAGATCCACATTTTCATTACCGTGACCCTTGAGTTCTACTTCACAACACCTATTTATTCAGGGGGGAAAAAGAAAAAAAAAAAAAAAAAAAAAAAGAAGTTGCAGTCAAGAGAATGCAAAGTCATTTTATGTATGCATTATTTGAAAACTTAAGAGGCTGTATTTAGGACAAAAACCGCTCCCCTCTTTAATACCTGTCAAAATATTTCTACCTCTTTGTCAAAAAAAGACCACGTTGAAGAGCATTACAAGCGTAAAAGGTTTCACCTCACGAGACTCCAGAGTCTTAAATTCAGAAAGCTGCCAGAGCACGTAAAATAAGGAAATAGGCGCAACAGTCAAAAATTATACCCAATTTAGCTACAAAATGTAACTGAAACTTGAGGAAAGAGACTTATTCTGCTCTAGAGTTATAAATATACCAGTAATAAAAGTAAAAAATTAATGATATATGACTTAAGAAAAACAAAACAAAACATTTAGTATACATTTTCACTTCTTACTAATATAACTCCATAAGTGAAGCTCTGGAATTCCGTTTCATACGGAGCATGTAAAGGCAGTGGGTGATTCCATAAGAAAGTATATTTTGACTTAAATTTCTGACTCTAACAATTTTAACTACTTCAAAAATTTTTATGCGATTAAAGAGACTCACTCAGTAGACTGTAATTGTTCAGTTACTGAAATAAATTTTGTAAGTCTGAACGTGTAACATTTTATTCTTAGACTTTCTGGTTAAAACCAAGCATCAAAACTGCATAATTACTGTTCTAATTCATGGCTGCTTGTATAGTGATAATGCTACGTGTTAATGCAAACTATCTAACATTGGAAAAAATATAGATACTAGAATTCCTACCTGAATAATAATTTACAAAACGAAACTCATCTTACCCAGCATCTCAAACCAACATATAAACATCTCCAGGAGTTCAGTCTACTCTTCAGAGAATTTCTATTATTTTTAATCCTTCTTTAACACCCAAAGGGATTAAACAAAACATTTCTAACCATGCCACAAGTCCACTTAGTGTAACTCAAGTGGCTCTAAGCCAAACACCACACCTATTTAAATCCACAGAAAGGCTACCATTGGTTTCAGTAGCATAGGATCACTCTCTACAGTTTTACAGAGCACCTCTCAGAAGCAACAATGGTTCACAACTCAATTAATGTTAATTTAATTTGTCACCAATTCCCAAATGATTTGCCTTAAGTAGCCATTTTTCAGAAAACTACATTCATAAGGTACAAGAAATCTAAAATCAACAAAACAACTCTTACTTTGCAGTATAAAACAAACTTGCATAATTCTCTCTGTGCTGGAGTTGCTGCATATAATCTGCTTCAAATACAGATTCTTAAATAGAGGTATGTTCTACAGTCGTCGGACAGGATGAGGATGAAACGATATCCACAAAACACTAGAAACGTGTTTTTCTTTTCTCATGTATTGCCATGCAGCCTTATCTTACCCTCCTTGTTTACGTCTTTATTTTTAGCACCCAGTTTCCTTAATTAAAAGTTTATAAATTGTATAATATTTTTATAACTAATGGATAAAACAACAAACACCTTTTTAGTATTATGTTAGAATCAGTGTTCAAATTCTTCAGTGAAAACACTGTATAACGCAGCTGGCAAGAACGCATACTATATACCAAAACTTTCAGACAAAAAGACATTAAATTTTGTATTTTAATATTCCATGACAAACGTCCATTTGTTTCTATGAACAGTGAAATTAAAGTAGCTTTGCCAAGTCAGAAACTTAGTATTAAAGGCTGCATTCAACAAGGTAACACCTCAGTATGAGAATGAAGTCATTGTTGAATTCTGAATATTTTATAACTTTTCAGTGGAATTAAGGAAGCAAGTTACTACGAGGCTTGATACAGTTTCCAAATGTAGCATAAGCACGCGTCAGAACATGTAGATTTGGCAGTCCATTTTTATTACTATTAAACTACCCTGCAGACATCTAATGCCACCTATGCATTGTATTACAACCTCAACCCACTGAAATCATCCGCAGGATTATGAACTTACACACACACAAAGTTTTCTTTCCTCCCAATATCCTCCAAATAATCACTTAATGACCCATGGTCAGTTACCAAGGGAACATACAGATGCAATAAAAGAAAGCACTTAGGACATGCATGTACAAAAATACACAGTACTCCATTTATTTGATAACTGGATCATTTCAGAAGGAAATTACATACTTTTGTGTAAATAGAAATTTAGGAAGCAGCTCTGAGAAGAGAATGCTTTTGTGATAAATGCTAGTTGTATGAATTACTTAAAACCTGTCTGACGTAGAAATAGCTTTAGTATCCACAAGAAATTCCATTTTAGATCAAAGTAATATAATATTTAAAATAAGATATTTACGTACTTTTTACAATCAAAAATACTAGTTTTTAGCAAATTGCAAGTGATTTGTGCAGAATAAAATTTTTAAAAGTTCTTCTCCAAAACTATATGTATGGAAGTAGATACCTCACATATCTAAAGCCACTACTCGAATTCTATTAGGAGCATTTTTTTTCTACACTAGCAAATGTAATAGCACTTATGACAGAAAGTATCCTTCTACTTAAAAATTGAGGGATAAGAGAAGAGCCTGACACTGTTTGATAATTAGCTGTCTTGAAAGAAGACCAAGTCGCTCATCTCTTGCAGAAAAACATTCTTAGCAGAAATCTGTAACTGTTAATTCAATTCAGAAATGGCACCTCAAACTCTGATTAATTTCTATATATATAACTTTCTGCCTGGTATTCCCTAGGTAGATAATATTACTTTTCAGCAAACTTTATGTCAAATATCTGAAAGCATTCCCAGATTAATATCAGGGATCTCTTCTGTCATCACTGAAATACAGCCAGCTCTGGAAAGGAACATGCCAAATGTTTTTACAGTGCAATGCAATTCTGTTGAACAAATTGATATTGACACATCATTTAAAAATAAATAAATAAATAAATTACTTTCTCTTTTGTGATGTCTTGAGTACTGAGAGCTACCAAGGAGTGACAGCAGCCAGGATAACTAGATTTCTATTTTACACTACCTCGCTGGCACAGAGTGCCTTGCATGTACAGTATGACATGCTCCAACACAAAGCTTAACCCAACAGCGTAACCCAATACTCAGTTTACCTTTTTTTGCCTGCAGGTATACACAAGCCAAAAGCTTGCAGAATTGCTGACAACTTTTGATTTCTTTCACTTCAGTCTGATGCAGCTACTGATAATTTCCTCTACGCAATCTTTCACTCAAATGACTCATTACTATACATCCACCAGAAATATAACCGACATATGCCCGGGTTTCATGCAGAGTATATCACAGTGTATGCAAGTGATCACGTGCCAAGGAGTTTAGCCAAGGAGTTTAATATCCCCTGTATTTATCCATCTATAGCAAGAAGCAAGAGATCTGACTAGTAGATTTTTGCTAGGGCTCCAACACATATTGGTGACACCAGTAAAGGAGGCATGCCTCAGGATACCCATTATAAATAGACTTCTCATTCACGCCTCCATCTGCCCCAAGAAGGGAGCTACTTATCAACCAGAAAACCTTTGCTGGACTAAACATCCAGATCAGACTCAGAAACGCGCTCTCATTCTTTATGTATTTCAAGGCTGTTTTAAAATTTTTTCCTTACTCTACTTGAGCACAGTATTCTGTTCAAAGTGGAAAAAAAAAATAATTTATTAATTGTTGCTCAAGGCAAAGTTGCTTAATCACACAACAGACAAAATGCTTTCTCACAAAGTCCAAGAGAAATAAAACGTAACCCTTACATGGGGTTATCACCTATGTTTTGCTCTTGACAGAAAGATATAGGCTTTGTCTGTAACCACATCCACACCGAAACAGAATTTGCACAGAAAAAGTCCTGAAGTCCATTGGCTGCAATAAATACTTCTAACTGCTACATCTCCTTAACAATACTGGTGAGGTTGCCAGTTGATGCATCTCATCTGAGCGATCATTCACATTCAGCAAAGCCATTAAGGTCAAGTTAGCAATCAAAAACCCAAAGATCATAAACACAGCTTATGGATTCAGTACGTACACAAAAGAAACTATATTTTACGTGAATATCAGCCTTTTAATATTTTAATAGATTTAAGATAAGTCATTTCAGATCATAGTCTTGAAGTGACCCCAGCAAGGGTGACAGCTTCAACATCCGAAGGTGTAAGTTCACAGATGCAACCTCCTTTGCTGTCAGTATAGTAACAATTTTAGATTCCACCTCTACTGGAATGTAAGCTAAAAGTCTAACTAATTTCTCAGACCTTGATTTTTTTTGTAGCGCCAGTTGAGAACCCATATGCCAAAGAAGTGCAAAAACTATCCCCACTTTATCTCCTGAAGAAGGAAGGTTGCTTTCCAAAACCAACCAATCACCTCAGTACTATCATTACAAGCACTCATTATCCACTTACATTTTCCTAAAACACCTGGCTGCACAGACACATATTTATGTCTATCCAGCCTACGGGCTTGGGAACATGAAGATGTGTCATCACACTAAGACACTGTAAGCTATGTCTCCTGCAGTCTCATATTCAACTCAAACAAAAGAGGTGAAAAGTTAAAGCCCTATGTAATCTTGAAGAACACTGTGTTCGAGAAGGAAAAGCAATTGCTCAACAGCACCTACTGAAACTGCTCAATAAAATACAAGCTAACTGGATGGCTCCACTCCATCACACCTTTCATGCACAAAGATGTCAGCACTCCCTGCTTGGTGATAGCCTTACTACACCTCTACCTGCCTCAGAGAAACTGAATTTGTCTAGAACAGCATATGAATGAACTGAGGTCTTTAACATGACAATACCAAACATATCAACAGGGCTTGCCAACAAATCAGCTTCCAGTTTTATGAAAATTAAAAAATACCAAGAGCATGGAGCTGCAGGTCCAACATATTAATAACTTGCTCTGCTCTTCTTCCCCCAAATCCCCTTGCTAATGCACTTTCAAGATATCATAGCTAGACTATCCATCTTTCCTTTAGCACACTCTAACCTAGGCAAGAGGCTTTGAACTCGGCCCCCTCACACCCCCAAAACAGACGTGCTAGCAATGGAGCCTTTCCCATTCCAGCAGCCCCCACCCTCCGCAAGGCCTGGACCGATAACATTCAAACTGCCTGGCCCTATGCACTACCACAGGGAGAGCTGAGAACGGGGAGAAGAGCAGACACCAGGCCAGGTCTGGGTTTCAGGGCGGGAAACGACGCTCTCCTCCTCTCCTCAGGGCAGGGGGGACGGGGGAGCCCCCCGCCCCGGGGTCGGGCCGCAGAGCTGGGGTTTGGCGGCACCGGGCCCTCCGCCCTGCCGCCTCCTCCCTCCCCGGCCCCCGAGCTGGCCCGGGGGCGTGGGACGCACACTTCCCCCTTCTTCCTGCCCCTCTCTCTCGCCCTACCCCGCGGCCTGGAGGCTCGGCCGGAGTCTCGCCCGCGCGGCCTCACACGGAGCGGGAAGGAGGGCGGGGAAGTCCCCTTCTCGCTCTGCAGAGCCCTCCCGCTGTCCTGAGGGCCTGCGAGAGGGGCAGGGGAGCTCCGGGGGGCACTCACTTGATCCTGGATCCCATGGTCTCTGGGGGGCCGCATAGGCCCGGGCCAGGGAGGGTGAAAGGGGAGAAGGGGCCGGGGCTCAGTGGGCTGCGCTCTCTCCGCCGCTCGCCCCCTCACTCCATCCCGGCCAGCGCCGCCGTCGCCCCAGCCGAGTCACGGCGCGGCGCGAAGGCTGCCGGGAGCTGTAGTGCGGCGGGGCCGCGGGGGCGCGGGCGGGGGCGGGGCCACGGCCGGCCGGCACCAGGGAGCCCGCCGCGCGCCCCGCCGTGTTGGCATGGCAACGCACGCTGCGCGCGAACAGTCCCGCCTCGCCCCTCTCCGCGCTCGCGCGCGCGAACAATCCCGCTTCGCGCCCTCCGCGCGGCGGGTGGGTGCTCGCGCTCCGCGCAGGGCGCCTCAGGAGGGTGTCCCGCGGCCCAAAACCGGCCAAAAAGCGGCCAAGAGGCACACGGAGCGGCAGCGCCGGGAAGGCGGCAGGGCGGGACACTCGTGTCCAGCAGCCGGCCGTGGAGGAGAGCTGCCTCCCCGCCCGCCACGGCGCCTGACGCCCCCTCAGCGGGGCCTCAATCGCCAGGCGCCCCCTGAAGAGGGCCAAAACGCGCCACGAGCGTGGGCCAGAGCCCGCAGCAACCCACTGGGGACTGATATCCAGGCCGGGTGAGGAGCAGGGCTGTCCGTCCTGGAGAGCCCTGTTAAAGCGGGGAGCCGTCCCCGCTGGGACAGTGGCTGGCGTGGCAAGAGGGAGAGCGGAGTCCCGGGCAGAAGTAAGGGGCCGATGGCCCGGGACTACGGAAGAAGTCAAAGGAAAAAAGACAGAGAGAGGGGCTGTGAGCAGGTAGTCTTGCCGAGCTGTGATAGAACATGTTGCGCTGTTGGTCACAGAAACCAAAGCTGCTGAAAAGGCAATAAGGGCTGGCTAGAAGGAATTACGACCCCAAGTAAGGTCATAAAGGGGACTGGAGACTTCTCAAGAAGCAGCAAAGGAGAAATGAAATGCAGTCTGCTGAAAACAAAGCTTGCATTGACTCAAAACTTGTAGTATGACAGATTTTGAAACGTGCCTTATTGGAGTTGGCAAGCAGGATCAAACAGGTACACAACAATTTTCTTAAACATGTTTTACAGGAAGTTATCAGGAAGATTTGGACAATTTCTAGCTTAATTTAACAAATTCTAACTTTTTGGAGTTGGAGATGATCTGCAGTGAGGAATTTAAAAATTGGAAATTTGGCTTAAAGAGACCTCTAAACTGCAGATCCCTGTGGAAGCCGACTACTAGGCTGAAGAATCTGGTCAGCTAGAAAGACAGGAAAGAGAGAGTACATACTATACTTTTATATCGAGTTTGCTCCCCAGAGAGGCTGGGTGAGAGAAATTATACCATCCTCATTCAAGTAATACATACAAAATATGGTAAGCATTTATGCAAAAAGTCCTGGAAGATTTATTTACAGTTATAGTGATCAATGAAATGTTTAGGTAGATGAGAAGGAGTACTAATTTGAGTAGCTGAGGTGTTTCCACCACAGGCTTCCACCCACACCCTCCACAGGAGCCATATGTAAGCTCAGGCCTCAGCATTCACTTGTGGCTTGAGCTGTGGTCTAGATGTACCTGAACCCAGCCCTTATCCTGAATTATTGTTTGGATTTCCTGGAGTGACCTTAAAGCTGTTACCTTGGTTTTGTCTGATGGCCACTGGACTGTCGCTAGTCTCAGCACCTGACTAGCCTTCCTTAGGGAGCGGGTAGCCTTTGGTGCTCCCTGATGTGCATTATATAACGATGATCTATATTGGTGTTCCCTGTCTCATACAGAAATACTGATATAAAGTACCTTTTTAACCAAAATTAATGTGTTCAGACCAGGGTTATTCTTCCCTTTTAAATAAACCACTACACTAAAGGTTATATGTATAACTGTAAAATGAAGGTAAGTTGAAGGTTTGTAGAAGTATTGCTGAAATCGGTTACAAAAGCAAAAAACCTCGTAGTCAGTAATGAGGAAAAAAATAAGGAAGCTGGTAAATACAATGCTGCTGCAGTGTAAAATGATGGTATGGGGATAAAAATAATTTTAAGAGTGGCTAACACAGTTTCTGAAATTTCATCACCCTTTTTTGGAAAATGGATTTACATTAAACTTAAGAGGTAGAGCTGGAGACTCACAGTTTTAGTTCTGTTCTGTTTAGGGTGCTGTTTAAAATTCAGTAAACCTATTAATATGAACAGATCTAGTAAATATTTAATGGTGACACTGTAGTATGCAAAAATAGTAGACTGGTTTACATTTGATAGTTGACCAGACATACTAAAGGAATAGAATGTTAGGTGATTCAAATGAGCAATTTAAATACCCTCACAGAGTAAATGAATGATTAGTAAGTATGCATTCACCACAATCTGGAGAAAGTAAAGAACTAGACTGAGAGAACTGTGTAGCTGAGTTGGTGGATATAGAATGCATGTACACTTCATCTTGTATATATCAAGCAAGCAAAGTCAAGTATATTCCAGAATTCAGTGCATGGATACAGAACACAACTTGTACCCTCCAAATGGGGGTAATAATATAGGATAATTCATTCAAAATTTCAACTAACTATAGACTGAATATTTAAATATTTATTCTAATAGTGAAAACTGTGTTTTCTCTCTGAAAGTGCTAAAAGACAATGGGAAAACAAAAATGTTAAACAGGATGTAGATATACCTTTCAAGTGCAGGAAGTTTTTCTCTCTGTCTGCTTCATATTAATTTGTGTTCCAAGCTGTAGAATGTTTTTGTCTCCCCCCAACTTTACCTAGTGTGTTTATGTAAACAAGCTGCTCATTAGGTAACCCAGATTACGTTTTCTGCAATTCTGTTGATGGTACTAATGTCTGCAGCTGGCCCAATGGTGTGGTGGTAATTGTGTAACAGTTACAGGGCGGCAGAGACGGTGAAGCCCCTAAGGAAAGAGAAGGGTTTAACCACACAAGAGTTACAGCAATGCCTGCTGGCCTCGCCATAGAGCAATGGTTTTGAATGTCTCAGAATAGATGAGCTGATTAACTGTGAATCCCCCTCCCAGAAGAGATGAAGCATTAATAGAAAACAAAAGGGAAACAGAAGGGAAACTTCAGGGAGAAGAAAATAATCCAGGAATTAAAAGATTGGTGAAAGCCTTAGGATACTTCCAGATTGACCAGAAAGTCTCAGTTCAACACCATAGAAATCGAGGTCTTATAATGTGCGCTCTAGGGTGAATTTGGGTGAATGTGGCTGAACCTGTATTTTAATACGTAATGCACCCACAGCAACAAACGTACATGAAAACGTTTTTAACTGGTTATTCTCTGTCAGTGACAACCCTTCTGAAGCATGCTGTAATCTGAATTTACTTGGGAAATTCTCTCTGCTACATCTCAGCCAATGGGAATGGCAATAAAAAAAATGCTGACTTTATAGATCAACAGTTAAGCTTCATCTGAAAGATTATGCCTTGAAACAGAATCTGCTACTACCTGAATAATATTGATTATAAAGTTCATGTATGTTTTTCCAAATTTCTCAGTGGGTGAAGATTAGGAAAGTCTCTGCCAATGTATTTAAACTGATAGAAAGCTTATTAAAGATATTTTTTAGATGTGAAGCAAAAGTTATTTTATCAACCTCCAGCTTGTAATTCTTGTAATTATCAAACAATATGGCTCATGACTTATGGATCAGGTCATTGGCCCATCTTACATGCAAACAGCCTCCAGAAGTGCTCACATATGTTGCTTCAGAAAAAAGCCTGTGATTCATCAGGCATTGTTAGGATAGCTGGTTAGCCTTCAGAGACATTAGTTTATGCCCTGAAACAAGAGAGATGTTTAAATCAGCATATGCACCTACTTGTATGAATTGAAATGGGTTACATGCACTTATTTTCCATTACAAGTTAAGAAAAAATAATGTGTAACTGCACAGAGTGCAACAGATCTTTGGAAAATATGGAAGAAAACATAGAAACTGATAAAAAAAAAACCCGTCGTAAGAACATAATCAATGAGTTACATCAAAGGCATTCTGTCTCTGAAAGTGGACACTGGCAGATGTTTAAGGAGGAGTGTAAGAACATGGAAGCATGTAGAATCCTCTCCCAGACTCTAATAAATTAATGTATTTTCTCAGCCACAGGTGCTGCTTCTATATAATAGCTTTTGGGGGATTTTTCTTCCATTCATTTTTTTTCAGTTGCTTTTAAATCTATGTGTAATTTAGAATCTGCTGCCTTTTATCACATGGAGTTTCCATGGCTTAATCACATGCCAGGTGGGAAAAAACTCTCCTTTTGTTTGTGTTGAACCTGTCACAGTAATTTCATTTGAGTCCTCACCAAATATTGTATTGGAAGCGTCAGGGAAGGGCTGTTTCTTATTTACCTTCTTCATGTTTTCCATTATTTCATAAACCTTATGATTTTATGGTCAAAATAAGAAATGCAGATGTATCTCAAGTTTTCTCATAAAATAAAAAAGGCTCTTTCTTTCAATTTCTGCTTAGCAGTGTGGCAACATTATGCATACTTTCTATATAGTACATAAAAAGCTAAGTAAGCAGTAAAATACCTTTCCTTTTAAGTATTTGAAGTACCATACACTGAATGACCTTTTCATTCTCCATTCACAAAGAAATAAGAAATAACTATTCTTATTCCTGAAACCTGTGATTATACCAATAGCTATAACTCAGGCCCATGAAATCCTTTAACATAAAGAGCCATGCTGGAGACTCATTCCCCTAAAGAAAAGAGCCCAGGATGATTGACCTGAAATGACCTCTTCATTTTTTAGTGAAAGGAGATCTAAATATGGCAAACATTTCCTTGTGCTACTGTCTCTCAATAGACTACATTTTCCCCCATCAGAATCTCTTATGATTAACAAAAATTGGTTATTTAATTTTAGGAGGAAACTACCAAAATGTCTACCAAAACTATCTTTTCCTTGTCTTTTAACTGTGCAGTGACTTTTCTGTCAGAAAATGTTTGTTTCTCTTTGATTATTTCCATTGTTTGCATCACTTACAGTAGTGAGCACATTTTCTGTTCTGGGGTCTTTATGCTGGCTTTTATATTGTTGTCCTAAAGAATTAAAGATTCACAAGTCTGCCACCATAAAAAATGGTGTTAAAATGACTAAAAATTAATTATTATTTTAAAAGAAACAAAGATCCAATACATTTTTTATATTTTTTTATTTTCCTTTTTTCCTCTCCTTTTGGGGAGGGAACTAATCCAAATGTCCAGACTAATATCAGAGGATGGTTATTAAATAAAAGTTCCTGTACTCTGTAGGCTTCATTTTGGGATACTGAAAAAAATCAGTACTCCCTCTCACATCATTCAATACCTGTAACTAGTGATAAAGCTCAGGTCAAAGAATTTTCAATCTGATTAGCGTGTATATCTCTTTTGAAAGCAGAGTATAGATAACAAACGGCTGGTTCAACCTGAAGCCAAGTTGAGGAACTGCAGGAACAAGGAAGCACAGAGCTCTCTAAAGAACTTTGGCTTTATGGGAGATCACGTGGTGCTTCAGTTCATAGCCATGGAATTCTTTCAGATTCTTTGCATTGCAAAAATTGCCACTTACATCTGTGAATGATCAGAACGAGACACCTTATCCTAGGGGCTGCAGACCAGTGTTCATGTGCTGATCTCTAGGTTTGTCTGCCACAGTTGCTGGAATCCGTCAATTAAGTCCTATGTCCAAAAATCAGACATGTTTATGCTTCTCAGTAAAGAGTACACCAATTGAACTAAAAGTCCACTTGAGGCTCTACAATTTGTCATTCAAAGGTCTCTTGTGGAGTAGCAGAAGATACCTATAGTAGGAGCTGGACTTTAACAGCTGTGATATTCACTGTCGGACTGGTGAAAATGATGTGGATCTTGCGCTTTCAGAATTAAATGAAAAACTCCTGTCTTTAGTTTTGTTTTTCTTTGACTAAGTTCTTACCCTAAAAAGCCTGAACTTTTCTTGTTATAGACATTTTTTAAAGCCTCAAGACTTAAATTTTATGTGATGGCTCAATTCAGCGTTAAGAAGTTGGTGCTTAGAAAAGTATTACGGTAGGAGAGTCAGCACCCTTTGTTGGCTGTTACACACATGTGGCAGTAGACACTGTTTTTATACTGTCTCCTGTCAGCATCTTCCCCACATTCACTTTTGTTCTCACTTTTATTTAATCTCTGTGCCTTTATCATGTAACGCAGCTCTTATCTCATTTGAGAAAATTCTTTTCTTTATACATTTCTTAAGCTTACCTTTACCTTCACCTCAGAACAGTCTTCAGCCAGAAACAGCAGTTTTTGTCTTTAAGACCAGTATTTCTGTATCAGCTTCAGCTTGGCAACTTCAACTTTTCTTCATAAAGAGACAATTACCTACCAAAGTAAAATTGAAGGAGAACTGTATGGCAATGCTTTTTTGGAACTGTACTTTTAAATTGAAGATATTTTCTTTATCAATACTTTGTCTGATATTTTCTTAGTTTACACTCTAAGTTTTTAAGCTTTTTTTGTAGGTTGTCAAGTTATTTTCTTACAATTATTATACTATATCTGAAAATGTTTCTTACACGCATTGTAGCAGAAATGCATCCCTATTTATAGAGACGCACGTTTTTCTTACGTATTTTACATGTCTCCAAGTATCAACGTCTATCATTATTCAACTAAGACCACTAGAAAAGAACAGATTTTTATGAATGAGTGATTACTAGCAATACCCAAAACCATAAACAAGAATGTTGGTAAACAACTAGTGACTGCTTCTACATGTTCTTGGAAACAATCTGCAACTAGCTTTAAAGGAATCATAGTTTGGTACCATGTTTTTCCATAAATCGTAGGTGATTTTGAGGTGTCAGAATCTTACATAGGCCACATTCTTCACAAGTTAACTTTAGTTTGCTGAAGATTATTCAAATCTTCTCAGTTTGAAGTCAGAAGCACTCTCTAGAGCTTTCTATGTGAATTGCAAAACGGAGTGACTAAAACACCCACATGTCAAGCTGGACCAAGAACATACGTGTGTGTATCTTACCAGAGATATGAGAGATGAACTAAAGAAAAAAGTTAGAGAAGCAGGTAAGGAAAGCTATAATGACTAACAGTAATTTTATTAAGTATTATATAAAAAGCATGATGCTATGTATTAAATAAATAATAGTCCTAAACCCAGCATTTCCAACAGAGGAGAGGCCTGGGGAGGGCTCTGCATTGGCCTTCTGCAGGCTGCGCCCTGTGCGGGTTGCGGTGGGCAGCTTTGCTCCCATCGGTCTGTGGCTCACATTTCCCTCCTTGCATCTAGCAAAAAACCTCTTGCTACGGCTTCTCAGAATGGCACTGCTTCATAGTGAAAACACACTGCCTAGCTGGTTCTTGCTCTGAAGCTGTTGAAGACGCTATTTCATCTGCCAATAATAAAGAAGCTACTGACCTAAGTTACTCTTCTCTATTCACCTTGCTGTGATGGCAGAGTGCTGACTGTACCATTATTGCTCTATAAAGCAAAGTCAGATTTATGAGGCAAAATCTATGATGGTGTGATTCCAGCTAGACAAAAAAAAAGCCCAGTATGAAAATAGTTATTCATATCTGTGATAGCCTTTGTCACAGAAAAGATAACCCTCCTGTGCTGAAAGGAGTAAGATCACTGATGTAAATCAGACTGCTACATTCAAGTCTCTCTAAGTTACTAATGAGACTGGAAGAACAAGGATACTTAGGAGAAATCCAGAACAGCAAGACATAAGTTGTCGGAGCAGAGGGAAGTACTTACTTCATATGATACTAAACTCTTGTGCAGTAGACTGCCCAGCTTAAGCTGGTGAACTCAGATAGCATGAAAGAGAGAGAAGGAAAAAGAAAGAGAGAAAAAAAGGAGGAAGGGAGCAGTGAATGAACAAATGAATCAATGAATAAAGGAATTCATAAAATACAATGTTTCTAACTCAATAATGTATATTATTTAAAACATGGTTTTATATTTTGTTGCACTCATTCTAGAAATTAAAATAATAAAATCTTGGTATGAAGTATTGCTGTAAGCTCTATGATTTTCCTCAGTTTTTCCCATCTCACACAGTTGATGGGACCCTAATTTTGTTTCACGCTTATCCATCTTGAGTTTTCAGTAGCAATTACCACAACTTTTTAATATAAAAATAAAACATGTTTTGAGCCAGGCTTCAAATATAATCACTACAATCATCATAAACCAACAGACCACTAGCAGTGTCAGCTTCACTGACCTTCTAAGGGGGAATCTCTTTATCCTTTCTGCCATAGGATGGGGTAACATGATAACTATTGATGTCCCAGTACTTATTAAGATGCCATCAGACAACATGTTGTCATAAGCTATTATTTTTACGTTGCTATTAAGAAAACATCAAATAGCACTTCTGTGATGTAAGCTGGTTGTTTTAACAATGGGAAAGTATGGTTTTTGTATCAAAATGGAACTACATAATGTTAAAATAAAGATTTAATCCATATTGCTATGTCAAAAACGGATCAAATATTCAAATTACTACAATCTTCAACAGTGTAACAGTGATTAAATAGTACGGGCCTGAGTCTTACGTAATTTATACTCATTTTATATTAGTGTAATTCCATATGATCGCTGAAGCATGACATTCTAACTTACCTTTCTGGCAACAGCTAGTGCTAGACAGCCAGTAGCTGTTCTGAACTTGCATATATCAAATGGAGTTGATGGCCCACATGTTTCTTTTACTGATTTTCCTGCACTGATATTCAGAAGGCATCAGTAATGTTATCCTTGATTGACACAAAGGTAAGTAAGTTCCAGATCTGCCCGTTCTTGTTTGTACTCCCCTTTTGTCCAAGAAGTTCAAATAAGATGTGCCTCATGTCCTGTACCTGGTTGGGGAAGAAGCCTACTCATTTTATTAAGAGTTTAGGGGTTTCCTGGCTAACCTGGGTATTGTCTGCTTATTGTAATTGATTAGTGTCTGTTGTTTACTTAATTTTTATAACATGTAGCATTATTTGTGACAGACTGCAGGTTCATGGTAAAGGAGAGCTTTCTTCCCAAACTGTAGCTATTATTTAAGAAAAATAAGAGTGCTAGTTTATTTCTAGGTGTTACTTTGATTAGTTCTCTGATGCTAATAATTCCACTCCATATTGGGAAAAAGATTAAAAAAAAACCAAAACCACAAACCAAAGTGCACTTCTCTAAACGTCATCACTCATTTTATTCTTCATTAAAAGTCAATTTTATTTATGTAATTACTGCAGCTATACAACATCAAGATATAATGCAGTAGTACAATGAGCTAGGAAGTACCAACCTCTTCCGTATTTAGTGGAGGAACTTTAAATAGTAAACTACAGCAGACAGTATTGCAAGCCAGCATGTTCCCTTTCTCTAAGACGAGGATAACTGCCTGCTGAAATGCTCTTTTGAATCTAGTTCTGACTCTTGTGGTATTATTTAAAATTACATGGTGGAGATATCGGTATGTTCCTATACTTCTGCCTCTAAATGGAGCCATCATTAATTGATCTGATTTGTTCTAGTCTTACGGTTAATGAAGGCTACATGGCGTTTCACCAGTGTTAGAGTAATGCTCTTGGTCCTTCTTATTAATTCCCCTGTAAGTACATGCCTTTTTCTAGACTTGCCAGTTAGTTTTGTTAGGATGTTAAAAAAATGTTTTGATATATATGTTAGCTGTTTTAATCTTAGGGCTATGAAGAACTAACTCAAGAAAAGGGTCTCTTAAGTAATACACAGGAGTTTGTTTATAAAGTAAGTAAAGTTGGACCACTAAGTAATAGTGACCACAATATAATTAACTTTAACATCCTCAGGGGACAGATCGTACAAAAAATGAGGAAGCTAGTTAAAAAGACCCTAAAGTCAAAAGTGAGGAAATTAAAATCCTTAGACTCAGCATGGAGGCTACTTGAGCAACCATAACAGTGTAACAGAAGGCATGCATAATCCCGAGGAAAAAAGGAAGCTGACAAGCAAAAATAAGCAATAGGGCTACAGGAAGGTTCAAGAAGTTAGTATAGTCAAACATGTATTTTTCTGAAGGTAGAATTTTAACTTGTGAAGTCAATAGGGATAAAATACAGTGGGTAAGATACACAGCGGAGATTAGAAGGATGACAGAGGATTTGAGGAGCAGATAGCCTGACATGAAAACAAGATTTTTTTCAAGTATTAAGAAGCAACAAGGCTGCAAGAGATTTTATAAGTCCAGTGGGCTATTTGGTAGAAAAGTAAGAAAGCTAATGAGAATATAGAGACACTGAAATGGAGGTAAATTATTTTGTTGCATTAGTATTTCTGCATAGAATTTTGGGAAAATAGATATACCAAATTTCCTCCTGTTAGATAACATAGCGGAGATTTTGTCAAATACTGGAATTAAAATATGTGCTGGAACAAATTCAGAAATTAAATAAAAACAGGCTTCTAGGACTGGAGAGTAAATCAGTAAATTCTAAGGGGATTGAAGAAAGAAATTTCTGAACTACCAACAAGAATATGCAATCTGATTAAAATCAGTATGTATACTAAAGTAGGGAGTACTTATCCTCTAAAAGGTGTAAAGGGTAGTTCTGGAAATGTTGACACGGAGATCCATGTATGTCAGTAATAAGAAACAGTTAAAATAAAATTGCACATCACTTAGATTAGGATGATATGATCAGAATTAAGAAACATATCCTTCTGAAAGAACATGCTCCTGCAGCCCCTCGAATACTGGCTTCCAATATATCTACAACACTATTTGACTATTTGTCCTGATTTCAGCTGGGATAGAGTTAATTTTATTCCTAGTAGCTGGTATGGTGCTGTGGTTTGGGTTTAGTATGAGAATAGTGCTCATAACACACTGGTGTTTTAGTTGTTGCTAGGTAGTGCTTACTAAGTCAAGGACTTTTCAGCTTCTTATGCCCTGCCAGCGCAAAGGTGGAGGTACACAGAAGGCGGGGAGGGGACACAGCCAGGACAGCTGGCCCCAACTGGCTAAAGGGCTGTCCCATACCATATGGGACATGCTCAGCATGTAAACTGGAGGGACCTGGCTGGGGGGGACTGCTGCTCGGGGATGGGCTGGGCATCGCTCAGCAGGTGGTGAGCAATTGCCTTGTGCATCACTTGTTTTGTATATTTTTCTATTATTCGTCATCATCATCATCATCATGTCTTCCTTTTCTGCCCTATTAACTTGTCTTTCTCTCAACACACGAGTTTTACCTTTTTTTTTCCCAATTCTCTTCCCCATCACACTGAGGGAGGGAGGAGTGGGTGAGCAGCTGTGTGGTGCTTAGTTGCTGGATGGGGTGAAAATATGACAATGTTTAAAAATTTGCTCTGTTTCCAACTAAAAACTGACTCACAGTAAGCGAGTAGTAGAAGAAAAAACAATTTATGTGAACAAGGAGTTATATATCACAAGAAATTCAGTATAGAAATTCAGGCAAAAGATCTGAGTGTATGCCTAAGAAAACAATACCTACCCTGAGTTTGCAGTAGTCAGCCAAACTGTATTAAATTTTGAAATAGCCACAAACATTACATTAAATATGATTTTTAAAAAATGTACAGTGTCTTCTCTAATATTGGACTCAGTTCTCACCCTCCCAGTCTAGAAAAGATGCAATGGGTGTAAATATTCTCACAGATATTCCAGAGACACAATTAATCAATCTATTAAACCTGTAATTTCAGTTGAGAGATATGTAAGGTTTAGATTCATTCACAGAAAACTTACGAAGCCGATGTGGTAGAGCTATGTAACCTAATAAAGAAACAGACACCACAAGGCAGCTGCTTCTCTTCCTAACGCAAAGGCAATGGGTTGCCCAGTCCAAATGGAAGCAAGTAATTGAGAATTGTTTCCAGTTCTTTTTTTTAGTACAACTTATGAGTAGCCCATCAATTCTCTGCCACAAATCTCATGAGCTCCAGAAGTTTATAAAAAAAAAAATTAAAAAATATCTAGACATGTATATTCATAATTAGAATATATCTGATTATGTTGCTTGGTGTGAACAATTTAAAGGATGCACACACCAGTAGGATTGTGTGTAGGATTGATCCCACCTGACTGTAGGTGTGCAGTAGCAGAGCCAGAGCAGTCTAGGCTAGCCGGCTAGACTTTCTGTAAGAGCAGAAAGAAACAGACAACTCCGCATTGCCTGTGGTCCTACCCTAAAATGCATGGGATTAATCCCTCTCTGAAAGTGCCTTTTTCTCTCCATTGGATTGAGTGCTTAGACAATGGTTTAGTTTTAGGATACTAACTGCTACCCATGTGAGGAGAAATGAGCCACGTCCCAGCTACCTGGAGTTAAGAAGAGTGTTCCCGTGGAGAACATTCTGGGGACTCTGACAGGCTCATCATTTATGGGGACAGGCCACAGGATTGGTGGGCTGCTGATACAGTGTGGCATTTTCTGTTTTCCTGTGTAGCTGTAGACGTTAGTGTGTTTCACAACTAAGAAGATTCCAGTTTAAACATTAGTCAAATGTTGCCCTTCCAGCATGAAATGTTTTACAGAATCAGCAAAGTAACCAGCAAAATTGTGTGGTTTGTAAAGTGAAACTTCGAGACAGATGATTTTACATGAACTCAGTGATCTACAAGAGAAAAGAAAACTGTTGGAAAGAAACCTAAGGATGGCATAAGGTGACCTGTAAAGACAGGATTTTCCCACAGTTGGGTTCTGTACTTCATGATACTCTGTTAAGTTCCTAAAGGACTTCAGGATCCTTGGTTTTAATCTGAGGGGAAGACTTGCTATTTTGCAGTGTTGAAACTTCTTGACATTGCTAGTTTAATTTTATTTCTTTGTGCAAAGTGACATAATCAGATAGAGTATTGACCTCTTCTAAATGGAAATTTAATAACCTATGGATCTTTTTTAAAATTGTAAAATGGAAAAAAAACCAGCAGTAAATCCAGTAACTTATTAAAATAAAACATACCAAACATTTGGTCAAAGGGAACCTGCAGTGTTTCTTGGGAAAGCACATGTTACTCTAGTTTGCATAATTTTGAAATTTTCCATAACTGAGACGTCCTAGCATTCAGATTAATTCTATTCCTTTATTATAATCTGTTATATTGTTATGCTCAAAATTGCATTCTGATACAGTTGAATATGTTTCTATTTCTAAAGAATCTCTTCTGTTTTACTTCCTTTACTACCTTCTGTCAGAGTTTAAGTAATAGCTGTTGTGCTTCTATATTAAAACACTTGTTAGCCATCAAATTGGTGTGCCTGCATACATGCATAAAAAAAAAGAAGAAAGGGTGTCTATCTGTGAGGGTTTTTAAAATATATTTATGATGATTAATTATTTTTACGTACATAGACACAAACTATCACTAGAGTAGCTGAATACCTAAGAGTTAGTCTGATCTATATACAGCATAGACTTCTTCTGTGTTAAAGCTGAGAACTGCTATTCCAATTTCACCCTCCTTTACATTTCATCATTCAGACTTGTTGACTGAATTCTAGTTTTTGACATCCTGTCCTTCTTGATTTCCCTGACCGTGTCCTTTCATGGTTTTTCTGTTGCATCTCTAATAATTTCTTCACATATCCTTCATCCTGACATCACATTGCCAATTTTCTGAAGGTATTTAGCAGAGCTATATTCTTACTGGTTTCTCCCCCTTCCAACCAAATCTTACTTTGATGTAATCTCATTGTCAAACACTGATTCAACTATCATCCCTATGTTGCCAACTGTCAAATCTACTTATTCATTCCAAACCTGTCTCCTCCTATTCAAACTGAAATCTCACCTTGTCTTCTTGAAACCTTTTCATGGATACCTAACCATCAACTGTAGTTCAGAATGGGGCTAAAGAGAATTCATTCAATCTCTCCTCTTCTGCAGGCTGTCCACACTCTTTCCTTAATCACAATGTACATACTGCATGTCATCCAGGTTCATAACCAGGTGTGATCAGTGCTTCTGTTTTGAAAATATTTTTTGCTTGAACAAAGTCCAAAACATTTTGCATTTAAAAAAAAAAAAAAGAAGAAAAAGAAATCCCAAAAGGTGTTCAGAATATAGAGCAAGCAGAAAGTGATACATTGAGAAGCCTGAATATTGAAGTGTTCTGGCTACAGAAAAGATACAGCACAAGTAAAGGAAAAGCAACCTTCTTCTCCATTGATCCCCTGGAGTGCTGTAGCTGTGACCTCCAGGAGCCATGTCTGGATAGGAGAGGGAGTTCAGTTTCCAAGGCCCATTCAGTGGTAGGCTCCTCTGCGAAGTCTCCCAATATGGGGTCCAATTAGTGCCACTTGCATTGGTGAATTTTTTTAGAGACCCGATGAAAGCAACTGGGGTAAGATTCTCAGATTAACTTTACAAAGGCCACTATACAGCTCCAGAGCCCTGTATCGTTTTCATTCAAGTTAGATTTTGACTGAAATCAGGAGTTTTTGACTAAGTAATGAAGGATCAGGTCCATCCTTTTGTTACTTTTTTATCATTACCTGGTTCCTATCCTGCTAGCCACTTTTCAGTCTGTATTTTTACTACCTTTTTATAAATTAGAAATAGTAATATTTACTACTTCTGTTAAGTGCTTATAGTTCTATCAGTAAAAAACGTGTAATATTTAATTTCTAGAATTACCCACCTGCCACTGAACTAGCAAAGCCCGTATAAATCATTCTAAATGAGTGCCTTGAGAGATGCTGAATCCCAAGTTAAGCATTATAAATGCTGGAAAGATGCAGAATAGAAACTAAATATAAAGTCCATCAGCTAGATTTTTTTTATTATAAAAAAGGTTAGTTATTAACAGAAATGAAATCACACTAGCATGAGAAAAACAGAGGGGAAAAAACTTGCTTAGTAGTCATCCAACTCTGAATTCAGGCTATGAAACCTTGTTGTCCTGTGATCATTTTCTTTTGGTATGACCCAAATATGAACTACAGACAGAGAAGGAGAAAGAAAGAAGAAAACTGAGCTGAAATTAGCCTCCTGCTCAGAGGGTACTGGGTTATCTCGCCCGTTTCTTATCCATAGATAATAAAAAGTAAACTAAAAAATATGTGTAGTTCTCTGATACGCCTGAGCTAGAGCATATTAACTGTTAAACTATTCACTATATCATTTGGACTGACCACTGTTTAAAGTACAGTAGAAAGCTTAGCATTGTAAAATGTTGATTGGTTATGTTATGATTCCAAGAGCAAGGCAGATATCCCTTGTGCTGATCAACATTTTAAGCTGAATTATATTGTTTAGTAAATGGTTAAAACAAAGGACAGTAAAATGTGTAAATAAGTAGAATAATTGATATACCATGGGGGGGGGAATATAAAAATGTAAAACATTATCTTCAGTTTAGAAACTGATAATGCTGTTCAAGAAAATAATGGCGTAGTTCAGTCTAACTAAACCTAACTAAGGAGCACAGAATCGGGTCCATTGCTTGTATTTTATATCTGTGCTCAGCTGCTGTCTCAGACAAAAAGACAGCATGCAAAACTAGTTTAAGAAAAATTGCTCCTTGCCATGTAAATTCATGCTCACCAATGACTACTCACAAATTCTCCATTAGAAAAACTGATATAATTAAGTAAATAATTTAAAAGCTGAAGTAGAAAGTGTTGATTGCTCTAGCTCGGCTCACCAGGCTGCTGAGTTACAGGACTCCTTGCCAGCATAACAACGTATTTGGAAATAACTGGAGTTCCCATTTTGTTCCCTGTAATAAGCTAGTGATGTTGGAAGCGGTAAATGGTGGAAAGACAATGAGGATACGAACAGCTTCTATTACTAATCCAAGCATTGTCTCTACTCTCTGGGTATAGCAGAAGACTAACAGATCAGTCTCTTGTGCTAGTGCAAAACATATTGTTTAACATATATTACTTAACACAACATTAACTTCATTGATCTGCTATGAAACTAATATTTCCAATAACTTTTAAAACCAAGTGCTCTGTATCTCTGCATTTCTGGGTTTTTTTTTTCCCTTTCCCCCCTTTTTCTAATCTCTGACTTGCTGGTTACTGAATAAAACAAAGTGTCTTTCACTGTTCCTGGCACAGTGTTTACAGAGTTACGGTATACCTGTGGCATTTGCATCTTCACTTAATCAAACTGCAATATATAGATACATTCAGCCCTGAAAATGGTGTACAATTTCCTCTTTCTCCCTCACTCTCCCCTAATGGCAGGGAGGCACTGGAGGGTTGCGCAGGGATGTGTGTTCCAGGCTGCCTGCAGGACCCAAGCGGACTAGGCTGTATTTAATGAGCGCGTCTTCACTGACAGATTCATTATTTGTGTTCGGTCGCTTCAAGTCAAAACTGATTAGTTACACTTACTGCAGCAAAGATTTAATGATTTTATTGTTTATCTTCAATTTATTTTGATTAACATCTCCGTTCTTTTCATTGCAAGTGCAATTAGGTGTAATATAACAGCGACTCCTTTAATTTTGCTGAAATTAAGATGAATAAGTGACGGATTATGGCACTTTGTTTAACAAATATATCATAGTTAAGAGGACTGTATTAGTAATAAATGAAAAAACCAGACAATCTAATTAAAATTCATGGAGCTGATAGTTCAAGTTTCTAGAAATGTAATGAATTCTCATTTTAGAAATCAACTAGATTTAGGTGTACTACCTATTTATTGACAATAAGATGACAGAAAGGCACATTATTTTGTAAATCATCTTAATTTCTTATATTGTGTCAGAAGAAAGTACAAGCAATGAAATGGAGGTGCACATTTAAATTTTCTTTAGGAGCTAGGATTATTTTGTCAGGAAACACTGCAATTAAGGTATGGCTAAAAAAGAGACTGAGGGACTGCAATGAGGAAAAAACTCATTAGATCAATTCTCACATGTTCAGACTTCAGCATTTTCTGCAACAGATGAATATTCTCCAAGTCCCAGCCACAATTTTCCTTTAAGTTCGTAAGATTCATAAGATTCAATTCACTGCCATACAGCAAAAGCCTCAAGACACGTCAGATGGAAGAAAGAACTAACATGAAGAAAACTGAACTCAACAAACAATGAGCGAATCAAGATCGCTCTATACAAGCATCCCCAAACCATGGGGCAAGTAGCAGGGCAGCAATCCTGGAGCCAGCTTACTGTGGGGGTCGTATGGGCTTAACTTCTGATTGAGGAAAACGAACCCTTCAGAATCAGAAACTTTATCCCTCTGATGTTTAAAAGACCTTGTATTTGACAGGACAGCTTTGAAGATAAAGACCGAAGCACTCTCCAGCTACAGGCTGTTCAACACCCCACACTGCTATCTGCAATGCACTTCACTTGAGTTTCGCAGAGTTCAGTCATATTAGAAAGGAGATAGGGGAGACATTTTTTAGTATGTTGTGCTATATTTTTGATGATGCTGTGCCTTGCCCAAGCTCACTTTACAGAACCTGGAAGAGCTCAGTTCTGTTCTACACATCTCCTTCATCATTCCTTCCCACTGCACCGTGTCAAACTGGCCAATTGCTGTCAGCTGGCCGACATGTAAATTTGTTAATAAAAATGTACACTGACATCCTTGACTACACAGACGAGATATCTCTAAACTAAGAGGTTGGCACTGAAGATGAGAGAGGACAAGGAGGGGCTTCTCCCTTTTTCTTAATGTGCAATATTCATTTTTTTTTTGTCTGTAGGAGGATTTTATTCCAGGGATTAAGGTTAGAGGGGACTAAGAGAGAGTAATATATGCTCTGCTAAAACCTTATTTTGACTTTTTTTACCTCTTTGTACTAGGGATTGGGAGGGGGCAAGGAGAGAAGAGAGGAAGAAACAGAGAATGCAATCCCTAAGAGCACAAAACCAGACAGCACTTTGTTCTTCCTGAACTTTCAAGTGCACTTCTTATATTACTGTTTCTCTCTTTAGCTGTTTTCAGATATTCAGATGAAAACCATTATTGAAATAAGTATTTATTATGATTTAGTGGCAATTTGGGGTTTTTTTTCCTATCTTAGTTATGACTTCATCACTATGCGCTCCCTGAAACACAAGAATTTCAGTGGCAATGCAAATTTGTTACAGCTAAGGATCCACCTCATAGCTTTAAAAGGGACTTATATGCATATTTTAACATGTCTGTAAAAAAAAGGATAATTGAAAAATAATTCCTGTCCTATGGGTGCAGTGGAAAAAAACTACTGAAGCCAGTTTCACTAGTGTAAAATAAATAAAAAGAAGGAGGAGGTGGAGTAAGAAGCTTCTAAGGCCTACTTTCTTTGTCCCCGATTATATTGATCAGATCTACTAATTATATTAAAACAGATAGATCTTCCTAAGTGTATAAAATCAAACAAATAAATAAATCTGGATGCTTTTAAGGAGGCAGCATATGAACTTATTTACAAGTGTTTCTGTGTGTCACAATCCCTCTTCTGATATTAGTTTTCAATATTTAATAAATAAATAGATGGTAGGTAAAGACAGAGCAAGAGGGAGACAGAGAAGAAATGATGCTAATGACCAAATGAACCTGTAAAAAGCAGCCCTGCTCTGACTGGAGCCCCAGTCATCAGCTGAGTGTCATGCAGGAGAGCCAGGGAGAGCTGGGGGAGGTTGTGGAGGGGTTGGCGAGCCAGAGACTGGCAGCATCATTGGTTTGAACGGGCCGTGATTGATTTGTCACCAGAGGCCCATTTGACTGGGCGAAAAGCCCTTCTGATCTCAATCTCTCTCTGCCTCCTTACCTCTGCTGTCCCTTTTTCCTTCTCTGCATTTTGACGCTGGCACAGCAGCTGGGCAAGGGGGCTCGAGTTGAGGCTGACACAGAGCAAAAGGGTTGAAGGTCATTGCTGCTGAAACTCTGTAACGACTGACAAGGGAGATCCAGCTCGTCATACTTTTCACTTTCCGTCTTGCCTTTAGAACTCCAGAGGTTTGCAAAGCCCCAGATACACCTCCACACAAATACACCAACACACCATTCCCCAAACAGAGACACACAAGCGAAGGCTCTCTCTCCGCTCTCCTTTCCTCTGTCTCTCTCTCGCACACACTCACGCAACACACACACACACGCACTCTCTCTCCCCACCCCTTCCACCTTCCTGTTATCTGTGGCTGGGAGAAACCTCTAGATCTACAAATATTAATTACAAAGGACAACGA